>NC_050573.1:70485132-71085132 GCF_011100635.1 Trichosurus vulpecula
GGGAGCTTAACCCGTGTTTGTTTCCTCCCTCCCTTAGAGGGTACAGAGAAAGAAGGCCCAGGATAGAGTCTCTGGGGTGCACATCCACAGCTAGGGAGTGTGTTGTAGATGATGATTCAGCAAAGGAGACTGAGAAGGAACAGTCAGACAAAGCGGAGAACCAGTCTGCTAAACCTTCGCAAAAACCCAGAGAGCAGAAGGGGTGGTTAACCATGTCTAAGGATTACAGAGAACTCAAGACTGATGGATATTGGGAAGAGGTCACTGGGCAATTAAGACATCATTGGCCACCCTAGGTACAGAAGTGCAGGAGGGAATGGGTAAAAGGGAGAAAGGAGAATGAGAGGAAGAATGGATTCATGGAGGGATCGGTGGAGGGTCATAAGCAAACTATAACCTGGGACGGTGGACCTGTAAAAGGAGATGTTTAAAAGGAAAGAAGGAAATGGAAATAATTCGATTGGCGGGGGAGTGGGGAGTTGGGGGGGAGGCTTGAGTGAAAGGAGCCAGAGAGAGTCAGGGCAGCAGAAGCAGATTGTATCAAGCATCACGCGCTCCTTTCTCAACACCCTATTCTTCATAAAAATAGGGCTGAGAGCAAAAAGGAAAATGTCTGAGAGAAAAGATGACTCTGGAAAAGGCAATTTTCAGTGGAGTGATAAGGTTGGAGATAAGATTGTGGAAGGTTTTTGAGGAAAATTGAGGGGAGAGGAAGTGAAAGTAATGAGTGGAGACTACTTTTATAAAGAATTTGGCAAAGAAGGGAGGAGAGATAGAGAATAGTGGCTTATGGAGATGGAGAGTCTAGTGAGGATTTTTTTAAGGAGGAGGAGACTTGGGTGCATTTTTCATTAGAGGAGAAAAAACAAACACATTACCTGAAACCTTCTCAATACCTGTCTAACCCCCACTCCTTCTATTTCAGCCACAGTATTTGCGAATATATTTCTTCCTCTGCCCCCAATGTCTCTCCATAGCATGGAAGTACCACTGGATCATCCAATTTAATTCAATTAAACTCAACAAGCACTTGTGAAGCACCTACTATGTGCCAGGCACTGTAGTAAGTCTTGTAAATATAAAAAGAGAAAAAAAAATAGCCCCTGGCCTTAAAGGGCTTCCATTCTTTTACAAGAAAACAATACATGCCAAGAAAAGTAAATACAAAATTTATTGCTGGAGCAAGCTTCAACCAGAATGTTAAATTTTCATTGTGAGCATACCTCAGAAATTGACAAATGCTATTACTCGGGACTTTTAGTGTTTAACTGACTGTCTTCTACACTTAAGAAGACAGAGAAAATGCCGATTAAACTTAAAAGTGTATCCTGCATACATTTTCCCCCCTGGAGAGGCAGTAGTTCTGCATTTCCCAGCACAGTGCTGTATGTAACTCACAGCAGAGCTGCCTGTCTCTGGGTTCACCTGGACAGTATTCGATCTTGGGAATTATCCCAAAAGCCAACTCTCTCTTTGGCTCCTCATTGCCTTTACTTTAGAAAAATCTCCAAATACATGGAGGTAAGGAACAAGGTCCCCAAATCCTTTACAGTCAAGGTAACCAAGGTAACCAAGAGGCCAGCCTTTATTTCACCCCACAGAAAATGCATTAGAAACAAAGGCCTGGAAGGAGCCTATAAATAAATATAGAAAACACAGGAAGGGAATCACAATAATCCATAAATTGTCAACGCAATTCTCTCCCTCCAGGGGCGTCTTACTTTTCCACAGGGTCCTAGAGTCTACCAATGAGCACAATCTCCTGGTTTGGTTCCTTTTCAGGAGGGAAATAAATTTAGGGTTGCTGCCAGGGCAATGTTATGGCATAATCAGTGAATCCCTTTCTCCTACAAAGCCTTACACAACTGTCTCTCCATCCTTAGACTATGTTTAGGACTCTATTGGAAGGAAAATAGGATTTAGAGCTTCGAGATGAACAATCCCCCTTTCTTTCAGACCAACATTGACCAAATAACTCTGTAATAATGGGGAGAAAGGCCAAGACATTGAAGACTGTGCCAATAGAGTGAAATCTCTAGAAGTTCCTAAAAATTGGAAGGACCTCAAGGACAGGCCTAGGTATCTGGGCTGTCTGTCTAGGTGTCTGTCACCTGAGCTTTTTGACAGTCTCTCATCCTATCCTTGTAGACAAAATGAAGGCATAGATGAATCCAAAGCTGTGTGACTAGGCTCTGGGCCTATATATGTCAACATGACAGCACGTCCATTGTGGAGGGCCTCAGAAGTCTCAACTTTGTCATGTGCTACTCAACTGCTTTTATCAATGTCTTGAAAAAAGGTATACATGGAAAGCTTATCAAATCTGAAAATGACACAGAACTAGGAAAGATAGCTAAAATGTTGAATTACAGTCAAAATTTAAAAAACTTGATATACTACAACATTGGACTGAATCTAATAAAATGAAATGTAGTAGGGACAAATGTGAAGTTCAAGTTCAAGAACTTGGGCTCAAAAAAGTATGGGCATCCAGCAGCTCACCAGTAAAGATACCGGTTTTTAACGGGACTGAAAAAAACACAGTATGAGTCAATAGCATAATGTGGGAGCCAAAAAACAACCTAATCTTAGGCTAGACTAAGGAAGGGATGGGTCTGAGGAGAATATGGTGAAGATTGTGGTCTGGGAGGATTGGTTTAAGGAACCTGAAATGACTTAAAAGGGATGTGAAAATGCTCTCGACTAAAGTATTTGAAAGGCTGTCCCATGATAGAGGGATTAGACTGTTCTGTTTGGGCCAGAGGGAAGAATTAGGAGCAATGGGTAGGTGTCACAGAGAGGTCAGGGAAAGCTTCCTAAGAGGAAACTCACTCGACCACATGTCCCAATGTGGAGTGTGCAGCCACGACTGATAGTGGATTTCTCCACACCAGAGGTCATCGAGGAAATGCTGGATGGCCAGTTGTCAGGCAGTCTTGTTGAGGTTCAGATTGAACTAGTTTTTGAACTCCCTTTTAAATTTGAGATTGTTGTTGTCTTTATTATTATTGTCTGTGGCTCAGAGCCTCATCTCTGGGCTTAGGTGTACTAGGTTCAATCTTGGAAAGATAAGGATTAGACCTATGATTTCATTTGTATAGGGAACACTCTTCTACCAGTGCAGGCTTGCCCATGCTCTGCAGTGCTTAGAGAGAGTTGCATACAGGATTGAGAGATTAAGTGACTTGTCCAGGGTCACACAGCCAGTATTTGTCAGGAGTAGGACTTGAACCCAGGTCTTCTTGACTCTGAGGTCAGCTTTCTGTCCACTATACAACACTACTCCTTATATTTTGGAGGCTTCTCAGAAATTATCTCTTTAAAAAAATAATATTTTACTTTCCCCCAATTTCATGTTAAAACAATTCTTAACTTTTTAAAAAAGTTTTGTTTCAAATTCTATCCCTTTCTTCCTTCTCCCCTGCCTGAGATGGCAAGCAATCTGATATAGATTATTCATGTGCAATCATGTAAAATATTTCTATATTAGTTATTTTTACAAGAAGATAGGAAGAAAGGAAAAAAGGAAGAAAGAAAGAAAAAGAGAGGAAGAAAGAAAGAAAGAAAGGAAGGAAGGAAGGAAGGAAGGAAAGAAGAAAGAAAGAAGGAAAGAAAGAAAGAAAGAAAGAAAGAAGGAAAGAAAGAAAGAAAGAAAGAAAGAAAGAAAGAAAGAAAGAAAGAAAGAAAGAAAGAAAGAAAGAAAGAAAGAAAGAAATAGTATGCCTATCTCTGGGGGGTGGATAGCATGTTTCATCATGAATCCTTTGAGATTGTCTTGGATCATTGTATTGCCGAGAATAGCTAAGTCATTCACAATTCTTCATCATACAATATTGCTATTGCTGTGTACAATGTTCTCTTGGCTCTGTTCACTTCACTTTGAATCAGTTCATGTCAGTCTTTCCAGGTTTTTCTGAAGACTGCCTGCTCCTCATTTCTTATAGCACAATAGTACTCCATTATATTCATATACCACAACTTGTTCAGCCATTTCCCCATTGATGAGCATCCCCTCAATCTCCAATTCTTTGCTACCACAAAAATAGCTGCTATAAATATTTTTGTACAAGTAGGTCATTTTCTCTTTTAAAAACAATCTCTTTGGATATAGACCTAGCAGTGGTATCTCTGGATCAAAGGGTGTTCACAGTTTTATAGCCCTCTGGGCATAGTTCCAAGAAATTATCTCTTTAATTGCCATTGATCTAGTCCCCATTGAGAGTTTCCCTTGGTAACATCAGATTTTGCTATGTCTAAAAGTACTCCCATGAAAGTACTCAGAAAACAAAATTTGGAATATAGAATGGGTTTTATTTAACCTGATAGAAAATTCAAAGGATTTGTGTCTGAACACATAAACAGTGAAGATAATTCTCTTTCCCTTTCCATTGGGACTCCATCTTTTTCCATCATAGAGTCTTCCTCAGATATAATGCTAATTTGGTTAGGACCACCCCTATAAGGAGAAAGGAACTCCAAATTGCTATAGAGTCAAGCCCACGTCTACTCCCCAGAAACCTGTACAATTGCCCCTGCTCTGACTAATAGTACCATCCAAGATGCTTTTCCCTTCCCGCCTCTACCTTCTGGAAAGAACTCAGGGTTATATGTACCAATGAAGGAACTGGTCCCAGTTGTTCCTTTACATCATAGCCTCTTGCCAGTCCTTCAGTTTTGCTTCCCCATCTGGCCTTGACTCCTGGGTCTATGTCTTCTCTGTCAGGAGAAGGGAGCTCTTATTGCCTTTTCTCTTAGAAGGACATCTACTCTGTCTATTCCTCCTGTAATTTCATCTGGCTCTAGCTCCTGGGGACGATTCCCAGGAGGGGCCTGCATGGTTGCTCAGGCCTGTGTCTGAGTAGTCATTCTGTGGTTCTCTATTAAAGCCCCAGGCCATGGGCCACTTCAAATGAATGGATTGGTAAGGAGTCAACTCCTTGAGCCTGATTACTACTACAATTCTGCTGGGACAGAGTGAAAGGAGTTCACCATTGGCCTCTGCCCCAGGGGTGGCAGAGGTGGTGCAGCTCTAAGGCTGCTTCCAGAGCTATAGCTGCAGTTGCCTCTGGCCCCAGGCCCACCTGGTGGGAGGAATTAGGCGGGAGATCAGAGTGTGAGTGCAGAGCCTGCTTGGATCTGAGTCATGGTCCTGGTTGGCAGTTCTTGGGGGAGGAGGAGTGCTGGTCTGGCAGAGCTTGCTGTGTAGAAACAGCTCTGAAAACAGCAGCACAAACCCTCAAGCTTGGGACAAAGTACTCTCTACTCTACAAGCAGTCATACCTGACAAAAAGCTCAAGGGTCAAGTAGTTGGCTGGAAACATGAACAGGCAGTGAAAACAGACTCAGACTCAGACTTTGGAATCTTTTTTTGGTGACAAAGAAGACCAAAATGTACAGCCAGAAGAAGTCAACAAAGTCAAAGAGCCTACATCAAAAGCCTCCAAGAAAAACATGAATTGGTCTAAGGCCATGGAAGAGCTCAAAAAGGATTTGGAAAAGCAAGTAAGAGAAGTAGAGGAAAAATTGGGAAGAGAAATGAGAGTGATGCAAGAAAACCATGAAAAACAAGTCAATGACTTGCTAAAGGAGACCCAAAAATAACACCTTAAAAAATAGACTAACTCAAATGGCAAAAGAGCTCCAAAAAGCCAATGAGGAGAAGAATGCCTTGAAAGGCAGAATTAGCCAAATGGAAAATGAGGTCCAAAAGCGAAGAGAACCTTTACCCTGGACAGGGTCTTGAGTTCTCCTCCCCTATGGCTACATTTTTCACTCTAAAGGACAGGGTTCCTGTCTTGTGATTATTGCCTAATGGTGCCACCTAAAAATACTTACCAGGTCAAGATGACCCAAGACTGATATTTGCTGTGCTATGTATTTTGCACTGATAATATAGAAAAACAGGATCTTAGCTATGTGCCGAAGTGCGGGGGGCCCAGGACATGTATATGCTATCAGCTTGTTCTTCTCACCGTATATAAGCTGCACCAATGCTTGGAATAAACACCTCTGTTGTTTGACCTGCTCACAGCATCCCCGTCTCCTCATTTTCAACTGCCGTCAGCCACATTGAAGTCCACTCCACCGTGCCGGCCATAGCACAAAAGACCACTGAAGAAAATACTGCCTTAAAAACTAGATTGGAGCAAATGGAAGCTAGTGATTTTATGAGAAATTAAGATATTATAAAACAGAACCAAAAGAATGAAAAAATAGAAGACAATGTGAAATATCTCATTGGAAAAACCACTGACCTGGAGAATAGATCCAGGAGAGATAATTTAAAAATTATTGGACTACCTGAAAGCCATGATCAAAAAAAGAGCCTAGATACCATCTTTCAAGAAATTATCAAGGAAAACTGCCCTGATATTCTAGAGCCAGAGGGCAAAATAGAAATTGAAAGAATCCACCAATCTCCCCCTGAAAAAGATCCCCAAAAGAAAATTCCTAGGAATATTGTTGCCAAATTCCAGAGCTCCCAGATCAAGGAGAAAACATTGCAAGCAGCCAGAAAGAAACAACTTGAGTATTGTGGAAACACAACCAGGATAACAAAAGATCTAGGAGCTTCTACATTAAGGGATTGAAGGACTTGGAATATGATATTCTGGAGGTCAATGGAGCTAGGATTAAAACCAAGAATCACCTACCCAGCAAAACTGAGTATCATGCTCCAAGGCAAAATATGGATTTTCAATAAAAGAGAGGACTTTCAAGCTTTCTCAGTGAAAAGACCAGAGCTGAATAGAAAATTTAACTTTCAAACACAAGAATCAAGAGAAGCATGAAAAGGTAAACAAGAAAGAGAAATCATAAGGGACTTACTAAAGTTGAACTGTTTTGTTTACATTCCTACATGGAAGATGATGTGTATAATTCATGAGATCTCAGTATTTGGGTAGCTGAAGGGAATATGCATACATATATATATATATGTACATATATATATATATACATATATATATATACATATATAGACAGAGGGCACAGGGTGAGTTGAATATGAAGGGATGATATCTAAAAAAATAAAATCAAATTAAGGGATGAGAAAGGAATATATTGAGAGAGGGAGAAAGGAGATATAGAATGGGGTAAATTATCTCGCATAAAAGTGGCAAGAAAAGGCAGTTTATTGGAAAGGAAGAAGGGGCAGGTGAGGCGGAATGAGTGAATCTTGTTCTCATCAGATTTGACTTGAGGAGGGAATACCATACACACTCAATTGGGTATCTTACCCCACAGGAAAGAAGGAGGAAGGAGATAAAAAGGGGGGACAATAGAAGGGAGGGCAGATGGGGGAGGAGGTAATCAAAAGCAAATACTTTCGAAAAGGGACAGGGTCAAGGGAGAAAAGTGAATAAAGGGGGACAGGATAGGAGGGAGCAAAATATAGTTAGTCTTTCACAACATGAGTATTGTGGAAGGGTTTTGCATAATGATACACATGTGGCCTATGTTGAATTGCTTGCCTTCTTAGGGAAGGTGGGTGGGGAGGGAAGAGGGGAGAGAATTTGGAACTCAAAATTTTAAGAGCAGATGTTCAAAAAAAAAGTCATTTTTGCATGCAACTGGGAAATAAGATATACAGACAATGGGGCATAGAAATCTATCTTGCCCTACAAGAAAGTAAGGGAAAAGAGGAGGGGGGAGGGGGGTGACAGAAGGGAGGGCTGACTGGGGAATGGGGCAATCAGAATATATGCCATCTTGGAGTGGGGGGGAGGGTAGAAATGGGGAGAAAATTTGTAATTCAAAGTCTTGTGGAAATCAATGCTGAAAACTAAAAATATTAAATAAAAAAGAAAATAAGAAAAAAAATAAATACTTGTTGCCTTGAATTAAATTTTAAAGCTGGGACTTTAGAGATTATCTAGCCCAACCCCCTTATTGTACAAAGGAAGAAACTGAGGCCTAGGGAAGGGAAGTGACTTGCCCAAGGTCACAGAGCTAGTAAATATCATAGCTAGATTTTTATTTCAGTCATCCCACAATGAATTCAGTGGTCTTTCCACTGCACCACTCTATTTAATCCCTATACCAGTTTGCCTGCTTGCCTTCCCTTCCTTTCCTTCCTTCTCTTATTCTCTCTCCTTTCTCCCTCCCTTCCTGCCTTCTCTCTCTCTTCTCTTCCCTCCATCCTTCCTTCTCTCTCTTTTCTCATTCTGTTTATTTCTCCCCCTCTCTCTCTCTTATTCTCTCTTCTTCTCCCTCCTTCCTCCTTTCCTCTCCCCCTCCCCCTCCCTCTCTCTCTCCCTGTCTCTCTGTTCCCCTGCCCCAGGCTCCTATACAATCTTATTGCTTCTTTGGGGCCTCCCTTATGTGCTACCTCAGCCCCGACTTTCATATCTTTGTGCACCTTGCCCCTGCCCCGCCATCCCATCCCAGTCTGATTCCAGTCCCTCTTCTGACTACCTCTGGTTACTTCTCTCTCAAATCAGCCATCTTTCCAAAGGCCCTGAGGGTCAAAAGCTCTGGGAATATGTGAAGTCTTGTGTTTAAAGGATGGTCTCCTTTAGCGGCTATGATCCCCAGAGCCTGTAAAGACTTCCTCAATTCAGAGGGAAAGTCAGTCCCTCTGGTATTATAAATTGAGTCTTGGGTAAACAAAAGGCTTCACATTTCTGCTATAAGCCAATTCTATTTGCCCTTCTCTGTGGTTTAAATTCTAAGGTGTTTGGCTGAGCATGGGGACCCACAGGGCTTGCCTACTTCTGAGGCCCTGCCTATCTCTCCCCAGAATTGGTGAAGGTGCACCCTAAAGACCTTTCATTGGAGTCTCATATTTCTGGTGTTTTTCTTCCCCCAAGGTCTTGGGTAGGTATATGCATGTTAATTAATGCCAATGCCCTCATACAGCCTGGCCTGGCCTGGCCTGACCCAGGGCACAGCAGCCACCCACGCAAATACGCAGGCACACACGTTCACGCTCCTGGGGCCCTGCCTTGTCCCTGGCCTTTGATCCGTATGCCCCAGAAGACACCTACATACAAACACACACACACACACACACACACACACACACACACACACCTAAGCAAACACAAACAGCCTACCAGACAAACATACACACACAAGGAGCATGCAGACAAGATAAACACACATGCATACCCATAGATACTTATACACCACCATGCAAATAAATGTGCCCCCTATGCCCCATATATATACACACATACACCCACAGATTCACACACCAGACATAGACATGGGCACAGACCAAACAAACACACACAGAACAGGTGTACGTATGAATAAATGACTAGATATGAAGCCCCTACTATGTACAGTTTTGTTACTCTTGTTCCATTGTTTCTGACTCTGCATAATCCCATGGATTTTTGTCCATGGGATTTTCTTGGCAAAGATACTGCAGTGGTTTGTCATTCCCTTCTCCAGTGTGTTGCCATTTTACAGGTGAGGAACTGAGGCAAATAGGGATTAGGTGACTTTCCCAGAGTCACCCAACTAGTAGGTGTCTGAGGCCATATTTGAACTCAGATTCTCCTGACCCTAAGCCTAGTACTCTATTCACTGTACCACCTACCTGCCTCTTAGTGTGTACAAAGCACAGTACTAACCACAGGGGATAGAAATAGAAAGAAAGGTAAGACAGTCTCTGTTCTCCAGGAACTAAGATTCTAATAAGGGAGATAACACGTATAGAACACATATAGGTTTCAGCTGCAAGATATATGGAAAGATCCCATGGTTCTTAGGGTACAGGAGCAAAGCAGATGAAAATGTACTTGGTGATCTCATCAGCTCCCATGGATTCAATTATCATCTCTATGCTGATGCTTCTCAGATCTATTTGTCTAATGCAAACACTCTCCTAACCTCCAGTCTCATTTTTCCAACCACCAATTGGACATCTTGAACTAGCTGTACTGTAGGCATTTCAAGTTCCATATGTCTAAAATTAAACTCATTATCTTTCTCTAAAACCCTCCCCACTTCGAAATTCCCCCATTACTGTCAAGGGCACCACTCTCCTCCTTGTCCCCTGTGCTCACAACCCAGGTGTTATGCTTGATTCCTTACTCATTCCACCCCATATCCAATCCATCACCAAAGCCTGTTGATTTTACTTTGATAACATCTCTCACCTGTGCCCCTTCTCCCCTCTGACACTGCCATTCTGGTACAAGCCCTCATCACTTCATACCCGGACAATTATAATAGCCTGCTGGTTGAACTACCTGCCTCAATTCCTCTTCCACTCAGACACCAAAGTAATCTTCCTAAAGTATAAATCTGACTAGGTTATCCCCAATTCAATCAACTCCATTGGCTCCCTACCATCTCCAGGGTTAAACATAAAATCTACCGTTTGGTTTTCAATTTTTGAGAAGGGGTCCAGTCTTCACCAGACTGCCAAGGGGTCCATGATAAAAAAAAAAAGAACTCCTACCTAGGGTTCATAACCTGCCTAGTTTCATTCTTCCCTCCTACACCTTAAACCTTACACACACACACATACACACATACACACACACACACACACACCCCAACATACATGATCCAGTAACACTGCTCTTCTTATTGAACAAGATACTAATCTCCTAATTCCAGGCATTTTCATTGGCTGTCTCCTAGGACAAGAATTCTCTCCCTCCTCCTCCTCTCTGCCTCTTGGCTTCCCTGCTAACATCCCATCTTCCAGGAAGACTTCCCCAATCTCCCTTAATTCTAGAGCCTTCCCTCTGGTGATTGTTTCCAATTTATCTTCTACATAGCTTGTTTGTGTTGTACATAGTCATTTACATGGTGTTTCTCATTAGATGGTGAGCTCCCTGAGAGCAGGAACAAGTCTTTTACCTTTCTTTATATCCCCGGTGTTTACCATAGTGCCTGGCATATAGTAAGTGCTTAATAAATATTTATTGACTGACTTACTAATGTCATTTCCACCTGTAAAATCTTATTAGTTTCTGATGCTTAATTATTTAACAATGCCAAGGACTTTAGTGGTAAGAATTTTCCCTTCTAGCTTTTCAATAGCTGTAGAACCCACAGAAGCAGTTGCTAGGATACATCTCCATGGAAACTGTTTCCAAGGATGATAGCTATGAGGGCTGGGCTGGAAGCAGAACTAGTGGTCTTTGGGATGCTGCCATTCCCAGGGCCCTATCTATCTGTTGGTGGCACTGGGTCAGCCATTGGTGTTAATGATGGCAAGGAAGCTGGTCTCCTTCTCCATGGTGATTTCTTCCTTCACTGTTGTCTATGGGGCTCTTAGTTGGAAGTAGGTCTGGTGGTCTGGAAAGTGCTACTATTTCTAGGGTTCTCGGGTTCAAGATCCTGGAGTATCTCTATTAGGGTATAAGAGGAGGTGGTGGTAGTGATAGTTTGAATTGACTGGCACACACCACCTCCTGGTTTTCCGGACACATACACATGTCATGCTTGCTTATGCCCACATACTCCCCTGCGTTTTGTAATCATACCAGATGTAATGATATACACAGCAAATTAATGTCATTGTGATTATGGGTGTCCAATGTAAGAGTCACCATGGTATCAGAGACATTATCTGCCAGCCTCTGAGAGCCTATTGAGGTATTTCTAAAGTATAGAATCACCTTTCTTAAGAAGAAAGCTATCAGATACTTGGGACTTATGGAAAGCCAGAGGGTACACTTCAGTGAGCCCATCTTGTTCTTTACACCCCAAGTGGGTCACCAACACAATATAAGCTCACAACATCTGCTAAATGCTTTTTAGACTGAGTTGTCTGGTCCCTCATGAAACTTTCTCTCAGCGGCTCTTAATGCGGTGTCTATGAACTTTTTTTTTAAGTTGAAGACTGTCTTTTGATAGAATTTGGTTTCTTTTATGTATCTTACGCATTCTGAGAAGGCTTTCCCAGACTGATTGTCCAAAGTGCCCATAACCAAAGATTTAGAACCCCTTCCCTAGACAGAAATGGTCATCCCTCTTTCTGAACCCCAGAATATTGTGTTTCTATAGCTCTTCTGCATTTCACACCTTCAGGGGTACATGGAGGGGCAGGGACTACACCATGTCTGCCTAATCTCTCCCTGCCTCCAGTGCCTACCACATTGGAGGAGCTTGATAAATAAATGGTTGTTGCTTTGCAGATAGAGCAAAGTGATTTATTAGAAGGAGCTGGAGAAGTGGAACCTGAAAACCAAATTTTGGATTTGGACTCCTCTGCTTGTTTAGGCAAGTCCTCTATGGACCTCAGTTTCTCCATCAGTTAATAATGATGGCTATCACGTGTGGAGGGCTTCTGGGGTTTAAAAAACATTTACATATGGTCATAGGAGCATAGATTTAGAACTTGAAAAAAACCTTAGAGGTCATCTAGTCTAACCCTCTCCTCTTACAGATGAGGAAACTGAAGCCCAGAGTAGTTAAGTGATTTGGTCACTTAAGTAGTAAGTGGCATACATTATCTCTTTTGATCCTCAAAACAAGGCTAGGTACTATCATCCCCACTTTACAGATGAGCAAACTGAGGCTAGGTACTATCATCCCCACTTTAACAGATGAAGAATCTGTCCAGGTTCCCTCAATGAGTGTCTGAGGCAGCATTTGAATCCAAGTCTTTCTGACTCCAAGTCCAAGTCCCTGGCCACTAAACTGTGCTGTATCCCTAAAATGAGAGGATGGGACTAGAGGATCTTTAAGTACTTTTCCATTTCTAACTCCAGTGAATGCAACATATAAAATAAAATAGAAACAATAAGAAATAACAAATACGAAGAATACAGAGAAACATGGGAAGACTGATACAAGTGATACAAAGTCAATAAGCAGAACCAGGAAAATAATATACACAACCACTGTAACAATGTAAATGGGGAAAAATGGAAACAATGCTGAGTAATTATCATGAACAAACTTGGCCTCAAAGAAGAGATAGCGAATGCACCTCCTTCCCCCCTTTGCAAAGGTGGGGGACTATGAGAGTGGACTGCTACATATAATGTTGGATTTGCTTGGTATGATGGTTAATTTCACTAAATTGCTTGTTCTTTTCTTTCTTTCTTTATTATTCTTTGTTATAAGGAATGGCTTTCTGGCCAGAGGGAGGGGCATGGATTGAGAGATGTAAGTGTGGTAAAAACAAAAGATATCAACAAAAATTTTAAAAGAAAATAAATTTGAAAATGTTTTTTAAACAAAATAAATTTTAAAAAATCAGACCATGCAGGCCTATATAAAACTTTTTTTAAAAAAACATGAAAAATTTAACCAAAACAAAAAAATAATTTTTACAAAGTTAAAAGAATTTGTGAGTGTTCGTGTCTAACTACATTTAGGCAAACTGATTATAGGAGTACATGTGTGGAGACACCACCACGATGGACAAGATTTTTTCATGCAGTATAGATGCAGCCACGATAGACTGTATTCTAGTAGTATGTGGATACAGGGAGTTAGGTGGCTCAGTTAGAACACCGGACCTGAAGATAGACAAGTGCGTTCAAATCCAGCCTCAGACACTTACTGGCTGTGTGACCCCGGGTAAATCAATTAACCTCTGTCTGCCTCAGTTCCCTCATCTGGAAAATCAGGGTTGTTGTGAAGATCAAGTGGGATAATTTTTGTAAAACAGTTAGCCAACCCTAAAGTGCTATATGAATGTTATCTAGCATTATAATGGATTGGAACCTAGAGAATACAGTGTTCTGAAGCAGTCACGTGCACACACACACACACACACACACACACGTGTTGTTTTGTGTGAGCAGGGCCAGCTGTCTCTCGTGAGCTTCATGAAGGGGGGCCTTAGCAGGGTTTAGGCTGAAGCATCCAAAAGGTGTGCAGGGATAGTACAGGGGATTATCTGGCTCAAGCCAGACAATTAACCTCCTGTGACTCAGGCTGCCTCACCAGCCTTGGCCCCTGAGCAACCTGGGTAACATGATACATGGATCAGGGGCCTCCAGAGACAAGCAAGCCTGGCCAGCCCTGGGAAAAAGAAAAATTAATTTTCAGTGCGCACACCTCCGCCACTTCTCCTACCCTGTTGTAGAATAACGCAACATCAGCACTAGAAAAGGCCTTAAAACATAACACAAAAAAGTCAGAGCTGGAACATAGAAAGTAAGATGTCAGAAGGGATCTTAGGCTATTGAATAAAAGATATGAAAGATACCAAAAGATTGAGGAGAGCCCCTAGAACACCGATCATGGGCTGTTAGAGTTGGAAGTGTCCTTAGAGCCCAGAATATCAGAGCTGGGAGGGACCTTACAATGGATTTTAAGACTGAACATTAACCAACTAGATTGGGTCCAGTCGGGGCCACCAGGCTGATGAGAAGACAGAGAGCTAGGCTACTAGACATTCAACTCCTTGAGGGCAGCAGCTCCGGCTTAGCTAAGCTTTGTATCTTTCCAATGCCTAGTACAGTCGGCTGCACAAAGGAAGCATGGAATGTTTTTTGTGTTGTGTTGTACATGAGGGGAGGGGCATTTATACAGTAACTACTATGCGCCAGGTGCTAGGCTAAGTGCTTTACAAATAGGAGATAAATAGCTATTGTATATGATGACTGATTCCATTTGACCAATTCCGTTCAGCAAATGTTAAGAGCCTACTACGTAACAGGCACCATACTAAGCACTGAGGATACAAAAAGAAACAATTTCTGCCTTCAAGGAGCTTCTACTAGGACAACATGACATCTACACCTAGAAATAAATAACAAAGAACACAATAATAGCTAACATGTATATAGTTTTAAATTGGCGAAGACTTTACATATTTATCTCATAAGACACAAATAATGCAAAGTAACTGCAGGGTACAAAGTATACCAATCGCTGGAGCAAGAAAGAAAGGCCTTGTAGGGGCCACTAGGTGGCTCAGTGAATAGAGTGCCGACGGTGGAGTCCGGAAGACCTGAGTTCAAATGCAGCCTCAGACACTTGACACACTTACTAGCTGTGTGACCTTGGGCAAGTCACTTAACCCCAATTGCCCTGCCTTCCCCTCCTCAAAAAAAAAAAGAAGGGAAGGAAGGAAGGAAAAAAAGAAAGGAAGGAAGGAAGAAAGAAAGACAGAAAGAAAGAAAAAAGGAAAGAAAAAAAGGCCTTGTATAGGAGGTAACACCTGAGCTGGGCTTTAAAGTAGGCTAGGGCAGCTAGGTGGTGCAGTAGATAGAGTGATGGGAGTCAGCAAGACCTGAGTTCAAATGTGACCTCAGATACTTACTAGCTGTGTGACTCAGAGCAAGTCATTTAATCCTGTTTGCCTCAGTTTCTTCATCTGTAAAATGGGTTGGGGAAGAAAATGGCAAACTACTCTAGTATCTTTGCCGAGAAAACCCCAGATGGGACCACAAAGAGTCAGATTTGAATGAAATGACTGAACAACAAAGAGTCTCTCAGGCAAGAATAAATAGGCAGGTTTGTTTTTTATCTTTTGTTCTCAAAGAGGACCATGCCATCAGGGAGGTGTTACCATGACATGTAAGTGAATTGGATTTAAGTGAGGGAGAGCTCTGCAAAGTCACCAGCCTCACTTTCTCCTCCGGAGCCATCTGGGTCCAGTGGCCAGGTATGGATCGGGATGACTGGAGATGGCCCAGGATGCAGTGGGAGACCTGGGCCCTTTTAGGTTAAGGTCTTTAACAGGTCTCAGTTTGACTGAGGCAGGGCCTGTTCAGTGATTAAGGCTAGGTAAGAAATGAGGCAGAGAATGGCTTCTTTTACTTAGTCGAAAAATCAATCTGAGAGGGGAAGATAGTCATACACAGAACCATTTGCACAATGGTGTGAAGGTAAGAGGTGGAATATTTTATATGGGGAGCACCAGGGAAACCCATTTGGTTGAATCAGAGAGTAAGTGAAGGGGAATAATGTATAATGCTCTGAAAAGCTAGATAGGAGTCATATTGGGGAAGGCCTTAGGGAATCATCCTCTACCCTAAGGCCCTGCCCTCTTGAGTAACTGACTTTTTAAACAATTAACTTTATTTATTTTTACTATTATTATATTACATTACATATTATTTATCTTATTTTTATTTTATTCTCAATTACTTATAAAAATTTTTAATATTTGTTTTTTTAGAATTTTGATTTCCAAATTCTCTCCCTCCCCTTGCCCATCCTTGAGAAGGCAAACAATAAAGGGCAACTAGGTGGTGCAGTGAGTAGAGTGCTAGCCCCGGAGTCAGGAGGACCTGAGTTCAAATCTGGCCTAAGACAAATGACACACTTACTAGCTGTGTGACCTTGGGCAAGTCACTTAACTCCAATTGCCCTGCCTTCCCCCTCCAAAAAAAAAAGAGAAGGCAAACAATTTGATATAGATTGTACATGTGCAGTCATATAAAACATTTCTATATTAGTCATGTTGCAAAAGAAAACACAGGCCAAAAAAACCACACCCCAAAATAATAAAGTAAACAAAAGAATGCTTCAATCTGCATTCAGATTCCATCAGTTTTTTTCCTCTGAAGATAGATAGCACTTCTCATCAGAAGTCCTTAGGAACCACCTTGGATTATTGTATTACGGAGTTGAATTTACAGCTGATCATTATACAATATTGTTGTTACTGTGCCAGGCTGATATTTTAGGAAGGGCCATGATGTGCTAACTTCACTACCAGCTGAACTGCTGAATTCATTCTGTGACCTTTCCCCCCATCCCCTCCACATACACAATCAATTTTATGTGTTGTCTTCCCCTGTTGGAAGAGAATTTTCTTGACAGCACTGACCTTCTTGTTTCTTTGCACTTGTATCCCAGAGTTTGACACAGTACCTATCACAGTCTTTGATAGATGCTTTATCTCTACTTACCTTCTATCCTACCCTATCCCATCCTATCCTATCCTATCCTATCCTATCCTATCCTATCCTATCCCATCCCATCCCATCCCATCCTATCCTATCCTATCCTACCCTACCCTATCCTATCTTATCCCATCCTATCCCATCCCATCCCATCTTATCCTACCCTATCCTATCCTATTCTACCCTATCCTACCCTACCCTATCCTATCCTATCCCATCCCATCCCATCCCATTCTATCCTACCCCATCCTACCCTACCCTACCCTATCCTACCCTATCCTAGCCTAGCCTACCCTATCCTGTCTTATCCTATCCTCTCCTACCCTATCCTATCCTACCCTACCCTACCCTACCTTACCCTACCCTATCCTATCCTACCCTATCCTATCTATCTATGTCTCTATGATATTGGAATAGATGGGTGGCATGTTTGAGTCTGTGTCTTAAGAATATTGGTTTCCCAATTGATAAATGGTCAAAGGATATAAACAGGTAATTTTCTGATAAAGAAGTCAAAACAATTTATATTCATGTGAAAAAATGCTCTAAATCATTATTGATTAGAGAAATGCAAATCAAAACAACCTTGAGAAACCATTTTATACCTATCAAATTGGCTAAAATGATTGAAGGAGAAAGTGACAAATGTTGGAGGGGATAAAGAAAAATTGGGACACTAATTCAGTGTTGGTAGAGCTGTGAACTGGTCCAACCATCTTGAAGAGTAATTTGGAATTAGGCCCAAAGAGCAGTAAAACTGCCTACACCCTTCAACCCAGCAATACCACTATTAGGTCTGCTTCCCAAGGTGATCCGGGAAAAAGGAAAGAACCTATATATTCTAAAATATTTACAGCAGCTCTCTTTGCGGTGGCAAAGAACTGGGAATTGCACAGATGCCCATCAGTTGGGGAATGGTTGAACAAGTTGTGGTATATGGTCATGATGGAATATTATTGTGCTACAAGAAACGATAAGCTCAATGATTTTAGAAAAACATGGAAAGGCTTGCATGAAATAATGAAGAGTGAAACAAGCAGAACCAAGAGAATGTTGTCCACAATAACTGCAATATTGTTTTAAGAGCAACTTTCAGTGACTAAGTTATTTTGACATTATAAATACCCAAATTAACTACAAAGGACCTATGAAGGAAGCCACTATCTGCCTCCAGAGAAAGCACTGATAAACAGCTGTATGTATAGTATGGATTTACATATACATACATACATATTTGTGTCTAATGGTAGCTATCTCTGGGGAGAGGGGAAGGGGAAAAAAAGAAAATTACATGATAACTTTATTATGTATTTAAAAGGAAAAGCAAGTTGTACATAATAGATTTTCAGTTTCATGTGCAAAACAATTTTTTTAAAGAAAAAGAAAAGAGAATATTGAATGGTGGCTATGTGGAATATGGTTTGAAGAGGAGGAAGATTGGAGATAGGGAAACCAATTAAGAGACCATCACAATGATTCAGGCAAGAGGTGATTTGAACCTGAATTAGGATAGAGGCTGTGTCAGTAGAGGAAGGAATAAATTTAGAGAAGTTGTGGAGAGAGTACAGACAAGACTTGGCAAGTGATTAGATATGGAGAAGGGAGGTCATGGAGAAGAAAGAGCCAAGAATTTGCAAGGCTGCAAACCCAAGTTCCTGGAAGGCTGGTGGTGCCATTAACAGGGATGAGAAGAAGAGGGGGAAATAGAATGAGTTTTGTTTTAGACATGTTGAGTTTGAAATGTGTAAGGGGTAATCTAGGTGGATTACCTAGCGGGAAACTGGTTACATGAGACTGGAGCTAAGGAAAATGACTAGCCCAGATGTATAGTTCTGAGAGTCAATCATCTGCAGATTTGATAGTTGCATCCATAGGAGCTGATGAGATCAATTTAAGTTTGGAAAGAGGAGAGGGTGCCAGATAGAAGTCCTCTTCCAAGGGGAGAACCCTCACACTGAGTGAATGGCAAGAGGATGATCCAAAAGGAGACTGAGAAGGAGCAGTGGTCAGACAGGAAGGAGGATAACCAAGAGAGATCAGTGCCCCAGAAGCCAAGAGAGAGGAAAGAGTGTCCGGTGGGGAGGGGTTGGTCAACAACGTAAAAAGCTGCAGAGATGGTGAAAAGGAAACAAACTGGGGATATTAGGACTGGAGAAGAGAAGACTTAGGGAGTATGTACTACCTATCCCCAGCAGCTAGGTGACACAGTGGCTAGAGTGCTAGGCCTGGAGTCAGGATGTCTATCTTCTCAAGTTCAAATCCTGTCTCAGAAACTACTTACTAGCTGTGTGACCTTAGGTAAATCACTTAACCCTCTTTGCCTCAGTTTCCTCATCTGTAAAATGAACTGGAGAAGGGAATGGCAAACAACTTCAGTATCTTTGCCAAGAAAACCCCAAATGGGCTCAGGAGGAGTTGGACTTGACTGAACAACAAATAGCTATCTCTAAGTGGTTGAAGAGCTATCATGCAAAAGAAGAAATTAACTTTTTCTCAACTAGGAACAACTGGTGGAAGTTGTGGCTAGGGAGACTTCTCTCTGACATAAGGAAATACTTTTTAAAAATTAGAGCTGACTCGGAATAGAAAAGGCTGCCTGAGGAAGTAATGAGTTTCCCATCACAGGAGATCTTCCAGAGAAGGTTGAATGACTTGCTAGAGATGTTGTAGCAGAGATTTCTGTTCAGTTACAGGTTTGACTAGATGACTTCTAGGAGCCCTTCTGCCCTCTGAGATTATGTAGTTTATTAGGTTACAGTGCCAATTTATTGAAAGGTTGAGTTTCTCTACAAAAAGGTGTAAATTGACTTTATAACTAAAATTCATTTCTCTGAACTTTTCGCAGCCAGAGTTCTTCTTTTTTCCAGAAAATCACATCTGAGTTTAATTTGAAAGTGTAATTGTACTTCCTTGAATTTATGTCATTCAGGAGCTCAGAACTAGGGGATATTTGTGTGACAGCATCAGACTGGTAGATATTATGAATTTTATTCATAAAGAAAAGCAAACTTCATTGGCTTTTTAACTTCTATTTTCCAATTAACCAGAATTTATTTACTCTCCACTTTACCTCTCCCTCTACCCACAATAGGGGGAAAAAACCAAACAAACCTTTGTAACAATACGCATAGTCAAGCAAAGTCAATCACTGTCAAGTCCAAAAATACATGTCTCATTCTGCATCTTAAGTCTATCACCTTTCTGTTAAAAATGGGTTATATGCTTTATCAGCAGTCTGTCACTGTCATGGTTCAGTCACTGCACTGATCAGAGGTCTCCAGGCTTGCAAATTGTTTGTCTTTACAATATTATTATTGTATAACTTGTTTTCCTGGTTTTGCTTACTTCAGTCTGCATCAGTTCCATGTCTTCCCTTTTTTAGGTCAGTGCAGATACAAATAAAAATAAGTGAGATAGTCCCTGCCCACAAGGAATTTATATTCTAATGGGAGAGATAACACGTAAGCAATTCTCTAAGGCTATAAAATCTGTGCAGGATGTAGTCTTTGTGCTTGGGTGTCTGTGTGCATCTCTGAACATGTATGCATGCTTGTAAATCTGTGACTGTAAATCTTGTTTCTATGTCAGTATTCCAAGAACATATCTGCATCTTGTGTTTATATTTCTAGGGGCCATGAGGGTGTCAACTCTGGTAACAAATGACCAAAGAGTCACAGAGGTTTTGCACCACTGGTTACTCCAACAATATCAAAGAGCCCACACAGGTTAAAAGCAAAAAAGCTTTCTTTATTCCATTGGAGGAGAGAAATTAGCCACCTGTGTCGGGGCCTCCTCTAGTAGGAGACCCAAGGCAGTGGAGCTAAATCTTGATTTATGTATTTATAGCTAGACAAAGAATCAAACCTCGCAGAGTAGCAACAGTAGTAAGACACAACAGCAACAGTGAGGCAAGGTTGTCTAGTGACAAAAAGTCCATTCCTAGCAGGGCTTCATGTCTGGGCCTGTTGGTGTTTGCCTGAGCTAAGGGACCATCAGTTCTGCAATTTAGTTACAGCAAAGTTCATCCAAAGAGGGAGTGCAAAGGATTATTGTTATGTCAAGCTCAGGACACAGCTTGTTTGCTGAGCCTTAGCTCTGGAAAACAAGGTGTCTCCTAATAGTTAAAAAAAGGAGTAAAAAAGAGAAATGTGGTCTTGAATTTTGACAAGGGGTTGGAAGGAATAGTGGGAGGGGTGCCAGAAGGCAGAGAAGAATTAGAACACAAAACATAGACTATTAGCATTAGAAGGGACTTTAGAACATGGAACATAAAATGTCATAACTACAAGAAAGCTTAGAGCCTATAACACGAAATATCAGAGCATAGAATGTAGAATGTCAGAGATTGAAGGGACCTCAGAATATAGAACATACGATATCTTAGCTGAGAGGGCCATTAGAACATACAGTGTCAGAGCCTGAAGGGCCCTTAAGTAATCGAATATCAGAGCTGAGAGAGACCTTAGAACAAACAAGGTCAGGGCTGGAAGGGCCCTTAGAATGTCAGAGCTGAGAGACTCCTTAGAACACAGAACATACAATGTCAGACCTGGGAAAGACCTTGCTCAGTAAATATTTGTTTGAATGTTGCCTTTCCGATTAGATTGTAAACTCCTTAAGGGCAGGGACTGTCTTTTGCCCTCTTTTGTATCTCTAGTTCTTAGCACAGTGTCTAGCACACAGTAAACACTTAATAAATGTTTATTGATTGCCTGACTTTAGAATATACAGTGTCAGAGCTGGGAGAGACCTTAGAACATAACCTGTTCTGGAGTGATGAGATCAGTTCTGGGCAGCCCATTTTAGGAGGACATTAACAACCTGCAGAAATTCCACATGAAGGCAAATGAGATTTTAAAAGGTCTTCAGATCATGCCACATGAGGGTCAATGGAAGGGACTAAGGATATTTAACCTGGAGAAGACTTGGTAGGGAAGGGGCTGTAGACAAGATCATTGTCTTTGAAGGGCTTCCATGTGGAAAAGAGATTACTTGCCCCAAGAGAGCAAACCCAGGAGCATTCTGTGGAAGTTGCAAAGACACAGATTGAGGCTGATGTCAGGGAAACTGAACAAAAATGCTACACAACAGGGCAATAGGAGGGGAGAGGGGGAAGGTTGGATTTTTCTGGCAAAGGCTAGATGATCACATGTCAGGGATCTCAGATTCACAGGATTCCAGAATTAGAAGGTACATTAGAGGCCAACCGACCCAAATTAGGCCTGAAGAAGCCCATCTGCTTGCCCTCAGTGAGGGGAGACCACCTCTGGAGGCAGCCCATTCCACGCGTGTTGAATTCTAATTGTGAGAAAGTTTTTCCAGATATCAGAGCTAAATTTTCCTCTTTTCAACCTCCACCAGCTCTTCCTAGTATCCTTTGGGCTAAACAGAACAGGATAGCCAAGCCTTCTTTGTGACAGTGGAAGGGAACTAGCATTGATTAAGCACCTATTGTGTGCCAGATGTGTAAGCATATTACAGATGTTATGTCATTCAATGACAAAGTTCCCCACAAGCCTTTACTCCAGACTAAACATCCCTGATTCCTTCAAATGACCCATGCGTGAGTTACTATCCTGGTTGCCTTCCTCTGGATGCTCCCCAAGTTACCCATTCCCTTCTTAAAGCAGGGTGGCCAGAACTGAACACAATGCTCTAGATATGGTCTGACCAAGGCAGAGAACAGAGGGATCATCACATCCAGTCCTGGACACTGCACCTCTTCTTCCTGTGGTCTGAGATCTCATTTATTTTTCAGTCTTTATCGCACTGTTGACAAATACTGAGCTTACAACCCATTAAAACCTCCAGATCTCATCCAGACAAACTGCTGCAGCCACACTTCCCACGTCTTGAATTTATAAAATTGATTTATTGGACCCAGACTCGAATATGAGACTATTTATGTATATGTATTCCTATTAAAATTCATCCTAGATTTAGTTCAATGGCAAGATCTCTTTGGATCCTGATTATCATATAGAGTGCTGGCTCGTGTGCAGATTTCGTGACTGTGCCATCCGTGTCTTTTCCTGAGTCATTGATAAAACATGTGAAACAGCATGGGCCCAAACACACCTTCCTGTGGCAATCCACTAAAGACCTTCTAAGCTGACACCAAACCATTGATGACTACATTGGGTCAGACCATCCAATCAATTCTGAATGCAGCTAATTGTATTGTTGAGTGACCCCTCCCTCTCGCTTCCTTCTTCCAAGAATGTTGTGAAAGGGGAAAGAGAGGGGGTCTTGTTTGGCTACGTGGTCTCTAGCTAGATGGTCTCTGTTTCTATTCAGATCTTCGATCAATCAGTAATTCAGTCAATAAGCATTTATTAATTGCCTATTATGTGGCAGGCACTGTGCCAAGAGCTGAGGATACAAAGAAAGGTGAAAGACAGTCTTTACCTTTGAGGAGCTCACAATCTAATGGGAGAGACAACAAGCAAGCAAATATTCAGACAAACTGTATATAGGATACATAGGAAATAATTAACGAAGAGAAGGCTTTAAGGAAGAATTAAGAGGGATTGGGAAAGGCTTCCTTCTTTGATTCTGTGAATGTTAGCACTGGGACGGATGTTAGGAAATTGGATGGTCAAGGAGGTCTGGGAGGTGCAGGGATGGGGTGAAATATGTGGGGGGGTGTGGAGGGGCAGAGGAAGAGGTATCTCGGGAGTAGCAATAAAAGTTGTAGGAATAGGGGAGGAATCTCCTTATGCCGGGTAATGACAGGCTGTGGACGGAAGAATTTCTGAAGAACATAAACGGAAGCCTGGTGGGGGAGGAAAAGAGAAACCTGGCTGCCCTCACCAGTCTCTGTCCCTCCCCCATGGCTGAGTTTGCAGCCCCCTTTTGAGCCAACAATGTTCTCCCTCTCGTTGAAGAGGTTGTGCTGGAGAAGCGAGTCTCCATGGCAACCTAGGATGCCCAGCAACAAGTCTGAGGCCAGGCCACGTGACTGCAAATGAACTAATCAGATGTCTCCCGAAAGGAGGTCAGCGGGAGCCAAAGTCCCCAATGCTCTCAGCACAGCCTTGGGGCTAATTACCGTAATTGCTGGTGTAGGGCTCCTGGGGTGGAAGTGAGGGGGGACCCCGCTGGGCGACTGTTCAGGAGCCTGATTCATAAAGAAGGGACCATCGAGGAAGCCTGAGTTTCCCTGTGCTGAAGGCACAATCTACCTTCCTGGGGCCCATCACTCAGACAGCCAGAAAATCACAGACTGTCAGAGCTGGGAAGAATTTTATTGTCCATCTATTCCACCCTCCTCATTTTCCAGATGTGGAAACTGAGGTCCAGAGAGGGAAAGCCACCTTCAATAGGTCACACAGTTAGCAAGTAGCTTAACTGGGCTGGAAGCCAGCTCCCCTGAGGGCTAGAGTTTGGTATAGTGGGAAAGGCACTGGATTTGAAGTCAGAGGATGTGGGTTTGAATCCCACCTTTGTTACTCACTATCCATGTGAGGGTGTCCCTTCTCCTCCCTGTGCTTCAATTTCCTTCTCTATAAAATGAGAAAATTGGACTAGATGAGCTCCAAGGTCTTGTGGTCTGAGGACTCCAATGTTTTCTGTCCATAGCACAATTCAGAATCTCAGCATGAGAAGGGACCTCATCAGCCATCTAATTCAGCTTCTATATATCTACCAGCTGCCATCCCCTCTATGAAATACCCAGCCATCCCACCCCCATAAGGAAGGGTGAACTCATTGCATCTGGAGGCAACTGTTTCCCCTTTGGGATAGCTCTCATCGTCAGAAAGTTTGATCTTAATCTATCTCTGCAATTTTCATTGCTCATTGTTTCAACCTCTGGAGCCAAGAAGATTATGTGGAGGCTTTGTGGTACACTGGAAGGTAGATTGGGTTCAGAGTCGATCCCAACTCTGGCACTTGCTAGCTGTTTGACCTCAGGCAAGTCCCTGAATCTCTCTTGGTCTCAGTTTCCTCATTTGGAAAAAAAATGAAAGCTTTGGTTTAGATAATCACTAAGAGCCCTTGTAGCTCTAAATCTATGATCTTGTACTTTGTTCCACGTGACAGCCTTTCAAACTCTAAGTTGCCATATCCTCCCTAGGTCTTCTCTTCTCCAGGCTAAATATCACCAGTTCCTTCAATCTATCCTTTTATGATCTGATCTCAAGACCCTTCTCCATCCTAATAGCCCTCTTCTGGACACTTTCCAGTTTATCAATGTCCTTCCTAAAATGTCCTTCCAGAACTTGAACACAATATTTCAAATGTGGTCTGACCAGGGCAGAATATAACAGAACTATTGCTTCTCTAGACCTCAATGCCATGTCTCCCTTAATTGAGCCTTAGTTGATACAGCTGTATCACATTATTTTTAGCTGAATGACTTTTTAACCCAGCTGTCATCCAGATAGGTACTCCTTCTAACCATTCAGATCACATCCCATCCATGCCCACCCATCCCATGTGCATCTTGTCTATGTCTTCCTATAAATCCAGTACTCTTGATACTATGTGGAGGCCAATGAGTACATATGGGCAATCCACTGATCATCTCTGGCTCTTGTGATGCAGTTAGTCCATCTTTTTTACCCCAGTCATACATCTTTCTGATGATGAATTTTACCTTGTTTCTCTTGTGTAAGTCTTCATTTGTCATGCACTGCAACCTCTCCCTTCCATATTGCCCTTGTCTTCAAAGACTGATCTTCTAGAATTCATTCACATGAGAATAGTTGTTGAAAAGATGAGCTTTTCTTCAGGGAAAAGCTTGGGGTCACTATAATAAGCGTAATATAAAGACAGACTAATAATACCACTAGTAGAACTCTGAGTGGGCCCAACCATTCTGTAGAGCAGTTTGTATATTTGAGTAACAAATTATAATAATGTGCATATGGGCATAAATAGTAATTTGTTTATAGCACAGTTTAACATCCCTTATCTCATTTGATACAACAGTTCTTTAAGTATTATAATTTTAATTTTACAGGTGAAGAAACTGAGGTTGAGAGAAGTGATTATATCTAAAGGATCCATAGAATAGGACTAGATGCTCACAAAGATCCTTTCCATTGCTAACATTCTATGTAAAGTGTTCTAATATTGTTTCTAATGCTGTTTATCTGCAACTTTCCCCAATTGCAAAGTGAATTAATGGATAATCCAGAACTAGAATCCAAGTCTCTTTGATCTCTGGCCAAGAATCTTTTCTTTGCACCATGATTTTCAGTTAAGAATGGCTTCCTTTTGGGAGAACTTTATGGTTCTTATGATTTTATTTGTTCTCGGGGTTGTAGAAAGACAGGCACACTTATACATTGTTTATGGAGCATGAATTGGTCCAGCCATTCAAGAAAGCAATTTGGAATTACTCTAAGAAAGTGACTAAAACGTCACTACCCTGTGACCCAGCAATTTCACTGCTAAGCATATGCCCTAAGGAGATTTAAAGCCAAAAAAATCCCCTAAACCCCCTATATATATATGCACACACTTTTATAGTAGAAAAAACTGGAAATAAAATAAACCTCCTACAATTAAGAAATGACTAAACAGATTGTGATACTTAAGTTTAACAGAATACTATCCTACCATAAGAAACCATGAATATGAAGAACTCCAAGAAGCACAAGAAGACTTATGTGAACTGATGCAGGGAACTGAGAAGGAAAATTATATACACAATGACTTCAAAATGTTAAGAACAAAAACATTTGAAACAGTGCTGTGTAATATAATGACCAAGCTTGACCTTGAATAAGAAAATTCATCCCTTTCCCCTTCCCTGTTTGCAGAGCTGGGGGACTGAGTATGGAACATCCCATATAGTCAGACTTAGTTGATGTATTGGTTAGTTTTGCTGCACTGCTTTTCTCCTCTTTATTTTTATCTTTGTTATAAGGAATGGTTTTTGGGTAGGGGAGGGCTATATTTGGAAATGAAGGTGATACAAAAAGAAAAGATAGCAATAATTTTTTTAAATTAAAGATTCTAAACATGTTTTTGAAAGTAAATCTGAAAAAAAGATGCTTGATTCATTTCAGAAGTTCAAATTCTAGTTTTCTCATTTTATATTTTCAATTGATTCCTTTCATTAATGAATTTAGAGCTGGAATGCATCTTAGAACTTACATCTTCCAATAGAAGTGGGATGTGGTGGAGCTCAAAACAGCTCCTAGAAGCCAATTTTTACATTTTCAATATGAGCCTTCAATCCTTAGAAATTGACAAATACTAAAAAATCAGGGTTTGAGTTATTGATTATCTAGACTTAAGAAAGTGTTAGAGATAATGTTAATAACAAACTTAAAAGTATCTAAAAAATTAAAAATCTGTTTGTTCTTTAGGGACATAGCTTTCAAAAGTCCCTGGCTTTTAAGATAAGAATAAGTGAAGTTACAGTGTAGGGAGATAATGATAATTATGATGATGATGATGAGGGCTCAAATTTCTATGACATTTTAAGATTGTCAAAGCACTGTTTTGAAGGCAACCCTGTAAGGTAAGTGATGCAAGAATGATGATTATCTTCATCTTACTGTAGAAAGCAGCCAAAGCCAGGGGCAGAGATTTCTTTGGAAGGACCTTGGAAATCAACTAATCCAACTTGTCATCTTGCGGGTGATAAAACTAAAGGCTAAGGGAGTTAAGTGACTTGACCAAGGTCATAGAGCTAATAAGTAGATGGACTATGAGCCCAGGTTCCCTGACTCAGAATACACTGGTCTTTCCACTACACCGGATTACACTTTATAGCCTCCCATCCCCATCACTAGTTTGCTGCATGAACAAGCCCCTTCATCTCTTCTAGCTTTGGTTGTTCAGCTGTCAGTGGAAATACAAGCAACCATTCAGACTATCTCCCTGGGGTGATTGGAAGCATCAGAGGAGATCAGAGATGGGGAGATGCTTTGCAAAGTATCATAGAATCATGGGAATTAGAGCTTGAAGGACTCTTTGAGATCATCCAGTCCAATCTCTCATCTTATCAGCGGAAAAAAAAATTGAGTCTCAGAGGGTCAAGTGATTCATTTAAGATGACACAGGAAGTCAACAGTATCATCATCAACAAAATTTTCCTCATTGTTGATAGTAGTGGTTTTCAAATATTTTCATCTCAGGATACCTTTACATTCTTAAAAATTATTGAGAACTCCTCAAAGAGATTTTGTTTATGTGTGTGCTATTTATCGATTTTTACCATATTAGAAATTAAAATGTCTTAGCATTATTATGAAAATAGTTTTGACCTTACAGGCCCCCTGAAAGGGTCTCGGGGACTCTCACCCTTTGGAAAGTGCTAAGATACAGTGTACAGGGCCCCACATGAGGTGCTGGGAACAAAGAAAGGCAAGCCCTGTTCTCTTTCTGGAAGGCACCTGCAGCCTACTTGTGGGGCTTGACTGGTATTGTTATTATTAATCAAACACCATAGAGGGGGAGAGATGGAAGATCACAGCAACCTCATTTAATCTTCCACAACCAGGCGCAGGTAGAGAAGAGCTGTTGTGTGCATGTGCCCCTACTCTTCTGGATGGCTGAGTCAATTAATCTCCTCCTAGGCAGCCAACAGGTCGGGTTTCTGGAACGAGGGCAGGTGTGTAAAATGTAACCTCATTTCCTTAATCCCCTAGGGCTACAAATCCTGCCCTGAAAGCAACAACAGCGTAGCACCCTCCTGTTCAGGTGCGCCAGGGCCGCCATCTGTGTACTCTGGATTCATAAATGCTCCTAATAGCTACAGAGACAGCATCTCTATAGCAACGGGGATGAAGAAAGGGGATGTCTGTATGTGCGTGAGAGAGAAACTGAGGGTGTGTGGGCGGTGGGGGGGTAAGGATAGAGGACCCTTATTTTTAGATTGTTTATATGGTGAAATGTGCTATTAATTAATACTCACCACTTATTATCAGTGGCAATAAAAGCTACTCTCATGAGCATGAGGGAATCTGACCTGGTAGATTTATGAAAGATTTTTGTCTCAAAACCCAGCTATTTGCTTTACAGATAGATTGCCAAACCCAGCAAACCTAGAGAGTAAGACATAAGGAACCAGCTTTAAATTACCCGGAGACTTTTTCTTAGTTGAAAGTTTGAAAATTTCATCATGGTAATCATAATGATGATGGTGGTGGTGGTAGTGGTATTGGTAATAACAGCTCACATTTCTCTAGTGCTTTCAAGTTTACAAAGCTCTTCACTTGTGGTTCCTGGCTTGAGGTCATTTTGGGGAGAGAGTGGCTTCCCTCCACCTTTGTCAGAAGACAATCCCTGGAGGCCTTGGAAGTGCAGCTCAGGTGCCCCCTGCCACATCAGGCCTTTCTTGATCTCTACCCCCTCAGCCTTCCTTTGTTATAACTCTCTCTCTCTTGAATTATTTTGTATTTACTTTCTTCTAGTCTTGTTCCATCTCCCCAGACAGGAAGTAAGTTCATTCAAGGTAGGCACTGTTTGCTTCGGTTTTGACTTTGCATATGCACAGTTCTTTGAACACAGTAAATGCTTAATGACTGGCTGTTGAATGAAATAGAATAGAATTTAAAAAGAAGAAAATCGCTTATATTTAAATGAAAGAAACTTGGATTTGGAGACAGAAGATTTGAGTTCACTTCTGGGTTCTGCCACTTATTAGCTGTTTGACCTTGAACTAGTCACTTATCTCATATGAGCCTTTGATTCTGTAAAATGAAGTAATAACAATCCTTATGCTATCTACCTAATAGGACTGAGCATCAAATGAGATAATAGATGTAAAGGGCTTTGTAAACTAGAAAGCGCTACACAAATGTGAGTTATTCATAGGCTTTGCAGAAGCCCACACAGAAGACTGAGGTTAAAGAAGCTTAATGTGGTAGAAAGGACACTGAAATTGGAATCTCAGGAGCTGGGTGAATCCCACATAGGTTACTTAATTTTAGTGTGATCACTCTGGGCAAATCACTCCCCTGTCAACATCAATTTTTTCCTTTGCAAAATGAGGTCAGGCCACTAAATGGCCTCCAAAATCTCTTCCGGGTCTAAATCTTATGATCTTCTGACTTCAGAGTAATACTGGGACATGTTTCTGCAGGAGTCCACTGTGTAGCTGAGGTAAAGACGAGCAAAAAATGGAATTATTTGAGAAAAGTCATTAAATTATTTAGTTCCTTTGATCCACTGAGAATTTATAAAAGTAGCTTTCTTATAATCATCCATCAAGATAATGGAAGAACTGGTACTAGAACCAAAGTATCCTGATTCCTTTTCCATGATTCTTCTCTCCTGCACCTTGCTGTAAAACAAAAACAAAACAAAAAAAGCAGACGGAAAAGGGAGTCATTCCATAAGTTCAAGTCAACAAACATTTTATCAGGCACCTACTTTATGCAATGCATAATCTTCAAGCACATAGTGTCACCTCCATTCCATGATAAGGCATCAGAGGAAGATTTTAATAAAGCAGGAAGACAAGTAAATGAAAAAGTATGATACAAAGGAGAATGTGACAAATGCCAAGGGAGAGAGCCAGGCAAAGGGTTATGAGGAAACTGAGCAGGGATGCTCTTTGCACTCCATGCTCCTCCATATCTTTGCACTGGCTATCTCCCATGCCTGGAATGTTTTCCCTCTTCACCTCTACCTCTTAGCTTCCCTGGATTCCTGCAAGACTCAGCTTAAATGTTACCTCCTTCAAAAGGCCTTTCCTAGTCTCCCCTCCTCATCCCTGCTTCTAATGTCTCCCCTCTGAGATTGCCTTCCATCTACTCTGTATATATCTTGAATGTACATACAAATTTCCTTTGTTTCCTTGATCAGAATATGAGCTCTTTGAGATGAGGAACAATATTTTGCCTTTATTTGTATCCCCAGCAATTAGCACAATGCCTGGCATAGAGTTCTTAGCAAATGCATTTTGACTGATTTGACTTGTAGCTGGGGTAGGGGAGAATCAAGGAAGGCTTCCTGAAAGAGGTAGTATCTGAGTTGAACCTTGAAAGAAGAGACAGGGTGTCTACCTGCCAAGACAAACACTGGAACTATATGAACACAATTATAAAATGCTTTTCACACAAATAAAGTCAGACCTAAACAACTGGAAAAATACTAATTGCTCATGGGTAGGCTGAGCCAGTATAATAAAAATTACAATTCTACCTAAATTAATCCATTTATTCAATGCCATACCAATCAAATTACCAAAAATTATTTTATAGAGCTAGAAAAAGTAATAACAAAATTCATCTGGAAGAACAGAAGTTCAAGGATATCAGAGGAATCAATGAAAAAAAATGTGAAGGAAGGTGGTCTAGCTGTACCAGATCTCAAACTGTGTTCTAAAGCAGCAATTATCCAAACAATCTGGTACTGACTAAGAAGTAGAACGGTGGATCAGTGGAATAGGTGAGGTACATAATACACTATAGTAAATGATCATAGGGATCTAGCACTTGATAAACCCAAAGGTCCAAGCTTTTGGAACAAAAACTCATTATTTGACAAAAACTGCTAGGAAAACTGGAAAGCAGTATGACAGAAACTAGGTAAAGACCAACAACCCACACTCTTTACCAAGATAAGGTCAAAATGGGTACATTATTTAGACATAAAGGATGATGCCATAAACAAATTAGGAGAGCGTAAAATAATTTACTTGTCAGAACTATGGATAAGGGAAGAATTTAGGACCAAACAAGATATAAAGAGCATTATGGAATGTAAAATGAATAATTGTGATTATATAAAATTAAAAAAGATTTTGAACAAACACCAAAATTAGAAGGAAACCAGAAAACTGGGGGGGTAGGGGAGGGATTTTGCAAACAGTGTCTCTGATAAAGGCCCCTGTTTCTCAAGTACATAGGGAACTAAGTCACATTTATAAGAATATAAGTCATTTCTCAATTGATAAGGTCAAAGGATATGAATAGGCAGTTTTCAGACAAAGAAATCAGTCATATGAAAAAAATGCTCTAAATCACTATTGACTAGAGAAATACAAATTAAAACAACTTTGAGGTACCTCCTTACTACACCTATCAGATTTGCTAATATGACAAAAAAGGAAAATGATAAATGTTGGAAGTGAGGTGGGAAAATTGAGGCACTAATGCACTGTGGGTGAAGTTGTGAACTGATCCAACCATTGTGGAAAGCAATTTGGAACTATGGAATTACAGAACTATGCCCAAAGGGCTATAAAACCATTCATACCCTTTGACCCAGCAATACCACTGCTGGGTCTGCATCCCAAAGAGATTTTAAAGGTGCGGGGAGGACCTATTTGTTAAAAAATATTTTTAGCAGTTCTCTCTATGGTGGCTAAGACTTGGTCATTGACAGCATGCCCATCAGTTGGGGAATGGCTGAACAAGATGTGGCATATGGTTGTGATGGAATATTATTGTGCTATGAGAAATGACAAGCAGGATGCTTTTAGAAAAACCTGGAAAGATTTAGATGAATGGATGCAAAGCGAAGTGAGCAGAACCAGGAGAACATTGTACACAGTAACAGAAATATTATACAATGAAGAACTGTGAATGACTCGGCTATTCTCAGCAATACAATGATCCAAGACATTCCCAAAAGACTGGTGATGAAACATGCTATCTGCCTCCAGAGAAAGAACTGATGTTGTCTGAATACAGACCGAAGCACGCTATTTTTCACTTTCTTTTTTTGTTGCTGTTGTTCAAGTCTTCTTATACATAATGAATAATATGGAAATGTTTTACGTGATTGCACACGTATAAACTATATCAGATTGCTTTGTTGTCTTAGGGAGGGAAAGAGGGAGGGAAGAAGGGAGGGGTGGAATTTGCAATTCAAAACTTAAAAAAATATTCAAAATTGTTTCAACATGTAATCAGGGGAAAATAAAATAAAATAAAAAATAAAAATAAAACAAGGGGAAAAAGAGAAAGAAGGGGAAAAAAAATCAAGAGACTGGAGTTAGGAAACAGTCCATTCTAGGTTTGGGCTAGACATGAGACAGAAGGAAGCATGAAGAAAAGGAACACAGAATAGTCCAAATTGTCTAAAATACAGAGCACGTGAGGAGCAGGAGTGTGTGGTGAGGTTGGAAAGATAACGCAATCTCAGAACTGGAAGGAACCCCAGAGGCTGCTTAGGCTAAACTGTATGTGAACAAGAGTCCCTTTTTCAACATCTGCAATAATCAATCATTGAGTCTCTGCGAAGACCTCCAGTGAGGGAGAAGCCACCACCTTGTGAAGTAGTGCATTCCACTTTGGAACAGCTCTCATTGTTAGGAAATTTCTCTCATTGTTAGGAAATTTTGCCTTATGCCAAACCGAAATCTATTTCTCTGAAACCTCCACTCTTTGCTCCTTATTCTGTCTTCTGAAGCCAAGCAGAACATATTGAGCGTCTCTTCAACCATGACAGGCCTTCAAAAACATGAAGACAACTATTATTTCCCCTACCTTGAATTTTTCCTTCTCCAGAATAAACATCCCTACTTGCTTTAATCAGTTCTTACATGGCATGATCTCAAGGTCCTTTCCCATCCTGGTTGTCTTCCTCAGGATGCTTTCTAAAACATGGGGCCTCAAAGTGAATCCAATGGCCCAAATATGACCTGCCCAGGGTAGAATCCATTGGAACTATCCCCTCCCTAGCCCTGACTACCATGCCTCTTAATATAACTAAGGATTGAACTAACTTTCTTAGCTGCCATATCATCCTATGGAGTCATGATGAGATCGCAGTCTACTCAAACTCCCAGAAATTTTGCAGATGGACTACTGCTGCCTATTCATTCCTCTATGATCTTGTACTTATAAAGTTGGCATTTTGACACCAAATGTAAGATTTCGTATTTATCCCTATTAAAGTTCATCTTGAGTGGCAGTGTTGAATAGTGGATAGTGCTGAATCTGAAAGGAACCCAAAAAGACCTGGATTCAAATCCTCCTTCTTGCACTAGTTAGTTGTGTGACCATGGGCAAGTCACTTAACCTCACTAAGACTGTAAGTTATGGATACATGGTAATTTGCATTGGGGGAAGGAATTCACAGGTCTTTAACATATTGGTAGAAATTTTATCTTAACAAACTTAGCCTAACATTGACTGTTGAGACATTTTTTGGATGCTAACTCTGTTACCTAGACTATTAAATCTTCTCCCTAGCTTTTGTCATCTACAAATCTTATCAAGTAACTTCATCCAAGTTATTGATAAAAATATTAAAAGGCACAGAGCCAAACACAACTCTTTAGGGCTCACCACCAGAGAACTCTTTCCAAATTGAGGCAGACCCATTAATGACTAATCTAATCATTCAATCAGTTTTGTATCCACTTAACTGTGTACTATCTGAGACTGGAACGAAGGAAAAGACAATGAGGGAAGTTGTCGAGGAGGTTTGAAATTTGAAGTTGGGAGGTCACTTCTTACTGATGGTCTCAATTTTCTTAGTAAAGTATGAAGTGAGGCCCTCTGCTGAAAGGTTAGGAACGGGGATGATATAGATCGGTGTTGTCAAATTCAAATAGAAATGGGGCCATTAAACCATACATAAGGACACATATGGGATGTACCTTGACTTCAAAAACTATGTTTTCTACATATCTTTGTTCTATTCTATTTTTATTTATTTTGTTAAATATTTCCCAATTACATTTTAATCTGGTTTGGGTCTCACTCAGTAATGTTGGGGGCCTTGTATTTGACACTTCTGATGCAGATGACTTGAGATAGAAGATAAGGTTTGGAAGAGACATTGTGAGAAGTGTGACAATGTTACAACCAGGGAAGGATAAAAAGGATTGATATGACCCAATAAGGACCCAGTTAAGATAAGATTTTTCATAAACCATAACTTTCATTAATTTTTTTTAAATTTTGCTAGGAATGTAAGTCAAGTTCATTGACCAATTGTTTACAAATTCCATTGTCTTCCTTTTTTTTGAAAATTAGAACATTTGCCCTTCTCCAGTTCTGTGACCCTTTTTTATTCTCCAGTCTTTCAGTGGCTCAGTAATCATATCCACCAGTGCTTTCAGTACCCTGAGATACAGTTCATTCCATTCTGGTGACTTAAACTCATCCAAGATAATTTAGGCATTCTCTTATTATTGGGTTGGACCCAGACTAGGAAGCTATGTAGGTTAGTGCATGTGACCACAAACACCTCATTTAATCTGTCTGGGTCTTAGTTTCTTCATCTGTAAAAATGAGGGTGCTTGACCAGTTGTTTTTATCTAAGATCCCTTCTAGTTCTAAATTCTAGGAAATAGATAGGCTCATTGTCACTATTTCAGTGAAGGGACCTGGACAGACCACATCTAGAATACTGTGCTCAGCTCTGGGTACCACATTTCAGGAAGGACATTGCTAAGACTTAGAGTATCCAAGAGGACAGTCACCAGGGTCATGAAGGGTCTCAAGATGATGCCGTAAAGACTGGTTGAAGGAACTGGAGAAGAGAAGACTTACAGCAACCATCTTTGAGTATTTGAAGGGCCACCAAGTGAAAGAATGATTGGACTTGTTCTGCTTGACCTTAAAGGGATCAAGGTAGGAGCAAAGGATGGAAATTGCAGTGAGGGAGATTTAGGCTTGATGTCAGGAAGAACCTCCTAATACTTAGAGCTATTCCAAAGTAGTATGAGCTACCAGGGTACAGCAATAAAAGACCTTTACAAGATCTTCAAGCAAACACTGGATAATGGACATATTGTAACAGAATTCTTCTTCATGTATGGGTCAGGCAAGCTGTCCTTTCCATCTTTGAGTATCTATGATGCTAAGACCACTTTGTGCTACACTGTAAAGGATGCACTAGAGAGCTGAGAAAACTAGAGGCGGGAAGATTGGTCAGGGGGATATTACAATAATCTAGGTGAAAAGAAATGACAGCCTTTAGCAGAGCAGTTGCTATAGGAATAAAAGAAGTGGAGGGACCAATGAGAGAGATGTTGCAGGGGTAGAAAGGACACGTCTTGGAAACGGATTGGCTATGTGGGAATGAGAAAGGAAAGAATGATGAAATCCTGAGCCCATGAGAACAATCCACATTTTTACAGCAATTTCAGGTTTACAAAGCCCTTTCCTCTGTACAATTTTGTGAGGTTGGTAGAGCAAGGACTATTATCCATATTTTCAAATAAAGACATTGAGGCTATGGAAGACAAGTGACTTGCCCAGAATCACACAATTGGTGACAAAATAAAAAGGACCTTAGAGATTGAATTTAACCTCTTCATCTTACAGATGAGGAAATTGAGTCCTAGAAGGGGAGTGGGTTTGTGTAAGGTTATAGAGTTAGTAGCAGGGAACTTCATTGAAGCATATGGGGTTAGAGAAGAGCTGGAGACTTCCTACTAGTCCACGGTATCCCTACTTCCAGGCTTAAAAAAGACAGGGTCCTGAAACTCCGCTGGAAGGAAGCCACCGGAGAGCCATCTCTACTAGCTCTAAATCCTATGATCTTCATAGGACCGGCGGACAGCAGACAGATGCCCAGTATGGCTTTGCTTTCCGCGCTTCCCCAAATTCTCAAGCCAGCTGACAGCTGGAGTGATGGTGAGCAGGGGAAAGTGAAGGGAAGCACTGGGAGACAAAGGTGACTGCCTGCGCCTGCGCCAGGCACGCCCTAGCCACCGAAGGAAAGGGTTGAAAGAATGGGACATCCAGGGACCAAACCAAGTGCCCTCTAACCCTTGCGCCCCCTGGCGAAGTACAGAACACCCTTCCCCCCCCGCTCCCCTTGCTTCCCCAACGTTCAGCCAGTAGCTTTCTTCTATTCTGAAAAGGAAGCTACTTTCTATGATGTAATCTGAGAAGTTGAGCTCCGAGAGAGGGTCCGATTGGCCAAATCGATAATCCCCTCCCAGGGACTCCACCTTCCCTCCTCCCTCCTCCCTTACCCAAGGGCTATAAAAGAGCTGAGCCAGAGACGGGGATGCTTTCTACACCTGGGTCTCCTGGCGAAGCTTTGAAGCAGATGAGCGTATGTGTGAGGGGATGGGAACCAAGGGTGGGGGTGCAGAAAAGAGAGACGGGTGGGGAAGGATTGAAGAGACCGTGGGGGTGGGGGTGCCAAGACAACAAAGGAGGATCTAGGATGTTGACAAGTTAAGACGGCCTGGGAGGGTGCCTACTGGGAGTCCTTATGAGAGGCGAAGCACCTGCTGGTGCTGTAGAACAGACTCCAATCTAGTCCCAGGATGGCTCCGCGCTGGGGTATGGAGGCTAGGAAGTGAGAAGAAACTCGGAGGTGAGCAGTTTGCGGGTAAGGGTCCAGCCCATTAAGAGGAAGAAATGGGCTTGACTTGGCTCTAAAGCAGTGCCACGGGGTCTTGCCGGTCCATTTCAAACAGGGTGCGGGGGAGGGGAGAGAAGAATCTCGGGCGGTGAGGAATAGAGCCGCGGAGTGGAGGGGGTTGGGGGAGAGGCTTCAGAACTGGGGTCCGAACAATTCTAAGCTCAGAGAGCTGCTCTGGGCTGTGCCGGGCTCTCCCAGCAAGAGGGCAGGAGACTGTGCACACCGGGGTGCTGTCAGAAGAGCGGAGAGCTTCAGCACTGAAGGTCGGAGAGCTCCCAGCCTTCAAACTGATCAGCGGTGAAGCCAGATTCTTCAGCAAAGAACACTGTAAGGCAGCTCCTAGCTGAAGCTAGCAGAGCGCTTCAGAACCGGGCTTCCGGACAGTTCTCAGTGCTTTAGGATGCCTGAGCCCTGCTCTTTAGAGGTGCTCAGCGCCACCCACTGGGTAGGCAGGGCGGGGATGAAGGGCGGGGCGGGGCGGGGTTGGAGCTGGGTAGGAGTGTTCAGGCACCTAGTACAAGATTAGCTTTTCTAGTAGAACTCTCTACTACGCGGTCTCCGGTTCAGTTGCGCTGAGCCAGAGGTTGAGGGAGAGGGACAGGGGACATCATTTGTTATCCCTATCTGGTAGAAGCGGACCCCAAAAAGTTAACAATCTTCCCCCACTCTCCTACCAGTCCAGAGAGCAGAGCTCAAGTTTCCGGGGTAAACTTTCGCTAAATTCAAGACTCAGGATGCTGGAAACCGTACTGTTTGAGGCTCTAGGAATCAAGAGGTTGCCGAGCCTAAGTAGGAGTGAGAGCTAAACATGTATGCGGGGTCTTTTATAGATACTGAGCCCCTCATCCCTCACCCCTTCTGTCAATGCCAGAGAGAGCCAGAACAGACTCCGATGGTTTGAACAACTAAGCCTGCCAAGCAGGAACCGTCTAATCTAACTGGAATGCCCACTGCAGGTTGCAGCAAAGAGCTAGATGACCTTCGGGCAACAGGAGCAAAGGGGACCACAATGCCCACCAGGTAAACCCAACTAGGTTTTGTCTTTTGCGGGGGTGGGGGTGGGGGAGCGGTTAGTCAATCCACGTGCCTGGCGCCCCACTGTGACAGCCAGGGTTAGTGCAAGTACAAGTTGCCCAACAATTTGGATGACTGAACTTCGGATAGCCTTGGGGACACAAGGCAAAGGAAATCCCAGGGGCTCAGTTTCCTTGTATGATAATGCAATGAAAAGAACAATGAATTTGAAACAAAGGACCCAGGTTGAATCTTGACCTTGGGTTTTTTTGTTTGTTTGTTTGTTCTTACTGCCTCTGTCTTTCTAGACTTCAGTTTCCTCCATGTAAAATGAGTTTAGACTGGACGATCTCTAAGTTTAGCAACTTGGCGGGGAAAGTGAGAGGATAAGAGATGTCTCCAGGTTCTCCTTTCTCCCCTTTCCCACTACCCATCTCCGAGTCCTCTTCTTTCTTCAACCTATAAAAATGGAGGTAACGAAGCAGCAGGGGGAGCAGTTCTCATTTAATGGAATGGCAAAGTGCACTACAGGGGGAGCCCTTGACTGTCCACCCAGCGGTAGTATCACCACCCAATTCCACACTCTGTGTTTGGTTTTCATTGGGCAATGGACCCTTTCTCCTTATCTCAGTTCTGTTTCTTGGGAGAGGGCCTGCTGCCCTTCCAGTTTTCCATACCTAGAACTAAGAAAGTCCCTACTCCTATAACCCCCTTCTCTCCATCCAACAAAGAGAAGAAGGCCAGAACAAAGCTGCACTTGCCCCTGACTCTTCTTCCCCCTCCTCTAGACCATGCACCACAAAAACCATGGGACAAGGACCAATGCTAAAGATCACACCAAGAGAGACATGAGCAGCACCTGCATCCAGGTACTCAGTTATAATGACTCTAAGAGATCTGAATCACACAGGTCTGAAGAGTTGGGGACTAGAGTCAGAAGCCCCAGCAGGTGGTTAGTCAGTCAATCAACTAGCATTTATTAGGTGGTTACTAAGAGCCAGGTACTCTGACAAGCACTAGGAATGCAAATACTAATAGAAAGACAGTCCTTGCCCTCAAGGAGCTTACACTATAATGAATAAAGACAACACATAAAAGGAAACAGAAAGGTGTGTGGCGGGGGAGCAGGGTTATAAAGGTACTCACTGTGGGGGCATGATAGAGAAAATCCCAAATACAACCTGGAGAGGAATGAGACATGGCTAGCCTGGATACCCTCCTTAAGTAAAGGTTCTAGGAGAAGCCATCCAATCATAGGAAGAGGTTGAAGAAGGAAAAGGGTCTTCCAATTTGTGAATTCCAGGGCTGGAATGAGATTAGAACTTCCCAGGATTTCATGCTCCCTCTTGCTTATGGAGGGGGTGGGAGGAGTGAAGAAAGAGAGCAAATGACTCTCTCATCCCTAGTACCCCAGACAGGATTGGTGTTAGGAGCTGAGCCTCTGAGGATAGCCTATACTTCTCTTTGGTTGTTTTTTTATTTTTTCCTGGGGATGGTGATGGTGAAGCAATTGGGGTTAAAAGACTTGCCCAGGGTCACACAGCTAGCAAGTATCTGAAGCTACATTTGAACTCAGGTCTTCCTGACTTCAGGGCTAGTGCTCTAGCCATTACACCTCCTAGCTACCTCCCCCCCCCCCATACTTCTCTTTATTCTGCTTCAGCACTAAGCACAGGCTTCTCCAGTCTCACAAATGTGAGCACTTAATGATCAAAAGATTGCAGATTCAGAGCTGGAAGGGACCTTAGAGGCCATCAAATCCCAAAAGACAGATTAGGGAAGTGAGATAGAGAGAGTGTAAGTGATTTTTCCAGTGTTTGTAATGACTGAGGTGAGATTTGAACCCAGGTCTCTAAGTCTAGTGCCAAATATGCCAAACTATGCACTCTAAATGAGAGGGACCTTGGAAAATAGAGGGAGACAGGCATACAGAGATGCTTTGTGCACCTGTACCCAGGAAAAACCAAAGCCTACATTGAGTACTGAGGAATACAAGAGTGTACGTGGAGAACACAGGGTACCTGGATATACCAGAGTGGGGAAGAAGTGGAGATAGCAAACTCTGGGCTCTAAACTAGTCTGTCCTCCAAATCTCATCTTCTTTACTACACCCCATCCCAACCAGGTATTTCCAGCTCCTTAGAACCCAACCTTAAGGGAGGCAGCACCACTCACCACTAGTCTGCTGACCCAAGGAGATTCCTGATTGTCCTACGCCCCTTCTGCAAAGAATGTCAGAAGAAGTGAAGGAGGAGACAGGTAGAGCCTCAGGAGGTCTGGGATTGGGAAAAAAAAAGCCATGAAAGTTCAACTCAGGGAGAACTGTGAGCTGAGTGTATAGATATTAGCTTCTGTGTGTATCTCTTCCCCAGCTGGCTAGAATCACATCCTCCTCCCCTTACTCATCTCCCCTCCCCATCCAATTGGCTGGACCCAGCGATAGCTCTGGGAAAGATGTGAGTAGTGGCTTCATGGTTAAATGAGAAAATGTTCTGTAATCATAGGACTTAGGTCATCTCGTCTCAGCCCCTCCCCCCATTTTACAGATAAGGAAATGGTTCAAAGCTTTGTCTAAGGTCACGCAAGGAAGCAAGTAGCAGCAGCAGGGTTTGACTCCAAAGAAATCTCACTTGATCCTTTCTTAAAATCAGCAGGGGTTCTTGCCGGCATTTCTAAAGCATCTCCCCCCAGCCCCACCCTATATCCAGGGCTATGACAAATCACAGGATCTTAGAGGTACCCAGACTATACATCTGAGACAATGGTTAGCCTCATTTCATCATCATGTCTGTGCTAAGATTGTAGACAAGGCAGAGAGTATCGTTATTGTGGCTCTTATTAATGACAATCATTTGCAAAGTCCTTTCCTTACAATACTCCGGGGAGGCAGGTAGTGAAAGTACTGTCTTCATTTTCTAGATAAAGAAACTGAGGCCAGGACCTAGGCCCAGGCTCCTCTGACTCCAAATCTATTGTTCTTTCTACTATGCCTGTAGTTCTTAATCTTGGGTTCATGAATTTATCTTTTTAAAATTTTTCTTGCTGTATTTCAGTATAATTGGTTTCCTTTTTTTAAAATCCCGTGCATTTTACTTTATGCATTTAAAAACATAATTCTGAAAAGACTACAATCTTTACCAGACTGCCAAAGGGATCCAGGACACACGAAAAGGTATAGAAGCCCTGCACTAAACAATAGCTACCTCTCCTCTCCATTTTACATAGGGAGAAACTGAGACCCAGAGATGTATAGTGACTTGCCTAAGAAAGTGGCAGAGCTCAGGACTCGAACCCAGGTCTCCAGGATCCTAGTTGGGTATTCTTTCCATTTTCCATATTGATTTTTTTCTGTGCCATCCACATTCAGAGAACCTTAAAATGGTTAAGGGGTACCCTACCTCCTTTTTTGTCTTCCATATGGGAGAGGAGGATATTGCTTTCTGTAGCTTCTAACAGTCCTCTTAATTCTGAGCTCCAGAAACATTTTGGGAAATAAGCAAAGTCCTCTATCTTGTCCTCTCTCCCACAATTCATTCTTTCCCCCTCTCTCTTCCTCAAAATGAGCCAGGGAGGTGGGATGAGAAAGCATTAGTTTTTTCTAGTTTTACTAATAGGGAAACAGGCTCAGGGTCACCCACGTCAAAGTGTGATGTGTTAAAGCTGGGATCTGAACCCAGGTCTTTCGACCCTCAAGTTCAGTAGTATAGAATGGAGAGAACCACTAGACTTTGGAGAGTGGGAAACCAGGCTTTAAATCCTAGCTCTGGCACTTCCTAGCCGTGTGACAATAAGCAAGTCTTTGAACCTCACTTTTATCATCAGCCAAATGGAGATGGTAGTGCCCAACTACTAATTCTCAGATATGATAACATGTAAAGCAAACTTTGCAAACTTTGAAGTTCTAATTAAATGCCAGTTATCATCATCATTTCCACTTTATCCCTTTGCATCTCCTGCATCTTTGCCCTTGTTCTAACTCCCACTTCAAAACAGTGAGCCCTTTAAAGTCAGTGACTGAGTGTTCTGGTGGCATGATCAATGTTTGCTGAGTGAGGGGTATTCACTGGACAATGCATAGGGCCTATGTCTCCTGAGCTTCTGAAAGGGAGGCTTTGTTTAAAAAACAACAATCCAAGAAATAAAGATGAATGTTCTGTCCCCCAGCTTCATATCTTCTAGTGTTATGGGAGCTACATTGGCTGAATCTTCTACTGCTTTTGTTTAGATATGAGGTACCCAAGGCAGATACTTAAAGATGAACAGGGAGACCAAATTAGCCTAAGTTAAGGGGGACTTTAAATTCCACAACCAACACTTCAAATGATAGTTTTCAGACTGGTTTTAGAGTAAGGCCTCTCAGAGGAGGAGGAAGTCTCGTAGTTGTCTTTTTCTGTTCATCTCTTCCATTTCCCTTTCTCTTCTGCTTTCTCTGTTTCTCCCTTTTTCATGTCTCTGTCTCTCCTGTCTGCTTCTCACTCCTTCCTTTTTCTGTTAGTGTCTCTCTCCTATCTCTTTTCTGTCAATCTGTCTCTCTCCTTCCTCTCTCTCTGCTTATTTGTTGTCCCCCCCATCTCTCTATATGACAAAGATCATCCAATTGAATGCATACCCATAAGTTTTCAGAGTTGCCATAGAAACCAGGTAGGAGAGTGTCTGTTTCCTTTCTGTGGGCTGTCTTTTTTTCCTCCCACTTCCAATCTGAGCTGTAAGCTTTGAGGGAACACAGTGGAATCCCATCAACCTTCTCTCCTCCCACCCATCTCCATTTTTCTATTCCTTAATCTGTCCTCCCTTTATCATCAAACTTCTTCCTTAACAAACCTAGGTGAATACTTCTTCCACCCATCCTAATCACCAGGGCTTTTTTCACTAGCATCTCTAAGGAGAGACCCTCAAGCATTGTTTCTCTCTGTCATGCCAACCCAAGACAAATTTCATCAATTACCCCCAGCTCTCGCAATCTAGACTGTTAGGCCGTCAGGATGGTAATCACATTGTCATTCAGGGAGATCTGGACATCTGGAGCTGGGCCAGGAACAATGTGGGCTTGTTTAATAATAAATCCAGTGAGGAGTGCAGTCAGGGAAACTGATCACCTCTAGCAAAGGGACAAAAAAATTGAAAGATTCAAAGATATCCTGCAACCCAAATGTTTGGGAGGGAAATCATCTTGAAAAAGTGATAAAGAGTGAATATGGCTCCCATTTGCCTTAGGGTATGAAAAGGAACATTTCACTGAAATGGGACTGACATCAGATATAAAATAGAATTCATCCTGCTTTTAAAGTGAAGTGCAAGGTATGTAATACTCTATTCAATGAATAAATCCAGTGTAGCAGAACGGTTCTTGAACTAACAGCTAAGAACTAGAGTTTAGTCCTGGCTTTCTCATTTATCTCAGTCTGTGACCTTAGGAAAATCACTTCTCTGTGTCTATCAGTTTCCCCACCTGAAAACTGAAAGAATTAACCACAATGAGCACCAAGGTCAGCTCTCATATTCTATGTTCTAAGGCCTCCCACCTCTCATTTTCCATGTCCTAGGGCCTTCCTAGTGCTCACATTCTGTGTTCTTTGTTCTAAGACTGCTTCCAGCCTTAATATTCATTGACTCTATATTAGTATTTGGTTTTTTTTTCCTTTAACAAAATAAGATTGCATGGAAAACTGAGATGGACAAGTTTGACACTTTTTCCTTAATGTCACAAAAACTCAAGGTAAAAGAGAGAAATCCAGCTACTGACTTTCCTTCCTGTCCAGACCACCTTTCTAATGACTTTTTATTTGTCTGTTGTACTGCAGTTTTGGTCAGATGGAGAGAGACATGTTGATAAGGACACTTGACCTAGAGGTGAGAACAGGGGCTGGGACTGGCCAGATGCCATTGTTTGATCCAGTTGATAGACCAGGTGACAAGCTAATGGGGTTGTCTAGGTGTGTGTAGCTTAGTGCAGAACAGCCCTCAAGGCTCCTAATTTCCTCATCTCAGCCTTTTAGAAAGCTGGCTACTGTCTGCTTGTCCATCTGGTGCTTCTGAATGCAGATATCAGAAGCAGCCGTTTTTATAGCACATGGTGGGGGAAAAGGTGGGGAGGGGGGGGGCAGGCGGGGTTGGAAGGTAGAAAGGGAGGGAATTGCTTTTTTTCTTTTTTCCAGGAATGGACCTGGTGACTGAATTAAGATCTCATTTAGATAAATCACAATTTCAAAATAGAACCTTCTACATCTCTTTTTATCATTGACTGGCTGTGTGACCCTGAGTGAGTATTGGTCTTTTCCTCTTCCTAAGCATTCATTTTCTACTCTGTGAAATGAGAGCTAGAATCAATGGTTTCTAAAGGCCCTTCTAACTCTCACATTCTACAATTCCATTAATGTTTCCCTATTCTGTCTTTTTTAAAACAAGTTTTATTGGTGCTCTTTCCTTGCCCTATTCTTTCTCCAAGATTCAACTTAAGGAAGAAAGATGATCAAGGGACAAAGGTCACCAATAATAATGATAATAATTATTATACTAATTTATTTCTATGGTACTTTAAGCTATCACAGTAATAGCCAATATTCATATAGTTGTTTTAAGGTTTACAAAGAGCTTTATATAAAATATTTCCTTTGACTCTCAAAACAATTCTGTATGGTGGATACTAAAGGTATTATTAGCCATATTTCACAGATGGGAAAGCTGAGGCTCAATAGAGTTAGGTAATTTACCTATAATTATATGGAACTCAAATCCAAGTCCTTCCTGGTTAGGAAGCCCAAGGCTCTTTCATTATATCATAAAGCCCTCTCCTCAAAACATTCCTTATAATGTAGGCAATCCACATGGTATTAGTATCCTCATTTACAGATGAAAAAACTAAAGCCCAAGAGAAGGTAAGTGATTCTCCTTAGGTCACCCTCCTGGAAAAGGCTATAGCTGAAACAGTGGAGAGCCCAGGTGTGGAGAAGAGACTTGCTAACAAGAGAGTCCCATCATGGCCTTCCCAAAGGGCTAGTCATAAGCATAGGCTTACTGTACAAGGGTATTTAAGGAATATACCAATTGGTTGGTTAAACAGCCAAAAATTGTCAAGTAGAACATCTCATCAGAAGCTTGATATTAAAAATCAATCATATTTCTAAATCTCCAGCGTGGAAATGCTAAAGACAACTCGGAAGCGGTGGCCAGGGATGGAAAACAAGGACATCGGTTTGGTTCCTAGTCAGCTAAGGAACTAAGCAGAAACTGAGGACTAGGAATGCCTAGGAACGTACAGAACATGTAATATCACCAAAGTGGGGGAGAGGAGTGAGAGGCGATGGCCAAAGAATATCTAATTGAATAATTAGTGCTATAACTAGCATCACCCAAGCAAGGCTGGTGGGAAACAGACTACAATAGCTCCCATTTCACTAGAACTATAAGGTTTACAGAATGCTTTCCTTTCAATGACTTTGTACATAGGTAGTACAGGCATCATCACCATTTTACAGAGGAGAAAATGGAGGCTCAGAGAAATGGCTTGAAAAGTTCACATGGCTAAGAAGTGTCAAATCCAGAATTTGAACCCAGATTGCTGCTAAGCCCCAAAGCCCAAATTCTTTCTTCTGTACCTGGCTGGTCTGAGGCAATACTGGTCAAATGCTGTATGGAAGACTAGTGATTTTGTTGTTCTGATTTATGAAAAAGACAACAAAACACAGCCTACCTTACAGCGTGGGCCCTATCCCACCTCTACTCAAGCTGGATGTGATGGGGCTGGCAGCTGGAGGAAGTGAGAGATGATCTCAGTCTTTTAAACTACAAGTCTAGCATCACTATGGGGAATGAAGGCAAGAACTCTGAGGAAGAATGAGGAGTAACATCGATTTCCAAAGAATTATAGGATTTCAAGCTGGGTTCAAACCATGGTTTTAAAGTCCCCATTTAATGCAACCTGTTCATTTTTCAGAAGGAAGAATGGAGAGACAGAGAGGGGAATGTCAATGCCACAGAATCAGAGCCAGAAGGCACCTCAGAAACCATTGAGTCCAGTTTATAAATGACCAAGAATTCCCTCTACAATCTGCCCATCAAGTGGTTATCCAGTCTCTGCCTAAAGACTTCCACTCTGGGAGAACCCCCTTCGCTGAAAGACAGCCCATTTCATGTTGGTCCCTTACCCTCCCGTCTTCTCCAACAAATTGAATTCCTTTTCTATTTTCAATCTTCAGTATCTCTCTACTCAAAGTGACCTGTAATTTCTTAACTGCCAAATCTGATGGCCTTTTCTCATTTCTCATGACCTCTCCATAGCCTTTGGCCACCCTCACCTCTCCCAGCTACTCCCTCTTCTCTGGGTTTTCAAATTGCTGCTTTTTCTTGCTTCTCCTACCTCTTCAACATCTTCTCTTCCTTTACTGGTTCATGATTCAGACAGAGTCTCCTAACTGTGTGTACCCCCAAACCCTGACCCTTATCTCTTTTTTTTTACTCCCTTGACCATTAGATTGTGAGCTCCTTGAGAGCAGTGACTGCCTTCTATTTTTGTACACCCAGTGCTTAGCATATTGCCTGGCACATAATAGGTACTTAATAAATGTATATTAACTGTGACTTCATTGGCTTCTCAGTCATCTACGTTTTTGAGCTTAGCACACAGTAGGCACTTAACAAATGCTTATTGATTGATTGATTTGTAGCTCTCATTGTTAGGAAGCTTTTCATTTCTAATTTCTTTCTCATGTTCGTATGTACCAAAAAGAATTACTCACATATTAATCAATCTATCACCTATTAAGCGTCTGTCTATACGGTCAGCACTAGGAATACAAAGACAAAATGAACAATCCCTGCTCTCAAGGACTTTACATTGTATCAGGGGATATAACATGTACTCCCATAAGCAGATGCCAAATACATACAAATAAAATACATTATATATTCAGCGGGGGGGTCAACACTGATAGCTGGAGGTCAGGAAAGGCCTTATGTAGGAGGTGGTACTTGAGCTGAGCTTTGAAGAAGGTGGAAATGATGAGGGCATGCCTTCTGCATGTGGGGGACGCTGTACAGAGACACGGAGACGCGAGATATGAGGTTATGAGTGAGGGACAACAAGGAAGTCCAGTTTGGCTGAACCACAGAGGGCAGGAAGGGGAGGGATGTGTAATGAATGAAGAAAGGCAAACCAAAACCAGTCTGCTTTAGGTGACAAAAGCAAGAGTTTACATTTGAGCCTGGAGATAACAGGGAGCACCTAAGTTTACTGAGCAGCAAACTACACAGTGGGACCTGTGCTTTAGGAAAATCACAGGAGTATCTGAATGGAGGATGGATTAGAACGAGGAGGGACTTCAGGTAAAGACAACGGCAATAGTACAGGCCAAAGATGGCGGCATGTGAATAAAGAGAAGGGGGTGGAGGTGAGAGGTATAGTGGGGGCAAAAACGATAACATTCAGTTATTGCTTGGACGTGTGCAATGGGAGAGAGTGAGGAGGCAGACTCCACTTAAAAGATCTCTAGCTTGGGAGAATCCACTACTTTTTTTTTAATCTGTCCCTACTACTTCCTCCCCTATTAAAAACAAACAAACAATAACAACAAAATTGATGTGACAAACATGAATAATCCAGCAAAACAAATTCCCACACCGGCCGTACCTCTGCATTTTCAATTCAACTCAATAATCATTTATTAAGTGCCTGCTCAGCGCTGTGCTAAGCGCTGGGGATGCAAAAAGAGGCAAAAGACGGTTCTTGCCTTCAAGGAGCTTACAGGCTAATGGGGAAGACAACATGCAAACTATTCTGTTGAGTCATTTTTTCAGTCATGTCTGAGTCTTCACGACCCCTATTGGTGTTTCCTTGGCAAAAATACTGGGGAGGTTCGCCGTTTCTCCAGTTCATTTTGCAGATGAGGAAACTGAGGCAAACAGGATTAAGCGACTTAACCAGGTCCACACAGATAGTGCGTGAGGCCGCATTTGAACTCAAGAAGAGGAGTCTTCCTGACTCTAGGCCTGGCACTCTATTCACTGCACCACCTACCTGTCCGCAATGCAAGCTATATAAAGGATAAATAGGAAAAAAAAATTAAAAGAGAAAACACTGGAATTAAGAGAGGTTGGAGAAGACTTCCTGTAGAAGGTGGGATTTTGTTTGGGACTTAAAGGAAGTCAGGAGTGTCAACAGTCTGAGTAAAAAGAGGGTATTTCAGGCATGGGGGACAGCCAGAGAAAATGCTGGGAGCAGGTAGATAGAACGTCTGGTTCATGGAACAGCAAGTATGATGTGAGGAGTAAGGTGTAAGAAGACCGGAAAGGTAGGAGGGGGCTAGCCGGGTTATGAAGGGCGCTGAACCCCAAACGGCGCATTTGGTATTTGATCCTAGGGACAATGGGGAGTCAATATAGTTTACTGCTTGGGGATGGAGGGTGGGGGGCTGACATGGTTGGACCTCTGCTTTAGGAAAATCATTTTAGTGGCTGAATGGAAAATGTACTGGATTGAGAACCTCAGTAAAAATATATATATGTAAAATGAATAATACACATATAGTAAATATATAATAATATATCATATAATGGTTTTATTATATATAATATTAGTTGCAAGCTTCAGGGACTAGGAGAATGGTGTTGCCTTCCACAGTAATAGGGAAGGTAGGGGGTGGGGTTTCAGGGGGAAAGATTATGAGTTCTGTTTTGGACATATTGAGTTTAAGATGTCTACTGGACATCAAGTTCAAGATGTCTGAAAGGCAACTGGAGACATAAGATTGGAAATCAGCAGAGAGACTGGGGCAGGAAAGGTAGATTTGAGAATTATCAGCATAAAGATGATAATTAAATCCATGCACGCTGATGACATCACCTAGTAAAGTTCTATAGAGGAAGAAGAAAAGAGGACTCAGGACAGAACCCTGAGGGACACCTCAGAGTGCATGATATGCAGGAGGATCCAGCAAAGGACAGAGAGAAGGAGCAGTCAGGGAGGTAGTAGGAAAACCAGGAGAGAGAGATGTACCAAAAACTTAGAGAGAAGAGAGTATCAAGGAGGAACAGTGCCAAAGGCTATAGAGAGGTCAAGGAGAAAGAGGATTGAGAAAAGCTCACTGGATTTGGCAACTAAAAGGTCATTAGTAACTTTGGAGAGAGAAGTTTCAGTGGAATGATAAAGCCAGAAGCCAGATTGTAAGGGGTTAAGAAGAGCATGAGAGAAAAGAAAGTGGAGGCACCTATTGTAGATGGCTTTTTTTGAGGAGTTGAGCTACAAAGAGCAGAAGAGAAATAGGACTATAGTTAAGAGGGATGGAAGGATCAAGTGAGGTTTTTTTTTTTCAAGATAATGGAGACATGGGCATGTTTGTAGGCAGTAGGAAATGCCACTAGTGAGGGAAAGATTGAAAATAAGTGAAGGAGCGGGGATGACAGAGGAGGCAATCTGCTGGAGGAGAAAGGATGGAAGACAATCACTTGAACAAGTAGAGGGCTTAGCTTTGGTAAGGGGTGAGGGTAGTTCATCATGTGAGACAGAGGTGAAGGAGAGAGTGGTCAAAGGCACCTGAGAGACAAGAGGTGAGAAAGAGGGAAGATTAGGGAACTCATGGCAAACAGCCTTAAATTTTTCTGTAAAATATGAGACAGGGTTCTCAGCTGAGAGTCAGGGAAGAGGAAACCATGGGAAGCTTGAGGAGGGATGAAAAAGTTTCTTTATTTCATCTCCAGTCTTGTGGGCTGGTGGTTTTACATTGATCAGAATTCTAGAGTCTTTCAAAGTTTTTCTCTAAAATGTAATCATTTAAATTGTTCTCGTAATTCTGCTTACTTTGTTCTGCATCAGTTCATTGCAGTCTTCCCAGTTTTCTCTGAAACTGTCCATTTTGTAATTTCTTGGTTAGGTCATTCCTCAATGGACCACCTATTTAGTTTCCAATATTTAGCTACTGCAAAAAAAAAGCTGGCTGCCATAAATATTTTTGTACATATAGGACCTTTTCTTCTTTCTTTGATTTCTATGGAATATAGGCCTAGTAGTGGTATAGCTGGGTCAGACTTCCTTTCTTTTGTCTCACCATCATGATCGCCTTCCTTTAGATAAGCTTCAGTTTGTCCATGTCCTTTTAAGTCCAATTGGTCGCTGCATAGGAGAAGGATATTGCTGAAGAAGGAAAAGTTATTGTGAAGGAGACCTGCAGGGTTTGGGAATTATGAAAGGCCAAAGATTATATTGGGGGGGATATGGTAAGATTTTAGGATTTGAAGGGATAAAAAGGAGAGCTTCAGCTGAAGAGGGAACTAGAAAATGGAAGGACCCGAGAATAAAGAGGAGGAGGAGGAGGAGGAGGAGGAGAAGGCACAGGAGAAGGAACCGAGGAGAAACAGAAGTAATTTAAGTGAAGAAGTGAAGCATAAAGGACTTGAGGAGAATTTGTGGAAGAAGAAGAAAAAAACTCAAGGAGGAAGAAGTTAGTAAGGCAAGGTAAACAATACAAAATAAGTCAACTTGGTAAGCTAGGTAAAAGGGTAATAAGACAAAGGAAAGGCAGTTTATTGTGGTTGGCAAAGAGCTGAAAAGATGAAGAGACAGGGGAGGATGCCAGAATTCAAGGCTCCCACAAACTACCAGGGTAGCTCTCTTGGACAGCTACTAGCAACAATGACTTATGGACTGAAGCCATCAATTCCAACAAGAATGGAGAGCAGAGAGGCTTTTGCACTGACCTACATGGTGTGTGATGGTTGTATTTCTGCCGGGGCCCAGTGACTGCTACCTATAATCAACCTGCAGGTTGATTTTAGGTAAAGGGCTTTGAGGTTCTTCTCACTTTTCAGGTTACCAAGGAACATGAAATGAACCATTTAAAAATGAAACGACTCCAATTTGAAAACAAAAAAAAAAATTTCATGAGTTGGTCAGTTGAGGGGTGGCAGGACAAAACAGAGTAGAGAGGATGAAAAAAGATCACCAAACCCTTGGAGGCAAGGAAAAGATATAAGATTCTTTCTAAAGAACAGGGAGCTGGTCCCCATGAGGAGGAAGCTCCTTTAGGTAGGACTAAAAATAAGGGGGGTGGACTAGATGACCATTGAGATTTCTTCCAGCTCTAAATCTATGCTTTTATGATCCTATGACTAGTGATATGGACCTGAGAGAAATTATGTCCCCCCATTTATGGGGGACCCCTGACCTATTTCCTTGTTCAAAGCCCAGTCTTTGAAGGACATTACTGGCCTCTGTCAAAAATTTACCCCATCTAGACCATCTTATCTAGGTGAATTCCTGCCCATCCTGTTCTACTTAGGTTTGGGTAGGGGTAAATTCTTTGATTAGATTGCAGAAGGCTGGGGGTGGTTTGGAAGTAAATGACACAAAGTCACATCTCCCAGCCCCTCATTAGAATAGGTCCACCTCTCATTATAATACTCATTCTTCTCATTACTTGTTAACCAGAGTAGATTTCTACCCTCAGAAACACTTCCAAGAATATATGTGTTGATTGGGTTCAATGAGGACTGTTTGGCATTAGAGAGTGTCACTGACCCCTTTTATTAATTATATACTAGCATGATTAATAAAATGCTTACCCAGAAATTATGTCTCTTGGACTTCTTAAATGTCACAGACCCAGAGGTGACTGGTAGGAAATCATTCAGAAGGGACTAGAGAAAGAAGATATCAGTAGTAGTGGATGGTAACCCCCCACCAAAGGGGATTGAGATAGCCATTTGTTGACCTGATAATAATGGAAAGGTCTGCTGTTTTCCTAGGGCACATGTTCATGACATGTGTCCATGCAGGTATGGAGAGCTTCCCAAGACTTGTCAAACCAAATGATTATTACTCACTTCTGATGATTCATGTGAGTGTAAATGATACTGCCAGAAAGAATGTAGAAAGCACAGCTAAAGATCACTAAGTCTTGGGCAAGAAACTGAAAACTCCTCGAAGATAAGTGGTTTGTTTTATCATTACTGATGAGTGAAGTGCAAGAGCTGCAGAAAAAAAGGTAGATTTGAGAAAGGAACACCTGGTTAAGAAGGTCGTACTGAGAATGGGATTGATATTTCTGGGTCCCAGGTGAAACTAGAATGACAGGCTCCTGACCAGAGGAGTACACCTAACAAAGGCTGCCAAGAATGTATTGGTCTAGAGACTTGCAACTTTAAAAACATCTTTTAAAAAAGATGTAAACCAAAATTGAAGGTGGAGGTAATATATCTACCAAGCTAGATAGCATGGAGATTAACTACAATATAGGAACAAGAATAGCAATAGAGATGCCCATAAATCCATTTTGGAAATGTTGATTTTTAAATGCCTAAAGGACATACAGTTGAAAATGTCTAATGGGCAGTTGGTGATACAGGATTGAGCTCAAGAGAGAAACCAAGGCTGCAGTTATAGATCTGAAAGTCATCTGCATAGAAATAACTGAACCCTTTGAAATTGATGAGATTACTGAGAAAGAAGGGACAGAGGGAGAAGAAAAAAGGACACAGGTCAGAGCCTGGAAAGACACCCATGCTTACGGTGTGAGACATAGATGATAATGATCCAACAAAGGAGACTAAGAAAGGTGCATTAAGATGAGAAGGTGAATCAGGAGAGAGCAGTGTCACAAAGCCCAAGGAGGAGAAGGTATACAGGAAGAGGGATGATCAACAGTATCACATAGTGCAGAGAGATCAAAGAAGATGAAGACTAAGAAAAGGCCATCAGATTTAGCAGTTAAGAGATCTCTGGTTATTTTGGAAAAAGCAGTTTCAAATGCCCACTGAGATCTGAATCCAGACAGCAAAAGGAAAGCAGTACATGGGAGAAGAAGCAGCGAAGGCACTGAATACAAATGGCTTTTTCTAAGAGCTTGACTGCAAAAAGTGAACGTTAGAGGACAAAATCTTGAGCAGGTGATAGAATGAAGAGTAATTCTTCCTAAGGATATGTGTGGTAATAGAAAGCGGGGAAAGAACTAGCAAATTAGGAATAATTTAAGAGACAAGCTCCCAGATGAGATAGAAGGGATGAGATAAAGAGCACAAAGTTGAAAGATTGGTCTTGGTAAGAAGGGCCAAGTCTTCACAGCAAAGAATGAAGCAAAACATGAGAGAATAGGGAATGATATCAATGGGTTTTTGTCCTCAGATGATAGTTACATAATCCAATATTGGGCTCATATGCTAAGCCTTTCCAGTTTAATAGAATCCAGAGTTCATACTCAGCTGGCAGAGTCTTCAAGAGCCTATTGTGATGAAAAACTTAATATAATAATTGTTGAATCAATATAGTTTGAAATCACACACCCCAAGGCCACAGTTTTGCCAGTGATTTTCCCCAAAGTCTCAAAGTGAAATATATGAGTTTGAGATCTGGTATGGCTAGGCCACCTTCCTTCCCATTTTTTCCCATTAATTCTCTTGATAATCTTGACGTTTTGTTGATGAATTCTGTCATTTTTTCTAGCTCTATAAAATAATTTTTTGGTAGTCTGATTGGTACGGTACTGAATAAGTAAATTAATTTAGGTAGAATTGTCATTTTTATTACACTGTCTTGGAGACCAGATTCTTTTAGCATAAATCCACACTTCAGCATCTCCTCCCACTTCCTCTTTAGTTATCCTCTCCTCCCTCCATTTTCTCCTTTTCACATCCTGGATGACCAATGTTACAGTCAAGAATAAATTAGATCTGTGAAAACTCAGGCTGCCTGTGAGGGACAGGAGACTGCCATGCTCCTTCCTAATAAAAATTAAGGTGCATTGATTCAACATTATTTAGTGCTACCCTCTAGCTCTCATGTCTGCTCCAGACAGATTGAAACCCTCTTTCCAGGTAACCAAAGCCCTGGTAGCTTGTTAACAAGCAGAGGAAATGCTATCATCAGACACCTTAATAAAAAACATGGTTAAAGTTCCCTAGAGGGGGTGAGTGGGATCTTGAGATTGACCCCTGGATTGATAGCATGAAGTAGGAGATTAGAGTATTTTTAGAATTATCCTTGTGGGATAGTCGAGAAGCCTCAGGGAAACTTAACTGACCTATGATATCATCCTCAATGACCCTCATTGTATCAGACTAGTAGCTATCAACGCCCCTTTAAAATGAATCATAGACTGGATATGGTGGCCCATACTTATAATCCCTGCTGGGAAGGCAGAGGATGGTTGAATTTAGGAGTTCTGAGCTGCAGTAAGACTAAAGCCAAATAGGTGTCTTCACTGTCTGGCACCAAGATCACATGCCTCCAGGATGAGAGAGCCATGAGGAATCCAAAGGTAGGGCCAATGGCCCAGCCTGAAAGCAGAGCTGGTCATAGCCTTCATGCTTGATCAGCAGTGGGGCCAGGCCCATGCGTAGCCACTGTACTTCCAGATTGGGTGAGGCAAGGAGTACCAAGCTCTAAAATAAAATAAGACATAGAACGATAGATCTAAATGAGAGCTTAAAAGTGTCCGAGCTTTAAGTGCCTATAAAATAAAGAATACTGAATGCTAGAACCATGAGGGACCCTAGAAGGACCTTGGAACATAGACGGTCAGAATTTAGACTATACAATGTAGAATGTCAGAATTGGAAGGGTTCTTTGAATAGTGTCACAGCTAGATTATCCTTTTGCCCAATCCTCTTACTTTATAGATGACAAAAAATGAGGTCCAGAGAGTTGGCAGTAAGGTCAGACAACCAAGGTCAGACAACTAATTAATAGCAGGCCTGGGACTGGAACCCAGGTGTTCTGACCCCTCCCTAATTCAGTGTTCCTTCCACTGATACCACATGGCAAGACTCCTTAAAGTGGAGGAGATGAGCATTTGCCTGTGTCTGCATCAGCTTTTGGTATACGCATGTGAACACAAACGGAAGACGTGTGTCTCTGTGCAACTCATTCACCCAACATGTGCTTTGGTGCAAGGAAAAATGATATAATGTCTCCATCCCCTGACGCGGATGGCCAGCCCTCGGCTAAGTTGTAGCTCCCCTACAAAGGGTACATTTTAAGTTAGTAAAAGTTCATTGATGCCCCCTAAGCACAAAGTCCTGTTCTGGAGCCTGGGGAAAATACATAGATGTACATAAAGAACTGCCAATATCATTGGGAAGACAAGGGATGTTGTTGTTTCAATTTTGTCTGACTCTCCGTGACTCCATTTGGGGTTTTCTTGGCAAAGATACCACAGCGGTTTGCCATTTCCTTCTCCAGATCACTTTACAGATGAGAAAACTGAGGCAGAGTTAAGGGACTTGGCCAGGATCACATAGTTAGTGTCTGAAGCCAGATTTGAACTCAGGTCTTTCTGACTTTAGGCCTGGTACTCTAACCACTGTACCATTGAGCTGCCCAAGACAAAGTATACATCAGAATAAATATTAAGGACTTACTGTGTGCACAGCCCTGCATCAAGTGTTAGGGAAAATTAAAGGAAAAAAAAAGCTTAGATAAAGCTCCCTCAAAGAGCTTACAGTTAGTAGATGCATTAGACACACAGATATTAGATGTTAAATCCATTAAGAGTTACAAATTAAAGTACTATGTAAGATTTGAAGGGTCAGGTCATTACTGACAGGGAGATCAGGGAAGGCTTCATGAAGGAGGCCGCATCTGAGTTGGGCTTTAAAGAATAGGCAGGAATTCAACAGGCAAAGAGTCAGAAGGAGGGTATTCCAGAGATCAGGAAAAGTATGAGAGGATGGACACCTCAAGACATGTTGTGAGGGCAAAGAGTTATCCAATTTGGAGGATAGAGTGCATGGAAGGGAAGATAGGATCAGAGATTTAGAGCTGGAAAGGACTTTTCCTTAGAAGTTCAACCCATTTATTTTACAGATGGAGAAACTGAGACACAGAGAGTTTAAGTGATTCACCCAAGGCCACATAGCTAGGAATTGTCTAGCATTCTTGATTTGAACTCATATTGGAACTCAGATCTTCCTGACTTCAAGCCTAGTGTTCTATTCACTGTGCCACCTGGTTGTCTCAAGGAGGAAGACTGAAAAGCTATGGAGGCATCAGATTAGCAAGGTGGGAAATAGGGACAGGGGGAGACAGAGATATCCAGCATAATGGTTTGAACCTTAACACACAAGTGAAAAGTAGAAAACAAAACCAAAACCTAAGACAACACTACGAGAAATGTCACAAGGCCCTATGTGATTAAGTTCTTAGGTACTTTAAGGCCAAGGTACTGAGTGCTGCAGGAGCTCAGGAGGCAGATGTCACTGTGGGTTGAGATGGTCGGCAAATGCTTGCTGGAAGCAGTCAGACTCAAGGGACCCATGGCATCTGGGTTTGGGGAGGTCCAGTGGTGGGAATGAGCACGCCAAGTGAAATGGAAGTGGCTCCTGTTGTTTACTAGTGGCCAATCTAAGGGGTCCCTGAAGAACTGTTGTTGCCAAAGAAGGATCACATCATCCATCGATGCCCATTTTTGTTTCTCAGAAGGCTGTTGTCCAGGATTACAGTTAATAAAAAGCAGAAAGACACAGCCAACCCTATTTCAATTGTTTGTTTTTAATCCATACCAAGTCCCCTATTCATAGATTCACAGGTTCTTAGCTTTGGAAAGAACCTTAAAGATCATTTAGTACGATCCCTCCCTCACTTTATAAATGAAATAGAGACAAAGAAACAACTTGCCAGCGAGTGCCCAACTAGTTGTTGGCTGGGGGAAGGTCTCAAAACTCATGTTTTCTAGTTCTAACTCTTGTGCCTACATCCAGCTGGGCCTTATTTAGCCCTCTCTCAAATAGACCCTGGGCTGGATTGCCATGGCCAACTTCTGGGACCTTTTCATCCAAACAAAAAGAGTATGTTAGATTTGGAAGGAACTCTGGAGAACACTAAGCCCAAACTCTTTTACAGAGAAGGAAACCAAAGCCCAAAAGGGAAGTCATTTACCCAAAACCACACAAATGAATCTCTGCCATGCAGAGCTGGGATTAATACTACCGGCTCTGAATTCTGAAGTCTAGTTTGCTTTTTTCACCATACTTGGGGAGGAGAAGGGATGGGAGGGAGGCCAGGATACAGAAAGCAAAGGAGGAATTATCAGTGGACTCCCGCTTTTGGCTGGGAAAATGCTGATAGGTACTGATCACTTAACCCCTGGGATACAGCACAGGCAACTCAGAGCATGAGGGCAGTGGAGGGCAATTAAGAATGCTAAGTAATGTTAGGTCAGGGCACTTAAGCCAAAATGCCCCTATTAAAGGATGGCATGCATTCTTGCCACTTGCCTGTTCTGCCACAGATGGTCCATTATTATTCAGTAGTACTTAATAGGCCCTTCAAAGAGAAGTATTGGCTGCATCTGGTCCCCATAGCAACAAGCCTGATGCATCGAAAAGAGGAAATGGCCAAGTTTCTTCCCTACCCCCTCTCCTTGTCTGCATCTGGAAACTAGCTGTCTGTGATAATCTCCTCCCCAACCATTCATGCCAGTCCTAAAGCTACCTACCTATCTATATATACACAGGAGTGTGAAATGTGTATATAATACACACTGTATACATTATGTACACAATATATACAATTATACACATTGTATATATTATTGTATATAACATAGGTTTGGATACACAGGTAAGTGGATATACATAGATACAGATATTTGTACTTTCATTCACAGGTGCTCACTCATCTCAGTGCAGCCAAAGAACTCGCTGCTGAAAAAACTGGCAGATACTGAAGTAACTGGTAGAAATGATGACTGAGCCATTGTCAGTAACCTTTGAATGATCAGGGAGAATAGGAACAACACAGATGACTTGGACAAGGGAAAATGTCCTGATTTGCAAACAAGATGAGAGACTGGAACCAGCAAATTATAGGCCAGTGAGCCTGATTTTGGTTCCTGGACAAATTCTAGAAAGTACCATTAAAAGGATGGCTTGTGAGCGTATTGGAAAGAAAGCAGTGATCCCCAAGAGCCAGTATGGGACCATCAAGAGTGTATCTATCTAACCTCATTTTTTTTTTCCAACAAGACTACTAGGCAGTCTTGGGGAGGGTGGGGTAGAGAGGGAGGGAGAGAAAATTTGGAACTCAAAAACTTGTGGAACTGAGTGTTGTTAACTAAAAATAAAAAATAAATTTATAATTAAAAAAGACTGCTAGGCAGAAAGATCAAGGGAATTTACTTCCACTTTAGGAAAGCATTTAACAAAGTCTTTTAAAGTATTCTTGTGGAAAAGATGGAGAAATGTAAGCCTTTACTAGCTGCAAACCATAGATAAATCTTTTAACCTGAGCTCAGACCTCTCACATTTAAATGGGAAGAACAATACTTGTAATATCTGCTTCTCAGGGTTGCTGTTAGAATCAAATGAGATTCGTTCATTCAAAAAAATATTTATTAAGTGCCTACAAATGTGCCAAGAACTGGAGATATAAACAAAAAAAAATCTATCCTTAGGAAGTTTCATTTTTGTTTTTATATTCCCAGTACACTTAATAGTGAACATAGAAGGCACTTAACAAATACTTATTGATTGACCAGTGATAGAAGGGTAGGTGTCCAGAGGAAGACAGGAGGGGCTGTGGGCTCAAGGACACAAGCAGAGGGGTGGGCTTTGGTGAGAAAAGCTACCTCTTCCACAGAGAATCAATAGGCTAGCAACAACTTATTAAACACCTTCTGTGTTCCAGAAACTGTGCTAGATGCTGGGGATAGAAATAAAAGGGAGAGCACTCCTGTCCTCAAGGAACATATATTCTATTAGAAGAGAAGATCTGGAATGATATAGAAGGCTTTTGCTAAGTCAGGCACTGATTTTGTTGTTGTTCAGACATGTCCGACTCTTGGTGACCCTATGGGCCATAGTGTGCCAGGCTCCTCTGCCCTCCACTATCCCCTGAAGTCTATCCAAGCTCGTGTTCATTGCTTCCATGGCACTATTTATCCGTTTCATCCTCTGCTGTCCCCTTTTCCTTTTGCCTTCAATTTTCCCCAACATCAGGGTCTTTTTCAATGAGTTCTGTCTTCTCATTTCGTGACCAAAGTATTTAAGCTTCGGCTTTAGCATTGGACCTTCCAGTGAATAGCCTGAATTAATTTCCTTGAGTATTGACTGATTTGATCTCCTAGCTGTCCAAAGGACTCTCCAAAGTCTTCTCTAGCACCATAATTCAAAAGCATCAATTTTGTGGCACTCTGCTTTCCTTATAGTACAAATCTCCATACATTCCATACATTGCTACTGGAAAAGCCGTAACTTTGACTATACCAACCTTTGTCCCAAGGTGACGTCTCCACTTTTTAGTATACTGTCCAGATTTGCCATATCTTTTCTTCCAAGGAGCAAGTGTCTTTTAATTTCATGGCTACAGTTACATAAAATCTAATACTGCTTCCATTTCTTCTCTATTTGCCAGGAAGTGATGGGACCAGTGACCAAGATCTTGGGTTTTTTAATGTTAAGCTTCAAACCAGCTTTTCACTCAGTGCAGGGGTCACGAGAACTCAGATGCTTTATGGAGAGGCAAGGGGTCATCTTCTGGCAGGCTTGGCTGGTTTCCCCCTCTCCACCTACTCCCAGGTCACAGTAAGGGAGACACGAATTGGCCAGGAAACTAGAAACCTGGAATGTTCCAAACATAGAAGTTGCTAGATTGGGGCAGGGTGGTGGGTGGGGTGGAGTAGAGATGAGAAAAATGGAAGATAAGTCATTTCTCTCTGAGCCTCCATTTTCTCATCTGTAAAATGGTGATGATGCCTGTATTACCTACGTACAGAGTCAATGAAAGGAAAGCATTCTGTAAACCTTAGTTTATAGACAAGCAAAGAAAGGGAAGGCTAGAAGAAACAAGAAGTTTTACCAGACTACATGAGCACAGCAAGCACTTCGTAAAGTCTTGCAACCCTATATGAACCCTATCACTAATCAACAAGGAAATAACAATACTTCACTTTTCCACAGCATTTTTCAGTTTACAAAATGCTTTAGAAACATCAGGCACACAGCACAGTCCAGCATGTTAGAATGAGAGTCTGAGGGCCTAAATTCCAAAACCCAGCTTTGCTGCTTAGAACCCCTGTGACTCCTAGGAAGATAGTCTTTGGGCTTCAGCCTCCTCTATCACTTCAAAAGTCCCTTTCAGCTCCCAATCTGTTATCACATCATTTCATCCCTACGAGGCAGGTAGGGCAAATGTTATCCCCATCTCACAGTTTAAGAAATTGAAGTTCTATGAATGACTTGCCCAAGGTCACACTGCTGATAACGACAGAGCTGAGACTTGAAACCAAATGTTCTCCCTCCCAATCCAATGTTCTTTTAACTCAGTGACAGAGAAGCAGTTACTACACATCCAGGGGCTACAGAGTGTACCCTGAGAAGGGTATGTCCTGAAGAGGACATTCACTTCAAAGGGATACATTCACATAGAGACCATTTCTTAGTAATTAAAGTGATGTGAGATTCAAATAGTTAATCTCCTAAACTGTGGTGAACTTCATCAGTAGGAAACCCCAGGCAATTCATTCCAAATGCCAGGATTTTTTTGTTTTTGTTTTTTGGTGTGTGTGTGTGTGTGTGTGTGTGTGTGGTTTTTTAAAATCCAAATGTCTTTTCTTAAGTTGAACACAGGGGTTGAAAAGAAGATATAATGGGCCCTGACCTAAAAGTGGAGTCACAGGGCCACAGTTTGTCAGCTGGGGGAGACCTTGGAACACAGAATATCACAGCCAGAAAGGACCTTCAAACATAAAACATAGAACGTTAGAGAGAGGAGGGACTTTGGAACTGAGAGAAATGATAATAACAAAATTGTTGGGGAGATCCCTGACCTTTCCCCAAAATTCACCCCACTTAGACTATATTACCTAGGTGGAGTTGTTGTCTCATCTTACAAAAAATCTAATCTAAGTTGAATTCTGGCCCACTGTGTTCCACTTAGGCAGGTTTGGGCATACTAGGTAGATCCTTTGTCTAGATTGCCCAAGTCCGGAGGTGTTTTAGAACTAAGCAATATAATCAAAGTCACTGTTCCCAAACCCCTCATTGGAATAGGTCCACCTCTCATTATAATGTTCATCCTCTCTCATTACTTGTTAACCTGTCAAGGCCAATTGCCACCCTCAGGAACATCCATTGTTCCAAGGGAATATAAACATTGAGTGGGTCTTTGGCATTTGAGAGTCAGTGACCCTTTTCATTAATAATACTGCGAGCATGATTAATAAAATAATTACCCAGAAATTACGTCTCTCAAACTTTTTATATTAATTACCCAGAAATTCTATCTCAAACAGAACTCATTAGCTTCCCCATACACACAGACACACACACACAGAACCCACCCCTCTTGTAACTTTCAGATTATTGGTGAAGGTACCACTGTCCTTCCCATCAGGTTCCCAACCTCCATTAATAATGTTCTTTACTCCACACTCGCACAACCCCATAAACACATTCAGTTGCCAAATCTTATTTCTACCTCTATAACACCTCTCTTACGAGTCTTCCATTCTCCATTCACTCAGCCACTACTCAAAAGAGTACACGTCTTTCCTAGACTAAAATGGTCTTCCTACCTCAAGTCTTTCCCCATTCCAATCCATCCTCCACGGAGCTGCCAGAATGGTTTTCCTAAAGCATAGATGACCATGTCACTCTCCTACTCAATATTAATTTCAGTATCTACTACATCTAGGATCAAATATAAATACCTCTATTTGACATTTAAAGCTCTTCCCAGTCTGGCCACCTTTTGCAGCCTTACCTCTCCTCCCTAACTGCTACTGGCTTCCCTTCTATTCTGCATGTTTCTACCTATTTATGCATATATTGTTTCCTCTAGTAGAATGTAAGGTCAGAAACTACTTTTGCTTTTTCTTCATATCCCCAGTACTTGTCATGGTGCCTGGTATATGATAAGCACTTAATAAATGTTTGTGGATTGGCTGATTTTATTATCCATGTTCAATAGGTGAAGAAACTAAAGCTAAGAGGTTAGGTGACTTCCACAAGGCTATCTGGCTACCAAGGTGGAATCACTTAAACATCAGAGCTAGAATGGACCACAGAGATCATTAGCTTTAAGGTTGTTAGATGCCATCTAGTCCAGGCTGCTCATTTTACCGATTAAAATACTGAGGCACAGGGAAGTTAAGTGATTCACCTAAGGTTACATCAGTAGTAAGCAGCAGTTCCAATGGTTTGGAACCCAGATCCTATGACTTAAAAGCTAATATTCTTTTCACTCTTTCCCACTTTTTTTTTTTAGCACAAGCAGTTTTTCTTAATGTCAAAATATTTTCATGCCACCACATTATAGTAATTATGATATTATTATTCACTGATTTGTTTTTAAATGACAAAAACTGCAATGAATATGCAATAATGTTTTAAAATGAATATGCACTTTAATTACAACAGCATCTTTTTGGTGGTATGGGCTTGCAATTTAATTTGAAAAACAGTAATACATCAATATTAGGAAACTCTCAGCATAAATGACCCATATCAGCAACAAAAACCAAAACAAAAATCATAAAATTATCTAAATCGAAGCAGAAAAAGCTTTTGACAAAATACAACACCCATTCCAATTTTTTAAAAATGCTAGAAAGCATAGGAATAAATGGAGCTTTTCTTAAATTAAATAGCATCTGTCTAAAACCAAGAGCAAACATTTTTTGTACTGGGGATAAACTAGAAGCCATCCTAATAAGATCAGGGGTGAAGCAAGGATGTCCATTTATTATCATTATTATTCAATACTGTACCAGAAATGCTAACTATAGCAATAAGACAAGAAAAATAAATTGAAGGAACAAATGGAAACAATGAGAAGAGAATCCTAGAGAGTCAATTTAAAAAACTAGTTGAAACAATACAAAATTATAGGATACAAAATAAACCCACACAAATTATCAGCATTTCTATCCATGTTACCAACAACAAAACACAGCAGAAAGAGATAGAAAGGGAAATTCCATTAAAAATAAATGCAGACAGTATAAAATATTTGAGAGTCTACCTGCAAAGACACATGGGAACTATATGAACACAATTATAAAACAATTCACACAAATAAAGACAGATCTAAATGAAGAAATATTAATTGCTCATGAATAGGCCAAACCAATATGGTAGAAATGATAATGCTACCTAAATCAATTTACTTATTCAGTACCATACTAATCAAACCACCAAAGAATTGCTTTGTAAAGCTAGAAAAAATAGTAACAAAATTCATCTAGAGGAACAAAAGGTCAAGAAGATCAAGGGAATCAAAAAAAAAATGCAAAGAAGGGGTCCTAGTAGTACCAGATCTCAAACAATACTAGAGTGGTAATCATCAAAAAATTCTATATTGGATAAGAAATAGAATGATTAGTTTTGATTAGATACACAATATATCAAAGCAAATGAGCACAGTAACCTAGCATTTAATAAACCAAAGATCTAAGTTTTTAGGTCAAAAACTCACTATTTGAGAAAAACTGCTGGTAAACTGGAAAGAAGTCTGGCAGAAACCAGGCAGAGATCAACATCTCACACTGTAATACCTGATATATAATACCAAAATAAGTTCAAAATGGGCACATGATTTAGATATAAAGGGTGATATCATAAGCAAATTAGGGGAGCATGGAAGAAATCACCTATCAAATCTATAGGTAGGGTAAAAAATCATGACTAAACAAGAGATAGTAAAGTCCATAGGAGACAAAATGGATAATTACATAAGATTTTAAAGTTTTTGCACAAACAAAACCAACCCAGCCAAAATTAGAAGGAAAGCAGGAAACTGGGGGGAGGGGGGGTCAGGATTTGTAGCAAGTTTCTCTGATAAGGTCTCATTTCTTAAACGTAGAGAATTGAGACAAATTTATAGAAATAAGAGCCATTTCTCTAATTACTAAATGGTCAAAAGATATGAATAGGCAGTTTTCAAAGAAAAGAAATCAAAGCTGTCAATAGTCATATGGAATAATGCTCTAAATCTCTAACTAGAAGAATACAAATTAAAACGACTCTTACCCACCTACCTCACATCCATCAGATTGGCTAAGGTCACAGAAAAGGAAAATGACAAATGCTAAAAGTACACTAATACATTGCTGGTGGAGCTATGAAGCAGTCCAACAATTCTGGAGAACAATTTGGAACTATGTCCTAAGGACTATAAAACTGCATACCCTTTGACCCAGCAATACAACTACTAGGTCTATACCCCAAGGAAATCAAAGAAAAAGGAAAGGAATACATATGTACAAAAATATTTATAGCAGTTTTTTTATAGAATAAAAGAATTGGTAACTGAAGGGATCCACATCAGTTGGGGAATGACTGAACAACCTATGGTATAGGAATGTAATGAACTACTACAGTTCTGTAAGAAATGATGAAGGGGATGATTTCAGAAAAACTTTGGAAGACTTATGTGAACTGATGCAAAGTAAAGTGAGCAGAACCAGAAGAACAATGTTCGTAGTAACAGCAAATTATAAAAATTGTTAAAGACTTAGTAATCGTGATCAATACAATCATCAGAATGCCAAAGAACCATGATGAAAAATGTTATGCACCACAAGACGGAGAAATGATGGACTCAGAGTTCAGATTAACATATTTTTAAAATTCTTTTTACTAGAACATGGCTAATGTGGACATATTTTATATGACTTCACATATATGATGGGTATATTTCTTACTGTAACAATGGATAGGTAGGGGGTAGACGGAGGTAGAGAACTGAAAACTGAACTGAACTGAAACTGAAAAGTTTATGTATATATATATATATACATATATATATATACATATATATATATATAGTCAGAAACTATAGCTGAAAAAGCAAAATAGTAACACATATGTGTGAGGCTTTTATTATTTATAGAAGGTATGTCTCTGAGTCATTTGATGATCTAGCTACTGCTGTTTTATAGCTTTCAGTCTGGCTGAAATAATGAAAGGTTCAACCTCAGATTCCATGTCTAGCTTGTTTCTGAATTTAGATTTTAGCAAAGTGTGCAGAACTCTACCCTCACAAATACATGTGGGAAAATGCAGCATGTACTTCCCAGGTTTATCAGATTACTCACTTCTAGGAAGTGAATTTGAACAAAAGAAAAGGTTTCAAAAGGCCAGAAAAAAGCCCTCTCCTCCCAAACGAATCACTAAAAATAAATCCACTGAGCCCAAAATAGCTGACATTTATTCCACCTTAAGGTTTACAAAGCATTATTACAGAAATTTTCTCAACTGAGCCTTAAAAAAAAAAGTCCTGTATGGCAGGTACTTCAGGCATTATAACCCTATTTTACACGAGGAAACTGAGGCATAGAGAAATGAAGTAATTCTCCCATGATCAACCAGCCAGTGTTCCTTCAAGTCGGGCCCTCTCCATGATACTCATCTACTATACGGGGTGGGTGGCATAAGTGTCAGCTATTTTTGGCTCAGTGGATTTATATTCAGTGATTCATTTGTGCCTGATAGGAAAAAAAAACACCAAAAAACTTGAGTTTTGGATAGGAAAAAAAATCATCAAATGATTCAGTCAATATACCTCCTACAGACAATGAAAACCTTACACATGTATGTATTACTAATTTAATTTTCAGTTACAAATCTCTCTCTCTACCCATTGAGATGATAAGAAATATGACATTCTCAGTGATTCATTTGTGCCTCAGGCCTTTAGGAACCTTTTCTTCTGCCCAGTTTCACTTCCTGGAAGTGAGCAATCTGATAAATCTGGGAAGCACCTGATGCCTTTTCCCATATCATGTGCTTTGAACACCAAATGGGATTTTATCTTTTGATCCTGTGGGTGACAGAGAACCACTGGAATAAACCCAGGGGTTCTTTACCTTTTTTGTGTCTTGGACACCTCTAGCTTGGACACCTCTGTGTCTTGAACCCCTTCTCAGAATGTTTTTAAAGGAATAAGATTGCAAAGGAAATAAACAATATTATTAAAATTTTTGTAAAAAAATCAAATTCACAAACTCAAAGTCAAGAATCCCTGGCTGGTCCTATCCTTTTTATATAAAATGGGGAAACTAAGGCCTAGAGAGGACAGAGGACAAGTGGCTAGTTTAAGGTGAGTCTCAGTGAGTAACTGGGATTACGATCCAATTCTTCTGACACCCCCTCCCCCTCAGCGCGGCACATACTGAGCATCATGGTCTGATCTGGTACCCTAGGTCCCAGGGTTTGGGAGAAGCAGTGCCAGTGTAGGAAATAGGCTGGATTTGTAGTCATTAAGTCCATAAGCCTAGAGCTAGAAAGAATGGACTATGGAGTCCATCCAACCCCTTCATTTTATAGATGAGGCACCTAAGGCTGAGAGTTGAGTGACTTGGCAAGGGTCACACAGCTACTCAAATCTGAAGCAGAATTGGAACTCGGGTCTTCCTGACTCCAAGCGTTCTACTCTTGCCACGGAACCACTCAACAGCTGAACAAGCTGATGGTTTTAGTCACAGCAGCAGCGCGTGTGTGACCCTGGCAAGTCATCGCCACACTGCGGGCATTTTCACCGGCTGTCTCCAATGCCTGGAACCCTCTCCCTCCCGGTCTCCAATGCCTGGTCTCCTTCAAGTACCGGCTAAAATCCCATCTTGTAAAGAACACACACACATACACACACACACACACGCGCGCGCGCACACACACACACACGCACACAGCCTCACCCTTCCCCCAACTCCTTTTTCTCCCCCTGTTCCTCCCCCGTCCTGCCCCCGCCCCCACCCCAGGCACAGTCCGGAGGGTTGGGATGATTGCGTCCATAACTACATGGTCCCGCCTGCGACATAGACGAAATAAAGCGGGAGTGAGCAGGCCTGGGTCTTCTGTGGAGCACAGGGTATCCATCTTCCCCAGGGTTCCCCAGCCGCCCTGGGCGCTGCCCAGCGCCTCCTACCGCTCTACTACCTGAGAGGGCCTTACAGACCACCCACAGAAGGAACTGACAACAAACCGGAAGGTGGTCCACCATTCAAGTTTCTGATTGGCTCCTTGACGCTTTCTTGCTCCCAAAGATCTCCGGGAAATGGAGTTTTCTGGTGGTTGAAGGCGGTTGAAGGCGGGAGCAGCAGGAGTAAAAGAAGCGATAGGGATTGGCCACTTGCTATTGGCCAACGGCCGGTGACGTTCGAAAGAGCCTAGCCTATCCAAAGATTCCTCACTTTTCTCGGACAGCAGTTGAGAGGGAAGTGGGACGGGGGAACTGCTTTGCATGCTGGGAAGCATAGTTCAGCTAAGATCACTAACCCTAGCCCCGCAACAGCCACAGGCTCGTCAGTAGGAACTACAATTCCCACACAGCCCCTCTCTTTCCTGGTTCATTCCAGTAGCCCCCGCTTCCTCCCAACACTTCCGGGATTCTTAGTCTGCGAGGCTGCCGCCTCTAACGGAGAACTTCATTTCCCAGAGGTCCTTGCGCGCGGCGAGCCCCTCCAGGCTCCTCCCCGTCGTCGGGCGCCATTTTGTTCTGCCTACAGCAGGCCTAAGATGGCGGCGGGCGAGAGGGTGAAGGTTGCTGGGCTCTAGTCCGCCCGCCGCCGATTTCGGCTCGGCTGGCCTCGGCTCGGCTCGGCCTTGCCCCGGCCCTGCGCGGCCGATGGGCGGGGAGCGGCGCGCGCCATGGATCTGCGCACGGCCGTGTACAACGCGGCGCGCGACGGCAAGCTGCAGCTGCTGCAGAAGCTGCTGAGCGGCCGCAGCCGGGAAGAGCTGGACGAGCTGACCGGGGAGCCGGCGGCAGGGGCGGCTGGGGGTCCGGCCGCCGGGGGCACGCCGCTGCTCATCGCCGCCCGCTACGGCCACCTGGATGTGGTGGAATACCTGGTGGACCGCTGCGGCGCCAGCGTGGAGGCGGGCGGCTCGGTGCACTTCGACGGCGAGACCATCGAGGGCGCACCGCCGCTGTGGGCCGCCTCAGCGGCCGGGCACCTGGGCGTGGTGCAGAGCCTGCTGCGGCGCGGCGCCTCGGTGAACCGCACCACGCGCACCAACTCCACGCCGCTGCGCGCAGCCTGCTTCGACGGGCACCTGGACGTGGTGCGCTACCTGGTGGGCGAGCACCAGGCCGACCTGGAGGTGGCCAACCGGCACGGGCACACGTGCCTCATGATCTCCTGCTACAAGGGCCACTGCGAGATCGCACGCTACCTGCTGGAGCAGGGCGCGCAGGTGAACCGGCGCAGCGCCAAGGGCAACACGGCCCTTCACGACTGTGCCGAGTCCGGAAGCCTGGAGATCCTGCAGCTGCTCCTGGGCTGCAAGGCGCGCATGGAGCGGGACGGCTACGGCATGACCCCACTGCTGGCCGCCAGTGTCACCGGCCACACAAACATCGTGGAGTACCTCATCCAGGAGCAGCCCGCCCCCGAGCTCCAAGTCCAGCCCAAGCTGCAGCAGCAGCATGAGGAGGAACCCGCCATGCCCAGCGCCATGCCCAGCACCAGCCGGGGGCCGGAGGAGGCCCAGTCCCCTGAGCCATATGAGAGCTGCTGCCCCACCAGCCGAGAAGCCGCAGTGGAGGCCCTGGAATTGCTGGGGGCCACGTTCGTGGACAAAAAGAGGGACCTACTGGGCGCTCTCAAGTATTGGAGGAGGGCCATGGAGCTACGGCACCAGGGCGGGGAGTATCTGCCCAAGCCCGAGCCTCAACAGCTAGTCCTGGCCTACGATTATTCCAGGGAAGTGAATACCACTGAAGAACTGGAAGCCCTCATTACCGACCCCGATGAGATGAGGATGCAGGCCTTGTTGATCCGGGAGCGTATCCTGGGCCCCTCCCATCCGGACACTTCCTACTACATTCGCTACCGAGGGGCAGTATATGCAGACTCGGGCAACTTTGAAAGGTGCATCCACTTGTGGAAGTATGCCCTAGACATGCAGCAAAGCAACCTAGAACCTCTGAGCCCCATGACAGCTAGCAGCTTCCTGTCTTTCGCAGAACTCTTCTCCTATGTGCTGCAGGACCGAACCACCAAGGGCAGCCTGGGTACCCAGATTGGCTTCGCTGACCTCATGGGTGTGCTCAGTAAAGGAGTTCGAGAAGTAGAGAGGGCGCTACAGCACCCGAAAGACCCCGGTGACTCTGCACAGTTCACCAAAGCACTAGCTATCATTCTCCACCTAATCTATCTTTTGGAAAAAGTGGAGTGTACCCCAGAACAAGAGCACCTCAAACGTCAGACTGTCTACAGGCTTCTCAAATGCAGTCCCCGAGGCAAAAACGGCTTCACCCCTTTGCATATGGCTGTGGACAAAGACACAACTGCTGTGGGCCGCTACCCCGTGGGCAAGTTCCCTTCTCTGCACGTGGTGAATGTGTTATTAGAATGTGGAGCTGACCCAGACAGCAGGGACTTTGACAACAACACCCCGTTGCACATAGCCGCCCAAAACAACTGCCCCCTGATCATGAGTGCCCTGATGGAGGCTGGTGCCCACATGGATGCAACTAACGCCTTCAAGAAAACCGCCTACGAGCTGCTGGATGAAAAGCTCCTCAGCAAGAGTTCCATGCAGCCCTTCAACTACATTACCCTCCAGTGCCTTGCAGCCCGTGCCCTAGACAAGCACAAGGTCCCGTACAAGGGTTTCATCCCTGAAGAACTGGAGGCTTTCATTGAACTGCACTAAAGGGGGGGAGGGGGTATCCCTCACCATCACTCCTTGCTCAGTCATCCTCAGCGGAGAGGGAGGTACCAGGGCTTTATAGCACCTTGCATTTCCCACCTTCCCAGATGGTGTGGGATGGCTTCTGGTAAAATGTGCCTCAGGGGCGGGGTCTAGAGCTTCCATATTCCCCATTAACTTCTCCTTTGAGTGAGAAATCTGGAGTTAGTACACCATAAAGGCCTTCAGGGAAGTGCAGCAGGAGAGATACCTTCCCTCAATTCACTTGTTAGAAGGGAGAAAGATGTGCAAGTTCATTTATGAGTTCTGTCTTTTCCTGTCTTCTCATGTGCTAGGAGGCTTTCGTTGATCTTACCCTAGGGGCAAAGGGATGGAAGCCATTGCCTTCCCAACCTACTGGAACGGGGAGATAGAAGCAGAAGGTGGCGTATTCCCCCCTTTCCCCCTCGGATGCCCGATGAACTCAGCTGTCAGGGCTCTTGACTAGCCATCTCCTGACTGATGGGTCTTAGTGGCACAATTTTGCAATTCAAGAAGCAAGGCAATTTCTCTCTTCCAGTTTGCCCCCAACTACTCTGTGTTGTCCTAGTTACCATGGAGTGGGAGTCAGCTGGAGCCCAATAGAACTGGCCACCACTTAACACAGCTTTCAGTTGGTTTGGTTTTTATTTTTCTGGTGGCCAGGTCACAAGTATTGTGCAGAAGTCCTAAGATTTTGCTGCCTGTTTGTGAGGCTGGATTTCTGTGCTTCCCCCCACCCCCACTGACAGATCTGTTTAGTTTAAAGCAGTATTTGTTTTGCAGTCCTTGGAACAGGCAGTGCAGGCCAAAATGGTACGTGCAAACTTGTGTGTTGCTTTACATTTCAGATGGAACTCTGTGGCTTCGGTCCATGAAGCTCTATAGACAATTCCATTTTTAAAACCTCATTCTACTCTTTGCACATGGGCCCCCAATTTCTCCACTCTCAGTAGGAGAGCCCTTAACTCTTTTGCTTAAAAACCATGAACCAACACTATTTAGAGGAGCTGTGCTCAACACCAGTTCTCTGATACAGGAATAGCTGCCGGAGCTTCGTTTTTTTCCTACCCAATGTCACAGTCTCCATGCCCATTTTGTCATTTAATTGATAGACTCCTTGAGTTGGGGGCTGCAATTGTTTTAAAAGCCATCTTTCAGAGCGGATTCCGCAAGCAAGGTCCCACATAGGGCATATAGTTTAATAAAGTAAATGCAATTAGAATGTGGGTATTAGGCCATCAGTGACAGGCTTTAAACTCGAGTTTGCAGAAAGCCGTTTCCCGTAGCCCAGAGTTAAGTGCTGGCCAAGAGCAGGTGGTCTTGGAGAATGTGCTGTCACGGGTTTTTTCTCAGGAGAAATGACTGATTACAAGAGGCTTTGGCAGGCAGCAAGGAGATTATTGGCCGAGCCAAAGTGAAAGTCTAGCGGAAAAGGTTAAACAGCTGTCCCCCTTCATTTTTGGAGAAAGGTCAGGCTCAGGAGAGTGAAGTTTTGACACTAATCCACTGTACTGCATATGCTAAAAGCCACCATTAGATTAGTGTTTGCAGGCCACCAAAGACCAGGATGCTGATAATCTGATGCCCTGCCCCTTTAAGGAAACCAGGTCTGTCATTTAGTTTTGCAGTGTTAAAGTATAAATTGATTTATTTATAAGACAGCTTAACTTCTATCAAGGTGGAAAATGCAGTTAATGTTCTCACTGGAATGCAGAATAAACAAAAAAAAATAAGCTTGTTTAATGTGTGAGCCTAAGCTCCTATATTTAAGTAATTAAAAAGAAAAGGCACTAGACTGACTTGCCTGGGAATTCCTTGGTGATTGCTGGTTTGTGTGGCAAAGGGGGCTGGTAGGGTGGGTAAGTGGGTTGGATAGGGGAGGGGGCCTCTGCCCATTCTAGCTCGGCCTTGGATTCCAGGACTAAGACACCTCTCATCCCCTATTCCCCCCAGCCCCGGACTCCATGGTGGTACATACCATATAAATAACTGGTCAGGAGGTCTGGTTGTAAAAAGATTTCTTTTGTCCCCTTGGACTTTATTTATAATCCATTGGCTAATGGAGTCTTAAGGCTTCAAAGAACCTCAGAAACTTAAACCTTCCCTCCTCCCACCCCTGCCTTTGGGTAAAATTGTCCTGCAAATTAGGAAGGTTAGCTCCAATCAGAAACAACTTAGGGAAATGTCTTATCCAGGTGGTTGGTAGTGCTTCTGACAGGCTGGGGGTGATATCTTTGGACTGCTGGATTTCACCTACTGGATCTACAATTCTCCAATGTTGACTTCTGTCCCAAAAGAAAAGGCATCTACCATGTGTTTGGATCTCAGGGGAAGGAGCTTCCTTTCTGATGAACTCTAAAGTGAAGCCTGCCTAATGACTATTCCAGGAGCCCTGTCTCCCTGGAAAGGATGCTAACTGGGGGAGAAAGTAATCCCTTTCCCCACTTCATGCCTTTTTACCAGCTTAAGTTGCAGCCTTAAACGTTGATTTATCCTATTTTTACACAGATTGATGTAGTAGATTTTTTTCCCTAAATTAGCCATTCTGTAAGTTTGGTTTAATTCTGAAAATCAGATCCTAGCCCCTCTGTAGTCAGTAATGTTCACAACCTTTCTCACTGTGATAGAGGCTGTAAGATGGTGAGGATACATGACCTAATACCCAAATATTAAGATGGGGTTCTACTGTTGCTTCCTAGTTCCGTGCACCTAACACTATGAGTGTAACTGAGCCAACACCATTACTGTGTAAATTCCATGCTGCCATATGTGTCCTGTTCCTTGAAAGAACTATACAGCAGTGACCTAGTATATACCACTTTGACTACAAAAGAAAAAAAAGTTGCTTATATTAAGATTTCTCCAAGCCATTTTTCAGAAGGAAAAAAAAAAGACCTAATTAACCTGGAAAGCTATGCTTCACCAACATAGAGGTCACAACTGCTCCTGATTGGTTAACAGCCTTCATTTGCATGTCTTCCCTACCCCTCAAAGTCCAGTTTGGCTTGAGAAAAGAGCAGATACTGGATGCATTCCTTTTTCCCACTTCACGAGCTGTCTCACTGAATTCATGGCATGGATTATCTCAGGGACCCAAATACCGGGACAAAAAAGACCCTTGAGATTTTGTTGAAGCTCAAGCCTCGAAGGGCTCCACTTGTGTTGTTTTCCTCACCTGTAAAATGAGGATAATACTATCCTACCTCACAGGGATGTTGTGTGGTATTCAAGATTGTAAAGTGCTTTTGACTTTAAAAAAAAAACAAAAACCCTATTTGATGCTAAGTACTTTTATTTCTCAAGAAGTAACCTTCAAAAAGTGTGTACATTTTTTTAAGAGTGTGTATTAAAGAATTATGGAATATACCATACGTCTGACCCTATGTTGGCCAAGGCTGACAGGGTGGGAGTTCTTTATGTAAATTTAGGGTCCCAGAGTAACAGCAGCATGACTCAGTAGATGTACTTTTATGTTCGTGTTAGCATGAAATCCAAAAAGCATGAAATAGAAACAGTCAGAAACCTATCCATGCTGTGACATACTCTATGAGCTGTTAGAAAGCACAGCACTCTACCCACCAAACTACAGATTAGGTTACGCAGGGAATCAAGTCACATGTAAATGGATGTGGCTTACGTCTCTGGCTAGAACATAAAGTACTGACAACAGAGACATTTGACATGAGAAAAATATGACTTGGAAATGTTGAAAAACAGTCCCTGAGAAATGTTAGTTAAGGGCATGTAAAGTTGACCTGAAATCAATCTTGAGAGACATGAAACTAGGGAGGAAGCCTTGTGTTTTGTTCTGCAGCAGTGTGTGTGTGTGTGTGTGTGTGTGTGTGTACACTTGTCTGTGGTCTTTTTAACTACAAGAAATAGTCCAAGTCAGTAAGACAAGGACATCCTTTGTCTCATTACTTCAAATTCAAATTTTACTTTGTTTTGGAGGAGGGAAAGCAAAATTGGAATTAAGTGACCTGCCCAAGGTCACACAGCTAGTATGTGTGTCAAGTGTCTGAGGCCAGATTTAAACTCAGGGCCTTTTGACTCCAGGGCCGGTGCTCTATTCACTGTGCCACCTAGCTGCCCATTTTTCTTTTTGATCCTTTCAGCATTCCTTGTTTTTTTGTGTTTTTTTTTTATTTTAGACAAATACTAAAACTTAAATACATAAGAAAAGAAAAAAGAAACATAAGCTTAAATATAAAAGAAAAAACATGTGCACAGCAGAACATAGGAGAGGATTTGGAATATATAGCAATAATATTTCAAGAAAGCCTATATATTAAATACTGTATGTTATGTTGAAAGCTGTCCATCTTTGCCTCCTTGTAGGTTTTCTTTTGTTCTCTGCTGTATACTTTTTACTTTGTCCCTTTTCCCCCCTTCGTCCCCCTATCAAATTTTAAATTTAAGAAACAGTGCAAAGCAGAGTTTTTATAATATAGTGGGGAAAAGGTATATCCACAAGTAACTGAGGTAAAGAGAATGAAAGGGAGGCCCAGCAGAGGTCTGTGGGAACGATGGAGCCTCACCTTTCGTTGAAAGGATGAGAATGGTGAGAGCTTCGGGGAAGGTTTGGAAGCTGAGACTTGAGTCTGAAGGAAGATGAGAAAGAGAAATATAAGGATGGGTTCCAGAAGTGAGGTATGGTTCATACCAATGTATGGATTATACAGCAGTTCAGCCATGATGACAAATGTGGTTCTACTCAAGTTGTCTGGGGTTAGCTTGGGTTTACCAATCTTTTCCTCCCAATGGTGATCTTTAAACAAACTGATGGGAATAAGGAGAAGAGGAGGAAGAGTCCTTCAGATTTCCCCTTCCTCACAATCACCATCTTTTTACATTTTGTTTACACATAATGCTAGAAGTTAAGCAGAAACATTGGGCACAGTCAATTCAGCTCAAAGGCTTATTGAGTACCATGCTAGATACAGGTTGGGAGATATAAAGACTTTTGCTGGCAGAGCATTGACTTGGAACCAGATGACCTAGACATGTGATTTGGGCTGTGAGGCCTTCGAGCCTGTTTCCTCATCCATAAAGTAGGGCATTACTTGCACATGATTTTGTAAACCATAAAGTACAAGACCAACACAAGTTACTCTGAAGACAAGACATGGCCTCCACCCTCAAGGAGTTTATAATCCTGTCTAGTGACAGGAATGAGACAAATAAGAAAAGTGAGACTGATGAGACATGTGCATAGATATTGGAACAGAATAGTAATGAGAGCTCAAAAGAAGGATGAACTCTTGTGACTGCCTAGATTGGGGAGGATTCTAGGTAGAGGAGGCAGATTTGAATTCGGACTTGAAGAATTGGTGAAGTTTTTGCCTTAGTGAGTGGCCATGTGAAGTGAGGGCAGTCCAGGCATTGGGTCTGATGGAAGCAAGGACTTGAAGAATGGGTGAGGTTTTTGCCTTAGTGAGTGGCCACGTGAAGTAAGAGCAGTCCAGGCATTGGGTCTGATGGAAGCATGTGGTGAGGAGGTAGCCTGGTTCAAGGAGAAGATGGCATACCTGGAAGGGAATTCTAGAATGTGGGATAAGAGGCAGGGAGTCAGTAGATAATAGAGCATCAAATGCCTGACTGAGGAGCCAGGGCAAATAGTCCTACACTTTTGGTTTTCAAAACAGACCTTTTTTCTTCCATCTTTTAGCTATCTTATTGCCCATCCACACCCCAGTTCTTGTGCCTTTTAATCTCCCTTCTGAATGCTGAGTCTCCCAGGACAACTCTCCTTACCCCAGTGACAAGGCCTTATCTGCAGTGTTGTGTCCCCCAAGTAAGCAACTATAGGCTATACAAGATGTTCTGTGTATATGTGTCTGTACACGCACATATATATTTGCTCATTCTTCTAACAATGTTTTATGACTTTAGATGTTGTTTTAGGGCCCAAGTTGGGGGTCAGAACCATACCAGATGCTGCTTGCTTCTGCATTTCCTCATTCAGTACACAGTCTAGGGCCCCTCAACATCTTCTTGCCCTGGCCTATGACCCATAGGTACAGGGCCCCTCCTCAGTCTATACTGGATCTATGACTCAAAACTGAGTAGTGAGAAACAGACCTTACAGATAAAAAGCTCAAAGCTGAAAATGTACAATAGCAAAATAAAAGTCTTGTCTATCTGGTTCTTTGGAAACATCTGATGCAACTCTGGTTTGGTTTGGTCTCAGAGCAGGTCTTCTCTGGTTCAGGTCACTTATGGAGATGCTCTTCTCTGCCTACAAAATTTCTTATTGTCTTTTTTTAATTTCAAAAGCTGGAAAGCTGAAATTACTTAATCCAACCCCCTTGTTTTACAGATGAGGAAACTGAAAAGTGAGTGACTTGCTGTTGTAACAATCCGGCTAGCAGCTGTTGTCGGGATGAAAGACCGACACAAGCCCAACAACAAGCATGCTACCAGAACGCTGCAAAAGCCCAGGTTCTTTTGATCTGCTTTACTAAGGAAAGCAACGTTAAGGGGTTAACAAGCTTATTTTAATCCAGCATACAAATATCACTTACTTAGTTCAGGGAAAAAAGCCAGCACCCTGAACTTCAGAGCAAAATACAAAGTACAAACATCGACAGACAGACCTTTTCTCACTCAAATCCCAATACATAGTTACCAGAGTTTAACAAAGTCCCAACATCCGGGTTCATGAGCTGGAGGGCTGTTAGCTACAGCTGCCCGGAGTCTCGGCATCAGCGGGCGCCACCAAGAGTGAGAGCCCTGCGCAAAATGGCTCTGTCCTCTCCTCTTATACCGCTTCAGACGTCATCAAATGTCATCGGAATGACCAGAACTTAGGCTCCTACTTTGGCTCTTGAGTTAGCACCTCCTCCTTAATACCCTGGGAGCTTCACACCCACATAAGCTTAGCACCTAATAGGAATTTGGGCCTGGGGCTTAGCACCTAGCAAGACTCAATGAAATACACTAATTAATCAAAGGAAACAAAAGCCAAACTCTTCAAGGGCACCTGGTTGAACTGAATGCTAAGAGCCCATTTTGCTTACCGACACACTTGCCCAGGGCCTCACAGTGAAGTTAGTAGCAGAGCCAAGATTCAAATACAGCATTGCATAGTGGAAAGATTATTGGATTTGGAGTCGGAGGGGTTTGGATTCTGAATCTGCTATTTACTGCCTGTGTGGCCTTGGATAAGTCACTTCCTCTTGGCCTCAATTCCCTCATCCATGTACAGGGTGGCCCATGAGCACTAAGGTACAGTTTTAAGGTTTGACAATGCCAAGACTTTTGGGACACCTTAAATAATGTGAGAAGATTGGACTAGATGGCCCTGAAGACTCCTGCCTCTAAAGCTCTACATCCAGTGATCTTTCCAACGTACTAAAATGACTACGTGGAGACAAGACACCACACATGTGAACTTGACTTGTTGCTACTGAGTGTCTTTTAAAATGAAATAAAATCCCACTGCTTTTGGCATTCATGGATCTCAGGACCAACATGCTACTAGTGTGACCTTGTAGGTTCTCTGGGTCTCAGTTTCCTCATCTACAAAATGAGGCAGTTGGACTCGACGATTTCTCAGATCCCTTTCAACTCTCAAATCCCTATGATCCTGTGACTAGCTAGTATCTAAGGGTCCTTCCATCTCTAACAATCTGGGATATATGATTTTATGTCTAATATTCTGATCTGGGAAAAGGTCTTATCCAACTCTCCAATTCTATGAGACTACACTTTGCTGACAAGCAGTGGGGGACAGAGCAGGCCATGACAGAGAATGTGCTCCTCACAGGAGACATTGCCCTGGGTAATGCCTCAATTCCCTTGTATGGCAACCCCACCCCTGCCTGCAGATTCCAGGCCTGTTATATGAGCAGTGTTTATGACAAGCTTCCCAGGCTGTGGTTTAAAGATAGAGAGACTCTGATGGAGCATCATTAGCCAAAAAGGAAACTTGACATCCCCCGTGGGATTCTCCATGTACTTGGGGGTGAGAACCCACTGCTTCAAATATATTATCCTCTCTGCACCAGAAAAATACTATGTTCTCTCTCTTTTTTTTGCTGTTGTACCTTGTGGTTATTTTGTTTTCTTAATACATTTGTTGATGCTTTTTTCTTTATACCTTAATAATTTCTGGTGGGAGGTGGAGAACCCTTCCTTAAACCAGGGGTATGCTGGTAAATGTTTGAAAGTACAGGATCCGTTTTCAAGTTTCATCTGCATCATTAGTTTTCTCCATCAGTTTCTTAAGCCCATACAATCAACAAAATAATAAATCAAGCCCGGGTAGATTTCCAAGGTATTCATTCCAATGCTTGCAACAACAATTTTATAATCAGATCTGGTGAGCCATAGGAACTGGCTCTAGAAGATCCCTGCTCGTAGCAAAAACAAAAAACAATTAAGCTACCATAGTAGACTGCCACCTCTCTGCCTGGAGGACGTAGGTACTCTATATCATCTGTCCTATGGGGCCATCATTGGTTTTTCATTTTCTCAGGGTTCAACTGCCTTTTAGCATACTGGATGGCATGCTTCTCAGTGTAGCTCAAGGTCATATTGCTTTCCTGTCCATATCACACTGTTAACTCATGTTGAATTCACTAAAAGCCTTAGATTTTTTTCAGGTGAACTACTGTCTAGCCATGACTGCCCTATCTTGTATTGGTGAAGCTTATTTTGGGGAACCCAAGTGTAAGACTTGTCATTTATCCCTGCTGGAGTTCATCATTTTAGATTCAATCCAATATTTTAGCCCATTGAAATTATTTGGATCCTGTCATTAAGTGTATTAGCTTTCCCTCCCAGGCTTGTATCATCTGCAGGTTTGAGAAGCACATCATCTATACCTTTTTTGAAGACATTAATAAAAATATTCTACAGTACAGGGTTAAACTTGTATATCTGGGGCATGCCACTGAATAGAGACCTCCTGCCAAGCTGACATTGCAAATATTAATGACTAGTCTTGGTCAGGTCATCCAATCATTTCTGAATCCACCTAAGTGAACTGTGGTATAGTCCACGTCTCTCCCATCCTGTCCACAAGAGACTGTTAAAAGCTTTCCTGAAATCTAGGGAAATTAGATCTACGTCTTCCTCCTTATCTACTAGTCTAAATAACACTGTCAAAAATAGTCTAATAACACTGTCGAATACGGAACTAAGATTAGTCTGACATGACTGCTTCTTGAGGAAGCTATGTTGGTTCTTAGTGATCAACACTAACTAAGCAGCCTATTATATTTTAGGATTTTATAGATTGCAAACTCCTCTCTCTCTCTCTCTCTCTCTCTCTCTCTCTCTCTCTCTCTCTCTCTCTCTCTCTCTCTCTCTCTCTCTCTAAGTCACTGAGACATCAGCTCTATTGTAATCTAGCAATACTTCTCCCACTGACCCTGGACAAGGCGCTTAACCCCTATCATCTGTGATTTTCTCAATTATAAATGAAGATAATAATAGCACCTACCTCCCAGGATTGTTGTGATGATCAAATGGGATAATATTTATAAAGAATTGAACAGCCCTCCTTCACTGTGCCATCAGATATCATCTCCTGACCCATCCCACACAGTCCTCAGTCATCCTTTCTTTTCTTTGAATCTCCTTTTTTCTCCAGTATAACTTAAATCCCCCTTTTTGTTAGACTTACCAGCTACTATTCTTAAACTGCCATGTCATATTTTGTAGTCATCCTCCATTATCTCCCTTTCCTAGAAGCAGCTAGGTGGCACCATAGTGTACCCAATGCTAGGTCTGGAATCAGGAAGACTTGAATTCAAATCTAGCCTCAATTGCTCACCAGCTGTGGGACCCTGGGCCAGTCAATCTCTGTCTGCCTCAGTTCCTTCAACCATAAGTTAGTGATAATAATAGCACCTACCTCATAGGGTTGTTTGAGGATCAAGGAGAATAATATTTGTAAAACACTTAGCACAGCACCTAGAGTATGGTAGGTACTCAACAAATGCTTGTTCTCCCTCCCACACACACCCATTTCAAATCCAAATTAGTTGGTGAGTTCCCTGTGTATCTACATTATTCTTTTCAAACAACTTCCCCTTCCCTTCCTTATGAGAAACTCTTTGTGTTTTTAGAATTTCCTTCTTGAAAGCACTGCATACTTCCAAGACTGACTCTCCTTATAGAATTTTGGTTCATACTATCTTACCTCTTTCTCTGAACCCTTTGCAATCCACTCTCCAAAAATCCAATGTTCATGTCTTACTCCCACCATGTCTTCTCTCCTCTATCACACGCTCTAGATGAAGTGATTATTTACTCCAATATTCCTGTCATTCCACCCCAGCAGCCAGTTCTTCCTTATTGGTGAGAATCAGATCCAGGAGGAGTCCCCTTTGTTTGGTCCTCTACCTTTTGAAGAATGAAATCATTATTCAGTTAAATCAATAAATTTTTAGATTGTCTGCTTTTTGTAAGAGAGACACCCAATGATAGTCTGAATTATTGAAGTACCCCATCACTACTATAGTATTCCTCCATGCCAAGCTTGTGATCCAGTTCCCAAACATATCATCCATTTCCTCTTTCTGTCCAGGTGGTCTGTAGCAAATTACAACACTATGGCTGTCATTTCTGCCTCTGCTGATTTTCATCCAGATGCTCTCCCATTATACTTCTTTCTGGCTACTAGATTTCCTCATAAGAGTATGTTTTATTAGTATACAATGCCACTTCACTCTTTTTTCCTCCTATACCCACCCTGTTTTGTTTTATTTTTAAATAAGACAAACTCCCTCAGAGACATATTCCAGTCATAAATGTCATCCCACTAAGTCTCAGTGAATGCCTACAAGAACAGATTTGCTTCTTTGCATTAATAGCTCTAGTTCACCCTGCTGGTTCCCCATATTCTGTGCATTTGTATATTTGCCTCTGAGGCCATATATTTTACTGCTGCCTCCTTTTCTTGGATTTTTTTTCTCCTATGAATTTTTTTTTAGTATTTTTTGTTTTTTTTCTTCCTACATTGAAGCTATGATAGCTAGCTCAGTAGCTATAAATAAGCAGTTTTCTCCCTCTTGCTTCCTTTTCAGGTTAAAGCCCCTCAAGATTCTAGGCAATACATTCTTGACCACTCTTGTCAGATCCTCTCCATTGTTGGACAGGAGCCCATGGTTGCTTTATTTTAAGTCATGCTTCAGAAAGCCTAATCCCATTCTCAGAAACCATCTTCTTCACCAGCTGTTCACTTTCCGAATGTGCCTTTCTCTTCTGAAGCCCCTGCCCTTCACTTAGCAGGAGAGATAAAAACCCAACTTGTGCCTCTAAGATCTCCAGTTTCTTGCCCTTTGTAATCTTCAACAGTACTCTCAAGATTCCTTTTGGCAATATTATTTTTGTTCCTATGAATCACCAGAAGGGGGTAGTGAGCATCTAGTTTGATATGTCTTTGAGAGGTTCTCTGTCACATCCTGGATGTATGCCCACCTCCAAGAAAACAGCAAGGCAGCAGACCTCTCTGCTGTTGTTTTGAGGTTGACAGCTGTCTCAGTGACCTTCACCAGGGAATCACCAAATACTGCTACTTGACTCTTCTTCCTTTGACTTTTCCTGGATGATCATGACATGACAAACCCCATGGAGGTATGTGGAAGACAGACAACTCCTTTCACTTTAGAGGGTCATGCTCCCTCCTCTGAGGGAAGAGTTCATATATACTTCTTAGATCCTGGCATCTTGTGGTCCTTTTCCTTTTTCTCCTCTGTGTCACATTCTTCTACCCTCCTAGTTGAATTCCACTCTGCCCCTCCAAAGCTTCTTTCTTCTGAGTTTTCCTATTAAAGCTCTTCCACTTTTTTTTTTTTTTTTTTAGGCAATGGAGTTAAGTGACTTGCCCTGGGGTCACATAGCTAGTAAGTGTCTGAGGTCACATTTGAACTCAGGTCCTCCTAACTCCAGGGCTGGTGCTCTATCCAGCTCCTTCATTTTCATTTTAAAGAACTCCTTAAAGAACTCTTCATTCTCCCTGATAACCTGGGGAGTCCTTTACCTTCTCTTCCAGGAGGGAAACCAGCCTTCATTTTAAATTTAGCTGTCACCGAACCCTTTCAAAAAGAAAAACATCCCACACTCTATACAGGATCATACAAAATCCTGTTGACTCTCCATGCATTCTTGAAGTGAGCTCTTCAGCCCCTTGTCATTCTTGCTGGTAGCTTTCTTGGAGAACCAATGTGGCAAACTGCTTAGGACACTTTAAGATTCTTTGATTACAGAGTATTTTCTTTCCTTACAGCCACTCCCAAATTTCTTACCTTTCACTACTCTACTGCCTTTAAAAAAAAAACAAAAAACAAAAAAGTGGCATTACTAATTGTGTTATATGAATGTAGTAGATATTGTTCAGTTGCTTCAGTCTTATCCATCTCTTCCTGACCCCATTTGGGGTTTTCTTGACAATAATCCTGGAATCGCTTACTATTTCCTTCTCCAGTTCATTTTATAGATGAGGAAACCGAGGAAGACAGGGCTAAGTCATTTGCCCAAGACCACACTGCTAGTAAGCATCTGAAGCCAGATTTAAACTCAAGAAGCCGAGTCTTCCTGACTCCAGGACTGACACTCTATCCACTATAGGGCCACCTAGCTGCCCAATGATTACTGCACCATAATAAATGATGAAATGGACAGTTTAAGAATGAAAAGCAAAATGAGCAGAACCAGGAGAACAATTTCAACACTAACAATAACATTATGGAGAAAAATGACTTTGAGTCTTTAGAACTTTAGAAAGATTTCTGATCAATGCAACAATAAACCACAAGTGCAGAGGACTGAAGATAAAACACTCCACTCACTCCGTGCCAGGGAGGTGATGAATTTGAAGTGCAGAGAAAGATAAGACATATATTTTCAGATGTGTCCAATGTGGGCATTTGTTACTCTAGACTATGAATGTTTATGAGGAGGGTTTGTTGTTCAATTGAGCCAAAGCAGTGAATAGGTCAGATTATAAATGCACATAAACATAAATAAACTTATTAGTCACTACCCCATCAGAGTTTTAAGTCTTTCAAAGCTGTTTTTCTCTACAATGTTGTTGTTACTCTATAAATTGTCCTCCTGGTTCTGTTCCTTTCACTCTGCATCAGTTCATGAAAGTCTTTCCAGGTTTCTCTGAGGCCGCCCCTTTCATCATGTCTTATGGCACCATAGTATTCCATTACATTCGTAATCTTCTCAGCCATTCTCCAATTGGTAGACAGATTGGTACCACCCTCCTCCAACCCTTCTCTTTCAACTCACTTTTCACTTCCTTCTAATCTTGCCTTCTTCTTCTTCAGTTTCTCAAGTCCTCCCAAATTTTCCCTCCCGTAAATTCAGTATCTGTCCTTGTTCACAGTTCCAAAGTCCTGTAAGTCACCTTCATGATTCCTTCTCCTACTTCTGCTACACAATCTTCTCCCATGGAAAATAGAAGAAAAATTTGAATGAAGAACACATATAACACAATGGAACTTTTACAAAAATCATTCTCTTCAGAGGGTATAATCACAATTATACAAACTTACTCTCCCCAACATGTCTGAAGCATAATCCTCCCCACCCCACCCCTTGCCCCATCTCAGTCCTGGGGAGGGGAAGGGGATTAGGTTCATAGCTTAACTTGGTTTTCTTAGAGAACAATCTCAGTTCCAAGCCAAAAATCCTGCTGGGGTTCAAGTACTAGGCACATTGGCTTTTCAGGGTTTCAATGCTTGCTGTGCCACCCTACCTACAATCCCGGCTCCAAGGCCCCCTGGCTCAAACTCTCTGTTGCCCCAAGATCACATTGAAGAGGACAGGCAACACATTTCAGAAATTAACAACCCCGGACTCATTTCTTGGATCTGGGGTAAGAGAAGGGGAGCAGAGGAAGGCCAACCTTGCCCCTCTCACCAATTCAGTTCATAGCATCCAGGCAGTGCAGCAGGGAGGAGTGTCCAAAAATATGGCGGAAACAGTCTTGTCAGTTCTAAAAATACAGACAACTGATCAAAGGAGGTTACTCCCACCCATGTGATAGGGGACGCAGAGGTCTCTATTCTAAGCAAACCTGGCATGTTCAAAAACCCACGTTAAAACCAAAAGGGACCTACAGAGAATGACAGAGATATAAGGGTCCTTAGAGATTATGGAGCCTAATTACCCCTTTTCCTGATGTTGGAACCGAGGCCCAGTGAGGGGAAGCAGCTTGCCCAGTGTCACGTAGCAAATTAAGAGCACAGATTGGAATAAGACCCAGATTTCCTGATTCCCTCTGTGGTGTTTTCCTCCATTTCACACTAGAAGCAGGAATGTAGACGGAAGAAAAAACCACCTTTCTGAGAGCCTCATTTCAATCAACAAGGACCTGGGTTTCACTTTGGGAAAGACCTGCCCCCCAACCCACAAAAAAATGAAGATGTATGCCAGCCCTCAGATCTCAGTCTTTTTAGGTGGCTGGGTGGGCTGGGAGGGCTAGAATTGAAGTCAAGCAGACCTGAGTTCAAATTCTGACCCAGATATTTACCTAGCTGTGTAATCCTAGGCAAGTCACTTAACCTCTCAACCTCAGTTTCCTTATCAAATGAAATAACCGTAGGCAAAGTTTTCGACCATTAAAGTGCTATGGAAATGCTAGCTTTATTTATTTATTATTATTGGGGAAAGAAGTCTCCCACATTAGGAACAGATATTAAAGAAAGAATGTGGTCTAGCTTTGGATCACATAGGGCAGATTCGAAAAGTGGTTAGGAGATTAATTAATGTAGCAGGGAAAGCCACTGGTCATTGAAGGATGGGGAAGATATAGAGGGCTTTGCTCAGTGGGTTTTCTTGGCAAAGGAGTGGTTTGCCATTTCCTTCTCCAGCTCATTTTACAGATAAAGAAACTAAGGCAAACAGGGTTAAGTGACTTGCCCAGGGTCATATAGCCAGTAACTGTCTGAGGTCAAATTTGAACTCATATCTTCCTTACTCCAGGCCCAACACTCCTAGATGCCCCTAGCTAAGTGGGCAGAGATAAGCATTTCAGGGCAACATTATGGAACAGTGGAAAGGGCATTGATTCTGGAGTCAAAGGACCTGATTTCAGATTCTACCTCTGATAGTATCTGTGTGATCTTGGGAAAGTCATTTAACTTCCCCCTTCCTCCCTCCCCCCCCCACCTTGTTTTTCTTTATTTGGAAAATAGAAGTTGAACCATATGGGCTCTGAGGTGCCTGCCAGCTCTAAATTGGTGATCCTATGATCTTTGGGGTAGGGGAACAAACAGCATGTGTCTAAGTTCAGAGGCTAGAATGAATACTGTATGTGCAAGGGAAAGGGAGCAAACCTGGTTGGCTGGAACAGAGTGGACCCATAGGAGAACTGGGGACTGATAAGGCCGAAGGGGTAAATGGGACCAGAGCCCAAATCTCTCAGGGAAGTCTCAGCTGTCCTCTCTTAATGAGGAAAGAGACAAAAAATTCCCCCTGGAAACAAGAAACCAGGGACAGCCTCTTCTGAGATCAGAAGGCTATAAAAAACCCATCACGGTGCTTGTGGCCTTAGGTTAAAAATAAAAGGACCCTGGCAGAGGTATGGGGCTGGCAGGGGCAGCAACACCTGCTACTTTCTCAGGAGGCCTTGCATAATGGCCAAAGAGTCAGGGGATTTGGGTTCAAGTCCTGGGCGCTTCAACATTTAGTTGCTGTGTGATCTCAGGAAAGTACCTAACCTTCTCAGAACCTCGGTTTGCTGACCTATAAAATGAAGACAGGAGGGGATCTTTAAGGTCATTTTTCGATTCTATTCCCAGACCTTGTTGAGCTCAGGTTGGTGACCATATGTGTTCCTTCTCTCACCCTGTGAATTAAGGAGATGGATGACCAGGGCCGCAGCAGCAGCAGCAAAGTCTGAGAAAAGAAGCTCCATGAGGAAGGGGACCACGTCTGCTCAATATTTTCCATTCCCCTCCCCCACCCCCGAGACCTAGGCAAAGTTCTTTGCACAATGACATTGAGACAAGGGAATATATGAACAGTTGTTAGGAAGACTGGATAAGACTTGACACAAGACTGTGATGTGATAGCTAATGGGATCTGACCAGCGTACTATACCCAGGCAAAGTTTTCTAGAATAAGGTGGGGATTTTCCCCATGTATTTTCCCCTGGTCAAATCACATTTGAAGTACTGTGTTCAGTTTTGGGCACAGCATTTTATGAAGGAGCTGGAGAGCAATCACAATAGTGAAGGGCCTTTCCTGCCTGTCTGTTTGTCTGTCTGTCTGTCTCTGTCTCTCTCTCCCTCTCTCTCTCTCTCTCTCTCTCTCTCTCAGGCAACCTGACCCCTCATGGTGGCTCCACCCTGTCTCTATCTGTCTGTATGTCTTTTCTTGGGTAAGTTGGCCCCTCATGGTGGCCCCACCATGCTAAACTTAGTGCCAATACCTGATCAGCTTAGAATGATGGAGCTTTATTGATCCACCAGCCTCAGCCTCTCATCTTCCTGGGATGGCAGAGGGTGCTCCATCACGTGCATCCACCAATTTTTCTCCTTTCCTCCTAAGTCCTTTCCTCTGCAAAGCTAAGGGTCAAACAAGATGATCCTAATGGGCCTTTTCAGCTCTAGATCGTATGACTTCAAACAGGTGAAGGACTGACATGGGGATAGGAACTGCTTTACCTTTAGGGTAGAATTTAGAGCCCTAAGGGGTTGGGAGAAAACACAGGAATATCTGCACAGAAATAGACTATGGGCTTCATGGGGGAAAAAACAATCTCAGAGATGTAAAAAAAAAAAAAGAATGAAGGGGCTGTTTCTGACAATACAGCTCCTCCTTCTAGCACTTTTTCTCATAGCAGCTTTGTGAGTAAGTGGTATGAAGGTTATTTTCGCTTTAGATGAGGAAGAGCTTAAGTGATCTGCTCACACAAGCAATAAGACAACCCTGGAGGAAGTTGATTAGAGCACAGGTCTCCTGGGCCAAATTCCATTGCATGGCTCTGCCTCAACCTGTCATTGAAGGTTGACAAGCATGGGCAGAGTGACCACTCTTTGGGGATCTAGAATGTAAACTTCTTAAGGACAAGGATAGTTCCTGCTTTGCAGTTAGCTCCTCAGTGCCCAACCCAGTGCCTGGTACTTAAAGTGCTGAATTGGACCATAGATTACCATGCCACCAGGAGGATTCTGACTCAGGTATAGGTTTGCTCTGCCAATGCAAAGAGCCTTGAACCTGGGTTTCAGAGACCTTAGCCTCTGAAAAACTTACAACTCTTGCCTGTCTAGTTGGATGATCTTTGACCTACCACTGTCACTGTATGACCTCACGCAATTTACCTACCCTCTCTAGACCTCAGGGGCAGCTAGGTGACAAAGTGCTGGGCCTGGAGTCAGGAAGATTCATCTTCCTGAGTTCAAATCTAGCCTCAGATACTTATTAGCTAGGTACATTACCCTGGGTAAGTCACTTAACCCTGTTTGCCTCAGTTTCCTCATTTGTAAAAATGAGCTAGAGAAGGAAATGGCAAACCATTCTAGTACCAAGAAAACCCAAAATGGGGTCATGAAGAGTCAGACACAACTGAATAAAAAAAGAAAGGAAGGAAGGAAGGAAGAAAGGAAGGAAGGGAGGAAGGAAGAAAGAAAGAAAGAGAAAAACAACATTTGAAGACTTAAAACCCTGATCAATTTTAATGACTAAGAATGAGCTGCTAGCCAGTTCCTGAAAGAGAAATGATGCATTCAGTGTACAGATTGAGACAAAATTTTTGGATATAACCAATGTGGGAATTTGTTTTGCTTTACTATGTGTGTTGGTTTCAAAAACACAGTTTTGTTTCCCCTAACCCCCCGTTCCTCTCCCCCCCCATAGGGGAGGCAAGTGGGGTTGGGGGAGATAAAATAGATTTTATTAACTGAAGAACAGAAAATTGCATTTTCAAAAAGGGAAAGGGGGACAACAAGCTGATTTGCTACTAATTTCCCAAGGAAACTGGCTCCCTCCTCCTCACCTCCACCCTCCACCCCCCCACCCACCACCACCACAGAGAAAGAACAGGTGGCTGCTGGGCTTGCAGCTCTTGACTGGATGGTTGGAAGAGAGCCAGCCAGAGGACGTTCAGACTTAATAGGCTTGGGGCTGGACAGCAAGAAAGTACTGGCCAACAGTGACCTCTGCTGCTGGCCTCACCTCATAGCTGCTCTTCCTTTCCCATTAAGACAAGGGAGCCCAGATCTGGATTACACTCCCAACACTGCACGACTTTCCTCTCCAAATGGAAAATGGATGAGCACCCAGCAGCCTCTTTTTTCCCGTGGCCTGTTTCTTCATCATGAGATCACCATTTAATACAGTTCAGTGGTGTGGGCTAGTCTGGGGCCTAGGACAATGGGGTAGTGGAAAGCACATCTGAGAACCTGGGTTGAAAACCATCGCTACCAATCACTGATGGACTAGGCACTTCTCTCTGAATCTCAGTTCTCTTCTCTATAATGAAGTGCTTGGATGAGAGCATCTTCATAGTTTCTTCCAACTCAAAATCCTCTGACCTGCCTGCGTAACCTCATACAATTTACCTAACCTCTCTAGACTGCAGATTCCTACTTTGCCAAAGGGGTGGGTTGGAGAAGAGAATTCTCTAAAGCCAACTGGGAGACTGGAGAGAAAGGGGATTGGGCTTCAGCCCTGAAGACTGTGGATGTTTCTGAGAGCAACAGCATTTTTGAGGAAATGAAGATAAGACAATGGGTTGCTATTTTTTTTTTTTCCTGCTGGCATGTGATTCTATTTCTAGCAACCAAGTGAAACCCCAGGGCTCCAGATGAGGTGGCAATGAAAAGAACCTCCCCTAGGGAGCTTTGGAGGCTGAACTCAGAGAGCAGCTTCTCCTAGAAAGATATAGGATGATCTTGAGATGAGGGTGGAGCAAAGACCCTGGCTCTTTTGTTTTGGGATCCAGGAGTCTGGATTTCCCTGTAGTATGAGCCTTCCTTCCTGTACTTCTTCAGCCAACAGCAAGAGAAAGGGCAAAGCCCGGCACGCCCATCAAGAGTGAGGAAGTAGGGTCCGTAAACTCTGAATTTTCTCTGACCCCCTCACCTCCAGACAGCTCACTGTCACCACCATCCTAGAGCTCCATCTTTTGGGACTCCATTCAATGAGGAAAGTCCCCATCAACTTCCTTTCAACGCCCCTTAAGCTTGGGAGACGTTGCCTACTGGACACAGTGCATAGCCCTGAATTCTCATCAAGAGATGCTTCTAATTTATTATCTCTTAGGCTTTGGGGGATTTTAGGAATATAAATTTGATAGGCTCCTCCCACTCCCCATTCCCACAGGGGAATTGAGAGGCTTAAGGGCATGCCACCAGTGAGTGGCAGAACAAGGGTTTAAGCCCTTCCTCCTCATGCTGGGTTTTATCCAATGTCTCATCCCTCAGGATCCTACAGGAGATGTTACTTAAAAGGTCCTAAGAAGCTTTGATTTCACAGCTGGTGATCTTGGGAAACCCCTGGAAACATAGAATGTCAGAAGTGGAACAGATCTCAGAACTCTTGCAGTTCAGTCTTTTCATGTGCATTTGGGGCAATGGAGGCCCAGAGAAGTTACATGACTTGCCTAAGGTCAAATAGGTAATGTCAGAGGTGAGATCTGAACCCAGGCCTGCTGACTTTGTAGCTGATTTTCTTTCCATTTTTCCACTACAATGAACTGGATCACAGTTCTGTGAGATGCAGCAGCTCTACTTACCCACTCCTCAGTCACCAGGGAGGGTAAGGACCTTATCCGAGGTAACACAAGAAATCAATGGCAGAACTGAGACATTTTAGAAAGAATGGACACATATAATAATTGTGATTAAAGATGCATTGTGACTAAAATTTCTGTAGTCTCATATATGGATACATATGTATATATGTATGTATGTGTATATATATGCACATATATACATATATAACATTATAGAGAGATATTCAAATTTAACAGGCAGCTAGATAGAGTGTCAGGTCTGGAGTTAAGAAGGCTCATTGTCCTGAATTCAAATATTGCCTCAGATACTTTCTAGCTGTGTGACCCTGGGCAAGTCACTTAACCCTGTTTGCCTCAGTTTCCTCATTTATAAAAATGAGCTAGAGAAGGAAATGGCAAACCATTCCAGTATCTTTGCCAAGAAAACTCCAAAGGAAGTCACAAAGAATCAGACATAAATGAACAAAAACAAATTCAGATTTATATTTCCTCACCACCTTCAAGACAAGCAGGTTTTATTATCCCTATATGTTTCAGATGGAGAACAGAAAGACAAACTTTCACTTGGTGAAAAGTATTAGGATACTCTGTTTGATACATGAGAGGCATGCATCCAAAGGCCTGGATGGAAGACCGGACCTTTTGACTCCAAGTTGGTCTCTCTTTCTATTACACCACCCTGCCCCCAGAGTACTCCCTAAAGTAGGGATCTTGGAGATTATGGTAACACAAGTTGGGGAATGGAAATGAGATCATTAGGACATTGGGTGGCTGCAGCCTGTGGTTAGTGCCACTCCTCGAACCCAGGGTCTGCTCGTTATGGCTTATATTGTCCTAAAAGCCAGACTCAACACCTTCCAAAAATCTGTAGGGAAGAGAGACTCTTGTATGCAGAAGCGGCAGCCTCGTACAATGAAAAGGTCCCCAGATGGGGGCTTCCACTTCTGCTGCTAACTCATCATTTGACCTTGAATAAGTCACTGCTCCTCCGGGAGAGCTTTGGGTCAGATGGTTAGCTGGCCTCTTCAGCTCTAAGGTTTTATCTTTACCTTAAATGTTGAGGACCTAGGTAAATTGATGGCTATTCTATTTCAAGTTTAATTGGAAAAAAAAGAGATGGCCTAGTAATCTTTTTTTTTTTACAAGATATATTAGTAAACCGGCCCAGAGAGACAGAGAATAACTAGACAGAGCACCAGGGAATTTCCCAAGAAAGAACTTAGCAGCCTTGCTCTGTGGCCAAGACTCCAGGATGGTACTGAGTGGTTTCTGTCTCCATCATTTCCTGTCCTGGCTTCAGGGCTACCTCCATAGGCTCCACCAGGGGGAGAGTGACAACAGGGATTTCTATAACACCGAGGACCAACGACACCACAGGGTGATGTCTTGACTTGTGCCGGGATTGGATTGAAGTGAGGCAGAGTTGCACAAAGTCATCAGTCTCACTCTCTCTTCCAGAGAGAAAGTCCAGCGGTAGGACAAAAGTCAGGATGACTGGCAATGGCCCGGGATGCAATGGATGACCTTAATGTCTTCCCGAAGACAACATTACTCCCTACCTGGACAGACATCCCAGGTAGGTTCAGGGAACCTAGAACATCAATGTTTCTAGGACTCCGGATATCCTAGAATCTCAGACCCAAAGCAACAGAACGTTGGCTAAACTGTAGAACACAGCTGGAAGGGATATTTTCACTTCTCTGTTCAATGTTAGGGTTTACAAAGGACTTTTCTCACAACGCTCCTATGAGGTCACAAGGTTGCATATTTTGCAGCAGAGGAAACTGAGTCTCAGAGAAGTTAAGTAATTTACCCGGGGTGATATCGCCCCTGGCAATAGGATTAGGAATCAGCCTCAGGTTTTATAAGATCCTACCTAGAAGGAATCCCAGACATCATCTAGTCCAAACCCTCTCGTTTTACAGATAAGGAAGCTGAGGGTGAGAGAAGGTGGCTGAAGCAGTAAGGGGCAGAGCTAGGCTTAGAACCCAGGTTCTCTGGCTCTGTATCCTCCTTTCACTACATCACAGCTGTCTTCTACTAGACAGTAGAAGATGGAATTTCAAGGTGAACATTAGAGGTTATTCAGGGCAGTCCCTACTCTCCCTGTCCCCAACTGCAAACACACCTCCAGATCCTAAGGGAGAGGGAGCCAGGGCCCAAGGTCATACAGTAAGCAGCAGTCAGAATTCAAATCTAGATCCTCCCAGTAGCCTTGCAGTAGCAAGTGGCGATGAGGATAGCAGGGTATAGAATCTCTATTTAGAGGCAGAAGGGCTTTGGAAGAAATGAATATCCCAGCATTGTTGGTGCTACAAACAACTATAGCTTAGAACAGTCAGTCAAGAAGCATCTATTAAGCACCTTCTATGTGCCAGGGACTGTGCTTGGTACTGGGGATACAAAAATAGGCAAAACCAAAAAACACAGCGACAACAGTCCCTGCCCTCAAGGAGCTCCCAATCTAAATGGAGGAAGCAACATGCAAAGAAATATGTAAAAAGAAGTTATATGTAGGAGAAAAGGGAGATAATTGTCAGAGCGAAGACACTGGAGTTAAGAGGGGTTGGGAAAGGCTTCCAGTAAAAGATGGGATTTTAGTCGGGACTTCAAGGAAGCCAGAAGGTAAATATGGAGAGGAAGAGTATTCTAGGCATGGAGGACAGCCATCGAAGATGCCTAGAGTTGAGAGATGGAGTGTCGTGTTTGAGGACCAGCCAGGAGGCCAGCATCACAAGATTAAAAAGTATGGATTAGGGAGTAACACATAAGAAGATTGCAAAGGTAGGAGGGGGCTTTGAATGCCAAATAGAGCATTTTGTATTTGATCCTGGAGGAGATTGGGAGACCTAAAGTTTGTTGAGTAGGAGGTTGACATAGTCAGACCTGTGCTTTAAGAAAATCACTTTAGTGGCTGAATGGTGGATGGATTGGAGTGGGGAGAGACTTGAGGCCCGCAGACCCAACTGCAGCTACTGTAATAGTCCAGGTGGGAGTTGATGAGGACAAGCACCAGGTGGTGGCAGTGGCAGAGAAGGAAAGGGGCCTTATTCTAGAGATGTTTCAAAGGTGTTTATCTTCAGGTCTTGGCAACAGCTTGGATGGGGGGAGGGAGAGCGCTCGAGCAAGCACTAGAGAGATAGAAAGGAGATAAAGATGACATCTAGATTGTGAACCTGAAGGACCAAGAGGAAGGTGATGCCTTCTATAGAAATAGGGAAGGCAGGAGGGGCCCACGTTTAGGGGGAAAGATAATAGGTTCTGTTTATATGTCAACTGGACATCCAGTTCAAGATGTCTGAAAGGCAGTTCAGAACTGGAAAGTTCTATTGAGACCATTCTAGACTGATCCCCTCATTTCACCCAGTAGTAAATGAGACAGACATGTTGTTATTCAGTTATTTTTTCAGTCCTGTCCAACTCTTCATGATCCCATTTAGGGTTTTCTTGGCAAAGATACTGGAGCGGTTTGCCATTTCCTTCTCCAGCTCATTTTACAGATGAAAAAACTGAGGCAAACAGGGTTAAGTGACTTGCCCAGGGTCACACAGCTAGTAAGGCCAAGATTTGAACTCAGGAAGATGAGTCTTCTTGACTCTAGGCCCAGAGCTCTATCCACTGCACTACCTGAACTGTGTATAAAAGGCAATATGAGGAAATGGAAAGAGCCCCCAACCTATGGTGCTGAACATAACATCACTGGACGTAGGCATTAATCTTGGCTCTGACAGTGCCTGCATGACCTTGGGCATATACACACACACACATACATACACACCCACAAATATAGGTACGTGTGTGTGTGTGTGTGTGTGTGTGTGTGTGTGTGTGAAAACACACATACCTATAGACACACATATGAGGTAACCATTACAAACTCTCCATCTTGGCCTCCTTCTTGACTTTGGAACTCTCTACCTGGGCCCAAGGAATCCCGATTGGTGAGTCAAAAGGACAAACTCACAAAGTACACCATCTCTTCCTAGCATCAGACTAGGCCATGCTTCCATTCCAACTTGGCAGTCACTCCAGCGGCCAGCAAATCAATACCACCAGTGTTTCTGGAAAGCGTGTAACAACAGACTTCCCTATGGCTCCACTTCCCATCCCTGGAACTTCCTAGACCAAAGCTCCTTTCTGAGGCCACCCCTGTCCTCCCCTCTCTTCTGTGTGTTATGTTCCTGACTTAGCACAGGGTCTGACCCAGAGTAAGCACTTAAGAAATGCTTTTCAATATGTTTTACATGACCACACGTGTATAACCTATATCAAATTGCTTTGCCTTCTCAATGAGGGGAAGGAGAGAATTTGGAATTCAAAATCTTTTAAGTGACTGTAAAAAAAAATTGTTTTTACATGTAATTGGGGGAAAAAATAAAATATTAAATTTTTAAAAAAGAAATGCTTTTCATCAATGGCCAATGTTATTCTACCTCTCTACCTCTTCACAGAGAGACGATAGACTCAGGGTGCAGAAAGAGCCACACTTTTTTTTTTAGACACAAACAATTTGGGAATTCATTTGACTGTGCATAGTTGTTACTAGGGTTTTGTTTTTCTTTTTTGTTTTAACTGGAAGGAGGTTGGAGAAAATATTTTTATTAATTGAAAATAATTTTTAAAAATTAAAATGCCTTTCATTTATTTTTAGGGCAGAAGGTGTGGTTTTATTGGCTCTTTTATAGATATTTCTAGCTTGTGAATTTTATAGGGTGGCTGAGATTGGTTAGCGTGCAAAAAACATTTATGTCACTAGAGAAAGGCATGATCTGGTAGAAAGAGCTGTGGTTTCTTGTCTTGGCCTGCCAGGGACTTGATATGGCTTCAGACAAGTCACATAAGGCCTTTGGGCCTCAGAAAGGGGAACTGCTTTATCACTCATCCTACCCACTTCCTAGGAGATGTGTCTGGTTATTTTTGAATGTCAATCAGAAACAACAAGCTACATCCTATCTTATTGTAAAGAGAGCCTAACAACCTACTGTAGTAAAGTCCTCAGCCCAAATCCTACCTCTGATGCCAACTTCCCAGTCAGCGATTAACTAGCATTTATGAAGTACCTACTATGTGCCAGTCAGTCAATAAACATTTATGAAGTGCCTACTATGTGCCAGGAACTGTGCTAAGTGCTGTTGGATACAAAAAAAAAGGCAAAAGACAATCCCTGCTTTCAAGGAGCTCACAATCTGATGGAGGAGACAACATACTACAACAAGATATTTATGGCATAAATTAGGCGTGGTCTCAGAGGGAAGGCACTAAGACCAAGGACTGGGACAGGCTATTCCCAGAAGGCAGGATTTTAGCGGACGATAGGCAGCTCTGCTCTGAGCAAGTCATTCAACCTTTAATTGTGCCAGGTGGCTTTCTAAGACTCTCAAGTCACATAGTGCCAACCTGCATTAGTAGAAGGAGTTTCCTCCCCTGGGAGGTCCCTAGGCCAATAAAATCTGGGGTAGGGATTTGAAGTGGGTCTTTGTGACTCCCAAGCCCAGCAATGTATGCATTTTCTCACCTACAATCAAAAGTCCATTTCTTCCTCTCCAGGTAAGAGTCAGCATGGTATGAGAGCATCAATTTAGTCAGCCCTGAGTTCTCAATTTACCTCCAGCACTTGCTAGATATAACCAGAGGCAATTCTCCTAACTTCCCTTAAGCCCTTACTTACCTGTCTTTAAAATAGGCCCCAGGCACCTTTGGTCCTGACAAGTCAAAGCACACAGAACTCCTGGTATAGAAACACCTAGGGATCCAAGTCAGTAATTCCTCTCCATTGTTAGTCTTAGTCTTCAAGTTGTTTGGGGCTACTGGGAGGTTAAATAACTTTCCCATGGTCACTCAGCTAGTATATATCCAAGGCGAGGCTAAAGCTTAGGCTTCCTCACTCCAAGGTTCACCACCTCAGCACCACCTTTCTGAAATCAGGCTTGTTGCTTCAGTCATGTCCAACTCTTGGTGACCCCATTTGGGGTTTTCTTGGCAAAGATACTAGAGTGGCTTGCCATTTCCTTCTCTAGCTCATTTTACAGATGAGGAAAACTGAGGCCAACAGAGATAAGTGACTTAGCCAGGGTCACACAGCTAGCAAATGCCTGAGATCATATTTGAACTCAGGTCTTCCTGATTCCAGGCCTGGTGTTTTATCCACTGTGTCATTTAGCAGAAAACTGAAGCTGAACTTGCCCAAGGTAACCTGGGTCTATTAAGAACCAGAGGCTGGTGCTGAACCTAGAGTCTTCTGACTCTTGAGCCAGTGATTTTTTTTACAAAAAATTCACCAAGGTCTGGGCTATGTTTTTAAAGAGTCATAGGAAAAATGCAATGTTTAACGGCAAAGGAATGACACCTTAGAGATGGAATTTCTGATATCAATAGGCCAGTAGGGGGAAAAGATTATGGAGAAAGGGACCTTCCCTGCACTATTCATGTCATACTACCCATGGCTGAAAGAGGCCTCTTAAGACAGCCAACCTATACCTTTATACCTTTACAATGAATACACACACACACACACACACACACACACACACACACACACACATTTTGTCACCTCCCCTAAGAGAACGTTAGCACTTCTAAAGGCTGTTTCAATTTTTGCATTTGTATTCCTAGCACCTCACAGTGCTTGACACAGTAAATGCCTGATTAATAACTAATAATCAATTAATCTCTAATAATCTACAGAGACCATTTTAGGCAACCTGGTACTACTTATTAATACTAACAATTCACATTTATATAGTACTTTAAGGTTTATAAGTGACTTCCCCCAAAAATGTCCCTTTGATGTGGGTAGTTACTGGGATTATCGCCTCCAACTCAGTTTTATAAGTGAGACCACAGAGAAGTTAAATGATTGGCCCATTGGGACTGTAAGCTTGTAAGTGTTGGGATTTGAAGCCAAGTATCATGACTCCATCTCCTATATTCAAAAGGGCTTAAAAAGGTACTTCCTCCTTTCTTTGTCCTTCCCACCTCCAATATTTAAAAAAAAAAACAAACCCAAAACATTCTTCAGCCAAAGTTGAGCCCTCTCTTACTAGCCTGCCATGGGCAGTTCACCTAGCTCATGCCTGAGCCTGGGCCTGCTCTTCCCTGCTTGAGAAGTTGGGTTTCTCCCTTTTTTAGTGCATATTTAGAGGGCAGGGACACTGGGAGACACAAAGAATTATTCAATAAATATTTATTACAGAAGAGCTGATTCAACTTTCAGTTCAACCATCCATTGCCCCCAAACACCAACATGGAAGGAAAAGGGAATTTGTCAACCCTATGCCAAGTTCTACCAAAGCCTTCTTCCATTTCTTCATAGGAACATCATGGTACCCTTAGCATCACCGAGGCTCTGCCCAGAGTGTTAACCAGCCCTGGCCAGTCTGGTGGCCTTCCTGTAAGGACTTCAAGGATTGGTTGGGGGATAGGATTGTCACCAGAAGACCAGCCTGGCTGAGTTTGGAGAAGTCCATCACCACAGGATGGACATCAGGTCCATTTTTTTTTCACCTGCAGCTTCTAATGAAACTATTTGCTAAGGTTGAGTGAAGCAAGGCTGGGATTTATATCTGTCCATGGAGAGTGCCTACCCTGATAAAACTATTGGTCCTCTTAGTACTAAAGTAAGTTGTGGCTTCCCAGGTCATTATAAACTCAAGGACAGAAAGATTCCCATGTGCTTTTCACAGAATCTTAGACTCTCAAAGTTGAAAGAGACCTCAAGTCCAACTTATATATTAAACAGGAATAATTTTCTTCCCTGATAGAGCAATATGGGTTACACAATTATACATTTAGGTGGATTCAGTTCTGCTTGGATAGTTGGACCCAAAGAGAAGTCATTAATGATTTGATGGCGGCTGAAAAAATAGGAAATGCCCAGTGGAGCACCCCAGAGATCTGTGCTTACCCTGGGCCTTTTAAACACCCGTTTTACAGATAAGGAACAGAGGCCCTAAAGAAGTTAAGAGGCTTGCCCTACTTACTAACAGTAATTGACAGGGGGGGAATTTGAACCCAGATTCTCTAAAGCCAGAGCTCTTTCTACTACCCAAGCTCTGTAAGATCTTCTATACTTGGGCTCTCTAAACAAAAATCAGCTTCACAAATATAAGATGGGGGAGGCCTAGCTAGTTCATCTGATAAAAGATCTGGGCTTTTCATCCGTTTGTAAGCTCAATGAGTCAACTGTGTTATGATGGCCCCCCAGAACCTTCATGTGATCTCATGATAGCACTAACTGTACCCTTCCCCAGTCAGAAACTCAACAAGCATTTATTAAGCACCTATTGTATGCCAGAGACTATGCTAAGAGTTGGGGATACAAGTTCAAACAGAAAGATAGACCCTATCCTCAAGAGGTTTACATTCTGATGGGGGAAGACCACCCATGAAAGGAAACTGAAAAGCAAGAAAGGAGGGAGACAGATGGAGATACGAAGCCGAGGGCCATGTTAGAAAGAAAGTCCAGAGAGTCAGGAGTGCACTGTGGAGAAGAATGAGGACATGGTTGGCCTGCACCTCCTCCTTCACATGGGGATTCAGGGAGGAAGCAGCACATCAGACGGAGAGGAGGCAGGGGCAGGGGGTACTTCCAATGTGGGAAGTCTAGGGCCAGTGTAAGCTTCCAGGGTGAAAAGGTTTCTTTGGCATGGTAAAGTCAGGAAAAATCAAGAGTACAACCTGAAACTAGGGTTCTGTACTCAGAGGCACATTTTAGAAAGGACGTTAGCAAACTGCAGGATGTACGGGAGGGCAGCCAAGATGGTGAAGGGCCTTTAAGGATCCAATAAGAAAATCAGTGACATTTAGCCTGAAGATGACTTCAGGGGTGGGGGGGGGGCCTCAAAAAGTGATATGTAGTGTGTGGCAACTGTCATCTGCCATTAAAACGTGCTTTAAGTATTTGAGGAGCTGTCGGAGAAAAGAGGCATTGTTCTCTTTGGCCTCAGCGATCTAAACCAGGTGGATGAAGCGGAGAGCTAAGCTTCAGCTTAACATCAGGAGAAACCTCCCAACCATCCAAACCATCTCAAAGTGGAAAAGGCTACCTTGGGAAGAGAAGGTTCCTTCTCCTCTTCTGTGATCTTCAAAAGGGGATTGGACGAGATGGGCTTCAGGAGCCTTTAACTCAGATTCTTTCTATAAAGCGACCTACAGGAAGTAAGGACGTCTTCAACTATACTGATCTCAGATTCCATATATACATACATACATACACACACACATATATATGAGACACAGTCAGCTGGGAAGATGAGATTAATATAGGTGAAGACATATAGATATATATATATGTGTGTGTGTGTGTGTGTGTATACATATGACTCTATCTGTTCCCCTCATCTCCCCTCCATCTAGTCCAAGGGTTCATTACCCTTTTTCTATGTCACAGACCCCTTTGACTGTCTGGTGAAGCCTATGGATTCCTTTTCAGAACAGCATCTATTGCTTGCATTCATAATGCAAGGAAATGCTACATTTAAGTTGGAAGGTGGTGAAAATAAAAATGTCATTTTTTTTCCATACAAATTCATGGATCGCCCAAAATCTATCCAAAGACACCACCCCCCAAAGAAAACTAACCCTGTTCTAGTGCCTAGTTCTAGGCACAAAATCCATTTGTGTCTTCTGATGATGGTGGTAATGACCTCTCCCATCATTCCTTCCTTCCTTCCTCTCCCCATACATTCGAATACATTAAATCCCAAACCCAGAAGGCCCAAGCAGAGGGAGACCGACTTGCCTAGCATCCATGTCACAAGGATTGGAGTCTAAGTGGAAAATCAGGGAAAGGAGAAGGGGATGCCATAGGGAAGATTAAAATCAGATTTTGGTTCCATGATGAGGTTCTGAGCTGGAAGCTCTCAACTAAGGCTCCTCTCCAGACCCTGGAAAGAAATGAAGAAGAGGAAAATGCTGCATCTCTCTACCTGCACAATTTTGTGGCTCTCTTTAATGCTGTGACTTCCAAGTCCCACAAGGGGCACAAAGAGGGAGCAGACAACGAACAGGGATGATAGCTATGCTTTCTTCAGCTCTTATCGCTCCATGCCATCCTCGAGATTAAATTCTCAATTCTGGCCATCACTAGTTGTGTGATATCAGGGAAGTCTGGGCTTCTCTGGGCTTCAGTTATGTAATCTGTAAAATGAAAGTGTTGAACTGAAGGGCTTCTCAAGTGCCCTTCAGTTTTAAATTTGTAATCCCAGCTGTGGATATTTCTCTGGCACAGGCCCATGCCTGCTCTCCTGGATCCTCAGACCAGTGGTGGCGGCAGGGATGGCTGGACAATGGAGCAAAGGCTCCAGACCTTTCCAGGGTCTTCTCACTCTCTCTCAGTTCTCTCCTCCTCACTGGGACCCTGCCCTTCCCTCCGGCCCCACATGTAGTTGTTGAGACCCAATTGTACCATATGAGCATTATGGATGATAAGAGGCTGGGCTCCAGCACTCTGAGGGTCCGGCTGGCGGGCTGAACTGGGGACAGGGGGAAAAGGCATAGATGGGATAAACTGATTGGGCTGGAAAGCAGAGGGAGCAGTGGCAAAGTGGGGGGAGAGACTATGTGCCCAAGGATGTGACATCGGCATCCTGTAGCCTTGAGCAAAGGACATCTGATTTGGGAAAGCCATGGTGAGACTCTGTAGCTGCTTATGCAGAAGGTTATAGTGGTATGCTAAGTCAGAGAGGGCATTCTCCTTCTGCAAGACCCTCTCCCTGTCCTCTGCCATCTGCTGGGTCTGCTCCTGGATTGCCCGAATTTCCTGTTGTTTCTTCCACACTTCCCTCTGGGCTTGTAGCCTTCGACGGTTGAAGGTGCTACTGACTTTCTTGGAGAAAACAGGAGAACTCTCATCCAGGCTCACCAAGCCAGTCAGCAACGAGGAAACCTTGGCAGATTTCAATGTGCTCTCCCGGGGAAAGAAGGGGATGACGGAGTTCTCCTTCTCACTCCTCGTGAGGGAATTCATCAGGGCCATGTGCACCTGGTGGAGGCTCATGCGGCAATCAAAGTGCCTAGTGAGGAGGAGCACTGTAAAGGCAGAATTGTCAATGGCATCTTGCAAACATCGTAGCTCAAAACGTCCAGGTACCTGAAATTCCTCACAGAATGTAGTGCCATCGGGTACACCCAGGCTCTCCAGGGTATCCCGGACTCTAAGGGCAATGGCTTCATCCTCCTGGGCGTGGAGGATCACAAAGCTGAAGAAACGCTGTCCTGTGTCTAGCTCGGGTCCTGAGGACAGTGAAGATGATGGAGATGGAGAAGGATCCTGAGTGGAGACTGGAGGCCTTGGACCTGCAGCCTTCTTTGGAAAATCACTCTCTTGCACAGAGAGTGGGGTGGCCTTCCCTTCCCCAGAAGGAGGGACTGACATGGGGGACAATCCTGGGAGAGCCCCAAAATCCTCACTGGACACAAGAGTTTCTGCAGGCTTCATTGAGGCTGGCTGCAGAGACATGGCATCAGAAAGTGCTTCCAAACATTCCACAGGAGAATGTACGCTGGTCTCAGGGGCCACTGGGATTGTAGGAGATGAGGGGATGGAGGAGCTGGGAGCCTGATGATCAGAAATCACTGAGGCCGAACTATTTAGCTGTACAGGGAGTGAGGCGGCTGGGTCAGAACAAGGCCAGCTCATCTCCTCTGGCTCCTGCCTGGCCAGTGGTTCAGAAGCCTGATTAGAATTGGTCTGAGGGTCCCCACACAGTTTACTGGGGCCTCTGGGGCTCCTTTTCTGGAGCTGGTGAGTGAGGAAAGGCAAAGTGGGGGACTGACTGATATCCAGGTTGCTGGCAAAAGAGGCAGGACTACCAGTAGAGCGTAAGGACAGAGGAAATGACTCAGTTGCCAATAAATCTGACCTGGCCCTGATAGGCCAGGGGTGACTACTGACCCTAGAGGCTGGGGCTGAGGACACTGGAAGGCAGCCCACATCTGACCTGAGCATCTGGAAACTCCCAGCTCCATGGATATCAAGGCCACACAGGGACTGGGCCTCAGCCAGGATGCTGGGCAGCCGGGCATCGTGACACAGGCTGAGGGCCTGCAGGGCAGCTTGGTAGGCTTGGTTCCGGGATGAAGACTCACATAGTTTCTCTTCTTCAAGCAACTGGTAAATGCGGGCAACAGCCAATGGAATGTCTGCCTGCTCTTGAGATGGCAAAAGGTCCTCTTGGTTGAGGGGCTCAGTCCCTTCCCAGGTCCTAGCTACAGAGAGTGCCACTTTATCTCCTCTCAGTGAGTCCAAGACTATCCTGGCCTCTGTCTTCTGTCCCAGAGTCAGGAGGACCATGGCGTATAGGAGGTTGCTGGCTTTGGAACCTGGCCGAGGGGCCTTCAACTTGTGTTTGAGGTAGAGGAGTTTGTCCTGCCCAGCTTGGTGTAAGATGTCAAAGGCTCCCTTCAAGCTTGGGGTGTCCTCTGCCATTTTTGGCCTCCTGGAGAAGGGGTAGACATGGCATGTTCTGCTCTGTCAACCTGAGATGGGGAGGGCCCTCCGGCTCTCACCCCAGTACCTCAGGCCTCCACCATCCTGCCTTCAGGCATTTCAACTGTACCTGCCACAAACAGAATAGAAGCAGAGTTAGCGTTTACTCATGTTCTTCCTCCCCATCCCCTCCCCAACCCCATAACATTCCCTTTCCTACACTTCTCGGGTGGATCAGCTTAGCTATAGGAGGAAGGTACCCTGAGAGAGAGACAGGAGGTATGTACCAGGAGACCACCACCACCATCTCAGCCACCACTTCTCCCCTCAGACACACCCCAACAGTGTCTGTCCAGGATATTGGCCCTCAGAACCTTAGGAATAACTGGCCTCCAATACCAATGGCTCTGCTTCCAGCCCAGCCCTGGCAGTCATCATCCCAGGGAGCAATCCCTATGGAGATATAACCTGGCAGAGGCTTCTTTGGGTGAAGAACCTCTGCCTCCAAAAGTCAAATTCTTGCCCCCCGCAGTCCTTCGAATGGCTCAGCGTTGGAAATGACAGAAGCATCAGTAGAAACATTAAAGATACATTAGCATATGCTTTGTGTCTGCACCCCAAAGACTGTGGGACCTTTCCATGTGACTTGAAGGTGAAACCTATCTGTGTCAAACTCACATTAAAATGTAGCTTGACAGCAGAGACTAGCTTGCTTTTCTATTTGTATCCACAGTGTTTTGCAGTAAATAAACCATTTTTCTTTCTTTCAAACCCTAGCAGCTTCCCTCCAGGAAATCTCTGACTATCCCAGCCCTTCCTGATAACAATGCCCCCTATGTCTAAGGGCATTTAAAATTGACCAGGAGCTCTCCTCACAACTCTGCAGGGTGAGCACTAGGAGGAGGATCACCCCCGATTCACAGATGAGGACACTGAGGCTCAAAAAGGGAAAGTGACTTTATCCAAGGTCCCACACTAGCGAGTATAAGGGCTGGGATTCATAGGAATTAGAGCCAGAAGGAACCTTACAGATCATCTGGTCAAATGTCCTCATTTTTCAGATGAAGAAACAGGCCCAGAGAAGAACAATGCCCATGGTGACATAGGTAAGAAGCAGCTGAGTCAGGATGTGACTTCAGGTCTTCACTTCAAGTCCCCGGACTCTTTCCCCTACACTATCTTGCCCTTCCTTCTCTCAGCTCATACCATAGGTTGGCACATAATTGTCCTCTGTGTGTAAGTCTGAGCTAACTAGACTGAAAACTTCCTGAGGACAGGCATTGGGGCTGCTCTTTCTTCTCCCTCCTTTCTTGCCTCTTGCACAGGGCTGATCTAAAGAATGTGTGAGTATAGGGTCCTGTAGCAGGAACAACATAATGGCTAACATGGGAAAGAGAAAAATCTGCTTCTTTCTCTTCCTACTATCAAGGGAAGCTTTGGAGTCTTGCAGATAGATCCCTGCTCTTGAACGTAGGTGTTCTGGGTTCCCATTCCAGCCCTCTTATTAGCAATGTGATCTTAAATCCAATTTGCTTGCAAGTCAAGACATCACCCTCCTGATGTCATAAGTCTTCTTCCAGAATGAAGGCTGAACAACAATTTGTGAGAAGTAATAGCTGCCCTCAATGACCTAGCTGGACAAATCAGAGTGCTACAGAGTAGAAGGATGGGAAGAGAGCTCCCAGGCAATCCAGTCCAACCCATGAACAAGAAGCCCTTCAACAACTTATCTGACAAGTGGATCATCCAGCCAATGCCTGAAGGCCTCCAATTATGGGGCACTCACTACTTCATGAGGCAACCCACGCCTCTTTTGGACCACTCTAACTGTTAGGATGTTACCTTACAGTAATCTAAATCTGTCTCCCAGCAGCTCCCATCCATCATTCCTAGATGTATCCTCTGGGGCAAGCAAAATGAGTCTAATCCATCTTTCACCAAAAGCCCTGCAAATATTTAAAGAGAGCCAACACGTGCCCAACAGGTCTCATCGGCAACTCTGCTTGGTTGCACTCCATGAACATCATGCCTCCCCCACGACAAATTGATCACCTGAAATCTTTTTTGTTTTTTCCAGAAAGAGGCAGGGCAATTGGGGTTAAGTGACTTGCCCAAGGTCACACAGCTAGTAAGCGTGTCAAGAGTCTGAGGTCACATTTGAACTCAGGTCCTCCTAACTCCAGGGCTGGTGCTCTACTCAACGCTCCACCTAGCTGCTCCCATCACCTGAAATCAAATCACACCATGCAGACTGACTCAGCTTTTGATATTCAACATCTTCTCATTTCCCGTACCGCCCCCCACACCCCCCCCACAGTACCCCCACCTTCTGACTGGAGGGCAAGCAATAAACTCCTCCTAAAGCCTTCCTTTATAGAGGGTTCATTTTCCAGGAAACTATTTTCTATCACCCTTGTTCTGGGTGGTCCCCCTCTACCCTTCCCTTTTCAGCTTCCTTTTGTGTATTGTCTTTTCGGTTAGATTATAAGCTCCTTGACAGAAGGGAGTGCTTCCTTTTTCTTATTTTAATCCCCAAGACTTAGCACAGTGCTGCCTGGCACCTAGTAGGCACTTAATAAATGTTTATTGAGTTAAATCAAGTTCAGTTCTTACACACAGCTAGTGAGTGTAAGAAGAAACATGAAACCATTAGATAAAAGTCAGCTGTATTATCATTATTAGAAATATCGGGGCAGCTAGGTGGTACAGTGAGTAGAGCACCAGCTCTGGAGTCAGAAGGACCTGAGTTCAAACCCGGCCTCAGACACTTGATACATGTACTAGCTCTGTGACCTTGGGCAAGTCACTTAACCTCAATTGCCCTGCCAAAAAACAAAAACAAAAAACAAACAAAAAAAGAAATATCACAATAGGGTGGGGCCGCACACATATGAAATGTGTGACTCTTCACTGGAGGTGTTTAGGTTGGACTTCTTGGGGATGCTGTTGAAGGAATTCATAAGAGAAGTGAGGGTTGGGCCAGATGACTGACCAAGTCCCTTCTATCTCTAAGAGATTGTTAGGGATTAAAATATGTATCAAGTGAGGACTAATGATTCCATAATCATCAAATCAAATTTTGTGGTTGTTCAGTCCTTTCCATTGTGTCCAACTCTTCACGGCCCCATTTGGGGTTTTCTTAGCAAAGAAAGCACTGGAGTGCTTTGCCTTTTCCTTATCCAGCTCATTTTACAGATGAGGAAACTGAGGCAAACAGGGTTAGGTGATTTACCTAGGGTCACACAGCCAGTAAGTGTCTGATGCCAGATTTGAACTCAGGTCTTCCTGACTCCAAGCCCGGAGCTCTCCACTTGACCACTTAGCTGCCCCCATCAAATCAAATAGCCATTATGTACTATAACACTCATCTTCCTCAACCTCTGCAGCAGTCAGTCTTTCTAACCACCCTCATTCCTCCTGGATATTAATTTCTCCCTTAGTTTCTGTGATGGCGACTGTCTTGGTTCTCTTCCTACTTCACTGGGAGCTCTCTCTCATTCTACTTTATGGCTCTTCTTCCCACCCTCAACTGTGGGTGTTCCCAAAGCTCAGTCATTGGCCTTCTGCTCTTCTCACTACTCTTTCCCTCTTGTCTGCTTCCGTGGATGTAATTCTGTCCTCTATGGGGATAATTCTAAAATGTATATCTCAACTTGGGTCTCTCCTAAGCTCATGCATCTCCAACTGCCCACCTTTGCCTCAAACTTGGGACATCCAAAATGAAATCTGTCATCCACACACACACACACACACACACACACACACACACACACATGCGCGCGTGTGCGCGCTTAGCTTCCCTGTCACAACAGACTGTCTCTCCTTCCTAATTCTGTCAATGACACCAATATTCTCTAATCTTCAGGTCTTGGAATTGTCTCTGACTGCTCCCTCTCCATCTCCAGTCCAAAGTCCCATCAGTTCTTCCTTTGAAATGAATCACTCCCATCCTCCTCCTCGTTCCTACTTCAACCTACATGGCTCTAGTACAGGACTCTGTACACTGGCCCCAGTGTCCCTTCTACTGTCAGCGATCTGATTGCAGTCAGGCTCACAAAATATTAGAGATGGAGACCAAGTTCAACCTCATTTTACTTGATAAAGAAACTTGAGGCCTCAAAAAGGAGCAAGACTTATTTGTGGTCACAGAGCAAGTGAGCAAGGACTAGAGACTAAGCCTTCCATGGTACCAGTCTTCCTAAAGAAGGGCTCCCATGTGGTCAAAAACCAAAGTCCAAACTCCTTAGCCTGGGTTCTACCCTACCTTATCACTGATTCCTCCCCTCCCACCCATCTCCTCTCTCTTGGGTCCAGTTCTAGTGATGCTGTCCTATTCGCTGGTTCCTCAGTGACCTTCAAGATCATTAAGTTCAAATCACCCATTTTACAGACAAGGAAATTAAGGGTAAGAGAGGTTAAGTGAATTGCCCAGAGGCACACAGCTCCAGGTCTGGAAGTACAATTCAAATCCAGACTTCAAGTCCAGTATTTTACCCACTAATAGCCAGCATTTATACAACACCTTAAGATTCACAAAGTGCTTTACAAATATTATCTTATTTTATCCTCTCAACTCTCCTGGGAGGTAGATACTATTATTATCCCCATTTTACAGATGAGGGAAAGTGAAGCAGACAGAGGCAAAGCAACTTGCCCGGGGTCACACAGCTAGGAAATGTCTGAGGTTGGATTTGAACTCAGGTCTTCCTGACTCCAGGTCTAGCACTCAATCCACTAGAATTTGCTCATTACCCTCTGAACATACCTTGTGCTTTCCAGCATCTGTATCTTTTTGCTCGAGTTATTCACCTCACCCAGAAAGCCCTTCAACTTCCTTCTCCCATGCAGATCCTCCCTAATCTTCAAAGCCCAGCCCGAATGTCACCTTCTCCAAGGAGCCTTCCCAGAAGCCCCCATCTAGAGGTGATCTCTTCGGCCAACAGAAGTACTTCCATTAGAAGACTCATCATGTTCTTTTTGTCAAGGACACACAAGCATGGTCTTATTGGAGTGAGCCCTCCCTCCCTGCACACCGATGGCACAGATATATAAACAAAATCCATCACTCTGGGCTTTTCCACTGACATAAAAGAGACAACCCATCCCCCTGTGGCCAGCTTTCTGTCAATGAGCCTCTCCATACTTAACAGGTTGGTCCTCATGGCATAGACAGGCTTCACCTGGCCCACAGCTGAAGCCTTTGAAGATTCATGGGATGTGCACAGCATTCAAGGCTCTATGATCACCTCCATGCAGTGGGACCATCACAGTCTACTTTGTATTCTGGCTATTTATGTACACATCTTATCTTCCCATCCCTCTTCAACCCTCACTAGACTATAAACTATAAACCTCATCTTCTCCATCTTTATATCCCTTTTGGAGCCTAGAATAGGGCCCTGTACATAGTAGGTACTCAGTAAAGGTATTATGAATGAATGTAATTTTATAATAATTAACAAGAGGAAACCATGGCACAATTAATTGCAAATGTGTATGTCTGGAGAGCTCTCCAGTTCTGAATGTTCTCCTGAGCTCTAGATCCTAGTTCCAGCTGTGTATTGTGGAAAGCGCACTGAATTTGGGATCAGAGGATCCAGTTTCCCATGCTATTTACTACCTAAGTGTCCCTGGGTAAGTCGTTTTCTTCTCTGGACTTCAGTTTCTTCAAGATAAAATGAGTAGATTGGGTTAGTTCAGAGCTTCTTAGCCTGGGATACATGAACTTGCTTTTTGATAACTGTATTTGTGTCAGTTTCCTTTATCATCATATGTATTTTAAAACAGGATTCTGAGAAAGGATCCATAAGCTTCACTAGACTGACTGCCAAAGGGGTCTATGTCACAATGTTAAGAAGCCCTGGGCTAGATGACTTCTAGGGGAGGAGCTCTAGACCCTAGGATGTACCTATAGGACGCTGTCACTTAAACAGTCCATTGGCATCTCAAATTCAACATTTAAAGCCCTTCACATTCTGGATCAAGTGTAATTTCCATGCCAGTTACAAATTTCTACCCCACCTCTCCCCATGCACCCAGTTTTCCAGCAAAACTGGCCTACTTGCACTTGATATTTCAACTGCCACCTTCACCCCTTTGCATCGGCTGTTCTCCATTCTTAGAATGCTCTCCTTCCTTATCTCTAAGTCTTGGAAGCCCTGATGCCCTTCAAGATTCTGCTCTGGTGTAACTCCTACATGAGACCTTTCCATATTCCCTTGATTGTCCTTCCCTTCCCCCGAAATTACTTTGTGCTTGTAAATATACCTTGTATTTGTTTATAATTTCCTAGTAGAATGTAAGCCCCTTGAAAGCAAGGATTCTTTTTTTCTTTGTCTTAGTAGACAGTGCCCTGCACAAAGAAGACAATTAGTAAATGCTTCTTGAATTGTATTTAATATGTCTAAAACAGAGCTAAATAACCTTTCTCCAAAATTTATTGCTCCTCTCAACTTTCCTAGTTCTGTTGATAGAATCACCCACTCACGCAGGAGGAAAACCTCAAAATCATCTCTAACTCTTCCAGGCCCCTCATCCCATTAGTTGCCAAGTCCTGTGCATCTTAGCTCTGGGACATCTCACATCCATCCCCTTCTCACTACTCAAGGGCTTCCACCCTAGTTAAGGCATTCACTGCCTCTCATGTGGGCAGTTTCAAAAGCCACCTAATAGGATCTCTCAGATGCAGTGCCCCCTTCTCTAAGCCATCCACCACACAGCTGCCAAAATAAGTTTCCTATGGCCTAGCTCTGACTACATCACTCCCCTGCTGAAACATCTTCAGTGATTTCCCCTTACCTATGAGATAAAATACCAGCTCCCTGCTTTGCAGTTCCAGCCCTTCCGTGGTCCATCTCCAACCCACCTCAGCCTTATTTTATGCTCCTCCCTTTTTCATACTCTATGGCCCACTTAGGCTGAGCTACTAGCAACCCTTCCATACTCATCACCCAATCTCTTCCTATCGAAATCCTTCCCTCTTCCTTCAAAGCCCAGCTCAACTGCTACCTCCCTCAGGAAACCTTTCCTATTTGCCTTAAGATGAAGGACACCTCTCCTCTAATCACTCATCCCATTATAAGGTTTGCCCTCAGAATTTTCCTGAATTGTATAGTTATTTATTGGTCTATATCTCATTGCTCTAAAAGATAATCCCATTGTGTTAAAATTATATCTTGTTCTGGTCCCCCTGATTACCATCACCCCACTTCTAGTCAGTATAGCAAGTTTATAAGCAGCCAATATAAATGAGCAATAGCAGAAAATTAGATCACAGAGGGGAACGCAGAAGTCACACACAAATCATCCCAAACATCCAAGAAGCATAATTTACAAACTGTGTCATATGTTAACCAAAATTCACCTCCTGGTAGTATTTGCTGAATCAGGGAAAGCCATAGGTGGTACTGTCAGGGCTCTGGTCCTATGATATCTGGTCCATACATAAAATCTAGACTTCCACAGCTTCAGATCAGCAGAACATCAAAAGTTGATGATAACTTTGAGATGATGTGGATGTTAATTAACTAATCCCAAGGTGACACAGATAAGAGTTGGTCTGTTTCAAAAACAAAAAGACCCTATAAGAATGAGACCTCAAACTCATGCCCCCTGAGCCCTCTTCCAGCTCCGATGGGTCCATGCTGTCTAGCGCTTCCAAATCTATTATGGTTATGTGAGTGATACTTTCTGCCTCTCCCCCTTCCCATCCTCTTCCCCATGCTGCCTGCCTTCACCATCCCATCCCCTGTCCTCATACCACCATTTGCCTCTGTATCCCTTTTGCTGCTTGTCTCTATTCTCTGTACTGTTTGCTTTCATTAACGTGTGACTGCTGGCCTTTTTCTGGCTGCCAATCAGGATCTCTCTTGGAGAGTGTCCAAAGAACTGGGCATGCCTGCCCCCATTTCATAATTTTGTAAATTATCAATTCATCTATGATGGCAAAGACCAGAATGATTTTTCTCCCCATCTGGTGTCCAGCACCAGCAAACAGGAACAGTTTCATTACTAAGAGCAGGGGTGGATAGAGAGTTTAGTTAAGACCTGATAGGTCTCTGTCCCCAATTCAATTCACCAAGCACTTAACAGTGAGCTGATCTCACCTTGTCACTTCTCTGCTCAAGAAGCTTCTTCAGTGGCTTTTTAGTGTTTTTAGAATAAAATATAAATTCTAGCCACTCACATTTATAACTTGAATTTGACCCTTAGCTCACTTACACCACTCCCAATAAGCAATAAGTTGTCAATTTTGTTGATTGAAAGTCTCTCCAATATTTCCCTGTTCTCTCTTAGCTAGGTAAAGACTGAAGGGAAAACAGATACTTGTTATCCTCCTACTCCTTGAGTACAAAGCAAAAGACCCTTTAGATTTTAGCAGGCATTTTGATAAAATAATAAAACCAGTTTGGTTTTTTAAAAATAATGAAGTGAAATATATTGATCTGAAATATTTTAGAAATATGAAGTCCGAGATATGATTGTCCTAGCATTCGAGTTCCTTTTTAAACCAAAATGAACAAAGGAAAAAGGTAGCATTTGAGTTGGGCTTTTAAGAGCATGGTCCAGAATTCAACAGAAGACATTTCAAGCATAGGGTACAGAGTAAGCAAATACATCAAGGTGGCAAAGCTCAAAAATTGTTTGGAGCACAGAGAGCTGTTAAGTTAGCTGAGAGATTGTAGGAAATAATACTGGAAAAGGTAAGGTGTAAACTGACAGACATCTTCCTGAGTTCAAATCTGACACTTGCTATGTGACTCTGGGCAATTCACTTAATTCTGTTTGCCTCAGTTCCTCATCTGTAAAATGAGTTGGAAAGGAAATGGCCAGCCACTCCAGCATCTCTGCCAAGAAAACCCCAAGTGGGGTCACAAAGGGTCAGACATGGCTGAACAAACTGACAGAGGAGTTCTTAACTTTTTCGGTGTTTGGGGTCCTGGTTCCCTTGGGCAATCTGAAGAAAACCTATGGGTGCCTTTTCAGAATAATGTTTTTAAATGCATAAAATAAAATACAGAGGATCCCAAAGGAAACCAATTCTATTGAAATACAGTTACCAAAATAGATTACAAAGCTCCTAAGGTAAGAGGAGAGTCGGGGAGAATCGTTTAACCTTTGCTCAGTATTCAGCCGAGATCTGTGACTTAAGATTGTGGAGGCAGTAATATCTGCCCTAATAGGCACTTAATAACAACCTCCTACCTCTTTCCTCTTTTCTCCCAACTTCTCTCCCTGAGTGAGGAATCAGTCAACTACCACCACAAGGAAAAGAGACTGTGGATCCACGTGGTGTCCTGGGCTCAAAGTCACCCAGGAAATGGTGGACTTCCCTGCCCCTCCCTGGACTCCACAGCATCACCCTCCCCTTACCTTTCTTTAGAAGTGTACCAGAGCGCTTAGTCTGGAACATACAGAGAAGCCAGAGGGAAGGTGCCAAAGAATTTCCCAGGACCTGGGGGCCACTAGCTGCCCCAGAATGAAGGTACCCGTCTCAGGACTGCCAGGCTAGGCGGCTCCCCCGAGGAGGCTGGATGCGGAAGCTGGACAACCAGATGGGTTATGGAAACTTTTAGCTACGTGTTCAGAGTCCGGCCCGACCCCTCCCTCAGAAGTTAGAGTGGCATGAAGATTTTCCCTTTTCTCCCAGCCACAGGAGGGGACTGATTGGGACTTCCCCACAAGAAGGCTCCGTTTCGGGGCATGAAGGGATAGGGGAGGCAGTGCCACCCGAGTATTGCTCTCCAATGGGTACTCAAAGCAAACTGGCAGGCATTTTGCTGCCTGGCAAGCCAAGCAGGCTGAGCCAGGAAGGGTCTCCTGGACCCCAGGAATGGGACAACTCCTAAACTCCAAACCCTGGGGGAACGGGGATGTGAAGACAAAGGGTGCAGAGCTAGAAACTCCGAGGACGAAGAGGGTGTGATGGGGCGAAGTGGAGAAGAGAGGAATTTAGAACAAGGATGGGGGGTGACGCTGGGGTTAGTGACAAAGTCATTTCGAATGCCGAGCACAGGGAAAGCTCGGAATGGGCCGGGACTCAACAAGGAGTTCCGAACACTGCTAGGGGGAGCTCCCAAGACTGAAGAACAGAGAAAATTTCGTAACTGGCCTAAGACAGTCATACCCGCCCGAAGTGGGGTGTCCAGATCTTGGAATTCCGCAGCCCTTCCGAGTGGCTCCCTCGGCCTCCGAGCTCCCCAGGCTGAAGGTGGGGGCAGACCGCAGGCGGAGGTTGGAACCTCGGAGCCACCTACACCCATTCGGAGCCCCGGGAGGAGCTGCTGGCCTCGTCGGTCTGGCGAAGGGGTGGATCGGTCTACGCCCCAGGGACAGGCAGGCTGCACCGCCCCTGAGCCTTCGAGAGAGCTCGTTGGGGTTCTTCCGCCCTCGCTCTCGGCTTTAGTGGACCTGAAATTTGGGTGTAAAAATACACAACAGAATTACCCCCAATCCCCAGCTAGGGAAAAGCCCCCAGTCTGTCCCTCGCTACCATTTCCTCCGCTTACTACCAACCTGGAGGAGGGGAAGGGATGGGGGAGGGGTAGTACAAGTACAATTTACTCAGGCTAATGTTTAATTGATTTTTTTTTGTTCTTACTTTTTTTTTCATTTCTTAATGTATCCCCAGTCTCTCCCTGACCGAACAACCCCATTCTACAGATAGGTAAATTGAGACCCATAGACGGAAAGTGACCACAATCATTCAGTTAAGCTGAGTTTAGGTGCTGGGTTGCATAAACAAATGAAAAAAGGAAACTAGTCCCTGCCTTTAAAGAGCTTATTCCGGTACAACATTATGTAAAATGATAAATAGGTTGTAACAGGGACTAGTAGATAGAGCGATGGGCCAGGGGTCCGGAAGGCCTGCCTTTGAATTTCCCCTCCGTCCCTTACTAGGTTAAGTGACCCTGGATAAGCCACCACCTCTGTCTGCCTCAATTTCCTTTTCTGTAAAATGAGGATGATAATAACACCTACTTCAGCTATAGAAATGCTAGCTATTGTTATTAGTTAGGTATGAGATAATTTGAAAATGGTCGGATGCCTGGGGGGGGGGGGGAGGGAAGGGAGGAGGAAGGAAGGGGGCGGGATTCTGAGTCACAAGTGAAGAGGTCCTTCCAGAAGTGTGTGAAAAGGCCTGGGGCCAGGAAACAACAAGGTTGAAAGTGAAAGCTAGCTTCCCAGACTCCAAATCCACTCCCTTTCTCATAAACCACATTGCCTACCTAGCTGCATTAGAACCTAAACTCCCCCTAGCAAAACAGGTTCTGGGAGAAGCCAGGTGAGGCAGGTGATCGAGAAGGGTCCTCTGGGAGGTGGAATTAATTTGCCCGAGGTTACAACAGCTAAAAGTAGTAAAGAAACAACTCCAAGCTGGAACTGTCTCCACACCACTGCTCTTAAGGCTGTTTTTAATACCCCTGAGTTCCCCATCCCTCCCTACAGTGGACTGGACTTAGAGTGAGGAAGACCTGAGTTCAAATTCTGCCTTAACAGGATGAGTCACCTAATTTCCCTCTGCCTCAGTTTCCTCATCTGTAAAAATGAGGGAGGTTGGATCTGATAGCTAAAGTCCCTTCTAGGTCTTAATTTATGATCGTCTAATCTAAGTGCAACTCTTCCCCTCCCCCACTGAGAGTTCTAAAAAAGATTTTTACTTCTGTTCTCAGCACCATCTGCTTCCCTAAAGCGTTGTTTCTGCCAAACTTGGACAGACTCATAAAAACCAGAATGCTTTCTATAGCAGGCAATGGGCCTGAAAATACCAAAGGCAAGACCTCTTCCTTTCAAACTTCCTACGAGTTTGATGTTAGAGCAACTGACCTGATCTCTCATCCTATCTCCCTCACCCACTAAGCAGCTAAGTGCCTACTTATCGTGTGCCAGACATTGAGATAAAAGTCACAAAACATCCCCTTGCCCTCAGGGATTTTACATTCTACTGGAGGAGTACAGGGATAAGCATGGGGTGTTATGAGAGGAGGCAACGAGAACTAATTAGGGAGATTCAATTTGTCTCCAACTTTGGGGAAATCATTTCACCATTCTCAGGCCTCAATTTCTTCAGCTGTAAATTGTGAAGAGTGGCAGGTTAGATCATAGGGTCATAGCACTGTCTCTGGGACATCCTATCCTGGGCTGGTTCACTAGGCCGGTTTTGGAAGGACAAGAAGCTCAAGCCTGTCCTCAGAGCCATCTCTCTGTACCAGAAGCTATGCATGCCCATTCCACAGGGCTTTCTTGAAGAAGTAAATAAGACAGTGAGGGCAGGATGGGTTAGGGTACGTGGAAAATCTCTATGGAAAGTCTGCTGCTGAACAAATGTCTGAAGAGGACAGATGAGAAACCTGAAGTCTGCCCGAATTTGCCACAAGGTACCAGGTAGAATGCAGAGCCTGGAGTCTAGAATATCTGAGTTCGAATTATGATTGAGTTACTAGCTGTGTGACTCCAGGCAAGTCATTTATCCTCTCTCAGCCTTGGTTTACTCATTTGTAAAATGAGCATAAGAATAGCACCTTCTTCCCAGGGTTGTTGGGAAGATCAAATGGTACAGCAGAGCAGGTGAGGATGGCATCAGATCAGGGTCCTAAGGTCAAGAGGAACCTAGTATTTCTCCCTTCTCCTCCTCCCACCCCAAACTGTCTGGAAGCCCTCGATCCCACTCAATTCAGCTCCTAAGCTCAATTCAGATCCTAAACAAGGGCATAGCATTCAGTTAATTCCCAAAGGCAGTTCAGGGCTGGCATCCTCTCCTGGACAAGGGAAAAATAGAGGGCTATAATGCCTCATTGGCCAGAGCCCTTAAAATAAAAAAGTTTGAATTCATTATGAGAAATGCCAACCCAACCAAGACAATCAGAAACTCATCTTGAATTAACTTTCGTTCATCCTACTGTATCAGCAAGGCAATAAACACAACATCAACAATAATTGTGAATATGCCTATGTAGTTCTGTATCACAAAATACGAGAGATTCTCCATATAGAAGGTAGGAGAAGTAAAACATTTATTCAGACACCAGAGGACCAAATCCCATAACCAATAAGTCCAACCCATCCAAGCAGCAACCAGCTCCCAAAACCAGTAAGCCCACTTTGTCATAACAGCAAGAAACTTAAAATATAATATCACAGCATGGAGCCTTGCTATCCCATTAGCCTTCTGCCCCCTGCTGGGGCCTTCCCACAAACACACTCACAGCATAGCTAGCATGCCTGCTTCTGCTCTCTCCCTCAGCTCTAATTACTCTGAGCATTTCCTGTTCCACTCTTTCCTCTTCCTCTCATTCAGCAAGCTCCTCCCACCACATGTGACTTAGGCTTCTTGTGATGTAAGGTCACATGGGCCTATTAATGGGTGAGAAAGATCTTCAAATTTAAATTACCATTACACCTACTTCTGAGATTCAGCAGACCTACTTAGGTCTCCATCAGTAGCTAAGCCTGGGGTCAGGAAGACCCAGGTTCAAATCCAGCCTCAGATACCTATTAGCTGTGTGATTATGGGTAAGCCACTTACCCTGTCAGGTTCCTAACTATGAAATGGGGATAATAACAGCACTTACCTCAAAGGACTGCTGTGAGCATTGTGGGTAAAGTTGTTGGTGCTGCCACAAACCAGAACCAAAGCCCCCAAATCGTAACCCAAATCCAATACCATAGATTTAGAAACCAATGGGTTTATTGAGTTGGTCAGCAAAAGAGCCCCACCTGTAGGAGCCAAGATTCCACAAAGGTATAAAAGGACAAAGCTTATATAGGTTTCAATTTAGGCAGGAATTGAATTGGGTAACTCAGGAGTAGACAAGGTTATTGTTGGGGGTTTGTGGAGAAGGAAAAGGGGATATGGTATCCTGTGATTGAACAGGGCTGTCGCTGGACTGGAAACAGGAAAGGCTCTTCTTCAGGTATCTTAGCTATCTCTTGAAACCCTGCCCTAATAGACAGGACTCTCCTTGCTAAATTAAGGAAGGGAAGAAGGGTTGTGATACAAACAGGGTCAGGGGCAAGATAGAGGAACTACAGACAAAATGGAGTCAGCTTTAGCTTTCTTGTCTAGCCATGAGACTATTAGCAGTCTCCCAATTAAAAAAAAAATCCCAAATCAGTCCAAGCAGAAATGATAAGCAGCTTACAGAACAGGTAACAGATCCATAACACACACACACAGAACTAATAAAACAAGCAAAATTACAATAAGGTGAATAAAGAAATCCAATATAGCTGGAGCTTTAGGAGGTGTCAATTCCTTTGGCAGTGTGTATGATCTTCAGGTATCTGGCAGGCACCTCTTGCACATCTCTCAAACATCTGTGCATGGATCAGGGTAGGTTTGTGCAGGTATTTTCTTGACCATCTCCAGGTTCAGGTCATTTATGGACATTCTCTAGGTAATGCTTTTTAAAACCTGCCAGTGACAGGACTTAGAATCTAATTTAGTAAAACTTGACAAAATCTAATCAGATTGGCCTTCTAGAAATTAGTTCACGTAGCGAAAACCAGTTTAGACCTTATGGAACTTGTGTTTGTCTTTTGTTCTCGAAGAGGGCCATGCCATCAGGGAAATGATAATATGACTTGCAGTTGACTTTGATTTGTATGAGGGAAGGCTGTGCAAGGTCACCAGCCATACTTTCTCCTGTAGAGCCATCTGGGTCCAGTGACCAGATATTCATCAGGATGACTGGAGATGGCCCAGGATGGACCTATGGAACTTAATCTTATGAACAAGAGAGCTATAGGAATATGTGAGGTAAATAAAATGGGAAGACTTCACAGGGAAGATATGTATCAAAAAATAGGGAAGTAGAAAAATTCTGAGGCCATGAGAGTCTGATGGCTCAGCCTCTGGAAAAGTTTACCCTGAAACTTTTTGTTTTCTTCTGGTTCTGGTTTAAAGATTTGCTCAGTAAGGATAGGGTCACTGTGACCTGTTTTCCTTTACTGTAAAAGTACTGTAGAAGAAGGGAGAGGGTCTCCCCCTCCCCTTATCCTATTCTCCTTCTTTAGATTTATAGATGTCACCTCAGTTGTAATCATTAACTAAGGGAATGGGAATTGGAGTTTCTGTGCCTCAATTTCCCGGTTCTTTGTCTAGCTTTTGTGTTCAGATTGTAAGCCTGCCTCCCAGCCAATGGTGAGAAGGGTCAGAGGTGGGCGGGAATTCTCTTGTGTTAGGTATAATTATGGGTGCTTTGCCCTGTGTAAAGCCACTCCCTTGCTGGTTGTGCTCTGTGCTGGCAGAGGACGCCCAATTCTCGAGAAATGGATAAAATTTATTTCTGTTCCCACCCTGAGATGGCTCCTTATTAACTTTTAATTGGTGAGGGTCTTTCATCCCACACAGGAGGAACATCAAAGTAGTCTACCCAGTAAGTTACCTTCTACTTGCATCCCACTATAGCAATTCAGAGGTTGTGGGGTATTGCAACAACGAGATTAATTGCATTAAAAAAAATTACAGTTTTACCTGCCATGGCTAGAGAGATTCGCTGTGAAAGGAAAAAGGAGGGATATGGTTGCAACAACATCAAGACTGTACCTCCAGGCCTAAGCCTAAGGGTGCAGACTGGAGGAGAAAGTGAGGCTGCTGACCTTGCACGGCCCTCCCTCCCTCAAATCAAAGTCAACTGCAAGTCATGTCATCAGTTTCCTGGTATCATGCTCCTCCTCGAAAATGAAGGACTAACACAATGGGCAAATAGTCCGTTCTTTCTTTCTTTCTTTCTTTCCTCCTTTCTTCCTTTCTTTCCTCCTTCCTTCCTTTCCTTCTTTCCTTCCTTCTTTTTTCTGACCCATTTCACTCTGCAGCTCATAGATTGGACCACAATAGGTCCCTGCCCAAGCTCCACTTAATGGCTATAATTTGGACCCTCCTGACTCAGGGTGAATGTCAATGGTTACTGTTTCTTTTTTGATTAGCAACCCTGAGGGTCTTCCCCTTCCAGTTTGATTTTTTTTCTCTTTTTTCTAATTAAAGGGGCTATTCCTTGACTCACTTCTTAAAGAGACCTATTCACTGAATGGGGCCAAGGTCTCCCATTGCATCCTGGGCCATCTCCACTCATCCTGATGAATATCAGGGCACTGGACCCAGATGGCTCTAGAGGAGAAAGTGAGGCTAGTGACCTTGCACGGCCCTCCCTCACTCAGATCAAAGTCATGTCATAATTTTCCCCAATGTCACAGTCCTCTTCAAGAACGAAGGACGAACACAAGGGTACAGAGTGACTTAATATAGATATAACAGGTAAAGCATCCCTAGTTCTGTCTGATTTCAGATAAGTGTCATAGTTAACATTTTGGAACAGCCAATCATACAGAAAAGTTCCACATTACTCACAGACTATCATAGCCAGGTTGAGGATTAACCAGTTAGGAAACATTCCTGTTCAAAAAGGAAATAGCTGAGTCAAAAGGATCCTATGTTCACCTATGAAAGGTCGTCCTTTCAAATTTCCCACCTGTAGCAGTTCTTAGATCACAGTCAATTTGGACAGCTCATGGCCTTTCCCTTGAACGGTGCATTACTGACAATGATAATTCAGACATTTTTTTCCCAAGTTCAAAACTCAGAACAATATCAAGTTCCAGTCCCAAGAGATTTTACCTCAAATAGCAAGTTTCATTAATCACAGCTTAAGGCTAGATACAGTTATTATTCCTCTCACGTTGTTGTAGTAACAGTTAAAAATAAAAGGTTTGCCAGGCCTTTCAAAAAAAATTCACTCAACATCCTTTTCTTCTTTTTATCCCTTTATTTTGAGTTTAAACTCATCTTGGTTTAAAAATTCATTAGAAATTAAGAAAACAATTACATACTGGAATTCCACATAAATAGTGACTATATGATAGTTCCCTCTAAATCCAGAAAAACACTGGCAACTTTCAGGTATAATTGAATAATTTTCACAATCACAAATCATCATATAAATTACTTCTATACTACAAGCAAACTTGTAAATTCTCTCCTCACTTTGGCAAAGAGTGTTTGTGACAGAAGAGAGGAATCCCATTTTCTCAGTAAACCAATTCATTATTTTGGAATTTCACAACATTTAGCAAGTTCTTTCAAAGGGCCAATAAGGTGTTATTTTCTTCAGCATTTTTTGGGGTCTTCTTTAGCAAGCTGTTGACTTGTTTTTCATGATTTCCTTGCATCATTCTTATTTCTCTTCCCAATTTTTCCTCTACCTCTCTTACTTGATTTTCAAAATCCTTTTTGAGCTCTTCCATGGCCTGTGACCAATTCATAGTTTTCTTGGAGGCTTTGGACATAGGAACCTTGACTTTGTTGTCTTCTTCTGTTGTATGTTTTGATCTTCCTTGTCATCAAAGTAAGATTCTATAGTCTGATTTTTTTTCTGCTGTTTGCAGCCAATTTCCGGCCAATTACTTGACTTTTTAGCTCTTTGTTAAGGTAGGCCTCTGCTTCCAGAGGGCAAACTGTCCCAAGCTTCAGGGGTTTTGTGCAGCTATTTTCAGAGATACTTGTAGGAACCTGTAAATTTTCATCTCTTCCAAGGTTGTATAATCAAAGGAGAGGTGTTTACTCTTCTCCTGGTCTGTGAGTGGCCACAAGCACTCTTTTCTGTCTTGGAACTGTGAGGAGGATTCCCTCTCCTCTGCTGCCACAAGCTCTGCAACACCAGTGCCCCAGGACTGCCACTCAGGACTGATGGATTGGGCAGGGGTGTGACCAGAATGGCCTTTGTTTTCTTTGAGTGACTCAGTTTATCTCATTGAGCCTTGCTGGGTGCTGGGTCTGCCGCTTCTCTTCCAAGGCAGGAAGCCCAGAGACCCATGCCTGGGAGCAGAGAACTTCCTGTGTGACGATTCATGGGGCTGGCTGAGGGGAGGTGTTAACTCCAGAGCCACGCCCTATTGGGTGTTAACCTAGTCTACGGATGTGAACCTCCCAGGATCTTAGGGGGAGGGGCCAACTCAAGAACCAATCGGCCCTGGTCATTCAGGCGGCGCTTGATGATGTCAAAAACTCTATAAGAGGAGAGAAGACAGCTTGAAGATCCCTTTTTTTTACCTTTCCGTTGGAGCCAGAGACACCTACAGCTGAAGCTGGAAGCTGACACAGGAGCTGCCGGTAGCAGAGCTGACCCACGTGTGGAGCGAGGAGTGCTGAGCAAGGACTTGAGGCCAGTGGGTAATCTTACTGTAGAGGGGAAGCATGTATACGATTTTGCTTTATACCATCATGCTTCTCTGTGGCCTCCTGGTTACTCTTGTGAGGCGGATTTATTGGGCCTGGAAGCTTTTGATCAAAATATCAAAATGGGGACGCTGGTTTGTGGGTCTGTTACTGTGGAGCTTAAATACATGCTTTAGTTCTTCTGCCTTCTACCTAGAGAATTCCTAATATCCTGCGGTTCCGAACCTTTCAGGCATATATATGATTCTCTTTGAAATCATAAATTCTGCCTTCATAATACAGGGGGTGGGGGGTGGGAAGGAGGGGCTATTGTCATTTGCAGGCAACATGGCAAATCCTCGTCCACTGTAGTACAAATACTCACCAGGCTCTCAGTATCAACCCATAAGAACTATTCTGAATGGATGAGTCCATGGCATTCCCAGGTCATGATCCTTGGAATTCCATAGGGCAGCCCATTTGAGATTCCCACTGCCTGCCACCATTCACTGTGGGACAAATTGTCAGTGCTGCCACAAACCACAACCAGAAGACTAAAACCATAACCCAAACCCAATACCATAAATTTAGGAACCAATGAGGGTTTCTTGTATTCACCCCAAAGGAGACCCACCCACACAGTGGGGAAAGAAACAGAGACTCCCCAAAGGAACAAAAGGACAAAACTTATGTTTCATTTTAGGCAGGTGAATTGGGTATGGGGTTCCTCAGGATTGGACAAGGCTGTTCCTGGGGGCTTGTGGTGTCCTGTGATTAGAGGGCTAGTAACAAGAAAGACTCTTCAGATCAGCAATCTCTTGTAACCCCAGAGTGGCTCGGGTAGGGGTGGGGGGTTTGCATACAAACAGGGTCAGGGGCAAGATAGAGGAATTATGAAGTAGAGTTTCTTTAGCTTTCTCAGCTACCCACAGCATCAAATGAAGCAATATTCGTAAAGAACTTAACAGAGTGGCACATAGTAGGCACTATGCAAATGCTTATTCCACTACCACCACCATGACTTAGTTTTCCCATTCCATAAAGGCACACCATGACTTCAGACAAAGGTGTAGCCTCCTATAGTGGGAAGAGAAAGCTGCTCTAAGACCAGCTTGGGCTCTATGCTCTGGGCCAACTAGTGTTTCTTTGTCACTACCTTGACTCTAAAGTTGGGACCTCAGTTTCCTTACTTGTCAAATGGGGAGAACACACAGGGTTGATGACACTTCTTTGAACTAAGTTGCTAGGTGCATCCCAGCCCATGTTATTTAGTATCTGTTCTATTTTCTTTTCTACATGGCTCTAGAAGGTAGGCTCCTTGGGAGTAAGAGTTGGGTTTGTCATCTCCAGTACTCCAAAGGCACATAATAAATGTACGTGAACTCTCACATTTGTAGGCTCTGTGACCCCGGGGCACAATGCTGGTCTCTTGTGATCCTCAGTTTCCTGATTTATAAAATGAGAATGTTAATACTTCTAAGTACCCACTTCACAAGCCTGAAGAACAGTATAAATCTTTATCACACATGCAAAAGAAATGGCTAAAGGAAGAGGAAACTATCAAACATAGAAAGCAGACCATTAGGTTGCTTTTGTAATACTGAACAGCATTAGTGACCCCATTCTGCCTTTATCTACCATTTTGTGAAATTAAATCTCAAAGTCCCCTGATTTTGGAGAAGTTGCAAGATTACTCCCCCTCCCAAGTGTTCCCCAACTTGAAGAATGTCAAAAGCCAACCCCTTTTTCATTTTCTCCTCAGTGTCTCCTGATTGTTCCTCGATCTCCTCAATCTCTCCTCATTGTCTCTCTCTCTCCTCCTCCAGTAAGAAACCAAGCACATTAATCCTTTCATCCTATTTTTCATTCCCTCCAAACTGTATATTAAGCAAGTAAAGACCAAAGTTCAGGGTTCTTGGCTATCAAGAGCATTGAACCTGATTTGTTTTGCAACCAGCCGCCTGCATTGCTAAATAAATTGTCTGGATGCTACTCTGTTTTAATATTTAACACTTCCCTCTCAGGAACACACATTGTTAAATGCAGGTAAGATTTATTTGAGGCAATTGAGCTTAGTACAAAAAACAATTTATCTACAACACTGCTTGGAGGAGAAAGAAAAATGTTATGTCTTGCATTTCCTCCCCACCAAAAACCAGGGAGTTTACTTCCTACTACTATGGAAGGGTTACTACTAGTCTATGCCTCTACACCACCTGGCTTAATTAGCAAAGTAAATTTCTACAAGGAGTAGGGAAGGGTTCATGGAAAGACAAGAATGGATTATTGGTTTGAGTTCAGACACATTCTGGTTACTCAGGGATGAGGTCTAGGGAAGCTATGCTCCTACTTTCTGTTTAAATCCCGACCCTAGGGATGTGAGGGGAAGGTCCATTTCCCCTATCACCTATTAACTAATACTAAGACTGGGGTAGAATGTAGGCAGCTCTGGCCAGCTGGTTTCTTTAAGCTGAGAAAATGATCAGGAAGTATTATAACCGCACTTGCTAAGAGTTAGGTTTTAAATATAAGTGAGCTTTCTGATAATCCTATCAGCTCCTGTCTTCGCCATGGCTGGGGTCTCTAGTTGGTTTCCATCTTCTCTGGAGTTTTCTCTGACTCACCAGAGGTCTGGCCAGATGGAAAAAAGGGTCCCACAAGCCACGTGAGGGGTGTGTTGTGAGTGACATATTCAATCATCTCATCCAGGGACTCTCGGGCCTTGTTGAGCCGCTCTCTGCTCTGGGTCAGGACGCTACTGGAGAGGTCCTGGAAGGACTGGACTCCTGAAAAGGTGGCCCGAAGCTCTTCAATCTGGGTGTGAGCCTGCTGTACCTTGTCCTGGATGTTACTAGGAAGGCCTTGGATACTGGATACAAGCTGTAAGCAGTTACCCTGAAGCTGCTGGGTGACATCCCGGAACATGGTGAGGGTACGAGACTCAACCTGCTGAAGGGAGGGAAAGGTAGGGAAAAGTTAGCCCATTGCCACTGCTACCCAAAAGATTGAAAGACTGACCCCAGATTCTTTAGAAGGGGTGCAGGGGAGAGGAAAGCACCACATATAATACGGGATATAAACACATTATGGTTTGGCAGGATTTTCTTTTTTGTCTTTATTATAAGGTAGAGGTTCTCAACTGTCTTAGTGGTTTGGACCCTTGTGGCATTCTGAGGAAGCCTAAGGAACCCCTTTTCAGACTCATGTTTAAAAAGTACAGAGGTTTATGAACAAAATCAATTACATTTAAATCATAAATCAGAATATTTTAAAAAATGGTGATGACAGGCCCCAGGTTAAGTATCTCTTGGGTAAAGGAAAAATCAGGCAGGCAGAGGAATCTGACCTTTCTTTAGTAATCAACAGGAGAGACACAGAAAACAGATCAGTGTCTCCACTGGATCTGTGACTAAGAAAGACTTCTCTAGCAGTGGTATGAAGGGTGGAATTGAGGGGACAAGAAAGTGGGGGCAGGAAGATGTGTACTAGTAGACACTTACAAGAGATGGTGGGGGAGGAATAATAGGAAATTTAGGTGACTTAGGAACAAAAGAGAAATTAAAATGTATCTTACAGAAATCACTTGCAAGGACCAGGATTTAGGAGACACAATTTTTAATTCTAGCTCCACAATGACTATGTTAAGACCCTGATGTCACACTACAAAACTTTTAAAGATATCTATATTCTAATTTCATCCTGAATATCCCTGTGATGTATTTAGCCTGATTTCATGGGCACATAGGGGTCTCAGGGGATAGATACCATGCTTAGAGTCAGGAAGACTCATCTTCCTGACCTGGCCTCAGACATTTGTTTTATTAGCTGTGCAACCCTGGGCATGTCACTTAATCCACTTTGCCTCAGTTTCCTCATCTATAAAATGAGCTGGAGAAGGAAAATGGCAAACCACTCCAATAGCTTTGCCGAGAAAATCCCAAATGGGGTCACAAAGAGTTGGAGGGGCCTGAACAACAACTGCTGCTGTTATCTCTAAGGAGGAGATTTGACAAAGGCTAACTTGTTTAGAGGTTGCTAGGTCAGAGAATCAGACTTGGATTTTCAACTTTCTGCCCTTAGGAAGGGACCTCTTCCAAAATTACCTTAAGGAGTCCCCAGCCTCAGCTGGAAGTCTTCAAGTGACAAGGTACTTCCCTCAATAATCCTACTGCTTACAATTTTGGTTAAGAAGTCCTTTCTTAACATGTGAAAGTCTGCTTTTCAGTTTGTCCAACCTCAATCCTCAGGAGGTCTAGAAATCTAACATTTTTTAGATGTCAGAATTACCATTTGAAAGCCATGTGAGAAATTCGACTTCCTAAGTTCCACTACAACTTCTCAATGAGAATAGCTTGTTATAGGGATAGTAAGGCAAGAGTGACCTAGATTTGTTGGTCTAGAAGGCTTATTAAAAAAGAATGGAGGGTTATTTTATTAGGTCTCAGTTCTCTCACCTGTAAACTGAGGGGCCTGGATTAGATAGATGATCAAAGACTCCTTTTAATTGGGACATTCTCAGATTCTATGACTTGTTCTTAGCAAACCCATGCTAGTTCCTGGTGCTCATCTTCAGAGGCAAGGGAGAAGTAAGAGAGCAAGGAACAATAAAAAGTAGTGATATAAGAAAAAGATTAAGAAGGTGCTCTTGTGGGTGCCCCAATGGGCAGCTCCATGGTGCAGTGGATATAGGGCCTGGCCTGAAGTCAGGAAAATCCACCTTTGTGAGTTTAAATTTGGCCTCAGACCCTTACTAGCTGGGTGACCGTGGGCAAGTCACTTTAACCCTATTTGCCTCAATTTCCTCAACTGTAAAATGAGCTGGAGAAGGAAATGGTAAACCACTCTAGTATCTTTGTGAAGAAAACCCCAAATGGAAAAGCTCGACAACAACAACAGAAGTTGTGGGCGATCCTACCTCAGGTTTAGCAGCAGCATCACTAGAATCTGTAAGTTCCTTCTGGTTCCAGTTTAGCCACATTTGGTGGAGCTTATCTTGGCCATCAAGCAATTTCTGAACACCACCCTGCTTTACATTTTCAATCTGGAAAAGGGAGAAAGGGAGAAGGTGAGAGAATGAGAAAGAGAGAGAAAACTCCTAAGTACAAAACAACTGGGTAACCAGCAGAGAGAACAGAGAGTACCGCATAAGTCTAAATAGCCTGAAGAACTTTGGAAAAACACAGCAGACCTCCAAGAAGGAGATAGACAATAACAACGCCCTGAAGGGAGCAGAAGCGGGAGAACATTGTACACAGCAACAGCAACATTGTGCGATGATCAGCTATGACAGACTTAGCTCTTCTCAGCAATACAAGGATCTAAGATAGCTCCAAAAGACTCATGATGGAAAATGCCATCCAAGCCCAGAGAAGGAACTATGGAGTCTGAATGCAGGTGGAGGCAGACTATTTCCACTTTTTTTCCTTTCTCATGGTTTTTCCCTTCTGTTCTGATTCTTCTTTCACAACATGACTGATATAGAAATATGTTTAACATAACTGTACATGTATAACCTACATCTGGTTGCTTGCTATCTTGGGGAGGGGGAAGGGAAGGGGAGGAGGGGGGAGAAAAATTTGAAACTCAAAATCTTATAAAAAAAGAATAGCACTTCTTCACATGCAGGAATCTTATCTGAGGCCTTCGTCAATTCCAGGAGATGAGCCCTAGAGTGCTTCTGAGCTACAAAATTACATTATGGACAAGAAGATCCTTGAGGGCAGGAACTGTCTTTTGCCTCTTTTTGTATCCTCAGTGCTTAGCACAGTGCCTGGCACACAGTAGATACTTAATAAATGTTTTTTGATTCAATGATTGATTGAATAGTCTTCTATGTGTGGAAGGTTTAATTTTCTATGATTTAGTTAAAATGATTAATGAAGATGACCTACAGAATCAAATCCATCCTAATGCCTATCGTCTAGCCTCTAGGCTGGGTGGTGAAACCTTACCAAGCTGATGGCCTGAGAGAGCTGAAGAAGAGCCTCTTGGGTATTCTGCTTGGTCTGCTTCAGTTTACCCAAGGAATGCTGGTAGGCCCGTTGGTGGAGCTTGGAGGACAGGGAGCCCAGGCGAACAAAGTAACCCTGTTGCTCCCTCTGCTGCTGGACGGAGGCCATGTCAAATCCTTCTAGGGAGGTAGCAATCTTAGCTGCAGGGAAGAAAGAAGTTCAACATCAATCAATCCACATGTATTAAGGACCCACTATGTGCTGGGCACTGATAGTCCCTGCTCTCATAATCTAATGGGGGAGGCAAGGGATAGCCTCTTCATCTCATGGGGTGAGGCCAGAGTGCATCACCATTAACATGGCTGGAAGGGGAAGAAGTTTTTACAGTCATTTGAAGCAACTTTAAAGGGTCAACTCAATCCGCCAAGTGCCAGATGTGACAAAAAGACAATCCCTTGGGAGATTCTTTTCTATGCAGGGACAGAAGTGTCCCCAGACAAGTAAACACAAAGAAGGAATTAAAAGTTATCAAGAGTAATTTCAGGACGTGGGAAACCTTACAGTGAGAGGTGGTGCGATGATACAACAAAATTCTCATACGCACAGAAGACAGTGAACTATACTTGGAAGTGGGTGAGGGATTCTAAAAGACAGAAAGCAGAAGGGCTTGGGGAGGGGCAGGGGAAGGGGGAGGAGGGTACTTTCTCCCCCACAGCCATAGTTTTAAGCTTCCTGACTTAAGAAGCAGGGCTTACTGCTGATCCATACTCAGAAGCCCCAGCGTCTGGTCAGGTCACAGATTATACAGAATGTCCCCCCGTAGGGCCGATAACTAGAATTGGATAAGCCAATCCTGAGTATGGCAATCAACAGATGGGAAGGTCCAGCTTCTAGTTCCCTCCTTCCCTTCCAGAGTTGGGGTTGAGGGGTGGGATGGGGGAACTATGCTTATGGATACAATGTCACTAAATATTAATTTTTGCTGAACTGCCTTTTCTTTTTAAGTCGTGTTTTAAGTCTTTGTAGGGGAAGGTTACATTTGGAAATGAATGACATAAAAAAGGGACATCAGTAAAAATCAAAGTGTAAGAGAACCCTGACTTCTAGGACCAGCTTGCCTAAATAGCCATGTGATCTTGTAAAAGTCACTTCTTAGGTTTCAGGTTCTTTATCTATAAAATACAAAAGGAAGAAGGTTCTTCCATCAGAATGTACTCCATTCAGTGCCTCTTGGTGTGTAGAGGATGCTGGATAAAGGTGACAGTGTAGGATTTGACCAGTATTACAATACTGGGAAAGGCCTCTCCAAATGCAGAGGGATTTATCAGTAGGAGGAGGGGTCTATCAGGGATAAGCTTTTGGCCAAAGTAACCCAAAAGCAATCTTATTAAGCTGAGGGAAGATGTGATCTGTGGGGGAAGCAATACCTCCTTAGGGAAAGTCATGTATTCAAGTATCAGCAAGGGGCGGTAGAGTTAAAAGATGGTTACTGTGTCATACTAAACATCATAACCTAAGGAGCTTGCCAAAGCCACTGTCATGGGAAACAAAGTAAGTATCAGCAGTGAATTTCAATGAAACGTTGTTACAATCCTAGGATTAACAGATTAAAAGAGGGGAGACAACTTGGAAAAGTCAGCAGCATCAAGAAGGCCTGGGTTCAAATCCTGTGTCTGTCTTAGACTACTACTTATGTGACCCTGGGCAAGTCACTGAAACCTCTTCTAATTCGGGTCAGCTCTAGGACCAAGGAAGAGATGGTTGTGACCCAGGGTGAAATACTTTTCTTCCTGGAAATTTCCTATGGAGGAAATCAGATCCTTTGCCTGAATGTATACAGATCAATGGCTTAGAGGTCAGGGGTAGGATGAGAAATGTGATGACTTAGAGAAATATGTAAAGAAAGTTGGTCAGGATAAATATGCACATTGGATTTTGTTCTTAGTTTCATAATTAGTAAGTTGTGTCTGTTGTTTTATTAACTGGGATTTGTAAACCACCTATATGAAGTTTAAAATGTACAGAGTAAGTGTAAATGTGTTTTTAATATATATACATATATATGTATATATAAATGTAAAGCATATGTTCATTAGCAGGGCTTATGAAATATTGAAAAATATATCAAGAAGTAAAGACTTTAAATTAGTATACTCACAGCGAGCTACCAATCTGCTGCCTAAGCAAGGAAATGAAGTTGTAAATGAAAAGTCTTTTAAGACTGAGTCAATCTACAGAGTGAAACCAATACACTGAATTTTTGAAGAAAGGCTTAGTGATAATATAGTAAATGGTAATGGGGCATAAGGTGGTAATATTTGTGTGTTTGTATTTTAGCTGCATAACAAGGACAGCTAAGAACTAAGACGAATATTAGAAAAAGTTCAGTTTAAATGCATTAGGATTCCATTTCTGGTACATCAAAAGTTACGTCACTGTGATGGAGTACTACTGTGCTCTAAGCCGGGACAGTCCAACCTCAGGTTTTTATTGAAACAACAGACAATACATTTTGATTTGCCATTTTAGTGGGAGCTCTGCGGTACCTCGGCTTCATTTACTAAAGCATTTGTCAACTTCGATGCTTGTAGGCCACATAAATCGCACTGCAAGGCCATATGTGTCACATTTTGGACAGCCCTGCTCTAAGCAACGATGAGCTGGTTTATTTCAGAAAAACATGAAAGGACTTGCAAGAAATAAGGAAGGGTGAAATGAGCAGAACTAAGAGAACGGTGGATACCGTAACAGCGATATCGTTCAAAGAATAACCAAGAATGACTAAGTTATTCTGAGTATTATAAATACTCAAATGAACCACAAAGGACCTATGACGGAAGATGCTAGCCACCTCCAGAGAAAGAACTGAAAGACAGAAGTATGCAAAGTGTGGTTTTACTTAAAATGGACCAAACGAATAAATGAAGTTAAACTTTTTTGAGTTATCTTATAACCATTACTTTGATGCTATTTTCTTGCATTTGAAGGTTGTACTAGGGTGATCAAAATACTAGTGTAATTGAGTGGTGTTAGTGAATCTCAGTGTCTTAAAAAATAATCACAGGAACACATGCCTTGTGAAATCGTGTTTTAAAGAATTTGCTTGTTACTATTTCTGTAGCGGAAAGATAATAAAGATTGCCTGCCTTACCTGTCAAAAAAAGAGAGAGAGAAATGTGAGCCAAAATTCCCCCCAGGGGTTTTAAGAGCTAAAAACAAGTCTGCTTCATAGCCAGCTACTTAATTCCTAAAAGAATCTCCCCAAATCAAGCTAAGGAGGGCAAAAGCTCCTTACCTAGCTCTTCATCTGTCATAGGCAGATAGTTGTCAACCCATTCTTCAGATTTTCCTAACACAGTATCCACACCACTGAGGACCATTTGTCCTACTTTGGAGCCCATAACTGTGTTGACACTGTTGGTCATCATTGATTTGGTCATGTCTACCCCACTCTGGACAGCTCCTCGGGTCATATCCACAGCCTCAGTCACTCTGCTGGCCATAGCATCTTTGGCACCCAAAACTGTACTGGAGACTGCATCCTTGGCACCGGTCACTTTCAAAGATACGAGTTCCTTAGTATCAGCTATAACCTGGAAGGCAGTGTATGAAGTTTAATATTCCTGATTTAGAGCGCCTCTTCTACCACCCAGACCCAAGTAAAGACAACTAGGCCGCTTAAAGCTCCTGCCTCCCCAGCATCCACAGCTACTGAAGACCCCAAAAAGACTTCTTGCCACCAACATCCATTACCAAATGGCATTATCAAATGGTTCTGAATCATCTGAAACTGATGTGGTTTTATTAACAAAAAGGCCATTAGATGTATTACTATAGTCTCTTGGTGGGGAAGGGGGTTGGTCCTTCCACATGCAATCTATGTCACCTTACTCCCCTATTAGAATGTAAGAGCAGGTACAGTTTTACTTTTTATTGGAATTCTCAGTAGTTATCACAGAACTCTGCCTAGAGTAAGGAAGGGCTTACTAAATGCTTTCTCATTCATTGAGGTCAAATGTTTCTCTGCTAGCTCCACCTGCAAGATAGCCACTGGTGAGCAGTCCTTGCTTAGACCAGGGCTTCTTAAACTTTTTCCACTGGCGACCTGTTCAGCACTTCTTAAATGGTGGGTTGAGACCCCCACCATGTAAGAAGTGCTGGGCCTTAGACAACCTCATTCCAATGGTTTTCAGCCCTAGTAGATTACCTTTTAGTCTTGTTTACTTCTATAGGTAAGTAGATACCAAGGCAGAGTCCTGTAAGTAGGAGGTAAGAACACCACTGAAATTCTTCAAGACTGGAGTCTTGCTCCATTTGGTATAACTTTAAGGGAAGCGAACAGACATTCACTCAGTACTAACTATATGCCAGGCATTGTTGTAACTGCTTTACAAATATGATCTCATTTCATCCTCATATCATTGTCCCCATTTTACAGTTAAGGAAACTAAGGCAGATGGTGGTAAAATGACTTGTCCAGTCACACGGCTAGTATGTGTCCGACGTCATATCTGAACTCAGGTCTTCCTGACCCTAGGCCCAGCACTCTAATATAAATAAATATTTATATAAAATGAAGCATAATGATTTTACACATATAACTGATATCATATTGCTTGCCTTCTCAGTGGGTAAAGGAGGGGTTGGGAGGGAAAGAATTTGGAACTCAAAATTTATTTTATTTTTTTTTTTGCTTAGATACAGTATATAATTCTTTAGGGCTCATATTTACTTAACTACATACATTCATGTTCATTGTTGTTTACATACCAAAAAAAAAGATTTTAGGGGCAGCTAGGTGGCACAGTGAGTAGAGTACCGGCCCTGGAGTCAGGAGGACCTGAGTTCAACACAGCCTCAGACACTTGACACACTTACTAGCTGTGTGACCTTGGGCAAGTCACTTAACCCCAACTGCCCTGCCTTCCTCCCTCAAAAAAATAAAATAAAAGATTTTTACTAAATATGTATTTGACAGCAGTAATAAAATTCAGATAAGAGGTTTTTGTTTTTTTACTCTTTTTTAAATTTATTTTTTATTTTTAGTTTACAATACTCAGTTCCACAAGTTTTTGTGGAACTCAAAATTTAAAAAGAAAAGAATGCCAAAAATAAATAACAAATTTCAAAAAAAATAAAAACATGTAAAAAATAAAATGAAGCATAAAAATATGGCAAGATATGAAGGGTTATTACATAAAGAGATCTGCAGAATGATCACTAGGTATATACACTTTCTCCACTGTGTGGAGAAACACCTCCAACTTGAAATAAATATTTGTTGGTCAGTTGTGCCATTGTTGCGCCACCTAGTGGCTGCTTTAAATGTTACAGATCTCTCCTCAATGGTGTTTTTGCTTGATCCTCCCCACCCCTAGCATAGCCTGATCTGGTAGGGTAGAAGCCTCTGTCCAAGGTTAGCAGTACAGTACAGCAGAAAATACCAACTGGGAGTTGGAAGTGCTAAGGCTGAATTCCAGGCCTGAACATTAGTTGAGTAAAACCAGTCCCTCATAAGCACTGGAGCGTGGAGACAAAGACACAATTTAATACTGTTGGTCCTTGGGGAGGCTACATTTTACTCTGAGGACAGTGAGGGGAGGGAGAACGAAGTATTTGTAGCCAGGTGTATATATAGAGAGATAGTAAACAAAGCATGTGTGGGAGAATAAAAGGTAAACAATCACATGATTCCAAATGAGCAATAAAGAATACTACTCACCTCATGACAGAGATGGTAGACTAAGATGAGGAGCAAGGAATGCAGTTTTTGGATGTGGCCAGCATGGAAACGCGTTTTCCCTGACTGTGTATCTATGAAACAAGGGCTCTATCTTTCTTTCTAGTGCGTGGGGTGAATTGGGAAGGAGAAAAGTAATAAATGCTTCATAACTAAAAAAATTAAATTAAATTTAAACTTAAACATTTACATTTTTAATTTTTTTAAGTTAAAATTTTTTTTTTAAATGTTTGTTGAATTGGACTGGAAAAAAAGGAACTAGGAATTCAAGAAGGTGGCCACGTGGGATAGCATTCCAGGCACAGGGTTGGTCAGTATAAAGGCACAGAAATAAAGATAGAATGTCGTGCCCTTCAGGGTTTGGAGCAAGGAGGCCTAGTAGTTGGCTTGAGATTAAGAGTTCAAGAGGGTAGAGAATGTAGGTCTAGGAAGTTAGAGCCAGAGGAATTTGAATGACCTGGTTAGATCAATGCTTTAGAAATATTTGGCAGAGGTGTGGAGGACAGATGGGAGAGGGGAGAGCCTTGCAATAATCCAGGTGAAAGGTGCTGAGGGCTTGAATTAGGGTGGAGGTATCCGGTGAACAGTGTCATGCCATTTGAGTCTGTTTTATCTGGCACACAGTAAGCCCTTAAGAAATGATCTTTCATTCACCCATTGTCAAATGGGGAGAAACAATCTTTCCTTCCAGAGTTGGAGTAAGCCTTCAAGTATTAACCCAGTTCTGGGTTTAAAGCAGAGTTTGAGTAAGAACCTAGCTCTTCTGGCCCCATGGTCCAGGAAAGATGGAAAGCTGGGAAACTTATCTACCTTCTCACTTGGCTGCTGAAGAATTGGCAGTTTCTCTTCCAGTTTGTCCAGTCCTTTATGAGCATACTCACTGGCTGATGCAACTGGCAGAGGGTGAGGAAGAAAAAGGAGAGGCTCAACATTAGCAACAAGTTTGAACTGACGCTAAAAGCTTCCACTAAAGACCCCCTTTGATTCTTCCTGGCATGGAGGTGACCTTGGATTCTCAGAAGCTAGGCCCTGCCAGCGCTCATCTTCTGAAGGCATTCTAAGCGCCAGCTGTCCCAGCCAATCACCAGGCTAGCTAAGTTCTGAAAATCACCAGTTTAACCTTGGGCTACTGTGTTCCCCCTCCCCGTCCCTGCCTTCACAGAAACTCTGAAGGCTGAATAGGACATCAGAGACCTTGACATGATCAAATCAGACCCCTTAAATAATAAGACCCCATAGGACTTGCTAGCTGGTATTCTCAATGACGACATCCTGACATGGTCTAAAACCCAGACTGTTAGATTACAACAGAATTAAGGGTGGCTTCCTATTATTACCCAAGAGGAAGTTGCAATGTTTCTTTCTAATGAGCTGTCCTCGGGCCATTACTCACTCTGTGGCTCCAGTTTAGATAGGAGTGGCTGGGCCCCACTGACGGCGGCAGCGGCGAGAGTCTTTGCCCCTTGTTCAGCGAGGTCACACACAGACTTGACGTAAGGGTAGTTTTCCTTAGTGGACTCATAAGCTGCAGACACCATGTCACAGGTGGAACTGACGAGTGGCATACTGACCACCCTGTTGACTACACTCTGACACAGAAAAGAGAAACGTCAAACTGGCTGTAAATCAAAGCACCATAGTACAGGAGAGAGAGAGAGAAACTGAAAGAGAGACAGAGACAGAGAGATAGAGAGACAGAGAGAAAGGGAGGGGAAGGGAGAGAGTGAGAGAGCGGATAGGGAAATGGATGGAGAAAGGGGAAGAGGAAGAAGGGAGAGACAAAAAGGAGAGAGAGAAAGAAAAAGAGCATAATAGACTTCATTGTAAACTACGTTCAAAGCCTACATCAACCCTTTACCAGCTGCGTAGCTAGGGGCAGGTCCCTTCTCCCAGTCACCCAGGTCTTTTGCTCTAGGTTTCTGATGATTAAAGAGAGCCTTGTAATGGTTGCAGTTTCTTTTAGAGGTCTGGCACCCCCTTCTAGACTTGCCTCACTCAAAAAAGGTCAACTCTATAAGGGATCTTAGTCAAGCCCTTCATTTCACAGAATAAGGAATGGAGGTAAGAGAAGGAAAGGAAACTGTCCCAAGTTAGAGTCAGTGTCTAAGCCAAGCCAGTAATCTTTTTTGCCAGACTAAGTTTTTCCCTACTTCCAAATTTCTCCCATTACTCCCTTTAGCCTTCTTTCACACTGGCCTTTTAGTACCTGTGTTTAGACTATGTTGGGGCCGGGGAGTTACTGTGAAATTAAGGCCATTGAATGTATTTTTCTGCCAAGCTAAAGCTCATCAAAAGCAAGGATCATCCTATTTCTCTAACCTACCCTTTCTTCCCAGCTAACATGCCAGTCTCCTCATACTCGATTTGGGAAAGGAAGGGACAAAGCATTTATTAAGTATCTACCAGGCAGCTAAATGGCTCAGTGGATAGACTGCTGGGCCTTGAGCCAGGAAAACCTGAGTTCAAATCTGGCCTCAGATATTCAGTAAGCTGTGTGACCCTGGACTAGTCCCTTAATCCTGTTTTCCTCAGTTTCCTTATCTGAAAATGAGCTGGAGAAAGAAAATGGCAAACCAGTCCAGTATCTTTGCCAAGAAGACTCCATGGACGGTATTGGGGTTCTGTGGTCCACAAGGTCACAAAGAGTCAGACATGACTGAACAACAAATGTGCTAGGCACTGTGCATTTGTAAAATATAAAAAACTTTACAAATATTAATCTCCTTTGATCCTCATAATGACCCTGGGAGGTAGATGCTATATTATTCCCATTTTTGAGAAAAGTGAGGCAGACAGAGGTTAAGTGACTTGGCCAGGGTCACATAGCTGCTAAGTATCCGAGGCTAGATTTGAACTCGGGTCTACCAGACTCCAGTCGTAGTGCTTGATTCAGTGCTATCTAGCTAGGCTGGCCACTCCATCTCCCATCACCTCCCACTGCCTTTACACTGGCTATCACCCCTACCTGGAATGCTTTCCCCTTCCTCATCTCTGCTTCTTAGCTTCCTTTAGAATTCTGGTCAAATCTTACCTTCTTCTGAGGTAACCTTCCATCTTGTATGTACCTAGTTATTTACATGTTGTATCCCTCATTAGAATACAAGCTCCTTGAGGGTCAAGGTTTTTTTTCCCTTTGCCTTTCTTTGTATTCCCCACACCTAGCACATAATGAATGCTTGACCATAACATCTGGTATTGGCAGGTTATTCTGTGACTCTAGGATACCCTGTGACCTCTGAGAACAGCTTTGGGTTTTTTTTGTTTGTTTCCAGCCATCCCTTGCTGCATATGTAATAGGATTATCCCTCCTCCTCAGGGAAAATCAAAGCAGCTCAATCATTCTTTAGGAAATAAGCTTCCTAATATTTCCATTCCCAACACTGCCATCTAAGGCGGACTGGAGACCAGAGAAGGCTAACTGGTTAAGCAGAATCAAGCATCTACATGGTTATGAAGCTCTCTCTACAACACTCCTGTGAGGTAAGGCATCCTGGTATCATACCCATTTTACAGGTGGGGTGGGGTGGGGCAAGAGGCTGAAAACCAAATGACTCAGGGCCCACAGAGGATAAATAGCACAGCTGGACTTTGTACTTGGGTCTCCCGACACAGAACCAGAAGATCCTATTCCATCCCAGCTACCTAATCCATAGTTCTTTTTGCTCCCTGATTCTGGGTCTAGGTATCCAGCATAGCTGGAGATGGAAGCAGTTTCCCCTCCCTCCCGCCCTTCATGTTTCCTATCTAGAAGTATTGCCATCTCAGATTGGCACCACTTTGCACCTGGTTCTCAGGAGGGTCATACCTGCTGCACTGGCTCCCCAGCAGCTGGGTCATTGGCTCCGCTCTCAATTTCACTGGAAGACATCTTCAGAGTAAACGGCACTAGAAACCAAAGAGACACAGTTGCTGCCCTATGGATCTATCAGATGGCTAAAGTCCAGCACCACGTAGGAGGTGGGCAGAGGTCAGCCCAGCTGGGGCTGCTTCTACCCTCTGCCTGGTTTCTTAAGGGCACCTGAAAACAGGTAGATGTCATTCAAATGTAGATGCACCTGACTACATTCTGTGAGGCCCTAGCTCTTAGGCAGACAGTGCTATGGCTCTTGTACACTCCAGACTTAAGATTTCCAGAAGCATGGAGATGACAATATAACTCAGTAAAGTGGCTTCCGTCTACGTGGGTGGACACAGCTTAACTAGCTAGTTCTCCAAGCAGACCCACCCCAAAAAGGAGCCAGTGTGGAGAACTCCTACTTCCAAAGCAGTAGCCAATATATTCCCATTGGACTCTTACCAGCCATCCCAATAAGGCAGATGGCACAAGCAAGGGCCCCTACTTTATCAAGAAAAGAGGTATATTGTCCAGGGTCACGTGGCCAATAATTAGCTGAGCAGGATCTGAACTATGGTCCTAAGAACCATAGAGGTGGCCTGACACTCTGCCCTGATAAAGATGATATTGCTCCTCTGCCCCCTCCTTCTGCCCCAGGGTAAAAGCCTGGTTTGTCCAGGTGGGAAGGGTGGCACCTTCCTTTAGCCTGAAGGCACAGGTTGAGATTTACGAGAACCCCACACCCCACTTCTGTCTCTTTGCTGGGTACCCATCCACCTCGACGCCATATAACCACAGGAGGTCACTTAAAGGTGTTTACTGTATCTGAACATTCCCTGTGAACATGCAAGGCACAGCCTGAGTCTTCCCTCAAGGAGTCCTTCCTAGAAAAGAATGAATGAAGGACAAGAATCCTCTCTGAGAAGTGCTCTAAATTGCCACCCACTTCCAGTGCCAGTTTCTGAATTTGGCTCCTGCCTCTGATCCCATCATTCAAAGCTGGCACTCCTATGGGGGTGTAGCCCCCACCCCCAACACACACACACACACACACACACACAGAGAGGAAAGGGGAATGAGGAGTGGAGAAGGGAACTGTATGTTCAATTAGGTACTACCATGTATCAGTAGTACCAGCTACAGAAGGGTCAGCTGTATGAAGGAGGTCTGGTAAAGTGTAAAGCATTTTCCAAGTGCCCATTAGGTCGGCTGGCTATACACCAAGAGCTGGGGATGATCTCAGGGTGGTTTGTGAGGTGGGGGAAGAGAAGGTTAAGACCCAGGCTTGGATGGGTTGTAATCTGCAATCTTGGGAAGTTGGGAAGGGCACTTGTGCAATGTCCACATCAGAGGAGATCACAGATTCAGTGAATTATTGAGGTAATGCCCAAGTCATGGCCCATATCCAACCATCACCTGTATTTCCAAAAATCCTCAATGATTTGCCAATAACAACAATAACAGTGCCCAAAATTTGGAGTCAAAGGACCTGGGTTCAAATCTTGTCTCATGTTTATGACCTGAGTGATCGTGGGGGCCTTAGTTTCCTCATCTGTAAACTAAAGGGATTCTTTCCAGTACTCCTACGGTAGGAATAAAGGAACCATTTTTCAATCTTTATTCTCCCTGACTCATCCTTCCACTTTCCTGATTCAGAAGCCAAATCCGCATTTTCGGGTCACTACCCCATCCTGGGGCCCAACTACATCCTGTTGGAGGTCAATCCTCCTGGAAAGGAATTCAATTCAAGCAGTTATTGAGAGGATAGAGAACTTGAAGTGAAAGCCCAACTAAGGGCTAACCAAGCCTCACATTTTCTGACTGGTCTGTGGGTAGGAAAGATTCAACTTACAGCTTCTGTAAGTGTGTTAAGGGGGGGAGGGAAAGAGAAAAAGGAGGTGGTTTCATAAGCTGGTACTGAGCTCTAAGCTTTATAGGTATCAGCCCCACCTCCCCCAACCCCATATCTATTTGAAGTAAAGGGGTGGGGGGGCCTGCCCTTCCCCAATAGGCTGTGAGTAAGACTTGTGACCTTTCCCTCTGTTAAAGGGAAGCCATCACAACCTAATTCTGACAGGCTATAAATATATCTGGATTCAGAAGGAGGAGAAGAAACTTTTCTTTGAATTCAACTAACATGAAGAGCCCATGTAAGGGACTAAAAGAATACAGTTAGGGGGCAGATAGGTGGCACAGTGAGTAGAGCAGGGGGCAGCTAGGTGGTACAGTGGGTAGAGCACCGGGCCCTGGAGTCAGGAGGACCTGAGTTCAAATCCAGCCTCAGACACTTGACACATGTACTAGCTGTGTGACCTTGGGCAAGTCACTTAACCCCAATTGCCCTGCCAAAAACACAAAAAAAGTACAGGTAGTACTTTTATGGTATATTATTCATATGGAAACTCTAGAATGGTTTTGGTTGGAAACACTGCTTTGACCACTGAGGTCAGTGGTTCATTCTCTAACCAAGATCTCAGTTATAAAGGGAAACAGAGAGGCCTCTATGGCTTAGGGCAGCCTTCACCAAGGGTCTTCACTCAAGCAAATGAGGGTTCCTAGAACCAACACTAGGGGCAGCTAGGTGGCTCAGTGGATAGAGTGCTAGGTCTTCCTGAGCTCAAATCTAGCCTCAGACATTGTGTTTCCCTGGGCGTCATTTAACCCTGTTTGCCTCAGTTTCCTCATCAGGAAATGGCAAACTGCTCCAGTACCTTTGCCAAGAAAACCCCAAAAGAGATCAGACATAACTGATAAAACAACTGAACCACAGAACCAATACAGGACCCTAGACTTAAAGCTAAAAGGGTCTCCACAGATGACTTTAAAAGCCTTTAGAAGACCTGAAATTGTCTAATTTGTCTCTTTTGTTTTACAGATGAAAAAGAGAAGGCCAAGAAAGTGTGGCTTGCCCAAGGGACAGCCCACACAGCTGGTATGCAGGCAGGATTTGAACCCAGGTGGCAGAGCTCCAAATCCCATTCTTTCTACTTCAGCAAGGTGACTCCAGATTTGTTGAGGTCATCTAGCCCCAGCCCCTTCTTATTGGGGAAGCCAACCATAAAACTTGAGTGGGGCCCTAAAATCTTCCGCCTCAAGGGGGCCTGGTGCCTCTGTTAATACTCTCCATCCCGCACCTTCAAGTCTGGCTCACACCGGTTGGGATTTTACTCTGCTCAACTCCACCCTTCAGTAGTTGAGTTGCAAGGAATGAAACACCCTGGAACCACGTGCTAATGGTAGAAGAGTGGAAGGAATAACGGGGGTCACCGAGACCCTCCTTCAAGCCCCAGGTGAAGGCTTGCCCTCCAATACTCGACTAAGGAAGGGCAGTGAGACAGCTTAGAAAGGATGCAGGCCACCATCGAAGTGGGGAAATACCCTCTCTCCCTCCTGCCCTCCTTTCTCATAAGGAGCCTGGAGAAGTCAGCAGGCAGGCTCAAAGGCAAAATATGTCTATTTCTTTGGTGGGGCCCTCACCTCAAACGTGGCATTGAAGGCCATGAACAATGGGGGGGGGGGTAAACTGCCCAGGGGACTGGTTCATAGCTTTCTCAACAATGTACCCTGCACCCCGCCCACTTTTACCCAGGAAATTGAGATGGAGAGGCGGCCTCCCAGCCCCACGCTCTAAGGAGGTGCGGGTCGGGGGGTGGGGGGGTGGTGAGGGTATGTGGACGAACTCCTAGGAAAGGCAGAACAAGGAGAGGGGTGGCGATAGTGGGTTTGGCCTGTGACTCAAGCGTGCTTTCTGCCCCATACCTAGGCACGCGGGGCATCGGCAAAGAAAGCCAGGCCCTAGATCAACGATTAACCTTTCACCCAAATCCACAGGCACCCAAAGTAAGCCACGCCTGGCCTGGGAGGCAAACTAGACCCCTCCTCCACCTTCTCTCAGACCCCTCCTCCACCTTCTCTGGCACGCACCCCACCCCCACCCCCCATTTCACTTACCCCAGGAAAATGTTCGGTCTTGGGTCGATGTTGATCCCCAAGTACTATCCACCCGGCGGAGTAGCAAAGAGATATGGGCGGAATTCTGCAAACTCAACCTGGATCAGTCAGAACTCCTGCTTGTCCGGATCAATCGGAACTCCAACTTGGCCGGGTCACGAGCGGAGGGACTTTTAAAGTAGTTCTGGAGGAGACGCCTGATGGACAGGACCTAGGAGCGAATCTGGAATCGGGGCCTTCCCCACGCCAGCCAATGGCGAGTTCGGGACGGTTAGAATGTTGCAACTTGTGGAGGTGGTGGCGGCTCTGTCCCGAGACTCGGTGACGGGGCGGGGCTGGGCCGGGTGGGGCAGGTTAGGTTGAGGATGGGGGCGCACTCTGCCGCAGCACCAGAGCATGCTTTCAATGACCCCTTAGCAGGTTTTGTCTGGTGAGCAGGTGAGCTAATTTCCGACTTGGGGAGGAGGGCATACTGCTTTCCCCGCCCCGTGCCTCGACTTCCCCTCGGTGGCCTGCCAGTGAGTACTAGTACCAACTCCTCCAGCCGACAGGCCCAGCTGCCAAAGAGGCACCTTCACTACGTTACCCTTTTTACCCAGTCACAGCCCGGGCTACTTGTCACCTTTCTTCCGTATGGCCTTCTCGTCAGCTGGCATCTGTTTGGGGAAAGGTGAATGACCGAGTGGAGCGATTTAATACTATGTGTTCACTCATCTCTGTTGGCAGCTTATTGCCCCACCACACTGTGAGCAGGGGCTGATCTTAATTAAACTTTGCGTCACTACCCTCTCTCCCCTCCACCCGCCTCCCTATGGAGCTTCGTACACAAGACTCTTCCCACAGTAGGTGCTCGATAAATGTTGAATGAATGAGGTTGTCCTTGTAGCGGGAGTGAAAGAAGCAGTCCGAGGGCCTGAGTTCAAGTGCCAGCTTTGCCACTTACTACCTAAGCAATAATAACAGCTGGCATTTACATTTAAGACTTGCATGGTATCTTACCAATACCTAGGTGCCGGGGATACAAAAACAAGAAAAAGTCCCTCTCCTCAAAGCGCTTATGTATCCAAGTATATCCAGAATAAATACAAATCATGCAGTTAAAGGCAAGGAAGATGTAGCCTGAGCTTCACCTTGAAGGGAGTAAACAAACATATGAGGTATCGATGAGGGGAAAGAACAACTAGGTGAAACCACATTTGAACTCAGGAAGGTGAGTATTTCTGATTCCAAACCCAGAACACTAACCACTCTACCACCCAGCTGTCCAGGAATCAAGACGACCTGAGTTAAATCTGGCCTCAGACATTTAGTAGCTGTGTGACCCTGGGCAAGCCACTTAACCCAGTTTGCCTCATTTTCCTAATCTGTACAATGAGCTGGAGAAGAAAATGGCGAACCACTCCAGTATCTTTGCCAAGAAAACCCCAAAAGGAGGACCTGAGTTCAAATATGACCTTAGATACTTGACACATTTACCAGCTGTGTGACCTTGGGCAAGTCACTTAACCCCAATTGCCCTGCCTTCCCCCCCCCTGCAAAAAAAAAAAAGGACTATATTTAGAGAGGCAGCAGAGGAAAGTACAGTGGTATTAAACTCAAATAGGAATGGATTCCTGCAGTTGCAAATTGACTTAGAAAACCACAAATTAACATTATGCTATCTTATATTTTATTTATTTTGTTAAACATCTCCCAATTACATTTTAATCTGGTTATGACCCACTAGGGAGTTCTGTGGGAGGCATGGGGAGATGGGGTGAGGCAGAGTTTAACATCTCTGGTATAGTGGATAAAATGCTGGGCTTGTCCTGTGAACATGCAATTGAATTCCATCTTCAACACTTTCTAAAACTATGTGGTCTCTGGTAGGTCATACTTAATTGCCCAGAATCTTACTTCCTTAATCTGTAAAACGGGAATAATTATGCTTATAGTGTTAGCCACAGAGGTTTGTAAGGATTAAATGAGATAACGTATGTAGAATGCTTTGTAAATCATAAAGTATTATGTGTCAGCAATAATTATAATTAAGGCTTGATATTAGGTACTAGTGATATGAAAAATGGAATAAAATACAGTTCCTCTACTAAGGGAGCTTAGCATCCAGCAGGTAGGGGGTGAAGATGAGGAATAGATACAAATAATTATAATACAAGCTAGGAGAAGTCATAGTAGCTTAAGAGTTTGGGGAAGGAAGACAATCCCAAAGGATTTATAATGAAAAATGCTGTCTGCCACCTGAGGAGGAGCTGTTGTCTTCTGAATTCAGACCAAAGCATACTCTTTCTTAGTTTCTTTTTCCTTCCTTCCTTCCTTTGACTTTTCTTGCACAAAATGACTAATATGGAAATATTTTACGTAATTGTACATGTATAACCTGTATCAAATTATTGTGGTTTCAGGATGGGTGGTGGAGGTCGTCTCAGGGAATTTAGACTCAGACCACCTCTAATCACAGTAAAGGTATTTATTGAGGGTGATGCTCTCCAGTGGGCTGAGTTCCAAGAGGAACCAGCAACTTTAGTAAGACAAGACAGGGAGTTTTATAGTGTAATGATGCTATTATGCAGCAGAAATTATGAATATTAAAAAGGCAGGAGAGGTTTGTCAAGGGATTAGGTAATAGGGGGGTGGTCCTGGCCTTGGTGGAACTGTGCATGTAATTATCCATAATGTGTACCAAAAAGCTCAAGGGGTGGGGCATGTATGTATGATAGTGATGCTATAATAAGGCTGTCTACATCATAAGTTCACCTAAAGGACAACTTTTGCTTTTACTTCATAGGTACCTACTTAGGGGAAGTCCCTTCTATTGTTTTGGGGTCCACATCCTATTTGGGCATCCTGGTTGGTGCTGCTTTCTGATTGGCTGGCTATTATGGTCCTATCTAAGACGAGATGGATGTGGTTGTGGCTGCTGTTTCTATGGGAAATATGAAGAATGGGTCTGGGGGCAGTGACTGGCTAGAGGCAGTGGCTAGCATTCCATCCCATGGATATGCCTGCTGCCCTAGTGGCACATGACTTCACAGACATAGCTGCTGTTCTAGTGAGGCAGTGAGGCATATATGAGGAAGTTAGGATACTGAGTTGGGGGAGGGGGCAGTAGCTACATAGAGAAAGTGGCTATTTTGAATGTAGGGGTAGGGGCTAGCTAGGGGCAGCAGGTCTCCTGTTTGGTGAAGCCCATAAGGAAGTTAGAACATTGGGGCTGGCAATAGCTTTGTTAGGATTCCATCAGGAGGAAGTGAGGAACTCCTAAAACATTTTTAAGCTGGAATCAAAGCTGCTGGTCCTCAAGGAGTCGAAGGGATAGAAGTAACAGAGAGATGTATTTGGGTTCCCTGTAAGGAAAAACTTGCTAACCCTCTGACCTGTCCAGTAGTAGAATAAACTACATTGGGAAAGAATGGAAACTGATTAAATACTTCTACAGGAAATGCCTTTTTTTAAGGTATGGGCTGGGTGACTACTAAGTTCTCTTCCCACTTGGAAATTGCTTGATCCCTATTAAATTTCATCTTATTGGGTATTTTTAAAAACTTTGTTCTAATCCAGCCCAACATTCTAGTCTGTCTAGATCTTTTTGGACCCTGATTCTATCGTCCACCTTGTTAGTTACTCCTTTGATTTCTCGTCACCCATAAATTCAATAAGCATATCTTCTTCGTCTCTCTTCAAATCATTGGTAAAAATGATGGTCAAGATACGGTCAGGGATAGAGCCCAATGGAAACCTCCTAGGATTGATTCATTGTTATTTTTTTGACTCTGGTTATTCAGCAAATACTGAGTCATCCTAACTAAACAGTCATCCAGCCATAGTGCTCAGTCTTGTCCACCAAGATATCATGAAAAGATTTGTAAAATGCCCTGAAGACAGAGACCCCAGAAAGAGAACATGGAGGCCATCTCGTCCAGCCTCCTCTTTTTACATTAGAGGAAAATGAGGCCTGGTGAGGTTAAGTGACTTACACAAGGTCATAGCCCTGGTGAGATTTGAACCAAGATCTTCTAGCTAAAGCTAGGGCGGTTTCCATTATAGCAGGTTTTCTGAATCTGGTTATACTATGCCTTCTATACTCAGAAAAGAAAATTAGGTTACTCTGCTATAACTTTTTTTTATTAATCTAATCAATCAATTAATTAACCCTTATTAGGCACTGTGCTAAGCTAGGGATATGGAAAAAAAAGGCAAAGACAGTCTCTGCCCTCAAGGAGCTTACAGTCTAATGGGAGAGACAGCATACTAACTGTGTGTGTGTGTGTGTGTATACAAAGCAAGCTATGTAGAGGGTAAATTGGAAATACTTAGTAGAGGGAAGGCAGTAGAATTAAAAGGGACTGGGGAAGGGTTTCATGCTGGCCCTAAATTACCATTGCTTCCCTTTTTCAGCATTTATAAATTATTTCTTTAGTGATACACAAAGTGGAAGTGAGGAGGGGGAGGTGATTCCCCATCCACAGGAATTTTATCTGCATGGCTACCGAGGGTGCAGTCTCTGCATACGACACCAGATGGCGCTCCAAGCTGGAGCTGCTTCAGCATGGGTCTTCGTCTTTCCAGACCTTTCAGTCCTTTGCATAGAGACAGACAGCATGTCCCTGGGTCTTGAGTTTTTCAGCCCAGGTTCAATTAATCGATCAATGAATAAACATTAAGCACCTACTATATGCCTAGCACTGTGCTAAATTGAGGATACAAAAAGAGGCAAAAGACAGTCTCTGCCCTCAAGTAGAGACAACATGCAAATATGTGTATACATATATGTGTGTGCATATGTATACACATATGTATATACACACAAAACATTTTTGCAATCCTGTGTATTTTATTTTATGCCTTTAAAAAACTTCTGAGAAGGGTTCCATAAGCTTCACCAGACTGCTAAATTGAGGGAAAAGAGGATTCATAACACCAAAAGGTTAAGAAGCCCTACTCTGACTATAAGATGAAGAGAAGGTGCCAACCTGCATTGGTAAAGGGAGTTTTCTTACGTGGAGGTACCCTATGCCATCAAAATCACAGGTCCAGTCCCAATATCCCTTGATAGTAATAAACAGAGAATCAATGAAGTTATCTGTGAAAACAAAACATTAAGTGTGGGGTTAGATACTGGGGGTAGATTTGGACCTCTCAATTCTTCTGGACTCCTTATTGCAGTGAAAATAAACTTCAGAAGGCCAGCTTTAACACCCCTAATTGGGAGAGTGGCGTGAGACCACTACTCCTAAGAAGGTCTGAAATCTCAATTCATCCCCTCATTCTTCCAGGCTTGGTTCTTCAAAGCAACTCCCACAGATTATAATGGTAGTGATGGTGGGGTAGAAATCATCTCTCAAACATTTTAGCCTGGATTCAGTGTAGACCTGAGTTCAAATGTGGTCTCTGGCCAATATTAGTACTTATATCCCAGGATCGTTGTGAGATTTTTTTTTTCCTTGTTTTTTGGGGAGGCAATTGAGGTTAAGTGACTTGCCCAGGGTCACACTGCTAGTAAGTGTCTGAGGTCAGATTTGAACTCAGGTGTTCCTGATTCCAGGGCTGGTGCTCTATCCACCACACCACCTAGCCACCCCAAAACGATATTTTGTAAAGCACCTTGTGAACCTTAAAGCACTATATAAATGCTGGTACTATTATTATTGTTATTATAGCAAAGGTAAACGGTGTCAGGCAGTCACACACTGCCGCATCTTTCCACATTTGTGTCTCACCATCCAACTGAAGGTGTCGTAACTGCCACTCCAACCTTGGTGTGAGTGATTCATTAACCTGGCCAAGCAGCTAAAAGAAGCCCACAGATTGCTCCTTCCCGTTCTGTGTCTCTAGCATGCCGTTCATGTATTATCCTCCTCAGATACCTTCTGGGGCGATTTTCCATGAAAGAGGAAGCCTGTCTCCCTCAGAGGGCAGAAATTGGAATGAATTTAAGGTAGCTGCTTTTAAGTTAAATGTCCAAAGCAATTTACCTCTGTGTGTCATTCTTCTCTGGTTCTAGAATTGGCAGGAAAATAAAGAAGCAAAGAAAAATCAGAGGTTACAAATGAGTCATAGAATTGGAAGAGTTGCAGTTCTTAAAGACTTTTCAAAGATTGCTGATTGAGGCTCTGCAGTCCTACTGGATGTGGGCCATTTTAGTAGCCTGTGCGTGTAGGTCATCTTGTTCTGATGACTTGAACTCATTGAGGGCAGTTAATGCTCTGAGGTTTGTAAGGTTTTCTATTTGGGAGGATGAGGTTATCAACAGAAAGAAGGAAATTAGAAGGAGGGGGAGGATGATGAGTTCAGGTCTGAACACATTGAGTTTGAGAATTCACTGAGACATCCTGCTGGAGATGTCCAGTGAGAAGTTAGAGATATGGGGCTGCAGCTATGCATTTGGGAGTCATCTGCATAGATAGGATCACCCAAGTGATGGGAATGGGTTAAGATTGCCAAGTGAGATAAGGTAGTAAGAGAAAAGGACCAAGGTCAGAGCCTTGGAGAATGCTCAAAACTAAGGAATGGGAGGAGGCAAAGAGACCAAGAATGGTTAGTTAAGTATGAAGAGAAGTCAAATCAGAGAATAGAGAGGTGGTTGTGGGGAGGTATTTCAGGTGAGAAAAGGGATGCTCATGAGCAAATGAACAAAGCATGTGTGGGCAGTGATTGGAAGGGAAGACATCTAGCTCACTGTCCTACCTGGTCTGAAATCCCCACCATCAAAACCCATTAGCAACGTAAATGGCATAGACAAGTGGGACAGTTGTCTTCAGAAAGGCTCCGGTTAAAATACTAGTCATATTATAAAAAATGGAAAGGGACCCACATGTACAAAAATATTTGTAGCAGCTCTTTTTGTGGTGGCCAAGAATTGGAAATCGAGGGGATGCCCATCAATTGGGGAATGGCTGAACAAGTTGTGATATATGAATGTAATGGAATACTATTGTGCTGTAAGAAATGGTGAGCGGGTGGACTTCAGAAAAACCTGGAAAGACTTTTATGAACTGATGCTGAGTGAAGTGAGCAGAACCAGAAGAACATTGTACACAGTAACAGCCACAGTGTGCAATGATCAACTATGATAGACCTAGCTCTTCTCAGGAATATGAAGATCAAAGGCAATTCCAAAAGACTCATGGTGGAAAATGCTGTCTACATCCAGAGAAAGGACTATGGAATCTGATTGCAGATTGAAGCATACTGTTTTCACTTTTTGTTGTTTTTTCTTTCTCATGATTTTTTCCCTTTTGTTCTCTGATTCTTCTTTCACAACATGACTAATGTGGAAATATATTTAATATAGTTGTATGTGAATACATAACCTATATCAGATTGCTTGCTGTCTTGGGGAGGAAGGAGGGGAAAAGGGAGGGAGAAAAAATTTGGAACTCAAGATCTTATAAAAATGAATGTTGAAAACTCTTTACATGTAATTGGAAAAATAAAATACTGTTGAGTGGGAAAAAGATTAAAAATGGAAGAGAACCTATTTGAACACAAAGATACTATACACATACCTGGGCACAGTCCTCTAGCCCTCTCCTAGAGGGTAACATATCAGATTAGCAATCTGCAATTTGGCTGGAAAGTACCTAGAGGGGAAGAGAGTGAGATAAAGTTGGAGCTGGATTAGGGCTGGATTGTGAAGGCCCTTGAGTGGCAGATGAAGAAGGCTGGACTTGATTCTATAGGTAATGGGGAGGCACTAAGGTTTTTGAGCTGTGGGGTAGGGGAGGGCAGGCCATAATCATTCAAAGGGACACTCCAAAAATTGCCTTGCAGATTGTGGAAGATGAAGTAGGAAGGGAGAGACTAGGCACAGGCAGACCTTTGCCTATTTCTGTTCCAAGATGTTGGTCTTTAATTTCCTTGGGTGATTGTTCAAGTGGCCAGGGGAGCTGCTGTTCATCCTCATTGTAGGCTTTGAATTGGTCTTGTGTGAAAATCCTTCTTAATAGAATGAAGGGCAAGGGATTGGAGTAGGTCTTCAATGTCCCCTCTCCCTATAATAAGCATGATTAAGATAAGTTTATTCTCAACAGAATCTTCAGATTGCCTGAGACCAGCTTGAAATAAACCAAAACCATTTAGCAGAGTTTTGTGTGACTTTCAAGAAATGTTACCATGATTGGAGGAGGAAGTCCCAGAAAAATCAGATCTATTGAGTATTGACTTCAGCGGAAGTGTTGACATCAGGCTATGAACTCCTTTGAGGATAGGGACCTTGTCTTATTTGTTTATTTTTATAAAATTTTATTGGTGCCTTTCTGTTAAGTCTCTACCACGAAAAGTGACCATTGCTGTTGCTGTTTCCAACTCCATTTCTCCCAAGGACTCCTTGCCATGTCGGGTAGTCTCTGCCTACTCTAGCATTAGTCACCCAGAATTATAAGCTTATCCTCTTTTGGCACATTGATGATGAGGGTCTCCAGGTCCTCATAAAATTTTTCTTTGACCTCATCAGGGCTTGTCATGGTGGGAACATAGCCACTGATGATGGTGGCCTGGCCTTTTTCTGCAGGTGGCAATCAAATTGTCATGAACTCGTTGTTCACTCCTTTTGATAGGTATACAAGCTTGTTCAGTAGATTCGTTTTTATTGAAAAATCTATGCCAGCTTGACAGTGCGCTCCCTTTCACTATAGCCACCCCAGAAAAACATATCCAACTTTGGTAAGCTGGCTTTCATTTGCCATTTGAATTGTCTTGGGAAGATTCTGAAGATCACCTGGCAGGATAAGGTACCAGACACTGAGGTCCTTTCTTCAAATGAACTGTCAAGCACTACAGAGAATGCAACTCTGATGGGCTGGCCATGTTGTTTGAATGCCAAACATATGCTTGCCTAAAAGACTATTTTATGGAGAACTCACACAAAGCAAATACTCACATGGTGATCAGAAGAAGCATAGAAAGACATTCTCAAGGTCTCTGGAAAATTTTGGAATTTATTGTGTAATGTGAGAGACACTGGCAAAGGACCACCCAGCATGGTGGGCCCTCATCAAAGAAGGTGCTGTGCTCTATGAGCAAGGGAGAATAGAAATTGCTCCAAGAAATGCAGGATGCGTGAATTTAGAGAATCCACTCCAAATGTGCCCATGGACTATTTGTGCCCAACCTATGATGGAGCATTCTGAGCTTCTGTTAGTCTGATGAGCCACAATTGGAAACACTGTAACTTGACTCTAACATAGTGATGTTGTTTTAGTCCTGTTTGAGAACAAAGGACAACTAACCAACCTTAGAGTACCATAGAAATGCTGGTTATTCTTCTTTTTCTTCTTCTGTCTTTGGTCACGAATTCTCTATTTTAGTATCTCTCTAGCAGAGCCCAGGTCTCTGCACCAAAGAAATACTTTATCAGCTTTGGTTATATTGGAGTTTCCCCACCTTGTTTGAGTATGAAGATCCCTTTTCAGTGAAGAAAAATTTCAGGGCCATCTCTCCACATGATCTGAGAGTTGGAAGAGGCCTCCTTGTCTATCTCATCCAATCCCCATCTTGGACACGAATCTCCCCATAATACTCCTGACAAGTCATTCAGCTTTTCCTTGATGAAATTTCAAATCGATGAAAAATCAATGTTGGAGACCACTAGCCCAGTGAAATCCTATTCCAGCAACATTTGAAGAACAAACCAAAACCATAACATTCTCTGTCTTTCAGAAGTATATGTTTTGTAGTTGGGCTGTGAGGATCATAGAGATAATATATGTAAAACATTCTTCTGGACCTGAAAGCAAGAGGCAACTTTAAAAAGAGAAGGCTTGGCTTCAAGCCTGCCTCTTATAACACATTGGGGTTTGGGGATAGGAAGATGAACTTGGCCAAATCACTTAACCTCCTAATATGGAAGCCAGTTGTCCAAAATGATAAATTATAGAACAGTCACTGATCTCTGCCTTAGTTTCCCTTATATAGGTTGTGACGCCTCCCCCCAAATGAGTGGCTATTATTAATGTCAATAGATGGATAGCTCATTTCCCACCAGCTGCTCTGCTTGATCCTCCAATATCAGTCTTCTGATATCACCAGAAATTTCATCATCCTCGAGTTGGTTTAGCTTCGGTACTCCACAGGTCCTTAATACCTTCAGTTTCCTCTCCTCTCTGAATGGAGGACCAGAGACTGGAGCAAAAAAATCCTCCCAAGGCTTTGCTTTATAGAAGGCTCAGACTGGCTCTACTTGGTTTCCATTTCACCACCCAGGCTTTCAGCTTCCTTTTGTGTGTTGTCTTCCCCATTAGACTGTAAGTCTCTTGAGGGGAGGGACCATCTTATTTGCCCACATCAGAGAAGGTACTATGCTCTATGAGCCAAGCAGAACTGAAACAGCGCAAGGGAAATGCAAGATATGCCAATTTAGAGTATCCATCCCAAATGTTCACATGAACTGTTTGTGCCCCACCTGTGGTAGAGCATTCCGAGCTCGTATTGGTCTCATCAGCCACAGTCGGATACATTGAAACTTGACTCTAGCATAGTGATGTCATTTTGGTCCTCTTCAAGAACGAAGGACAACAACCAACAAACCAACTATCCCCAGCACTTAGTACAGTGCCTAGTGTATGTAGTAGGTGCTTAATAAATGTTGACTGTTGATATTAAAAAATATTGCCTATAATAAGTAAAAACAATACCAATAATTGGTAGGAATTTTTTTTCTTTCATCAAGCCTATATTTGGTTCTTTAATAACTTCTACCTAGTTCAGTCCTCTGAGACCAAGTAGAACAAGTCTAAGCCCTTTCTCACATGACAGCCCTTTAAATATTTGACAGTAACTATCATATCATCCCATATGCCCCACCCTCCTCCCCCAAGTCTTCTCATCTCCAGGGTAAACATTCCCAGTTCCTTTATGGACTCCTTATGGCATGATCTTAGAGTCCTCCATCCTTCTAACTGCCATCCAGTTTATTGATGTCCTTCCTAATAATGTGGTGCCCAGATCTAGACAAAGAATCCCAGAAGTAGTTTGACCTGGATGGCTGTATTATCGAGCTCTCCTGGATACAATGGAATAGATGCTATTGTATCTGCCTATTGTAAGTTGCTGTGAATTCAATAACACACTTTTAAATGAAGTTGTATTTTATTTATCACACCAGCATTTGCATCTGAATAATAATAGTTCATAGATGTGGGAGAGAACATTAAGAAACACCAAGACCCTGACAGTTGGGAACCACTGTTATATTGTAGAATATTCTGTTAAATAGGAAGAATGTCTAAAAATGTTTGTTAGTGTTCTGGAAGCTGTCCCAGATAGAATCTATATTTCAAAATGGAAAGGGTTTCTTGCTGGTAGACTAAACCCCAGACCAACTAACTACAAAGCCTCCTCAGCAGAATGCCCATCAAAGCCAAAGAGAGTGGTCTAACCATTCACACTCAAATGCCAAATGGATGAAAAACAGATACTGGCCTGACTATGACATGTGGTGAGATGGGCTACCCCATCAATTTAGTGCCTCAATATGTTTATCTTGGACCAGCATTTCAGGTTGGCCAAAAATCGATTAGGACAAATTGAGAGAGAATTTTAAGTGTGGAGATCTCAGGCATGGAACACATGGAAGTCTGTGTACTAAGGTCTGAAAGGCAGGAGATGGAATACTAAGTCTGGGGAATATCAAGTACTCTAGTTTGATTATGAAACATAGTGCATGTGAAGAGGAGTAATATGAAATATGTCTGGAGGGTGAGGCTGGAGCCAGACAATGGAGGGCTTTAATCTCCAAGCTGAGGAGTTTTTGTTTTCTCTTAGAGGTAATAGGGAGCTATTGAAGCTTCATGAGTGAGAAAGGTTGCACCTGTGTTTTAGGAAGATTATTTTGGCAGCTTTTTGCAGTATGGTTTAGAGAGGGAAGAGGTAGGAAGCAAGGATTTCTGTTAAGACAAGTATTCTTGGCCCTTTTGTGGCTTAGCAGTCTGGTGAAACTTAGGGACTCCTTCTCAGGATAATGTTTTTAAATGCATAAGATAAATTTTTTGTTGTTTAGTCGCACCTTTTAGCAGAGCTGCTTCCAAGTAGCCAAGTAGATCTGGCACAGCCTACTGTGGCTGTTATTGTTCAGTTGTTTCAATCGTGTCTGGCTCTTCCTGACCCCATTTGGGGTTTTCTTGGCAGATACTGGAGTGGTTTGCCATTTCCTTCTCCAGCTCGTTTGACAGATGAGGAAACTGAGGTAAACGGGGTAAGTGACTTGCCCAGGGTCACACAGCTAGGAAGTGTCTGAGGCCAGATTTGAACTCAGGAAGATGAGTCTTCCTGACTTTAGGTTCAGCACTCCATCCACTGTGCCACCTGCCTGTCCCTATAAAATAAAATATATAGGATTAAAAAGAAAATCAATTATACTGAAACACAGTTATCATATCAAAACAAGTATTTTTTTTAAAAAACCAAGTTTGTGAACTATAAGTTAAAAACTATAAGTTAGGAGGCTATTGCCATGAGAAGAAATTGATGAGGGTCTGCACTGGGGTAGTAGCTCTGTGAATCAGTCAACAAGCTTTTATTTAGCCAGGTTGTGGGCAGCTAGGTGGCGCTATAGTGGATAGAGCACTGGGCCTGGAGTCAGAAAGATTCATCTTCCTGAGTTCAAATATGACCTCAGACACTTACTAGTTAGGTGACCCTGGGGTAAGTCGCTTATCCCTGTTTGCTTCAGTTCCTTTGTCTGTAAAATAAACTGGAAAAGGAAATGGCAAACTACTCCTGTATTTTTGCCAAAAAAAAAAAAAACAACAAACCAAAAACCAAACAAAGTCACAAAAAGTTAGACACAATTGAAAACCACTGAATAACAATAATGAAGAATGTGGGGATAAAAATTATCCAACTTACAATAGGAGAAACTGAGGCAGAGCTCTGAGCCAATGGTACTTTATTAAAGGGTCCATGTTCCTCTCTAAAGAAGTGCACCTCATATCTTCTTGATCTGAGATGCCTCCTCCTTCCAGGGTACTGTGCTAAGTTCTGGGGATACAATCTAAAGCAAAAGACAGAACGTACCATTCCCTGCCTCAAGGAGCTCACAGTCTAACAGAGGAGACAGCATGCAAATAACTATGTAGCAGCAAGATATAGACAGGATAAATTGGCCATAACAGAGGAAGGCACTAGCATTGAGAGGAACTGGGAAAAGGTTCTTGTAGAAGGTGAGATTTTAGCTGGGATTTTAAGGAAGCCGGGAGATGGAGATGAGGAAGAGCATTCCAGGCATGGGGGGCAGCCCGTAAAAATGCCTGGAGTCTGGAGATGGATGCAAGGGGCAGCAATGAGACCTGTGCTGGTGTCCATGTATGGGAGGGAGTAAAGTGTAAGAGGTCTAGCGAGTAGGAGAGGGCCAGGTTTGGAAGGGCTTTCCATGCCAGACAGAAGAGGATGTGGTAACCTAGAGTATGGTAAAAAAGATGGCACCCTCAAAAGAAACAGGAGAGTTTGGAGGAGAAGCTAGTTTCAAGGGAGGATGATAAGTTCCTTTGTGGATGAGTCGAGTTGGAAAGTAGCACACTAAGAACCTTAGGGCCTAATACAGAGACACTCTTTGTGCTGTAACTTCCCCACCACATGTACACACGGTCACATCCCATTGAGATAAGGTCACACAGCTAGTGGTGAGTGGCTGAGTCAGCCATGAGACAACTCAAGTCTTCTGACCTCAAACCCAGAATCCTCTTCCCCAGTGCACCAGGACATTTCTTCTTAGGGACACAAATTCCTTCCCTTCCTTCCTCTCTCAACCCTCCCATCCCTCCCAATCCCAACCCATAAGAGGCTTCCGGAAGGCTGGGGACAACTTCAGTCTCTCACTTCCCGCCAACCCAGTCTGTGGTTTTCTGATGCTTTGAGTATGATGTTCATTCCCTCATCTCTGCTCGAGTAAGACAGGCAGCCATCGGTTTAAGGCCAGCGTTTTAATGTCCGACTGACCAGAGCTCCTTCGCAGCAGGCGCCAAAACCACTTAATGCAAGCATTTCTGCGCCCAGCTCATTTGATCCAAGCATTTGTGTGTTCCTGGCCGCAGGGCAGGAATGCAGACCTGGTATGAGGGGCTGGGGGAGGGGACTGGCCAGACACATGCGCTCTCTGCAGGGGAATGGAGTCTGTTTAGATATATTCAAAGGTATTTACTAGCTCCACTGGATGGCCAGGGTCTTTGAAAATCCCACAGTTGATGAAAGGAAAGAGAAGCCCGGCTTTCGGCCTACTGCAGATCCTCTCAGGCCTCCTGCGGGCCCAAGCCACCAGTGGTTCATTTTTGTTCTAACATCTGGCCTGGGACCAAAGAGTCATCTTTCTCTAGCTCTTGGCCCCTCTTCACAGAAAGAGAATATTTATGTACAGGGTCATATGCATATTGAGCTGATAACATGGAAGGATGTCCATTCCCTCTTCTAGAGAAATCACAGATCCTGTTTCTTCTCAAAAAACAAACAAATAAAAAAAATTTTAAAGTTAAAGGAAAAGCAAAAGGAAAAAATGATGAGTAGCAGCTTGGGGGACAAAGCTGTTAGTGCTATCCCACTCACTGGTTGTATTTACTTGTTTCTCCTATCCTAGTAGAAGGGACTGTTTTATTCATTTTTTCTTTTTTCCCCAGAACTTAGCACAGTGATTGGCACAGGATCATAGTTACGTGGGACCTTAGGGACCCTCTCTTCCAAGGGTTCTTAGTCTTTCCTTTGCCATGGACCTCTTGGGCAGGTTGGTAAAACCTATGGACCCCTTCCCAGAATGTTTTTAAATGCATAAAATAAAATACTGAGGAATACAAAGGAAAACAGTTATATTGAAATAACAATGGGGTTTCTTTCCCATCCAGATTCATGTTATTGCTGTTGTTCAGTTATTTCAGTTGTGTCCAACACTCCATGACTCCATTTAGGGTTTTCCTAGCAAAGATACTGCAGTGGTTTGCCATTTCCTTCTCCAGCTCATTTGATAGATGAGGAAACTGAGGCAAACAGGATTAAGTGACTTGCCCAGGGTCACCCAGATAGTAAGTGTCTGAGGCCAGATTTGAACTCAGGAAGATGAGTCTTTCTGACTCTAGGCCTCGGCACCATGCACTATGGTGCCACCTAGCTGTGGGCCCCAAGGTAAGAACACCTTATCTAGTCCCACTCATTATATATATACGCTCATTATATACATATATATATATGTATATATATATATATATATATATACATATACACACACACACACACACACACACACATGAAGAATCTGTAGATGTGGCTTGGCCAAATTCACACGGATAAATCAATGGCTGAGCTGGGACGTAGTAGATATTTAATATTGACTTGAATGGCTGGCTTCGTTAAAAATTTATTAGGAGGGGCAGCTAGGTGACACAGTGGATAAGGTACCACCCTGGAGTCAGAAGGACCTGAGTTCAAATCTGGCCTCAGACACCTGATAACGCCTAGCTGTGTGACCCTGGGCAAGTCACTTAACTTCAAATGCCTCACACACAAAAAAAGGTTTATTAGGAGAGATTCTGTCCTGATATTGAGGCTACCTGGATGACAATAAAGAAAGGATCATTGATCTGAACTGGCCATGCATGTTTGCCTACAGAATCAACTTACTCACTTGTAGGCTTCTGCAGGGAAGCAGATTGGGCCATTATGAGAGGTTCGGGGGCTACCTGGGAAGGCCATCTGTGGTTTCGCCCATCAGCAGCATAAAGTCTTTTGAGAATAAAGGCCATCTTGTGCTGAGGCAGATATGATTCACCTGAAAAGTTTTTTTCTTTCTTGAGAGCGTCCTTGTGTAAAGGTGGTTTTGAGGGGAAGATGATTTTTTCTGTGCTACTGACTCCCAGCCAGTGTTTGTCTACTAAAATCCTGCTCTGATGTCTTGTTGTAAACAGGTCTTGCCAAGTGGCAAAGGCACAGCATAGGACTCCACTGTGTCTTGTCAGAGGACCAGAGCCAGCTGATTCAGGGAGGCCTGTTTTCAGATTGGCTGCATCATGATATTTTTGTTGGGGTCATACAACTTTGGAAGGACCAACCATGAAGTTGGACTAGGACTGCAGTCTGTTTTGGTGGAGGGGAATAGCCACACTGAGAAAAATCATAGATCCCAGAAGGGAAAAAGTGTGAAAACCTGAAAAGAAAGGGCCACAGAACCCTAATTTTCCAGTCCTAATCATACATCAAAATCTGGAAGGCATCTCAAGAGGCCAGCTACTCCCACTTCCTCGTTTTAGACTGAGGCATGGTAAGCTTGTGACTTTGCACACAGGGAGCAAACAAGTCAGGCAGAATTTGAACCTGCCTTGGGACTCTTAACTTTTTATGTGTCATGGAACCCCCTTGGCAGTGTGGTGAAGCCCAGAGGATGACTCCTTCTCAGGAGAATGTTCTTAAATGCTTAAAGTGAAATGTAAGGGATAACAAAGGAAACTAATTATATTGAAATATTTTTATCAAAATATAGATATTTAAAAACCAAGTTCACAAATGAATCGCTGTTTAGAGCCAATACTCTTGCCACTGGATCCTGCTGTATCCAACTGACATCTTTTGTTTTCTAAAATGAAAATATTCCTGTGGGTAAGGTCAAGCCTGTGCTTGGGATGAGGGGCCCAGTTTGAGAGAATTCCCCATCTGGCCCCAGCTCTCCCCCACTGGTGCTCCTAAATTGCATGGGGATAGCAATTAGTCACCGGATGAGCTCAGGCCCATGTAATCTGATGACTGTCCTAGCTGCCTTCCTGTCCAAGTGAGCAATCAGTGAGCTGTCACCCCCCTCCCCCTCTCTACTCTACCCCGCTGTGATGGCAGCCCTGCCTCTCCCATTTCCCCCCTCTACCCCAGGAGACATTAGCATACTTCTCTTTTCTCATAGTCCCTGTATTTAGTTAAATTCTTATGGTCTTGCTAAATCCTAGATCTAAACCTATGAATTTAAAAGATCACTCTTGACCTTTTGTGAAATATTTGGGGACAAGTCTCAGAGTCTTGTGTAGAGCAAACATTCCCATGGTCCCCCTTCATCGATCAATCAGTAATCAGTAAACATTTATTAAGCACCTACTATATGCCAGGCACTCATGTAATTTCATAATAGCTCACATTTCCTCTTTATAGAGCTGCATTCCATCCATATATTATGGCAACCCTGAGAGGTAGGGGATGCTATTAACCTGATTTTACAGATGTTGAAACTGAGGGGTGGGGTATGTCCTGACTGGCCTAGGATCACAGGCATAGTTGATAAATCTGAGTCCAAGTTCTTCAGATTCCCAGTCCAACATTTTTTTTTTAACCATTGTAGTGTACTCTTGATCTAGGAAATTAAAAATAATTGTTAGACATGGATCTGTTTTTGAGAAATGGAAAAAAAAGCAATTGCTTTCATGAAGAATGAAATGAAAATGAATATTATAAAATTATATCTACATTAAAATTATATTATGACCCCCAAGCCAGCCCTCAGTTTTCTTTAGTCTCAGCCTCAGTTTCATCTGGGGTTAGCGGGTTAATGGGGTTAGTGATCCTTGTTCTACTGACTTCATAGGGATGTTAGGAAGAAAATGCTTTGTAAGCCTCAAAGTGCTATTTAAATGTGAGCTATTTTTATTAGTTGGAAGAACACTGGATTCTAACTAGAAGGCCCGGTCACATCTGCCCATTACTAGCTATATGGCCTTAGACACATTGCTTCCTCTCTGTGGGTCTCAGTTTCCTTATCTGTTTAAAAAAAATGATTGGACTGGATGGTTTGAGGCCTCTTCCAGTTCTAACCTTCTGCGACTCTGGATGGTGTAGAAATGGGGGTGAAGGACAGACTGAGGGGGATGCAAATATCTATAATGCAACAAGAGAACATCTCACCCTTCGTTTAGCCTTTGAAACGGGAACGAACCCATCTTCTGATTCTACCACATTGTTATAAGTCCTTGAACTCTCACCCCGACCCCTGAATGAAGAACAGCCGATGTGGGTCAGACCTCGCAGAAGCTGCCTCAGAAGAGGGGACTTCTGGCGGTTCCCTAGGAGACTTAGTGCACAGATGGAAGGAGGAGGGAGGTCTCTGCTCCCGGGCCCTCCCTCCCTCCTCTCTCTGCGGTGACTGGCAGCTGCCCTGGTCCCGCCAAAAAGTACAGGCTGTGTACTTGGCAGCCTGGGACCTGGAAATTTCCTTTGTTCTCAGTGCCTGGAGCATGGCCGCCTAGATCAAGTACACACCTTCCACACACACACACACACACACACACACACACACACACACACTTCAGAATGAGGACTGAGACAGGAAGTCTCACCTCAGAGCCTGATAGTCCCGTCCGTCCCTTTCTGGTTATGGGGGAACAGGACATGAATGGGGAGGGGGGGTTCCTCCACTCTCCCTTCATCAGTGGAGGACTGATGCCCCAGGGCTCCAGGGAGGCAGCTGCTCCTTCCTTTGAGCTAGGCAGGGAAAATTCGGTGCCAAGGATCCATCCATAGGCACCGCTAAGCCAGACTCCTCTCCTAGAGGGCCTACGAATTTGGCGGGTTCAGCCCCGTGATAGAAGGGGCTATATGTGCTGAGACAGAAGAGCACAATGCTTGTCCAATGTCTGTTTGATGGACCAAATGGGGGAAGGGGGAGGGGCAGGATGCTCATTCAAAGGGACTTCTTCCACGTATTACTTACCATACCAGATCCTAGGATTTAGAACTGGAAGGAATCTCTTCATTTGGGGAGGAGGGGTGGACCAAGGCCTAGCAAGAAGAAGGAATTTGTCCAAGACTCAGATGCAGAATTTGAATCCAGTTCTCTTTCCACCACACAGTGGCTTCATCTGTGCTTGGCCAGAGGATTGACTGGTGGTTCTAGAAAAACTTCTGGTTTTAGGGGGTTCTGTTTATGGGGTTGGGGGGGGGCAGCAATGAGTGTGTGAGAGCCCTCCAGGGAAGGCAGGAAGTAAGCCGGTCCCTTAAGTGCTTCTCAGAAGGATTTCCAGTTGGTCCACCTGTGTGCCTGGCCTCCCTCTGTTACCAACCCCACCCCAGCTCCCACCACACAGGAAACCCACCCTTAACGCTTAATATATTTACTGACACCTGTTGAGGAACTGGGGATTCTAGAAGGGGTAAAGTTGTCTTTCCCCCTGACCCCCCCCCATACTTACCCAATTGTTATGGGGGATGGGGAGGTGGAGGGCTCTCTGGAGCAAGTCTCAGTTTACTTACTTGTAAAATGAGGATAATACCAGTAGTCTCTACCTCCCAGGACTTAAGGAGATAATATATGTAAAGTGTTTTGCAGACTTTATAACACTATATAAATATCCATAATTATCACCTTATTATTCACCAACCAATCCTTCTCATCCCAGAATCAGGAGGTTAGAGAAATGCAGGTCTAGATGGTCCCTATCAGTCTTCTAATATACAACAACAACACTCCCTTGCCCCCAGCGCCTACTACATTCTGGCGGAATTCTGTCCTATTTTCACCTGTCAGGAAATCAATTGCCCTTGGTCATCTGTTTCAGAATCTAGCAATTCCCAATGTCGTGAAGCTCTTTTTTTCTATCCCACCACCTGCCTTTTCCCTCTCTCCCCCATGCCCTGCAGTTGAAGGTAATTTGGATCAATAAATAGGTAACTGAATGAAGAAGTATTTATTAAGAGCTTACTATATGCCAAGTATTGTGCTAAGCCCTGGAGATATACTAACCAAGAGCACTCCCAAAGAGCTCACATTCCATATGAGGGAGACAACATATATAGGAAGGTGTGGCAGCCTCAAGGAGGGTGGAAAGTCCAGGTGATCTTTAGGGATCAGCCAGTCCTGGATGGGGTGGGGGGAGGGTCCTTAGGATGGAGATCAGCCAGGCCTGGGTGGGGTGGGGGGAGGGTCCTTAGGATGTAGATGCAGAGAGAACAGCCAGGCCTGGGTGGGGTGAGGGGAGAGTCCTTAGGATGGAGATCAGCCAGACCTGGATGGGGTGGGGGGAGAGGGTCCTTAGGATGGAGATGTGGGGAGATCAGCCAGGCCTGGGTATCTTTTGAGTAGAGCGGGACAGAAGGTGAGGACTAGGTGTCCAGAAGGTATAAGAGAAGGACATTTCTACTTGTGGGTTCGTTTCTCCAAATGGGATGTTGTCCTCAGAAGGGAATCACAGAAGCCTTTCTTCCTCCTAGTTCATCTCAGAGACCATTCTAGCTCAACTCTTTTATTTTTATAGAGGAAGAAACTAGGACATCAGTGGGGAGTGGTGGGGAGAGGATTTTCCTATAGTCACCCCATGAGGTAATGACACCATTGAGACTAGAACCCTGGTCTCTTGACTCTCAATTAAGGATTCCCTCCACCTCACCCTCATTTGTTTGCCTTCTCTTACAGCTCCTCAGCCCTATCTGCCAGGGGTCTCCCCCTTCTATGAGCTCCTCTGACATCAATACTGTACATACACACTGTCTGTAGGGAGTTCACACCATTTAGGATTATTAGTGATCTTTTCATGTGTCTTATATCCCCCGACTAGACTAGAATCTTCTTGAAAGCAGGGACCCTATTTTCCCAATACAATGTTATTCACAGGACAAGGCACACAGATAGTTATCAACCAATCAATTGATAAATGTTTATTGAGCACCTACTATGTGCCAGGCACTGTGCTAAGAGCTGGGGATACAAAAAGGAGCAAAAGACCGTCTCTGCCCTCAAGGAGCTTACAGTCTAATGGGGGAGAGACAATATGCAAAGAAATATACACAAAGCAAGCACTATGCAGGATAAATAGGGATCGTTGATAGAGAAAAGGTATTGGAATTAAGAGGGCTTGGGGAAGGCTTCCTGTAGAAGGTGGGATTTTAGTTAGGACTTGAAGGAAGCCAGAGAGGCCAGTAGTCAGAGAGGAGGGAGAACACTTCAGACACTGGGGACAATCAGAGAAAATGCTTAGAGCCAAGAGCCAGAGTGTCTTGTTTGTGGAACAGCAGGGAGGCTGGTGTCACTGGATCAAAGAGTACTTGCCGGAGAGTAAGGCATAAGAAGACTGGAACAGTAGCAGGGGACTAGATTATGAAGGGCTTTCAGCTCCAAACAGCATTTTCTATTTGTTCCTGGAAGAAATAGGGAGCTGATGAAGCTTATTTAGTAAGAGCCTTGGTGACACAAACAGACCTTTCCTTTAGGAAAAACACTTTGGTGGCTGAATGGAGGATGGAGAGGAGTGGTAAATATAGTAATTAGTATACTAATGGTATATTACCAAATATAGTAACATAATATAAATATAGCAAATATAAATATCTATAGGAAAAATACAATATGATCTGTAAATATATGTACATACCTTATCCATTGTATTATTTAATAGGTATATATTATATATTACTAAATGTAGTAATATATAGTGATAAATATAGTAATATGAATATAGTAAATATAAATATATCTATAGGAAATATATAATCTGTAAATATATGTATATATCTTATTTATTGTACTATATAATGGGTATATAAGTAAATATTACTAAATGTAGTAATATATAGTGATATAAATATATCTATAGGAAATATAGATTATGTAATCTGTAAATATATGTCTATATATTATCTATTTTATTATATAACCATATATTGTACATTACTAAATCTAGTAATATATAGTGATATAGTAATATAAATATAGTAAATACAAATATATCTATAGGAAATATAAAATCTGAAAATATATATCTTGTCTATTTTATCATATAATAGGTATATATTATATATTACTAAATGTAGTAATATATAGTGATACATATAGTAATATGAATATAGTAAATATAAATATATCTATAGGAAATATAGAATATGTAATCTGTAAATATATGTATATATCTTATCTATTTTATTATATAATAGGTATATATTATATATTACTAAATATACTAATATATAGTGATAAATATAGTAATAGAAATACATCTATGTAATACATAACAAATAATCTGTAAATATATGTATGTATTTTATATAATTATATAACATGTCTATATTATGCTATGTACTCTATATTATATATAATTACTCAGTAAATACATTTCATGTTAGAGCTGGAAGGGACCTGATCTGTCATATGTACTACCCCCACCCCCATTCTACAGATGGATAAACTGAAACCTGGAGGGGTGAAGTACTCGTACTAACTCACATTTCCATAACACTTTGTTTACCTTGTACTTTCCATTCCATAACCCTGTGAGAATCATAGTACAGGTATTAATATGTCCCCTTTACAAACAAAAAAAAATGAGTCTCTTAAAGGTTGTGATTTGCCTGTGGTCACACAGCTAATGAGTGTAACAGTCAGAATTTGAACCCAGGTTCTTTGATTCTTTCCCATGACCTTGCACAATTTGCTGAAGGATTAAAACAATGCATGAGTCACGGCGTTATTTTAATAGACTTTTTAATGTTGAGAAGTCAGTAGTACACTTATTCTTGGTGCAATGTTCCCGCTGGTACTTGCTAATCGAATCTTGGTTGCCTACCTTAGTAGTCTCACTGAGAAAGGTGGCCTCCTTGGAGGAGGGTGGCTTTCCTTCCTGGGCTTCTTACTTGAACGTCTGTGTCTGCATAGGAACTGCTCCCTCCCTCCCTGGGTGATTCATTTGTAACTTCTAATGGTAAACTCCTGATGACAATTGCTCTTGAGACCACACCAGCCACAGCGACGATGGACCGTGGGAGGCGACTGGTCGTGCTGAGCTCTTCCCGAATGTTGGTGTTCTCTTTGCTGGCGAGCTGGCGAGTGTTTATAGGGGGAACGGAGAGCAGGGAGAAAATGATTATCCTCTATGAGAGGGGGAATGGAATGGTCACTGGTTTTCTCTTCTGCTGCAGGAGCGCCATGTCTTTGAGGCTTTGCTGCTAAAAGTGGCAGTGGAAGGCAGAGGCAATGGTCCCTCTGCTGCTTTTGGTCAGGTTGTGCACCTTGCTGATGAAGGTAGTGTTGTCTTCCTCTTCTTCGAAGGTGTTTTTCTCCCTCAGGTTCCAAAGGGAGGTAGTTACCTGGGGGTGGCAAGGTAGAAGGCTGCTTTTCTCTGAATGTGAAAGGAAGAATTCCTGGGAAGGAAATAAACCAGACAGAAGCCTATGTTTATCCCAGGTCAAAGAGAAGGACTAATGGAAGGGGGTTGAACTGAGGTCCTATTCAGCTCTAGTAATCAGTGGGTAGCACTGATTTTTTTAAAAAACATCAACACTAAATTTATGAGGTCCTGTACCTATCCTTCATCTTTCTGATCACAAATAACATTCACTTGCCTGAAAGCTGCCTGTGAATGGCTTTTCCTCAGTAAAGCTCTGGAATCTGTAATTAACAGATCCTATCTTATTTTTTGTTTCAAATAAAATAAGAAACTATTTGGATGTATTTGCCAACAATTACTGTTTACAAATCGTTTTATTTTTTTTGTTTGTTTTTTAATCCTGGGTCTCCCTATCTCGCCCAACCTGGAAATGCAGTGGCCACTGATGGGTTTCATCCCACTGCTCGCCACCATGGAAGCTTTGCCCTTCTCCATTTTCATTCTGGGCCAGTTTGAGCATCTCCTTTTCCCCGTTAGGCAGCCTGATGGTCCCCTGCTTCCCAAGGTTCACCATATTGGTCTTGGACTTAATGTGGACATGTAAAGCTTTAGCTTTACTGCAGCTCAGAACTCCTGAACTCAAGCAATTCACAAGCCTCAACCTCATTAGTACTGTACGTTATAGACATGTCCCACCACGCCTGGCTAGAACTTGTTTTAAGAAGGAACAAGTTTACATTCCCATAATCTTTGTTACATCTGGAAGTCGCAGGTGCAAACTTTTATTTTGCTGTATTCTATTTTCCAAAAGTAGTAGGAAAGCCAATCTTTCAGTAAATCGAGAACTATATTCTATTCCTTTCACTCCTGAAAACATAGTCTGATTCAAATGATAGGCAAGGCTACATATCATAGGATTATGGGTTTAGAGCTAGGTGGAACCTTAGAGCAACATTGAGTCCAGCCTCCATGATCAAGAGACTTAGTCACATGGAAGTCAAGTGACTTGCCCAGTGTCAACAGTTAGTGTCTGAGGCAGGATTTGAACCCAGGTCCTCCTGACTCCAGTTCTGTTACTGGGTCTACTACTCTCTCATCTGACAAGGCCCCAAGGTCCTGCGATACAAATCCTTGAAAGTCAGTGATCAACCTAGGTCAATCAGTCAATAAAACATTTATCAAGCACCTAGAGTGTTCCAGGGATCAGCCAGGTGGCACATTAGATAGAGCACCAGGCCTGGAGTCAGGAAGACCTGAGTTCAAATGTGGCCTCAGACACTTACTGGCTGTTTGACCTTAGAAAAATCATTTAACCCCATTTGCCTCAATTTCTTCATCTGTAAAATGAGCTAGAGAAGGAAATGGAAAACTACTCCAGTATCTTTGACAAGAAGAGTTGAACGTGACTGAAAGGAATGAACAACAACAATAGGCATTGTGTTAAGTCTTGGGGAGACCAAAAAGAGACAAAAGTCAGTCCCTACCCTCGAGGAGTTCACAATCTAACGGAGGGGACCCCAAGCAAACAAATATGCACAAACAGGCTCTCTATAGGAAGTGATTAAGAGAGGGGAGGCCTTAGAATTAAGAGAGGTTAGGGAAGGTTTCTTGGTTTGTTAGTTGGGACTTAAAGAAAACCAGGGAAGCTAGGATGTGAAGATGAGAAGGGAGAAACATTTCAGGCATGGGGAGATAGCCAGAGAAAATGCCTGGAGTCAAGAGACGGAGTGCCTTGTTCATAGATAACAGAGTCCAATGTCATTGGATCAAAGGGTATGTAAGGTATAAAAAGACTGGAATGGTAGAAGAGGACTAGGTTATGAAGGGTTTTGAATGCCAGACAGAGGATTTTGTATTTGATCCTGGCGGCAATTGGGAGCCAATTGGGGTGTTTATTATAGAGTAGAGGTGTGATATGATTGGACCTGCGTCTTTAGTGACTGAATGGAAAGTAGGCTGGTGTGGAGAACAGGAACAACCATTGGCAGGCTAGTGCAGAAGTGCAGGTGTGAGGTAATGAGGGCCTGCACTGGAAGGGTTGCAGTGTCAGAGGAGAGAAGAGGGTATATTTAAGAAATGTTGCAAAGATGAAAGGTGATAGGTGTTGGCACTAAACTGGATATGGGGGAGGGGTGCTGAGAGATGGTGAGGAGTTGAGGGTGGAACCTAGGTTGGGATCCTGAGGGACTAGGAGGATAGTGTTGCCCTCTATAGTAATGGGGAAGGTTGGAGGGGGATTGTTGGGAGAAAGGTAATGAGTTTGGTTTTGGATGTGTTGAGTTTAAGATGTCCATTGCACATCCAATTGAAGAGGTCTGAAACAAAGTTGGAACTCTGAGACTGAAGTTCAGTAGAGAGGTTAGGGCAGGATAGGAAGATTTAAGAATCATCAGCATAGAGTTGGTAATGGAAGCTAATGATATTACCGAGTGAAGTAGTATAGATGAAGAAGAGAAGAGGACCCAGGACAGAATTGTAGACACCTAGGGTTAGAGAGTATGACCTAGATGAGGCAGAGAAGTAGTAAGATAGGTAGGAGGAGAATGAAGAGAGGGTAATATCCTGAATACCTAGAGGTAACAGAATATGAAGGAGGAGAGGGTGATCCACAGTGTCAAAGGCTCTAGAAAGGTCAAGGAGAATGAGGATTGAGAAAAGCCCTTTGGATTTGTCAATTAGGAAATCATCAGTAAATTTGCAGAGACCAGTGTTGGTAGAATGTTGAGGTTGGAAGCCTTAAGGGGTTAAGAGAGTGAGAGGAGAGAAAGTGGAGGCACCTATTGTAGATGGTCCTTTCAAGGAGCTTAGCCACAAAGGGCAGAAGACATAGAGGATAGACATATTGGGGATGGAAGGTTTGAGGGTATTTTGAGCATAAGGGAGACGTGGCTGTATTTGTAGGCAGTAGGGGAAGGAGCCAGTAGACAGGGAGAGATTGAAGATAAGTGATAAAGTGGGGATGACAGAGGGGACAATCTGTTGGAGGAGATGGGATGGAATGGAGTCACTTGAGCAGATAAAGGGGTAACCTTGGTAAGCAGTAAGGCCACTTTATCTCGTGAGACATGAATGAAGGAGGAGATGTGGCAGAAGGCACATGAGTGGCATGAAATGAGGATAGGGAAGAAGAGGGAGCTTATGGAGAATGACCTTGATTTTTTTTCTGTAAAATATGAGGCAAGGTTCTTTAGCTGAGAGGGTAGAGGGAGGGGGAGTCATAGGGGCTTTGAGGAGGGATGAAAAGGTTTGGAAGAGCTGCCATGCAGAGTGGGATAATGAGTTGACCTTGTATTACATAAATTGGTAGTGGCCCCAATCAAAACATTTGCATGATAGATGGTAGTGTTGTAAATAGGGCTATTCAGCCACTCCCATTTATCCTTCCCCGTTCTACTACTGACTCATTGTCCCTATGAGTTTCCTAACGTGAGTCAAAAGATCTTTAATTCCCTCTATATTTTTTCGTTCTGAGCCCCCCAGGCAGAGACAGCACTCCAACAAAGCAGTTCAGTGTTTGAACGATTTCTTCTCTATTGGCTCCTCTCAGCTACCTACGCCTTTCCTTTTCCCAGATCCATGTGGCTTGTTATGGTCTCCCCTTCCCCATCTCACTATGACTTCTACAGGACTCTTCTCTTGGACTGCCTAAACTGACTTTTTTTTTAAATTGTCTTTTAAAGGTCATCTGGGACATAGTCAATCACTGTTGAATCTATTGGCATCTGTTGTTATGTTGTTTCAGTTGTGTCTGACTCTTCGTGACTCCATTTAGGGTTTTCTTGGCAAAGATACTGGAATGGTTTATAATTTCCTTCTCCAGTCCATTTTGCAGATGAGGCAAACAGGATTAAGTGATTTTCCCAGGGTCACTCTGCTAGTATGTGTCTGAGGCCAGATTTGAACTCAGGAAGATGAGTCTTCCTGATTCCAAGTCCAATGCTTTGTGCACTATGACACCATCTAGCAACCCATTTTTGACATTATTACTTCTTTTCTAATTCACTCAAGGGTCTTGTTCATACCTCATGAAGGGATCGCTGGTATGGCTTCATTTTCAATGTTCATAGTTTGTTTAGTACTTATCAGCCCCTTTTCTATTATTAGGTCCTCAGTGTTCAAGACCAACTCCATATTACACATTTTCATGTGCCATTATTATGTATTATGGTTTTCTTTGTATAAATCAGTCAGTAAGCATGTATTAAGTGCCCACTATTTGTGAGGCATTATGGATACTCTGGGAATACAAAGACAAAAGCTAAATTGTCCTTGACCTCAAGGAATTTATCAATCAATATATATTAAGTGCTTACAAGTACTGGGCCTACAAAAAAAGGCAAAAGACAGCCCCATCTTCAAGGAGTTCCCAATCTAACAGGGAGACAATGAACAAATAAATATACACAAACAAGATATACAGGATACGCTTAAATTCCAGTGGTGGAAATAAAATGTATACATATGAGTATAGAATATGTGCAAAATGAAACATATCCTATCCTCCAAAACAGTGGGCTTTCTGAAGGCAAGGATGTTGTGTTAGTTAACCTTTATATTATCTCTTGGACCTAGCACAGTGCTATGTACACAGGAGACAAGAGGTCTCTATTAATAGATTCCCCAGGGGATCAGTGCTTGGCCCTATTTCATATGATGTTTTAATCACTAATTTGGATAAATGAATAGATGGCATACTTATTATATTTGCAGATTACTCCATGCAGGGAGGGATGGCAAAAATACTGGATAAAAGATCCAAGAGATCTCGATAGACTAAAATGGTGGGCTGAGTATAATAAGACTCATTATTAGTCTAATATTTAGCTAATAAGAATTAATTAAATACTTACTATGAGCCAGGCACTGTGCTAAACTCTGGGGATACAAAGAAAGGTTAAAAAACAATTCACAGTCTAATGGTGGAGACAACATGCAAAGACTATGTATAAACAAGATATATACAAGATAATTTGGAAATTACCAACAGAGGGAAGGCATCAGCGTCAAGTAGGATTAGGAAAGACTTCTTTTAGAAGGCGTGATTCTAGCTGGGACTTGAAAGAAACAAAGGAAATCCAGAGGTGGAGCTAAAGAGGGAGAGAATTCTAAGCATGGGGAAAAGCCTGTGAAAATGCCTGGAGTCCAGAGATGGAATGTTTTCTTCTAGGAATAGCAAGGAGACCAATGTCACTGGATGGAAGAGTGCTTGGGGGATGGGAGGTATAAAAGGACTGGAAAAGAAGGGGGTTGTGTGTGGGGGGAACAAATTAGGAGGGGCTTTAAAAGCTAAACAGGGGATTTTATATTTGATCCTAGAGGTAATAGGGAGCCACTGGAGTTGATTGAATGGGGAGGAGGGTGTGATATGATCAGACCTGTGTTTTAGGTATTTTGATAGTTGGGTAGAGGATAGACTGGAGTGGGAAGACATTTGAGACAGGGAGATAAACCAGAAGATTATTGCACTGACCTAGGAGTGAGATGATGAAGGTTTGCACTAGGGTGGCGGTAGTGTCAGAAGAGAGAAGGGAGCACCTTTAAGAGATGTTTTGAAGGTAGAATCAATAGGACTTGGAAACAAATTGGGTATGTGGGGGGACAGAATGTGAGAGAGTGAGGCATTGAGGATGACACTTAGGTTGTGAGCCTAAGAGGATGGTAGTGCCCTCAAAAGTAATAGGGAAGTTAGGAAGAGGGGAGGGTTTGGGAGTGAAGATAATAAATTCAGTTTTGGACACAATGAGTTAAAGATGTCTATGTCTTATAGACATATTGTAGATATGTAATAGGCAATTGGTGATATGAGACTAGAGATCAAAAGAGAGATTAGGATTGGATAAATAAATAAAAAATTGGATAAACAGCTGCATAAAAAATAGTAGAATCCATGGGAGCTGCTGAGATTCCCAAGTGAAAAAGTATAGAGGGAGAAGAGAGGAGGGCTCAGCACAGCGCCTTGGGGGACACTCATGCTTAGTGGGCATGATCTGGATGAAGATTCAGCAAAGGAGACCGAGAAGGAAAGACCAGACAGGTAGGAAGAAAGCCAGGAGAGAATGTGAGAGTATTGGAGAAGAAAGAAGAGAATGATGAACAGTGTCATAGGATACAGAGAGGTCAAGAAAAGATCATTGGAGATAAGACCATTGGATTTGGCTAAGACATCACTGGTAACTTTGGAGTCATTCCAGGTGAATGAAGGCAGAAACTTCAAGGAATTAAGAAAAGAGAGAAAAGGAAATAGACTATCTTCTTGTAGACCATCTTCTCAAGATGTTTAGCGATGAAAGCGCGGAGAAATATTGGATGATAACTGATGGGGATGGATAAATCAATGAGGTCTTTTTGAGGATGAGGCAGAGTTTGTAGGCAGTAGGGAAGCAACTACTAGACAGGCAAAGACTGAATATTAGCGAGAAGGTAGGGATGATAGAGGAGAAATCTGTTGGAGAAGATAAGACAGACCAGCATCTTTTGCGTTTGCCTTGGCAAAAAGGGCAGTCACTTCTTCATGTGAGACCAGGGTGAAGGAGAATACAGTGGGAGAAGTCATCTGAATAATGTGAGATGAGAAGGAAGGGATTATAATCTATTCCAAAAGTCAATTGCCCAAGTAAAAGTTGGGGGTGGGGAGGGAAGGAGGAAGGGGCTCTAGGTAGGAGAATTTCTGAAAAAAGACCTGGGGGTTTTAATGAAATACAAACTCTTATGTCAGTCATCAGTACCATGTGGCAGACTCAGATGCTAATACTCTCTCAGGCTGCAATCCGAGTCACAGTGTCATGAAATTTTAGAGTTGTACAGAACCTTGGCAGCCATCTCATCCAGTCTAGACCTGAAGAACGAATTGCCATTTTGACATAGCCCCATTTGACAGCAGTATACCACCTTTGGAGAGCTCTAATTATTAGGAAGATTTTCTGGACACCAAGCCTAAATTTTCCTTTTTGAAACTTACGCTTCTGACCCTTTGGCTTATGGCTTATGCTTCTGACCCTTTGGGACCAAGCAGAGCAAGCTCCCCCATAATAGAGCTCTTCAAATATATAAAGACAGTCATTGTGTTCCTCTCTTCACCCCAATTTTTCAACTAATCACATGCATTCTAGGCTACCATCTTCATGCTACCATCCTCATTGTATTCCTCTGAGTATCAGGAGAGTGAAGAGCAAGACTCTGACCACCTCCGTATTTTTGGAGGTTATGCCAAGATTATTTCATATATTTTTTGGTATCGTATTAGCTGTTAGCCAATATTGAACTTGCAGTCCCCTGAAATCTCCATGCAACTCCATCTCCCCCACCTTATACTTGTGAAGCTGATGTAAAAAAAAAGTTTTAAAATTTTGATAGTTTTTTCATCACCTTTATTTTCAAATATATTCCTTCCTTACCCAGTGAGCTATGTTTTATAATAAAAGCAAAAAAAGGAAAGAAGGAAGGAGAGAAGAAAGGAAAGAAGGAATGGAGGGTGGGGGGGAAGGGAGGGAAGGAGGAAAAAAGGAAGGGAGAGAATGAAGTGAAGAAGGGAGGAAGAAAGAGAGGGAGTAGAGGGAGGGAGGAAGAAAAGGAAGGAAGGGAGAAAGGGATAGAGAGAGGAAAAAAGAAAGGAAGAAAGAGAAGAAGGAAAGGAGGGAGGGAAGAAAGAAGGAAGAGAGGGAGGGAAGAAGGGAGGAAGGAAGGGAGGGAGGGAAGAACAAAGAAGAAGAGAAGGAGGGAAAGAGGAAAGAAGTGAGGGAGGGAGAGAGGGAGGTAGAAAAGAAGGGAGAAAGGCAGGGAGGGAAAGAGGGAGAGAAGAAGGAAGAAAGAAAGAAGGAAGGGAGGGAGGGAGGGAAGGAAGGAGGAAAAATAAGGAAAAAAAGCAGTTCAGTAAACCTGTCAACTCAATGTGACAGTTGGTGCAATGTCTTACACAACACAACACACACACACTCAGATTTCTATATCTACAAAGAAAATTGGGAGGTGCATTTTCTTACGTCTTCTCTGGAGCTAAGCTTGCTCAATATAACTATGCAGTGTTCATTGGTTTTGTTTTGTTTTTTTTTGTTCTTTCCATGTACATTGCTGTAGTTATTGCGTATATTGTTTTCCTGGTTCTGCTTACTTCACTATCAGTTTATATATGTCTTCCCATGCTTCTCTGAGTTCTTCATATTCACCACTTTTTATGATTCTGTAATAATCCATTACATTCATGTATCACAATTTGTTTAACCATCCATCCAATCAACGAATGGCTACTTTGTTTCCAGGTCTTTGACGCCACAGAAAGGGCTATTCTATGAGACCTTTCTTTTTGTCTTGGACTTCCTTGGCATAGAAATCTGGGAGTGGAATATCTGAGTCAAAGCATGTGGACATATTTGTCAGCTTTTTAGCCCAGTTCCAAATTGTTTTTAATAGTGGTTACATCGGTTCACATCTCCTCCAACAGTGTAGTAGTGCGCCTGTCTTTCTACAGCCAACACTATTTCCATCTTTTGCCTTCTGGCCAGTTTGCTAGATGTGAAAAAAAGCAAACAACTGCCTAGAGGTGTTTTGATTTGCATTTCTCTTATTAGGGCTGACATTGGAGCAATCTTTCATATAGTTAACAGTTCATAATCCTTCTGAGAATTGTTCTTTCATATTCTTTGATCATTTATCCATTGGGGAGTAACTCTTGGTCTACATATTTCTTTCAGTCCCCTATATATTTTTGATATGAGATTCTTATCATAGGTATTTGATACAAATTTTTTTTCCTAATTGATACAATCCCTTTTTATCTTAGTTGAATTGATATTAATATAAAAACTTTTCAATTTCATGTAATCAAAATTATCCAATGCATCTTTTGTAATCACTATCTCTCATTCTGAGTAAGACTATTCTCTGTAGCCATATCTATGTAAGGTCCCTGATTCTGTGTTCTTCTCATTTTAGTATGGTGTAGATTTTAAAATTCAGGCCATCTCCGTAATTGTGTTTATTGTGACATGCGGTGGATGATATGAAGATGCCGGTATAAACCTAATTTATACCAAATTATATTCTAGTTTTCCCAGTGGTTTCTATCAAAAAGAGAGGTCTACTCCAAGTAATTAATATTCTCAGGTTAATTAAACTCTGACTTATTGAATTTAATTGTTTCTGATTCTTCCTTTTCTAGTCTGTCCCACTAGTTTACTTTTCTCTTTTTTAATCATTACCAGATAGGTTCAATAATTACTGTTTTACAATTTGAGGTTTAGACTGCTATTTCCCCTTTGTTCTTTATTTTTTCATTATTTTCCTTAAAATTTTAGGCTTTTTGTTCCTCCAGATGAATTTCGTTATTATTTTGTCTTGATCTATAAAATACACTTTTGTTAGTTTGATTGCTACAAGCAAATTAATTTGTGCAGTATACTTTTTATTATATTTGTATGACCAACCATGAGCAAGGGATATCCTTCCAATGGTTTGTAATTTTAAAATTTCTTTAAACAATGTTTTATAATTGTATTTATTTTCAGTGTGTTTTGCTAAACCTACTGTTAGATATTTTATCCATTTTGTAGCTATTTTTCATGAGATTTGGTTTTCTCTTATTTCCTTCTGAGTTTTACTGTGAGTATATCGATTACTGTTGATGTTTGTGGATCTATTTTGAGTTCTGAAACTTTACTGCAGCCATGAATTGCCTCAGTTTTAATGCTGATAATCTGGGATTTTCTAAGTAAATCATCATGTCATCAGCAAACAGGGATAATTTTATCCCCTCTTTGACTTTATTTATGCCTTTAATTTTTCCCATTTAATCGCCATTACTAGAATTTCTACATCTATATCAAATACTATTAAGAAAAGGGAGACAATTAATGGGAGTGTTTTGCATAATGATACATGCATGGCCTATGTTGAATTGCTTGCCTTCTTAGGCAGAGTGGGTGGGGAGGGAAGAGGGGAGAGAATTTGGAACTCAAAGTTTTAAAAGCAGATGCTCAAAAAAAAAGTTGTTTTTGCATGCAACTGGGAAATAAGATGTACAGGCAATGGGGCATAGAAATCTGTCTTGCCCTACAAGAAAGTAAGGGGAAAAAGGATGGAGGGGGGAGGGGGGGATGACAAAAGGGAGGACTGACTGGGGAACAGGGCAATCAGAATATATGCCATCTTGGAGTGGGGGGGAGGGTAGAAATGAGGAGAAAATTTGTAACTCAAAATCTTGTGGAAATCAATGCTGAAAACTAAAAAATATTGAATAATAAAGTATGGAATTCAAAAAAAAGAAAAGAAAAGAAAAGGGAGACATCCTTGCTTTATTACCATTTTTATTGGAAACCTCCTAGTGTTTCCTCATTCCTCATAATGCTAGCTTTGAGGTTTAGATATATTAAATGCTATAGTGTGTAGAGAGTGGACCTCAAAGATAAAAAAAAAAGACCTGCTTCTGATAAACAATGGCTCTTTAATCCTGGGCAAGTCACTTAGCCACTCATGGCTCTAGGCAACTCTGAGATGCTGAGAAGATACCCACCTGTATTGGCAGAGCTTCTTCCTCTGAGACTTTTCTGTTATCAGTAAAATTACAGGTTCAGCACCTATCCCCTGTCATATTGAAAAATGGCCCTTTCATGCCTCTTCTCTGGAGGATTTTTTGTCTGTTTTTATCATAAATGAGCGTGTTACTTTGTCAAAGGCCTTTTCAGGATTTATTGATAGACTTACATAAGTTGGGGTGTTTTGTAAAGTTGGTTCTCTGAATTCAACTGTAAGAGTTTACATTTGTCCCTATTTGGTTTCATCTTTTTAGGTGCCGCTTAATGTCGTAAGCCCATCAAGGATACTGAATCTCATCTCTTTCATCTCTTGTGCCATCCATCCCTCCTAGTTTTGAGTCCCCTGCAAGTTTGAGGCACAGTGTCCTGCCAAGAAGGGCTCATTGTTCTGGACATGGGAGTTGATTGTCCCCACTGTGCTCTGGGCCAGTCAGACTACACCTGGAGTGCTGCTATCGGGTCTTCCTACTGTATCTCAGGATGGATGTTACTAAACTGTAGTGTCCACAAGGGGATAATCAGGATGGGAAAGGGATTTTAGAGAAGTCATATTTGATGGATTCATTTATTCAAGAAGTATTTCATGATTATTGCAAGAATAATGAGAGGAAGAGAGGAAGTGTGGTATAGTGGAGTCAGGAGCATCTGGGTTCAAGGAAAAACTCTTAAGATGTAATGTCTGTGTAACCCTGGGGAAATCACTTAACCTCTCACTATCCCCAGGAAACTTTCTGAGACATAAATTCCTGAACAGTAGCTGTTCTGCATTAGAAGAGAGAGTTTTCTTACAGAGGGCGACCTATATCAATGCAATCGCGTATCTGATAATAATATTAATAATAACAACAATCATAAATTTATATAATGCTTTAAGCTTAGCAGAGATCTTTATATATGTTATCTCATTTGATCCTCACAACAACCCACTGAGATAGGAGCTAACATTCTAATTTTACAAGTGAGGAAACTGAGGTTGGGCGATTTTGCTCAGCATTTGAAATTCCAAGTCCAGCATTTTAATTACTATGCTGCATTGCTTCTACTCTCTCTCTCTCTCTCTCTCTGGCTCTCGCTCTGTGTGTGTGTGTGTGTGTGTGTGTGCCAGGCACTGTGATTATCAGTTGAAGAAACAGGGATGTGTAGCCTGGAGAATAAAAGGTCTAAGAGGGGAGGTGGGAGTTGTCTTTAAATCATTGAAGGTTTGGTCTTAGCTTCATTCATTTAGGAACTAGAGGGGAAAAAATCCTGGATCCTGCTGTTCTCTTAAACCATATCTTTACTCCCCTTTCCTACCAAACTTCTGGAAAGAGGTCAGCCTCTTTCTCACCAGCCTGCTCACTCCTCAAGCAAGTCCCTGCCATCTTGGTTTTGTCTCTAACACTCTACCTACCATGCTTTCCAAGGTCCCAAATGACTTCCTCACCAAATCCAGTGTAGGCATGCCATGGTGGGAAGAACCCAGGACTTAATGTTAGGAAAGATCTGAATCCTAGCTCTAACCTTATCCAGTCCTGTGACTATAATCATCCTTTTGTAGAAGACTTCCAAAACTTTTTTTTGTCACATGGAAGAGGGATTAGATTTATCCTGTTTATAGTATATGCCAGAGCCCTGACCTCTCTTCTGAGTTGTAGTCCCTCCTCTCCAACTGTCTGGTGAACGGCTTCATTTGGATGACCCAGTCTGTATCTCAAACTCAACAGTTCTAAAACTAATTTCATTTTCCTCCCTCCCCCACCACCACCCCAAACCTGCCCTTCCTCCTAGTTTCCTTATTTGTGCTGATGGCGCCACCTTCTTCTTAGTTAATCAAGTTTATAACCCTAGAGTCATCTTTGACTTCCTTGTCCCTTAGCCAGCACATGTAGTGGTTTGCCAAATCTTGTTGTCTCTACCCAGACAACATTCTCACATGTCTGTCCCCTTCTGTCTGCTCACACTGTTACTACTCTCAATCATCTCTCCTTTGGACTATCATAATTGCCTCTTAACATGTCTCCTTCTTCCAATCCATGTATGGAGGTCAGACCAATCTTATTATTGCACAGATCTGATGACCTCCCTCTTTGATTTTTAAAAATTTAACTTTTTTCAAAGAACAAAAATCCACCTTCTCTCTTTTTTCCCCTCCACCTCCCTCCCCCATTGAAAAGGAAAACAAAACAAACCCATAACAAATATGCATAGCTAAGCAAAACAGATTTACAGATTCCTTGACTGGCCATACACAAAAAATAGATTCCTTCATCTGTATCCTTAGTCCATCATCACCTCTCTGTCAGGAGATGAGTAACATGTTTTATCATGAATTCTCCGAAATTGTAGTAGGTCATTGTATTGATCAGAGTCTTTCAAAATTGTTGGTCTTTGCAAGGTTACATCTCAATCCTATTTACAAAAACCTACAGGGGTTTCCGTTGCTTACTATATCCCAGACCTGATACTTTTTTTAAAATTTTAAAATTTTTATTTTTTAAATTTTTAAATTTATTTTGATTTTTAGTTTTCAACATTCATTTCAACAACATTTTGAGTTACAAATCTTCTCCCCATCTCTACCTTCCCCCCACCCCAAGATGGCATGCATGTATCCTGACTGCCCCTTTCCCCAGTCTTCCCTCCCTTCTAGATCTGATACTTTCTAGCTCCAACCACTGACGAATCATTTAAACCGGCTCTCTGAGCCTGTTTCCTCATATGTAAAACTGGAACACTCCATTGCAGTCCTTACCGACTGACTCCTTGTTCCTTTTCCCACCCGTGTGCTTTTGGGCACCCTCACTAATACCAAGAACAGTCTTGAATGGCTCTCTTTGTGGACGTCTTTTCCTTCCTTCTAGTCCTGGGTTGGGCAGTTGGGGGTACAGTGTACAGAGTGCTGAGCCTGGAGTCAGGAAGACTCCTCTTCAGATCTGGCCTCAGACACGTACTAGCTGGGTGACCCTGGGCAAGGCACTTAACCCTGTTTGCCTCAGTTTCCTCATCTATCAAATGAGCTGGAGAAGGAAATGGCAAACCACTCCAGTATCTCTGCCAAGAAAACCTCAGATGGGATCACAGAAAAGTCAGACATGACTGAACAACAACAACAGAAGTCCCAGATTAGATGCCACCCTCCTTGATTATGGAACCATGATTCCACCTTTCCCTGGCTGCCACCTTCCCCAGGTGCAGCCACTGTTCTAGCCTCCCAACCCAAACCTCCAGCAACTGTATCCTGAAAGAGCTAAAAGCCAGGTAGCTTTGGAACTCTTAGCTGTTCTGTTCTAATCAGTGAGCACTCACATTGTGCCTCACCAGCTCTGGGCCCCCCAATCATGCTTCATCCCAGCCATCTTTCTGAAACTCTGCCCAGTTATTGCTGTTGTTGCTACTACAAATACCCAACTGGACTGGTCTCCTGTGACCAAGGCCAGGAGGAACTAAACCTTTCAGCTTTGGGACTTCTCCCCTGTGGTCTTGCTCTCTCCGTTGGTGAAAGCCAGGGGTGTGCACTTGTGAATGTGTTTAACAACCATCTAGAGAGAGTTGCGGGTAATGTAAGCAGGATACACTTTTAAATTTAATCTGCATTGTTAATATTTTCTCCATCCCTTTCTTAAGTCTAGACAATTTTAAAAAACCCTAAATCAAGTCCTGATTTGTAGCCAATTTATCAATTTCTGAAGTGTAAATACTCAACACTGGAAATTTAACAATAGGCTCCATTTCCAAGAAGCTTACACTGGAAATTTTAAGATCTGGTCCAATTTGAGCTGGCTCCAGCACACCCCTGAGCCCACCGTATCTACGTGGCCTGTTCTGCCCTGGCTATCTTTCTCCCATGCTGCCATACACACATTCCCCCCACCCCTCAACTTTTGCTCTGGGGACAGTAAACAAATCAAACATTTGATGAACATCTGTGTTGTGTCATGAGATCACTGGATCATAGCTTTAAAGCCTGAAGGGACCTTAGAGGTCATCTATCCCAACTCCCATCATTTTACTATGGCCTACAGAGACTCGGTGACTTTCCACGGTTTTATTGGTAACAAGCATCAGAGGTTGGATCTGAACCCATCTCCTCTGAGTCTGGAGCCAGTGAGCTTTCCACTGTACTACGCCTGTCCTCTATGACTTTACTCATCATCCTTGTGACTTCCCAAACCAAAATACCCTTTCCCAGCTAAAACTCCTAGATATGGGCCATCTTCCACTTTCACTGAGGAGAAGGTCTGTCTCTTTTTCTCTGTTTATATCCCTCTCCACCTCAGTGCCTGGCATAAAATACATCTCTGATAAATGTTTTTTGATGCATTTGTTCATCTTTAAATCTCTTACATCATCCTTTTTGGACTTCTTCCACACTCATGCTATCATTCTATTTTTTTCTATTTATGTACTTGTCTCTCCCCCTAACCCCCATTAAGACAAACTTGTTTTTGCTTATCTCTGTATCCACAGTGGTTGGTCACAGTATATTACAGATATCAGATTTTTAGAAAAATAGACCTATGATTTTATTGTTGCAGGGAGCTCTTGGTAAGGAAATTTCCTCTGCTAAGGCTGGTTGGTTGGTTGTTGTCCTTCATTCTCAAAGAGGACCGAAATAAAAGCACTATGCTTGAGTCAAGTCAATATTCAATGTGTCCAACTGTGGCTGATCAGGCCAATGTGAGCTCAAAATGCTCTGCCCCAGGTTGGGCACATACAGTTCATGTGAACATTTGGGGTGGATACTCCAGACTTGCGCATCCTGCGTTTCCTTTGAGCTATTTCAATTCTGCTTTGCTCATAGAGCACAGCACCTTCTCTGATGTGGGAACGCCATGCTGAGCAGTCCTGTGCCAGTGTCTTCCATGTCACACAATCAGTTTCAAAGTTCTTGAGAGATACTGTGAGATTGTCCTTGTATCTCTTCTTCTGACCACCAGGTGAACGCTTGTCCTGTGTGAGTTCTCCATAAAATAGTCTTTTTGGCAAGCGTGCATTTTGCATTCCAACAATGTAGCCAGCCCATCAGAGTTGCATTCTCTGAAGCAGAGTTTGAATGCTTGGCAGTTTAGTTCCAGTAAGGACCTTAGTATCTGTACCTTATCCTGCCAGGTGATCTTCCTAAGGCAATTCAGATGGAAGTGATTCAGTTTCCTGAAACGGCGCTGGTAGATTGTCCAGGTTTCACAGGCATACAACAATGAGGTCAGCACCACAGTTCTGTAGACCTTCAGTTTGGTAATCAGTCTAATACCTCTTCTCTCCCATACTTTCCTTTGGAGCCTCCCAAACACTGAGCTAGCTCTGTCAACCTCATTATCAATGTGTACATCCCTAGAAAGTACACTACCAAGGTAAGTGAACTTACCCACAGCTTCCAAAATTTCTCCATTTGCTGTAACTGATGATTCCATCTATGAATGGTATGGTGGTGGATGATGGAGCACCTGTGTTTTCTTACTGTTAATTGTTAGGCCAAAATTAGCATAAGCAGCAGAGGCTGTATTGAGTGCACAATCATCTGCAAACAGAAAATCATGCACCAACACTCCCTCTACTTTGGTCTTGGCTTGTAGCCTTTTCAAGTTGAAGAATTTACCATTAGTGCAGTAACTGACCTTAATGCCATGTTCATCCTCATTGAAAGCATTTGACAACATGGTTGAACACATCATGCTAAAAAGCATGGGAGCAAGCACACAGCCTTGTTTCACTCCACTAGTCACCGGGAAGGCACGAGAGCATCGTCCATTATCTAGAACCCGGGCAAGCCTTCATGAAATTGACGTTCAATGCTGATAAACTTCTCCAGGCAACCAAATTTTGACATAATTTTCCATAAGCCCTCATGACTAACAGTATCAAAGGCCTTGGTCAGATCTATAAACATTGTATACAGACCTTTGTTCTGCTCCTGGCATTTCTCCTGGAGTTGTCGGGCAGCAAACACCAACTAATCTGCCAAGGCAGATAAATTTCATGGGAAATTGACAAGTTAAGAGTGTTACTCAGCTCATATATGTCAAGAATCTAGAATTGAACTCAGGTCTTCCTGAGTCTGAGACCAGCTTTCTACTTACCACCTCATGTTGACACCTGTGGACTCAGAAATGTCCAGCGTGCAATCAAAGCAACTGAGACACAACTTGGAGTTTATAGCTATTTATTAAAGGGACCTGGCCCCCTTTTTGAACAGGACCTTGGATCTTCTGCACCATCTGAAATGCCCTCTTTCTCCAGGGCCTCATTTTGGCAAGGTGATCAAAGATGATACAGGTGATGCAGGGTAAAATACAGGATCTCATTGGTTAGCAGACCTATGCCTTGACCCTCCAGGAGAACCTACATTCTAGTGGAGAGCTGATGAGGGTCAGTGGAAAGCACCTAAGTGGGCTGAAAAATGGGCAGGGCTGATATGCAGGGCCAGAGCCATCCATTGGCCAAGTGCTCATGGCTATTTCCCCATGCTGGGTGATAGAAAGGGACTATGAAGGATGGCGGGAGGAAAAAAGAAGCTGGGGGACTTTCTATGTCGTTAGGACATCTCAGCCACACAGAGCTTGGTCACTTGCTCATCAGGCAAAAACGATGGTCTCTTAGCTTCCTGTGGTTAAGCGAGTGAACTTATAACCCCTAGCTTAAAGTTCTGAGGCCTAATCTGTCTAACTTTACCTAATTATCTCAAAATATAAGCTATGTAAAATACGTACTAATATTAGTTGACTACACTGACTAAATGTATATCAGTAGACGAATATAACAGAAATAATCACTACCCCTATGGAATCGCACTAAACTGAATTATACCGATTAGAATAAAATAGAGGCTAATAGGGGCAAAATTAATCATTTGACACATACACCAGAAGATACATTTGTTGTTGGTTAGTCATTTTTCAGTCATTTCTGACTCTTTATGACCTCATTTGGGGTTTTTTGGCAAAGATAGTGGTTTGCATTTCCTTCTCCAGTACATTTTACAGATGAGGAAAATGAGGTAAACAGGTCCACACCTAGTCCCAGGGTCACACACCTAGTAAGTATCTGAGGCCAGATTCGAAGTCAGGAAGATGAGTCTTCCTGACTCCAGGCCTGACACTCAGATACATAACAAATGGTTACTGAATTGAATGCAATGACTCCAAGCATTATTTCAGAATATCATAAAAATTAATGCATGTAATAGAGCTTTGGCAAAGGAAGAAATGGTATACAAGTAGCGTGTATTGTTCTAGGGCTCCCATAGATGGACAACTTCAACAGGAGGGATTTGAGAAGGTGCTAAAGGGTAGGGAGAGCCACGCAGCCATGACTGTAAACATCCCAGCATCTATAAACCCCAAAGAATATGTGTGGTCTCTCCCTACTCCTGCCCCTCTGCCACTCAGCAATTATTCTAAAGAGAGGGGCTCACCATGTCATCCTGCCTCCCTGCCCCCCACCCCATTCAATAAACTCCAGTGATTCTCTGGCTTTTAAAATCCTTTACAACCTGACCCCTTCCTACTTTTCCAGACCACTTATACCTTACTGTCCTCCATGTACTCTGAGGTCTGATGACACCAGCCTGTTTGTTATTACTCACACAAGACCCTTCATCTCCCAACTCTGGTCATTTTCATGGGCTTTTCTCCATGCTCGCAATGTTCTCCATCCTCCTCTCTGACTCTCAGCTTTCCTGGCTTTCAAGTCTCAGCTAAAATCCCACCTTCTGCAAAAAAAAAGCCTTTCCTCATCACTCTGAATGCCAATGCCTTCCCTATATAATTATCTCCTATTTATCTAGTCTATAGCTTATTTGGACACAATTGTTTGCATCCTCTCCCCCTTCCCCCATTAGACTATAAGCCCCTCAAGGACATGGACAATCTTTTGCCTTTTGTGTTTCCCAGAGCTTAGCATAGTACCTGGCACACAGTAGGTGCTTAATAATGCTAGTTGACTTGACTGGACTTCCTTCAGGCTCTGTTTCCTTTTCTGTGAATGAATGAAGAGGTTAGACTAAATGTAACTAGATGTTAATTAGGTGTAAGGGACCTCTGAGGTTCCTTTGAATTAGAAATCTATGATCTTAGGAACCTGTATCCAACTAGAGATTATAGGATTTCGAGTTGGAAGGGATCTTAGGAGTTTTTCTTGCCCAGTCCCTTCATTTCACAGATCAGGAAACTGAGGCCCTCAGAGGTTGAGTTGCCCAGTTAGTGAATGGTGCACCTGGCCTTTGATCCCAGGTCTTTCGACTTTAAATCCAGGACTCTTTCAGAATGGTGCTTCTCCCCTCTTTTTGACTTTGTCTCACTTGCTATGATTGTGAGCAATCCCTTCCCCCCAAAGACAGAAATTGTGGACCCACCCAAGCAAGAGAAAGCTCAACCTCTGTGACTAATCGCTCTTAGTTGCAGCTCTTGATGGCCCTGAGCAGGGAAAGGGTACGGTATTATATCCTGGGTTTCATCTTCTATCTTCTCTAACAGATTGCCTCCACTGACGTTCCTTCTGTCTCTAATATTCAATTTCTCCCCATCTCCTAGCTCCTTCTCAGCTGCCTGTAAACACACCCATCTCCCACATCCTTATAAAACCCAAACTAGATCCTATTAGACCCTAAAGCTAGCATCTCATCTCTCCTCCCTTTCACAACAAGATGCTAAAAAAAAAAGCTATCTACACATAATACCTCCTCTTATTCTCTTCTCTGTTTCTTCTTTCCAGTCTGGCTTCCATCTGACCTCATCACCTGACCAAAGCAGCTCTTTCCAAAATTACGATCAAGCCTTTAATTGCTAAATCGGATGGAATTTTCTCAATCTTATGTCTTCTCCAGTCAGTACAGAAGCATCTATTAAGAGCCTACCATGTGCTAGGCTCTGTGCTAAGAATGAGGGATACCAAGTGTGGAAAATATTATACTATTTTATATCATTTTTAATTTCAACTACACCCAGAGCCTGAATTAATGAGTAACTGGATGAAGATCCAGGACCTGGGCTTCTTTGTTCTCTCTAAAAGTTTGCTCAGGAAATACCCTTACCTCTGTCAACAAGGCCAGATTAGACTGACCTAAGGACATTACCCTAACCCCTAGAGAGATTACCTTGCTTAATATTCTACCGGTATACACTATGTATGGAATGTAATGAGACACAGAGACGCTGGGTTGTAGTTTCAACTGACTTTTGTCAACATCCTTTACAACTCTATTCAATTAAAGAAAATCCTCTTCTTGTATCATGGTTAAACATACATGGGGGTCATAAAAATGAGGTAATACAGGCTTGCTAGCTCTGCTAAAATAACGTATATAAGTTTTCTCATTGCTTTGTTCCGGCAGCCACAGCCTATGCTCTGAATCCTTGTACGTACAAGTAAGCTAGCCTAGCTATGCTTTAAGGGAAAATAATAAACAACATGGATTTTTCTATCACCTAGCTCTGTTGTTTCCTTCAACCAAATTTTCAGGTTTAATGCAAGAAAAGCACAAAATCCCTGCGTTTGAGGAGCTCAGAATCTAATAGCGGAGATCTTTCTGTATGTATATATATATGTATGAATGTATGTATACACACACATACACACATATATGTGTATACATGTATATATAGAGACACACACGCATACCCATCCATCCGTGGGTGTATATGGATGTATATGCACATGTGTATATACAATACATATGCATAGGGATCTATGTGTTATGTGTATAAGCATACAAATATATGTGCATGCGTAGGTATATGCATATGTATGCAGCTCTGCGTATATGCATGTACACATATGTATATATGTTCTGAATTGCATGCATGTATGTATATGCATGTTGTATGTATACATATACACGAACAAGCTATATATAAGGTGGATAGGAAGTAATCAACAGAGAGAATGTGCTAGAATTGAAAGGGATTGAGAAAGGCTTCCTGCAGAAGTGGGGATTTTGAGCTAGGACATGAAGGAAGTCAGGGAAGTCAGGAAGCTTCTGGACCTCTGACAACCCTTCGACACTGCCTTCTCCTTTCTTGTGTACTCTCTCCTCTCTGGGTTTTTGTGAAGCTTCTCTGACTTTTCCTTCTTACTCTTTTTTGTTGGTTCCTCATCCATATCCTCCTCCCTAAGTCATCTTGGATCCTCTTCTCCATCCTTCAGTTAGCCAACAAGCCTTTGTTAAATGCTTACTGTGTTTCAGTCAATGTGCTAGGTCCTGATGATACAAAGAAGAGCAAAAATATTTCCTGCCCTCAAGGAGCTCACACTCTAAAGGGGGGGAGGGGACGACATATAAATAACTAAGAATATACAAGATCTAGCCAAGTAGTTGGAAGGTAATCTTAGAGAAGACTAGCAACTGGGTGGTAGGGGTGGGAGACCTGGAAAGGCCTCCCTGCAGAATGTGGGGCTTGAACTGAGTCTTAAAGTCAGGGAAACTAAGGGGTGGATATGAAGGGAGAGAGCATTCCAGGCATGGAGGATGACCAGGACAAAGCAAGTGGAGTGTCGTGTGGGGACCAGCGAGTAGTTGAATTGTTAGTGTGTATGGAGGGGAATAAACTATAAGAAGCCTGGAAAGGTAGGAAGGGACCAGCCTGTGAAGAGATTTAAATGCCAAACATGAGATTTCATATTTGATCTTGGTAATAATAGGGAGCTACTGGAGTTTATTGAGTAGGAAAGTGACATGGTTTGGGCTTTTAGTTAAATCTCTTGGCAGATGAATGGAGGATGGATTGGAGTGGAGAGAGACTTGAGGCTGACCAGGAAATGCTAGTTCTCAGATGATAGATGTGCATGGAGTCTGCAGCCTGGTCCCTGTTTGAAACTTTCCTACATATAGGATCTGCCGGGTAGAGCTTGTGTTCTTTTGGAATGGCCTAAGAGAATGCCAGGGTCTTCCCTACACCTTGATGAGGCATCAGAAAGGATCAGGAAAGAACCTAGAAGCAGATGGACCAAAACAACAAAAACAAAAACAAAAGCAGAAAAACCCAATGCAGAATTTCCCAAAGGCAGTCATTCTGTTCAATTCTATGCCAAGCTCATTGTCCACAGAGTCTATTTAAGTTATATTAATTGAGGGATTGTTGGCTTGTCCATTCAACTGCCTACCAAAGTAGGCATTTTTCATCCACTTTGTTTTTCCACTGTAGATAGTTATGGGGAACTCTTGAATGACTTTGAATTTCATTTAGGAGGCTATGGTTACAGTATTCAGGGGTTTGATGAAATCAGCATAGTGACATTTACAAACAGGAATATCTAGGGGATCTCACTGTTATTAGGGAACTTTTTTAAATTGGGCATTTCCTGCAACAGTGTCAAAGACCTTTGACACGCATATTCCATACTATTTTTTGATTCTATTGATTTTCATAATCACCCAAGTTATTTTTGTTTTTCCATGTTTTGTGGAATCTTGTTGTTGTGATACATGCAAGGGGAAAGATGAGAAAGAGAAATTTTACAGCAGTGTCTTGTTTATACTGAATCAAAGACTTCTATATTAAAGAAGACAGAAGTAGAAATGTGGTCCTTGTGCTCTAAGAATTTGTATTCTTTTTAAAATACGTATTTTTAATTTTCAACATTTAGTTCCACAAGCTTTTGAGTTTTAAATTTTCTCCACCTCTCCTCACCACCCCACTGCCCCCCCACCAACCCAGGTTGGATAAGGACATACCAAATATAAATAAAGTAAATTCCAGGTAATTTGGGGGTGGGGAGGTACTTTCGAATCCCAAAGAGAATCTGGAAAGCCTTCATATAGGAGGTGCCCCTGGAGCTCAACTTCAAAGAAAGCTAGGGATTCCAAGAGATAGGGGTGAGGAGGGAGTATTTTCCAGGAAGAGGGGCAGCCTATGCAGAGATCCAAATTGTGCAGAAGAACAAGAAAAAATAGGCCAGTTTGGTAGAAACAAAGAGTGTTTAAAGGGGAATAATGTGTAATAAATCCGGAAAAGTAGGCTGGCACCAGACTATAAAAGAGTTTAAACATCATACAGAAATGTTTGTGTTGTGGAACATCATTTGTAAAAGGCACACGAGTCATGGAGTAGCTAGGTGGCTGTAGCAACAATTAGGCTAGCAGCTGTTGTGGGGTGTAAGACCCAACAAGACCAGCAACAAGAGCTGCCAGCACAGGTTCTTTAATCTGCTTTACTAAGGAAAGTAATTTTAAGGAGTTTACAATCTTATTTTAATCAAACACACACATACACATATAAACTCACTTAGTTAAGGAGGAAAAGCCAGCAACCTGAACTTCAGAGCAAATACAAATTACAAACAGAGACAATATTGCAGTAGAGACCAAATCATGATACATAGTTACCAGAGAACCAATGGGTCTGAGTTAGCAAAGCCAAGGGGCTCTTAACAACGGCTGCCCAGAGTCTCCACATCAACACTCCTCCATGAGTGAGAGCCCCAGACAAAATGCTAACTTCTGAGTTTTTATACTGTGCTCAGGGCTCACAGGATTCATACCTAATCAGCAAAAGGGTGTGAGTCTGGGGCTTACACCTGGTTAGCAAAAGGGTGTGTGCCTGGAGCTTTGCACCTGGTAAGATTTAATCAAAGGCACTTAATTAATTTAGCATTCTAAAACAGTGAAAAAAAAAAGTCCTACCTCAATTACCAATACAGTGGCACAGTGGATAGAGCACCAGGCCTAATATCAAGAAGACCTGAGTTCAGATGTGGTTTCAGACACCCATTAGTTGTGTGACCCTGAATAAGTCACTTAACTCTGTGTGTCTCAGTTTCCTTATCTGACAAACGATCAGGAGAAGGACATGGCAAACTACTCCAGTATCTTTGCCAAGAAAAAACCCAAATGGGGTCACAGAGAGTTGGACACAACTGGACAGTAAGGTGATCTGAGGTGGTAAACCTTGGAGTCAGGAAGATATGACAGAACAACAACAACAGGCACATGGATCATTTGTTATTGATGTAGTCTTGGTTGTCTATTTTTAAAAATATATTTATTTATTTATTTAACATATTTAGTTTTCAGCATTGATTTTCACAAGAGTTTAAATTACCAATTTTCTCCCCATTTCTACCCTCCCCCCCTACTCCAAGATGGCGTATATTCTGGTTGCCCTGTTCCCCAGTCAGCGCTCCCCTCTGTCACCCCACTCCCCTCCCATCCCCTTTTCCCTTCCTTTCTTGTAGGGCAAGATAAATTTCTACACCCCATTGTCTGTGTATCTTATTTTCTAGTTGCATGCAAAAAAAATTTTGTTTGTTTTTGAACATCTGTTTTTAAAACTTTGAGTTCCCAATTCTCTCCGCTCTTCCCTTCTCACCCACCCTCCCTAAGAAGTCAAGCAATTCAACATAGGCCACATGTGTATCATTATGTATAATCCTTCCACAATACTCATGTTGTGAAAGACTAACTATATTTTGCTCCTCCCCAACCCATCCCCCTTTATTGGATTTTCTCCCTTGACCCTGTCCCCTTTCAGAAATGTTTGTTTTTGACGACCTCCGTTCCCCCCTCATCCGCCCTCTCCCCTTCTCCCACAGAACTGCTTCCTCTTGCCACCTTTATGCGAGATAATCCACCCCATTTTATCTCTCCTTATCTCCCTCTCTCAGTATGTTCCTCTCTCATCCCTTAATTTGATTTTATTTCTTTTAGATATCTTCCCTTCATCTTCAACTCACCCTATGTCCTCTCTCTCTCTCTCTCTCTCTCTCTCTCTATATATATATATATATATATATATATACACACACACACACACACACAGATATATACATACATACACATTCACCCATGTATATACATAAACATATATGTATGCATATTCCCTTCAGCTACCCTAATACTGAGGTCTCATGAATCATACACATCATCTTTCCATGTAGGAATGTCAACAAAACAGTTCACCTTTAGTAAGTCCCTTGCAATTTCTTTTTCTTGTTCTTTTTCTTGATTACCTTTTCATGCTTCTCTTGATTCTTGTGTTTGAAAGTCAAATTTTCTATTCAGTTCTGGTCTTTTCACTGAGAAAGCTTGAAAGTCCTCTATTTTATTGAAAATCCATATTTTGCCTTGGAGCATGATACTCAGTTTTGCTGGGTAGGTGATTCTTGATTTTAATCCTAGCTCCATTGACCTCCGGAATATCGTATTCCAAGTCCTTCGATCTCTTAATGTAGAGGCTGCCAGATCTTGGGTTATTCTGATTGGGTTTCCACAATACTCAAATTGTTTCTTTCTAGCTGCTTGCAGTATTTTCTCCTTGATCTGGCAGCTCTGGAATTTGGCGACAATATTCCTGGGAGATTTCTTTTTGGGATGTATTTGAGGAGGCGATCGATGGATTCTTTCAATTTCTATTTTGCCCTGTGGCTCTAGAATATCAGGGCAGTTCTCCTTGATAATTTCTTGAAAGATGATATCTAGGCTCTTTTTTTGATCATGGCTTTCAGGTAGTCCAATAATTTTTAAATTATCTCTCCTGGATCTATTTTCCAGGTCAGTGGTTTTTCCAATGAGATATTTCACATTGTCTTCCATTTTTTCATTCCTTTGGTTCTGTTTTATAATATCTTGATTTCTCATAAAGTCACTAGCTTCCACTTGCTCCAATCTAATTTTTAAAGTAGTATTTTCGTCAGTGGTCTTTTGGACCTCCTTTTCCATTTGGCTAATTCTGCCTTTCAAGGCATTCTTCTCCTCATTGGCTTTTTGGAGCTCTTTTGCCATTTGAGTTAGTCTGTTTTTTAAGGTGTTGTTTTCTTCAGTGTATTTTTCAGTATTTTTTTGGGTCTCCTTTAGCAAGTCATTGACTTGTTTTTCATGGTTTTCTCGCATCCTTCTCATTTCTCTTCCTAATTTTTCCTCTACTTCTCTAACTTGCTTTTCCAAATCCTTTTTGAGCTCTTCCATGGCCTGGGACCAGTTCATGTTTTTCTTGGAGGCTTTTGGTGTAGGCTCTTGCACTTTATTGACTTCTTTAGGCTGTATGTTTTGGTCTTCTTTGTCAGCAAAGAAAGAATGCAAAGTCTGAAACTGAATCTCGGTGCGTTTTCGCTGCCTGACCATATTCCTAGCCAACAAACTTGACCTTTGAGTTTTTCAGCGGGGTATGACTGCTTGTAGACTAGAGAGTTCTATGTTCCACGTTTGGGAGGGAGGTGCCGGCTCTGCCACAACAGCACTCCTCCTTCCCCAAGAACCCCCAACCCGGACTGGGCTTAGATCTTCAGCACGCTGTGCACTCCTGCTCTGATCCGCCACTTAATTCCTCCCACCAGGTGGGCCTGGAGCCAGAAGCAACAACAGCCGTAACTGCCCCACCTCCGCTGCCCCGGGGGCTGGAAGCTGAACCTCGAACTCCTTCCACTCCCGCAGCTTTTCCCACTAACCTTCTCATCAGTCTTTGGTGTTTGTGGGTTGAGAAGTCTGGTAACTGCTGCAGCAGTTGGTTTCGCCCCCCTTGGTTGTCTATTTTTGATAACAACAAAGTCCTCTTCTCTTTTATTGATTCCTTGACCCTCTTAAAATTGTGTTGCCTCCAGAATGGACCTCTCCTATTTATATATGGTCTAGACCAACTGCCATAGCTCTCTCTGTTTGCAGGGTCTGGTTAGGGGGAAAGTAGTCTTTCTCATAACAGTTTATCTCTACTCTAGAAGTTTCCTTCTATTCTCTAAAATTTTCTATGCCTAGAACCTTCCATACTGGAGAATGCCATGACCCATTCTATAATCCTCGAGGGTCTCTGTGATATCAGAAGTGGGAAACCAATGAGATGTGCCTGAACAAGACCCCACCCATCCCTATAAACCCCATGGTTCTGACCTACTTCAACTGCCCTGGTGGTAGAGCTGCCTTATGGTGTGTGCTGTCTTGGAATGGGTATTGCATACCTTATGACCCCAGTTTTGGAGGTAATGATTCCTACTTCCAATGAGTGCTGACTTAATCTTGGAGGTGTCTCCCAGTGTGCTGCCCAGGCGAAGTGGAAAAAGACTCTAGTCATTTCCTTCTTCCTCCTGCCAGAGCCCCACTGATCATGACACTCAAGGTGAGTTCTCTGGTTTTATCCTTCCCCACTTCCTCAGCCTTCTCCTCTGTGTACTCCTCCACCCCTTTAAGCCTCAACTTAAAATGACATGTGCCCATAATAAAGGCCTCTTAATTTTAGCATCACTGGCCAGTTTTACTCCTTTTTATAAACCTCTTAAATCTCAGACAACTGTAACAGTCTGGGGCACCATCTTTATTTTCTTTAGTACCAGTCCAGTTTCCCATACAAAACATCTGTGACTATGATATCACAGTTCAAATATGGTGGCTTCACTGTCTTTGTTGGAGAAAAGAATATGTTACAGAAATCTTTATGGAGATGTCCCATTTTTTTCCGTTCATTTCCCTCCTTCCAGGGTCATCCTTAAATGTCCTCTGGGTGACATTGCTAGCTAGGTCCTTTGCCAAGCTTTCTTTAAATGTGTTTTACCTTCCATAACTTCTCATTGTTTCATAAGATGATACTACCTGTAATCTTCTACTGTCATCATATGAAGGGGTTTTTTTGTTTGGAGAGGGGAAAGCTGGGCAATTGGGGTTAAGTAACTTGCCCAAGGTCACACAGCTAGTAAATGTGTCAAGTGTGTGAGGTTGGATTTGAACTCTGGTCCTCCTGACTCCAGGGCTGGTGCTCTACTCACTGGGCCACCTAGCTGCCCCTATCTGAAGGTTTTACAGATGAGTCTACATTCTAAGCCAGTATGGCCCTTTTATGCTGTATTTTTCCACTTGGCAAAGAGATGAAGCGTTAGCTGGCTGAGACATCTCCTAGGTCTTTTTGCCCTTCTTACTGGGGTGATTTATTTATGTTGGTTAAGTTTCCTTAGAAAATACTGTGCATCTGTGACTATCTTATTCTTCAGATTTTTTTTAATGGGACAGCTAGGTGGTGCAGGAAATAAAGCATGCGGCCTAAAGTCAGGAAGACTTCTCATCCTGAGTTCAAATCTGGCCTCAGACCCTTACTAGCTGGGTGACCCTGGGTGAATCACTTAACCCCATTTCCATCAATTTCCTCATCTGTCAAATGAAATGGCATACTATGATGGCAAGCCACTCCAGGATCTGTGGCAAGAAACCCCCCAAATAGGGTCATGAACAACAAAAGCCTAGTAAGTTGAAACAATGTGCTAACGGCAGCAAAAGAAGTTAATGCAATTTTACCTTGTAATGAGAGGCGTACTATTCAGGACCAAGGAGATGATATTTTCTCTGTACTACCCATATGTGGGATATTGCCTTCAGTTGAAAGTGCCACTTTTTAGGAAAGAACATTGAATAAATTGACTGGGATGGTAAAGGGCCTTGATTTCATTCCATATAAATCAATCAATAAACATTTATCAAGTGCTTACTATGTACCAGGCACTGTGCTCAGTGCTAAAGATACAAAAGTGCTGGAGAGTAAAAGATAGTCCCTGCCCTCAAGATTTTTACAATTTAATAAAGATCACTTGCAGGAACTGAGGATGTTTAACCAGAAGGGGAAAAAAACTCACTTAAGAATATATAATAGCTGTCTTCAAGTATTTAAGGACTGTCATGTGGAAAAGGGATTAGATTTATTCTGTTTCTTTCCAAAAGCCAGAACTAGGAACCATTGGGTGAAAATTACAAAGAATTAAAGGGAAAAAACTTCCTAACAATTCAGTATAGCTATATTCAGTATAGCAGGTTGCCTCAGGAGGTAATGAATTCCTCTCTGCTGAAGATCTTCAAGTAAAGGCTAAGATGACCAATTGTGTTGGTTATAGAGTAGAAGAGATTTTTGTTGGGTTAGGGATTCAGTTAGATGACTTCTCAAGCCCCCTCTAAATCTATAATCCCTTTGTCTTTTCCCCAGTTTTTCTCCATCAGTAGCTTGTTTCAGTACTGCAAGGATGGTCTTGTCTTGATTGCATATCCTATCATCTTTGCATTTTTAATGTTGATTGTGAACTTTGCATAGATAAGTCAGCACTTTGCCTATACGAAAACAGCTGATAGGGAAATTCCTCCCACTGAAATAGAGGAGAATTTTTCCTGGTATGTCAGTAAGACAAGATTCATGACCTTGAGGAAGACCATGAACATGCCTGAATGGTTTGGAACTGCAAAGTATAAAAAAAAAAACTCTCTAGGTAGAAGGCAGAGGAAGTATAACATTTATTTAGACACCAGAGAATCCAATCCCAGGACCAGCTACTCCAATTTAATATAGCAGTAATTATATCCAAAACCAGTAATCCCACCTCAATGTAGCAACAAGGAAATTATAACACAGTATTATAGCAAGGAACCAAGTCATCCTGTAATCTTTCCCCCTGCTAGGGCCTTCCTGTAAACACTTACAAATCCTAACTCTCCACTCAGCACTCTCTTCTGCAGCTCTGTCAATGCTGGCTCTCTCAATGTCTGCTCTTCAGTGCCCTCTTGATGTCTACTGCCTCAATGCCAATCAGAGACCTGAGCTCTAGCCAATCAGATGCTGCTGGCTAGGACTGTATATACACCCCAAATTGACTTAGTACCTAAAGCCTCTATTTACAAACAAAGATGTAATTAAGTTTTCCCATCTAGCCCCATCTGAGGCCTATTGAATGGATGGGGAAGATCTTGGATCACATTAATATTATACCTGGTCATTAAAATACAGTTTTTTTTAATTCAACAAGCATTTATTAAACCTCAGAAACATTCTAGGCACAAGGTATACAGAGAGCAAAATAAAACAATCCAGGATGTAACATAGCTTGTATCTACTAGGTCAAGAGAAAACATACAAATATCTGTAGCAGGGTAAGTAGGTACAATTATTTTCATATAACAGAGTACAGAGGAATTGGGGTAACATAATGCCTGAAGTCCATTTGGCCAATAAGTATGTATTCTTTGATGTCTCTCAATTAGGGGCAGATTGTGAGAGAGCAATCATCTGTTGAGATTTTCTTGGGAAGACAGAAGAGTGGCATAAGGGGTCCTGAGAATGAAGTGGCAGGGAAAGTGTAAATTAGATACCTGTTTTTCACATGATAAAATGATATCTCTCCACGTTCATAGTCAAGGAAAATTCCCACCTTTAGGTTGGGCACATTGACCTGGCGGTATTTTGTATGGACTTTGGAATAAAGATTGTGCTGGGCCATGGCATAAAGAAAGAAGTAGTTGTGTGTCTTTACAGTCCTAAGCACAAAGAAGTCTTGAGACTCTTTTGATTCTGGGCAGATGCCAACACACCAGAGAGTGTTATTTGGCACCTCCACCTCCCAGTAATATCTCCCTGAAATGAAAGACTGAGTACCAAGAACTTGTGCAAAATCTGGTAACCTCCCACTGTTGTTGGGTGCTTCCTCCTGGACACCTCCATATCTCACACTCTTCAGATCCTCAGATATGATGAGACCTGAATCAGCTGTGTTTCTATCCAAAGTGATGTCCACTTTCAAATTGAAAATCCGTTCCATCATTCCAGGGATGATGTGAGTAGTCACATGTACACCAAAGGTTTCTATTTCCTTTTGGAGCACATATTCATTCCTGTTTAACACTTCTTCCATATCCTGGAGCAAATCCAGATCTGGTTTCTTGCAGTCTTCCTCTATCTCTGTGATCCTCTTCCTTAATTCTTTACCCTGGTCAGACAATCCACTAATTGTCTTGCTCAGGCCTTTTAAATTGATCATCCTCTGGGTTTGCATATTCGAGAGATATTTTTCCATTTCCTCATTTAGGAATTGTTTCATTTTCTGGAATTCGGACAAAATGTTCTTCTTTTGAATTTCTGTTTCCTTCTCTATCAAGGCAAATTTAAACTTTTCATTGGCCATTAGTTGAACGACGTCCTCAGTTTTCCTCCACAAAACAGTCACAGTTTCTCTGAGCCTCTCCCTGAAGTCCTCAGCAGCCTCATCGATGCAACGGAGTCTATGAGCTTTGTGTTCCTGGGATTGAGAACAGGACACACAGATTGGGCGGTGGTCATCCTCACAGAACAGCTTCTGCACTTTCTGATGTACCTCGCACTTTCTACGTCCTTCAAAGTACGGTGAAGGGTGGGATCTTAGTTTTTGGGCAATGGTTGCTAGTTTCCCAAGTCGAATGTTGGTTTTGAAATCCCTCATCTGGATGACACTCCTACACTCTGGACAGAAGATAGGAGGAGAGACTTCCTGGCAGCTCCTGAGGAAGCAATCATAGCAAAAAGTATGGCCACACTCAGTGGACACTGGGTTTGTGAAGAACTCCATGCAGATGGAGCAGGTGAGCTCTCTCTGGAAGTCTTGAATCTGCTCTGAGTAAGAGGCCATGTTGCTTTGTTTCTTCTGAGATGTTTTCTTCAGCCTCAGCGTTCTGCCTTTTTCCTCTGATTGCAGCTCACACAGGGAATCTGAGTTTGCCTTATCCCAGGGCTTTTATACATCCCTGGAACCCTGAAGCCCCTCCTTCCTTCAAGGTGCGAATTCTCCAGGTTTTCACTTGACACACACACCCCCACCCCAGAAATGTTCACACCTTAGTAACTGCTTAGTAACTGAGTTGCTGTGAGAATAAAATGAGGTGATATTGTTAAAATCCTTAAGTGCTATAAAATTTTGAGCTGCTATTATTTTGTTCCCTTTATCTTGTGGTACAGTAATATTCTATTCCATTCAAGTATCACAATTCGTTTATCCATTCCTCAAATAACACGCATATTCATCAACCTTTTTTTTTAAGTTCTTTGCCACCACAAAAATGTGTTATTATGAATATTTTGTGATATGTGATATTTTTTCTTTGGTTTTGACCTCCTTTGTATGTGGGCCTTGAAGAACTTAGGACATCTGATGGACATTTTAGTGTCTTTAAAGATCAACTGTGTGATGTTTAAAAAGGTTTGAGAGACATAATTTCTGGATAATTTAATTATTTTATTAATAATGCCAGCATTTTAATAAAAGGATGGTCATTTGGCTATCGCTCTCTTAGACCAAAGGCCAACTTCTTTTTTAAATGTTGTTATTTGGCACTTGCCATGAACAGCACCTCCCAACTCTCTCTCTAGGAAGAAAGTACTTGTGGTGTATGTGTCCACTTGTTGGTTGCTGAATGAGAATTTCACATTTAGGGTGTGAACGGTGAAGTTAATGCTTACAGCTGGTATAAAAGAGGTGTGATCCTTTCTGCCCCCTTCTACACCACTCTGGCACTATCACTTTGAAGGGGCAGGGTTGAGGTCCAGTGTGTATTTTTTTGTTTGTTGGTTTCATGGGCTGCCATAGCTAAAGAATCCATCATCTATGGGTGAGGTTAAGCCTATGGGAGATGAACTTCTCTGGGCTTAACTAGACTGATGCCTGGAAAGCCAACATAATTTGTTACCAGAACTTTACCTGGAACCTTTTCAGAATGGTAGAACCTAGCAGAACTTACACTCTACTGCTGTTCAAGAACCCAAGACCACTTCCATGCCAAGATGTGTAGAAGCTCCTCACACCCCCCACCGAAAACTGCCCCCAGATCTTCTCATTGACACCTCCCATAGAAGCCCACAGAGAGACAGTGTGGGGCAATGGAAAGTCTGCTGCATTTGGAAGCAGAGGACTCAGAATTGTATAGAAGATATGACACAGTATCTTTGTGACTTTTATCAAGTCACTTAACCTCTCTGGGCCTCAATTTTCTCATCTGTAAAATGAGGCATTTGGACTAGACATTCTCTAAGATCCTATGCTGTTGTGATCCAAAGAGGCAGCTGGTGGCAGAGCAGATAGAGCCCTGGGCCAGAAGTCAAGAAGGTCTGTGTTCCAATCCAGCCTCAGATACTGTGTGACAATGGGCAAGTCCCTTAACCTCTGTTTGCTTCAGTTTTACTCAAACGAAAAATAGGGATAAAAATAGCATCTTTGAGAAAGGTTGTTGTAAGGATCAAATGAAGGCAATAGTAGGCTACATAAATAAATAAATAAATAAGTAAGTAAGTAAGTAAGTAAGTAAATAAATAAATAAATAAATAAACAGCAGGCTATGGAAATCTTCCTCTTCCCTTCCCCCTCCCCAAGAAAAAGGGTACAAAAACTACACACACATACACACACACACACACAGAGCAATCAGAATTTTAAAATGGGCAAAATAGAATAATTAAAAAAATACTATGAATCAACTCAATTAGATTTTAAAGTACCAGAGGCAGCAGAAGTGGAAAAAGAAGCCCTACAAGGTGCCCTGAAACATTCCCCTAAATGGACACAGGCTATAATCCTCATTAAAAAAAAGTCAACACTAAATGGTGATGCAAAGAAAATTGCAAGAGAGAACAAAAGAAGAGTTTGACGAAAGACTTTTAAAGATCACAGATGGTAAAGATCACAAATTAATTAAGAATTAAGAGGTTAAAAAAGGAAGAAAATAATGATGAAAATGATCAATATGGAAACTACAATAGAAAACCTCAAAAAAATCCATAGAAGCAATGAATGGCAGCTTCACTGCTGGCCAAAGAAAACCACAGGAGGCCCTTTATTAGCAAGTATATGCATTCTACTCTGTGTCTTGAATCCTGCCAGAGGGAGTAGTCTTGTTCCAGTGGGAGCAAGAGAGACAGGTGAGATTTCCTTCAGGCCCAACAGTATGGCTTTGGGGAGATGATTCCCTGTGGGTTTCTGCTTGTGTTTCCCCCAAATGGTGTTTATTTATGGGGGAAGTCTTGTGCGTTAGATTTTCCTGTGGTTCCCTGAGGTATTTGGTGCAGAGAACGCTGTATGATTGTATGTTACGAAACTGACAGTTGTATTTTTGCTAAGATCTTATAAGCCCTTGGGTGAACCTAGACGGGAGGTTCATCGGACCCTTATTGTCAGAGGTCATAGGACTGTGACAAATGAGATTTTCCTACAAAACCTTCACAATCAATCAGCCAGTCATCAAACCTTTATTAAGTGCCTGATGTTCCAGGCACTGTGCTATGTGCCCTCTGCCTCCTCCTTGGACCTGCTTTTGAGAGCTGAGAACAGAGTTCAGGCTTCAAAATTATAGGCTTTCAGAGTAATATAAAATGAGGTACTGTCTCTTAACTTATTGGAGAATACAATACTTCACTTCTCTTTGTCTACCTTGGCCCCATTTTCATAATACCATAAGATTGCAGAATTGGGACAATGGCAATAAGATTAGCCTTAAGATTTATAAAGTACTTGAAATATGGGAAGGGATGGATTGGCCAATGAGAGCTCAGTCCTCAGAGCACGCTCAGGCTGTTTCCCTGGTGGGTTATGGAGAGAATGCAAAGATATTCCCTGCCTGGTATCCATCCAGCATGTGGAACTTTGAAAGTCTGTTTCCATCCATGCATGACTGAGGGGCTGGCACTGCGCAATGATGAAGGGTCTTATAATTGGCTGCAGAACCGGAGAGTTTGTCTACAAAAGGGACCACCTGCTGATCTCTCCAGGCTCTCTTTTCCTTCCGGGTGATGAGTGACACAAAGACGGCTGTGAGCTGCTGGGTGGGGGAGGGGCAGCAGCAAACCGATCCCCGTCCCACCCCCCACCCATCTGCCATGTGTCCAGAGCACATGGCGCCTCTTTTTCCATTGTGTTTACTTTTTTTTTCCCCCTTGCGGTTAAGTGAATGAATATTCTGAGATGGAGGGCCTAGGGGACTATGAGAAGGCAGGAGGTCTTATCCAAAGTCTCACTGGCGACAGCTGGTGTCTTCCCCTCATCAGGCACCTGAGCAGAAGGGGAAGAGGGGCTAACAGAGCGTTACAGGCTGATATGGAGGAAGCACCTGCAGACCGATGTGAAAAGACATTCACTGGAGGATGGCGGTAACTTCTGGGGCAGGGACTCCTTGTGCTGAAGAGAAGTGCTGGGCACCGACCCTTGGAGCCCAGCAGAGAGCTACACTTAAGGGAGACCTCCTAAAGATTATACAAAGGGAGAAAAGGACTTCACAGAATCGGACTGAGGGACTACTTTGCAACACGTGTTTCCCACCCACGTGTCTGTGTGTGCAAGGAGAGATTGTGCCCTGGTTTGGAGGGGAATGTTTTGTGCCAACTATTTGTACCATACCTGCTTAGTAAATAACGTTCCTAAAAGCTAATGGAGCCAACTGGTTGATTGATAATGGGGAGCACACCCATTATCTCAGGAACTACAGTGTTAGAAGCTCCAACTCCTTAGGGTTATCCCTAGAACCCTGAAAGGAGTGAAAGTCAGTCGGCTTTCATCGGATCCGGTCTGCTAATGCTGCAAGTACTTGGCCATGTGAGTTTGGGGTGTCCTGAGCTTCGGCCACTGATGGAAATTCTAATGGGACTTCAGGACATTCTGCAGTTCCATGATTGTTTGGACACTCCCATCACAGAATATTTGTTCACCTTAGGTCAGGGAAGAACAAGTGCAAAAGAAACCGAGGCACGTGGTGGATGGGTCAGGGAATGCAGCTTGCTGCCGGATGCCTCTTTCTCTCACTCAGCGGCTCACGGGGGTTCTTGTGTCACTCAGAGCCATGAAGGAAAAAAGAAACTCAGAGATGAGCAGGTCATTTCTTTTGTGTGCCAACTCAGTTCTGGCTCAGTACTTCCTGAACCATTCCCCCCTCCTCTCTCCTCTCCCCCCCCCGTTCTGCAGCGAGCAACATGGCTGATAAATCTCTTATCTTTTTTTAAAAATTAATTGTTATTTAAAGATGTGAACTGTGTACAAAGGTCTTTATTAAGACTTTACCCTGCCTTCCCGACTCCCTCCCTTTGCTAATGTCTTTTGGAACATCTTCCCCTGAGCCCTGTAAAGTACTGACCTTTAATATATTTACTTCGTGGAAACCAGAAGTTCTTTGTACCAGGAAGATACACTGTCTGTCTGTAGGGAAGCCTTCCAGGAGGTAAAACACGAGGCCACTCGTCTTGCGGGCCAGGGCAGAGGGGAGCCTGGGAAGTAAGGTGACAGGATGACAAGGATAAGAACAGCATGGCACTGGCCTGAGAAGGGATGGAGGGATGGATGGGTTGCACTGGCAGAGGCAGCACCCATAGCCACAAGACCATAAGATTAAATACCATACTGGTTAGGTGGTGAGTTGGATGGAGCTCTGCATCTGGAGTCACCAAGATCTGAGTTCAAATTTCGCCTCTGACGCTTACTAGCGATGTGACTCTGAGCAAGTCACTTAACCTCTGTGTTTCAGTTTCCTCATCTATAATATGGTGATAGTAACACCACCTACCTCCCAGGACTGATGTGAGGATCAAATGAAATAATATTTGTAAAGTGCTTTGCAAACTTTAAAATGCTAATGAATTAATTAGATTATTAATTTATGAAATTAAAATAATTTTTGTTATATTTTATAAAAATATTCTTTGTTACAGGCTCTGTGCTAGGTGCTAAAGATACAAAGAAGAAAATTAAATCCCTTACCCTCAGTGGGGACACAACGCATAAATAGATAAATACTTAAATGCAAGACTAGGGAGGTATTATGGCATTGTGGCTAGAGTACTGACATTGGAGCCAAAAAGACCTAGTCCTGCCTCAGAACACTTAACTAGCTGGGTGACCATAGTAAGTCACATCACCTTTCTGACCCTCAGTTTCAACATCTGTAAAATGGAGATAATACTGGTCATTCCTCCCTTTTAGGACTGTAATCAGTCTTGTATGAGGTCATATATGCACAATGCTTTGCCATTTTTAAAGCAATATAGAGATATCAAGTCCCACAGATTCTTAAGAATATTTCCCCTCTTTCTCACCCCCACCAAAAGCATTCCTGTTTCTCTTTGTAGTCTATCCTTCACACTTCCCTGAGTCATTTCTCTACAATTGAGCATACTGCTTTCTCCATTCAGGTACCTCAGCAGCTCCTTATCCCCTATGGCATATATTATAAACTCTTGACACTTGGGCTTCAAGATCCTCCATAAGCTAGTTTCATTCATTCATTCAGTATCATTCATTCATTCAACAAGCATTTATTTAACAGGCAATGCACCAAATGCTATGGATAAAAGAATATATATTTTTTAAAAAGTCCATCTTACAGTTTACTGAGGGAAAACAACATATGTTTAGATAAGTATTATAAAATATATGCAAAGTCATTTCCAGGGAAGAGGGCAATAATAACCGGGGTTCTGTCAAGGCCTCCAACTTACCTATCCAGCTTTGTCTAATACTGTTTCTTCTTATGAATTCTACATTGCAGTCATATTGAACCATCTTCCAGTCCCTGCTTTTATCACCCGCCTTTTTGGCTTTGTTCTATGCTACCTGTCCTGCCTAGAGTAACAACCCCCGCCCCATCTCATATCTCTTGACTTTCCTTTATTCAAGGCCTTACTCATGTGCCGCCTCTTCCATGAAGCCTTCCCTGAGTCTATTTACCTCCTTACCTCTTAGCTCAGAGTGATCTCCCCATCTTCATTTTTCTCAAAGAACTTTGCCTGGACTTTTCTTCTAAACTTCTCTCTCCCTTATAGCTAAGGCCTTTTCCCTTCCTTTGAGTGTTAGCTTTGGGAAAGCATGGTCTATGCTGTCTCTGATTTTGCATATCTAACATAGACTAGCATAGGTTCTCTGTATATAGTAAGTGCTTAATGAATGCTTGCATAAAGGAACTTAGCCCTGTTCCCAATTCCACTGCAAGGATTATATCTTCACTTTGCACATGGTAGAGTCTTAGGAAGCCTGTATCAATTGGCTAATGGATTGATTTTGCTATGGGCCTTGGGAACCTAGTGTCCAAGGTCCTGGCTACTTATCTCTGATGGGAATGACCTGCTTGCAAACTCCTTCCTTACCCTCCACAGTAGAGATCTTGGCTTGATAGATACATTCTGTCTGTCTGTTGCAGAAAATGTCTTAGCTGCAGGCCAGAACTGCTCTGACCTCTTCATTTCCCCTTGAGATAATAGCAGCAGTGGGTGCTAATAATGCTGATGGTCAAGGTGAGAAGCAAATGGTCTTTCAAGCGGCAGCTGGCCAGCCACCCATCATCATCTTTGGGGAAGCACCATGTGGTTGAACTTTGCCACAAGAACAGGGCCTCCTAAGGGATGAAGTTTCCCAGGAAAATGTGTGTTTGGGCTGAGGTCACTTGTTTGTGATGTCATCATAGCTCAGGTGACTCCAGAAGGCACTGACTTCCTTTTGTCATGGGAAGTTGGGTGAGTGGTCACGGCTTTGCAGATTTTGTAACTGTGTCTGGCAATGGACTTTTTCATTCATTTATTGATTCACAAAAGTGTAGAATGTTAGGTCCAGAAGGGACAGTATTTTTTGTTGGTCAATTGTTTCAGTCATGTCTGACTCTTTGTGACCCCATTTGAGGTTTTCTTGGCAAGAGATACTGGGGTGGTTTGGCATTTCCTTCTCCAGCTGTATTGGTAATTGAGGTGGGACCTTTTTACTGTTTTAGAATGCTAAATTAATTAAGTGCCTTTGATTAAGTCTTGCTAGGTGCAAAGTTCGAGGCACATGCCCTTTTGCTAACTAGGTGTAAAGCCCTAGGCTCACACCCTTTTGCTGATTAGGTGTGAATCCTTTAAGCCCTGAACATAGTATAAAAACTCAGAAGTTAGCATTTTGTCTGGTGCTCTCACTCACTGGAAGAGTGGCATGTGACTTGAAGAGACCCTGGGCAGCTGCCAAGAGGTGCCCCCCCCCCCCGCCTGCAAACCCAGATGTTGGGACTTTATTAAATCCTGGTAACTGTGAATGGAGATTTGAATCAGACAAGATCTGAATGTCGATGTTTGTCATTTGTTTGTATTTGCTCTGAAGTTCAGGTTGCTGGCTTTTCTCCTCAACTAAGTGAATGATATTTGTATATTGGATTAAAGTGGGATTGTTAACTCCTTGAAGTTACTTTCCTTAGTAAATCAGATCAAAAGAACCTGTGTTAGTGGCCATCTGTGTGCTGGTTGTTGTTGGTTTTACACAGCCACAGTAGCTGCTAGCCAGATTGTTGGTACAGAGGCAAACAGGGCTAAGTGACTTGCCTGGAATTGTACAGCTAGTAAGTGCCTGAGGACAGATTTGAACTCAAGGTGACTTCAGGTCCACTACTCTTTCCACTGCACCAACTAACACACAGCTAGTAAATGATAAAGTTTGGACAGGACTCCAGGTCTTGTAACTCCCTGTGTAGCAATATGAATTTATTAATTGCCTAGTAGTGCATGCAGGACTTTTTGTTTGTTTGTTTGTTTTTTTCAAGAGAAAAGAGAAAGTTTATTAGGGATTAACCATAATGGGTTGCCTTAAGAAATCCCAGCCTTTGTGACGCCTGTTTTCACAAGCAGGCCAGATTCAATCTACTGAGCTAGATTGAATCTGAGCACCTTCATGGAGGCAAGATGGAGATTATATACACAAAGGTTGTAGGAGGGATTGAGGGGTGGTCTGGGGTCACTAGAGGAGGGCTTTAGGGAGAGTCTTGAGGAGTCATCTAAGGAGGAGTCTAAAGAGGATGAGATGAGGTCAGAGTCCAGGAACCAAGAGAATGGGATTAAGGATGGGAAGTAGCTGAAGGCATGGATAGTATCAAGGGTGGGAAGTAGCAGGACAATAAAGGGTGAGGCTAGGTAGAGATTTGGGCCTAATGATAATGTAAGGCTTATGGCCTTAGGGGAAGGCCAGATCAAGTTGGAAGATTCAAGGACAGTTCAAGGGGGCTCCCAGAGACTGTATTCCAGATTCAAGGGGGTTCCCAGAGACTGTGCCCTCATCATTCCCCCCTCAAACAAATAGGACCCAAATTCTTTTGGGGTCAGGGACGAAGGTCTCAGCTTCTGAAATTGCTTCCTCCTGGCAAGGGGCGTAGAGCTGTCCCTGCCTCGATGGGTCCAGTTCAAGGGGTACATAGTCTGAGCAGCCTTCTGGAAGTTGATGGCTTGGAGCCCAGAGGAAATAAACCTGGCAAAGAGGTTAAGTATAGAGAAAGGACAATTTCCCTAGAGGTTATTAAAGATGACTATTTCATACCTAGCTCCCCTAATCACTTGTTCTGTGTACCACACTGCTTCGGGGTTCAGGAGTGTGTAGCACATCCAAAGAATTAGGTCAGGGGTGTCTAAGAGCAAGGTTTGATTTTTGGTTAGCCTGTGGCTAGCCAGCCACTGGTGGCCACCTGCTTCTAGGATGCTCTGGACTCGATGGGGAGTCAAAACTTCTAAAGGATGGTCTGCTAGAGGTTTAGAAGCTTCCTCAATTAGAGTGGCTGTAGCAGCCATGGAGTCTAATTATTTTGAAAAACAGGCAGCTGGCTTGGGGTCAGGTCCTAAGGACTGGGTTAGGACTCCCAAAGCCTGTCCTCTCCTTTCATCAACATAGTGAATAAAAGGTTTTTCTAGATTAGGTAAAGCTAATGCTGGAGTGGTGGTCAACTTAGTTTTCAAAGTCCTAAAAGCTCTTGCTTGGTAGGGGCCCCACTCTAGAGGGTGTGAGTCAGGGCCTTGAGTGGCAATTAATGGTTGCAGTCCCTCCCAAGCCTTGGGCTTAATTGGATATTGAAGGTAATGGAGGGGAACTATGGCTGGGGTGGCAGAAGTAGCTTGCCCAGGAATTCCCTGATCTCAAACAACTGGCTTAACCCTCTCCCACACCTTTGGGGGAACATGGGGAGGTCTGGTAAACAGAGGGAAAAGGGAGTTATGACGTTTACCTAGAGAAAATTGGCTTCCCAATTTCACCATCAGGTCCCTTCCCAACAAGGGAGCAGGGCCAGAGAAGGAGTGTTCAAACAACAGATCCTTGATGCCCATGACCCGATGGGTCGAGGGGCATGTGGGGCCAGAGCAATTAGTTAAAACAAGAGAACATAGCCGTGATAAAGTGGGTAACCTTACCTTCTGCCTCGATTTTGCCCAGGGCTCCATGAGAGAGGTGGAGAAAGTGGGAGCTCTGCCCCAAGCTTTCCCCTCCTTCCAAGTCTTGAGAAGACTGGAGGACAGGGTACTGGGAGGAGACTTTACCACTTTTCCATCCTCGGGGATTTGACTTCAAAAAAGTTCTGGTGGAAGTGCTAGGTGTGGTTTCTCAGGGGCACAGAGCAGGAGATAATCCCTTCTTCCCAGGGCTTAAGCTGATAAACCTCGCCCCAGAGGACTGTGCTGAAAGGGTGAATGTCTTGAGATTATATTGTATATGGAGTTTTGAAACAGGAGTGGAGAATGGCCTTGGAGACTTGGAGAATGGCCTTCCTACAGATTTGGCAGGAGGGGCTGGTGAGGAGAAAGAAGAAGCAGACAGCGGCTGCTGAAATATTGATCCAGACAGAGCAGGAGACTGGCTGCGTGGGAACTTTGGAAAGCTGAAAGCCCTGAGCTGCCTCGGAGCTGACTTCGGAGAGAGGATCGAAGTGGTGGAGAATGGCTTACATTCTAGAAGAAGCCAGGTGAGGCCAGCTGGAATTGGAACCCAGGAGCTTGGAGTCCAGCCCTGCGGCAAAATGGAAACTTTGCAGCAAGATGCTGAGTGTGCTTTTTCCCTGCCTTCCCCAGCCACAGCAGAGAACTTTGAGCAAAAAGGTGGAGAATCACCTACACTGCAATCCAGATTCTGGCAGAAGCCAGGAGGGGCCACCCAGAACTAGACAACCAGGAACCCAGGGGCTTGGAATTCAGCCCTGGGGCAAGATGGAAACTTTGCAGCAAGGCACTGAATCTGCCTTTTTTGGTCCCTTCAGCTTGGGCTGCTTGGGATCCAGGAGGGAGACATGGATTTGTTTTTGTTGGGGTGAGGGAAGTGTCTTGGACCCCCCAGGGACCCCACCCCATTGGCTTTTATCGTCTAGTCGCTCCTCAGGACTTGGAACTGGGGACTGGAACATAATGGGGAGAACAGACCCTAAAAGAACTTTGTTTGGACGCTTTGAAATTGGGACTTTGGGTGCCACGTGGAGGCAGTTTGGGGAGGAGACTCCCCAAGAGAACTCTATTTGTTAGTTTGTTTGCTTTAGGACTTTACTAACTACAGCATGCCCGTGCCTCAGGCTACTGGGAAAAAGCCTGCAATGGCAGTGTGCTGCTGAAGAAGTACTTTATTTGGACACTTCGTATTAGCTAAAGATATTAACTTGCTTTGACCTAGGGGTGGACATTTGAATTGTTAACAAGTATTTTGGGAATGATTGATTGAAGAGATTATCTTGCTGGGACCTAGGGGTGGGTCACATTTGAATTGTAAACCAATATTTGGGAATGTCACTGAATGATATGTTTTGCTTTATTGTGAACAATACGTTTTAGTTTCCTTTGTAATTAGATCGCAATGTATGTTCTAGGATACATGGCTGGTTAGATTATGTATCTTAGAACAAGGGGTGGAGTGTGTTGGTAAGCAAAATGGCCTTTGTTTTCTTTGAGTAATGCTTACTAGGTGCTAAGCCCCAGGCCCAAACCCCTATTGGGTGTGGAACCTATGTGGGTGTGGATTGGTGACTAGGGTGAGGCCCAAGGTGGGGCTGGCTAAGGGGAGGTACTAACTCCAGAGCCCTGCCTTACTAAGTGCTAAGCCCCAGGCCCAAACCCCTATTAGGTGTAAAACCTATGTGGGTGTGGATTGGCAACTAAGGTGGGGCCCAAGGTGGGGCTAACTCCAGGGAGGGCCTAGTTTACATGTCTGGGACAATGGAGGCTTTTAGACCACGTGGGAATGATATTTGTATGCTGAATTAAAGTAAGCTTGTCAACCCCTTCACCTTGCTTTCCTTAGTTAAGCAGATCAAAAGAACCTGTGCTGTTGGCAGCTTTCCGGATGCTGGTTGAGGGTGGATCTTACACCCCCACAGAAGCTGCTAGCCGGATTGTTGAAACAACTGTCAGTCTATGAATTTCTGTCCTTCTCCTCCTTCTGGCAGGTGGGGAAGGGTGATTTAAGTTTTCCCTACAGTTCTCCTGCATTATCTTCTAATCTGATCTGGGAGGAGAGGAGTTTGTTTTATCTGCTCTAACTTTTACTGCAGCCCTGGCTCGGTCAGAGACAGGACAACAATGGTGAAAGATCTCAATGATTGTAATTCAAGCAAACTTCACCTTTTGCTCACTCCTTAAAAACCTTTTTGCACTTAAATCTAAGGGAAAAGATTCCCTCCTAACTTTGGGGACAAAAAACAAACTTTTACCGGATTCCATATTTACGGATAAACAGAGGTTTTTAGCCAGAAGGAATTCATTGGGAGGAGGTGTTTCAGCAAGAGTGAGCTCCTGGAATGATTTTAAAGTTTCAGGAGTTCTCTTTCCCAAAATTCCAACTAACCAGTTTCCAAACTTTTTAACAATTAAAACCCAGAATTTGCCAAAATTTTAACCCTATTTTCGTTGTAATTCCAAGTTAGCCAGAAAAGGAACCACAAGGAAAAAAGTCTTTGTTTCCCTGGTTGCAGCCTGAAATCTCTGGCTGCCTGCATTTCAGATTTTTACCAAAATATAGACATTTCACATTTTTTTTTTGACATAGACATACGGACACAGACAAATTCAAAACATACAGAACACAGAACAGAACCAACAGTGTGGGTCGAATTGAAGGCTGAACCGAGTCCCCTCAGAGGAAAGAAAAATAAACCAGATTTCCTCTTTAGGGATAAAGGCCTCCAATCTTCCTCACACCCCAAATACAGAACAGAAAACCAACAGTGTGGGTCGAATTGAAAGCTAAACCAAGTCTCCTTAGAGGAAAGAAAAAATAAATCAGATTTCCTCTTTAGGGATAAAGGCCTCCAATCTTTCCCACACCCCAACGGTGGGAAGACGGCGTCCCGTACTTCCTCCTCCCCCCAATCTGAACACGAGTGTCCCTGCGTCCAGGTAGCATGTTAACAGAAACCAGATGGCTAGCCCAGAACAGAAACCTTACCTCTAGAGGTCTGAAAACCAGAATTCTCCATAGGCCGAAAAGGGACAAGTCAGCAGAAAGTCTGTTCTTGGAGACCTTACCCCACATCAGAGTCCTAGGAAAGGAAATCCCAGGTGCTGGCCCTCTGAAGTGACAGAAGGTGGATCGGGGCAGAGACTCCCTGCTGAGGTCCGAAATCCTGTGTGTGTCTCCGGGGCGGTAACACGAAATACCGCCCATCTCGCTGGGGCCTCCATTATGTTATACCAAGAGTGAGTGAGACACGCCACAGAGTATAAGTTTTAAATGGAGAATTTATTAGCCGGCGACCGTTTGGGGTTCCACCCAAATCAGAATGGCCCCGAATTGGGGTGAAGAAATAGTATTTATAGAAAATACAGGGTACAGTGGTTAATTATCTCTTGGAATTCACAGGCCAGGTCACAGGATGGTCGGGGGGAACAGGAACAAAGGTCCTAACAGATCAAAAGATTCTGACAGGTTATCCTTAAGTGGGATAATCTTATCTATTGACATTCCTTGGTGGAGTCATGGAGCCCCAGGGACATTTGCTAAATGCCAAAAGGTCTGAGTCCATTCTTTATTATGCAAACTGGGGTTTTCTCAGGGGTCTCTTTAGCAATAACTGATTTTTCCAGTACCACAGGGACAATCCTTCCTCCAATGTCCCTCCTGGTTACATGCTGGGCATGGTCCTGGAGGCGTGGATCCTGGAGGCTTCCTCCAGGGAGGCGCCCTAGAGGGGCACTCCTTGGAGCAGTGACCCTTCTTGTGGCATTGAAAGCAGGTTTCCCCCCTGCCCAAGTCGAAGGGCTTCCTCCAGGGGGGCCCCCTGGAGAGACGCTCCTTGAGTCTTTTCCTGGTCATGGCAGCAGCCAAGAATTGAGTGTGTTCTCTGTCTCTAACTCTTTCCCTGCATCTTCTTTCCTCTTCTGCAACCAGGTCTCTATTGTTGAAAGCTCCAAAAGCCATTTTCAGTAATTGGGCCTGAGGTGTTTGGGGTCCCATTGCCAATTTCTGCAGTTTCCTCCTAATATCTGGGGCAGACTGATTAACGAAATACATGTTAAGTATTGCTGCCCCTGCGATAGAATCAGGATCCAAATTTGTATACTTCTTAATAGCTTCTACTAGCCGGGCCTGGAAAAGAGCAGGGTTTTCCTTTTCTCCCTGAGTAATCTCCCTAATTTTTTGAAAATTTATTTGCTTTTGAAATGCAGTTCTTAGTCCTTTTAACAGGCAAATTATCATAGGGTCTCTCTTTTCTCTATCCTCACTCCTTTGATAATTCCATCCTGGGTCACTAGTGGGAACAGCAGCTGTACCTGGGGGGTATTTTATGGGGTTATCGCTAACCAAATGATCCCCAAATTTTGGGGCTTGTTCCCAGATTCTCCTCTTCTCCTCAGTAGTACAACAGGTAGAGAAAAGGATATGCAAATCACACCAAGAAAGTTCAAATTGTAGGGATAGATCCCTAAAACCCTCGGTAAACTTAGTGGGATCTGAGTATCTCCCCAGTTTTTCTTTGACTTGCATGAGATCTGAAATGGAGAATGGAACATACACTCTCCTTGTCCTGGAAGGGGAGGCAGGCACTTCTCTCAGGGGAAAAAGCCCTGAAGGCACTGTGGGGCCTGGAGCTTGGGGAGTGATATAGGAAGTCCCGCTTCTGGTGAGGGAGGGGCTGGGAGCTGTTGGCTGTCCTAGATTAGACTGCAAGGCTAGGGCGTCTGGCTGGCAAGAGAGATCAGCTGGTACCTGAGGAAGGGTAGGGACCAGAGAGGGAGATACCAAAGATACCTGAGTGGGAGCCACCTCAGAGAGAGGGGCCAGGGGAGGAGGTACTGCCTCGGGGGCAGGGTCTGAGGCTGGAACCTGAGTAGGGGTTGCCTCAGGGGTAGGCCATGAGGCCAGAACCTGGGTAGGGGTCCCTTCAGGGGAAGGGGCCACAGAGGGAGGCACCTCAACAAGACCCTTGGCTGGGACCTGAGCAGGGGTTGCCAAGGGGGGAGGGGCCATAGGAGGAGATGCAGGGTAGGAGACCTGGACCATGAAGGAGGCAGGAAAAGAGGAGGGTCGCACTACAGGAAACCAAGAGAAAGAGGAGATGGCCAAGGAAGGGGGAGCACAGGAAACAAGGGTGCTCCGGGGAGGTTGGGGAGCAGGAGGAAGGTCTGGGGCTGAAGCCCTGGGGGCCATAAGGAGGGGGTTATCCAAAATGTCCTGTTGACCCCCATTGCCCCTTTGTGGGGGGCTCTAGCTATGAGCACCTTACAATCTTTTCTGAGAATGGGGTTCCAAGAGAGCTCCACGAAGGTCATTATGTAAGGAATTTCTGTCCATTTTCTTTCCCGCTGACAATATAATTTTAACTGTAAAAGAGTATTATATTATAAAGTCCCAAAATAAGGCCACTTTTCATGGCCTTCTAGGCGATATTGTGGTCAAGCAGTATTGCAAAGGTATACCAGCTTTTTCTTTTCAAGTTCTTTAGAGAACTTAAATTTTTTCCAATTTTGTAAAAGACAGCCCAAGGGTGAATTTTTGGGGATCGAGGAGAATTGACCCATTGTGGGCTTGAGGGGCTGGAAGTCCCTTCCTCTGCAAGGAGGATCTGGGAATAAGCCTTAAAAAGGAACAAAGCAAGACAGGAAAAAATAAACACAAAAAGGTACCTGAGGTTTTCCCATTCCCTAGTGCTGAGAGAATTGAGAAAACTGGGGGCGCACTTCTGGATAGGGTGTCTCTCCTTGTCCTCTATGCTTCAGAGGGTGTGCTCAGGTCCATGGCCTCGAACATAAACCACTGGACTGAGAACCTGAGAGCGTCAGGCTGAGTCTGAGACAGCGAGCAGCTGTCTGACCTACTGGGGACCTGGGGAGTCAGGCCCGAAAACACCTCCAAAATGCTTGGAGAGCGAGAAGGGGTTTGGGTTAGGGAGAGGCTTACCTTCCAGTCTTGGCTGGAGAAGAACTTGAGATGAGCAGTATTCCCAGTCAGGGAACCAAAAACGAAGAGGTTAAAGGATAATGATGATTGTTAGTAAACCACAGGTTTCTAGAGGTGCTCGTGACCCCAAAATACCGACATACCGGGTCCTGCCGAAAGAATTCGACTCAAGCCTTCTCAGCCAAGGGAAAAGAGAAAGTTTATTAGGGATTCACCATAATGGGTTGCCTTAAGAAATCCCACCCTTTGTGATGCCTGTTTTCACAAGCGGGCCAGATTCAATCTACTGAGCTAGGTTGAATCTGAGCCTGTTTGTTTGTTTTTTAAGAGAAAAGCCAGTTTACTTTTAAAAATTTTATTTGAAATTTTGGATTTTAAGTGAGTTCTTCACATACACAGCAAGAACATAAAAAGAGGATCACTGGAAACTGGAAATCTCTGTTATGTAGAGCTTGCTTTCTTTTTAAAGTACATCATAAATTCAACATGCAACTTTCAAAGTTAGCCTGCCTGTCTGGGACTCTTTCTGGACTTTCTTCTCTTTCCTCTACGCATATTTTTAAGATGCTTCAACGACTTTTATTTTCTTTTTTGGCAACTATTTCCCTACCCACTCTTTTATCCCACCTTTCCACCCTCCCACCTCCCTCCCCTTTCCACCATTAGGGGTGGGGTGGGGTGGGAAGAAAACAAAATCCTTGAAACAATCTTATATAGTCAAGCCAAACAGATTCTCTCATTTGCTATGTCCAAAAACATGTGCCTTTTTCCATGCAGTCTGTTTTGCTGGGCACTGGAGGGACATACAGAGTTTTAAGAAACTGTAATAGAGCTTAGTTTTGACAGGGAGAAAGGACAAAAATTCAGCTAACTAACCCATAACATTCTATGATAAGTGCATTCCAGAAGTGCAAAAAGGAGGGAACTGTGGGATACCATTTGAGTTGACTTTGATGGGTTGGAATTGTGCAAAGTGAAGGGGAATCCGGGATTCCAGGCATAGGGGACAATGAAGTGAATAAATAGATATAAACTCCTCTAGCATTCAGAGCCCTTTTCAAACTGGTTCCAAACTTCTTTTCTAGCCTTATTATTCCCTTTCATGTGTCCCACAGTCCAGCTAATCTTGCTCTCTTGCTGTGTTTCAGATGTGTTTTATATGTCCCTTCTCCCTGTTTGCCCAAGGTGTCCCTACTGCCTGGAATGCATTCTCCTCAGCCTCTTATAATCTCTACCCCAAAGCTCAGCTCAGATGCCAAAACCAATCTCCCCATTTTCATCTCCATTATTCCAAGTGATCTGTGACCTTATTGTATTCCCTCCGGTGGAGGATGTGGATCCCCAACCCAGATCTGTGCCTGCTGGTCCTGCGCAGCCCTTCATCATATCTTCTTATAATTTCACCACAAGGGCTCCCTCCACCCTAAATGCTGGGAATTTTCTGCCCTTTCACTAGACATTGTGAAGATATATCAATGGTCGTCCATTGACTAGCCCTTATTCTGCCATATTTCCATCTTACAGAGTCTTACTTGAATACCTCATCATGGTGTCAAAGTTCCTGAAAGCTATGCCAACAGAATACTGACTTGGTCAAGTTCTAGCGTGCTGGAAGATCTTGGAGTGTGGTCTCAGCAGCAGACAGGGTCTGCTCTCTGAGGAGCAGCCTAACGTAAAAGCCTGGTGTACTAAAGCTTCTGCTCTGTTATAAAAAAATATGAATTGATATTAGAACTGTTTTTGTTCTTGGTCTTTGACATGGACAGGAGTCCCATAAGATCAGCAGGTAGAGATAGGATTCTATCTTCATCTGATGGGTGAGGATAATAATAGCATCGACCTCCCAGGGTGGGGCAGTTACGTGGTGCAGTGGATAGAGTGCCAAGTCTGAAATCAGGAAGACTCATCTTCTTGAGTTCAAATCTGACCTCAGACACTTACTACCTGGGTGACCCTGGGCAAGTCACTTAATCCTATTTGCCTCAGTTTCTTCATCTGTAAAATGAGCTAGAGAAGGAAATGGCAAATCACTATGGTATCTCTGCTGAGAAAACCCCAAATAGGGTCACCAAGAGTCAGACACAACTGAACAACAACAAAACCTTCTAGGGTTATTGTGAGGATCAAATGTGATAATAATTGTGAAGCACTTAGCATACTGCCTGGCATATATCATGCCATATAAATATTAGCTAGCAGCAGCAACAGCACTGAGAGGAGAGGGAAGTAAACACTCAAACCGGTGTGATTACAGATCCATTTGAGCACTTGATGGACTCAGTGTAGGAAGATTAGGAAGGACTTTGGAGAAGAAGCTGCCATCACTTGCACCTTGAAAGAAGCTAAGGATTATGGATAATTGGTGGGAGATCACTATAGGCACAGTGGATACTTTCATAAAAGTGTGGAATCATGGAGACATACCCAGTGCCTCAAGCAGTCAAAGTCCACTGGGGTTGAACTGAGGCAGGGTTTCCTATCCTTTGATTCAGAGATCCCACTGCTAAGCTTATACTGCAAAGACACATAGCTAGACAGACAGATAATAGATTATATATTTAGTATATACTATATAAATATACTATCTATGTATTATATAGTATATATATGCATGATATATGGGACCTTTCTATTATCATATAGGTATGTATACACATACATACATATATGTATGTATGTGTATACATACACAATATACATACATATATGTATGTATGAATATTATATATATACAATACAATAATATTCAATGAATCCATGTGTCGCAGCTTGTTTATATATATGTAAACTATATATATATATATATATATATATATATATATATTTATATATACCCTTTTTATAGTAGCATAGAACTTGAAACAAAATAAATAGCCATCCATTAGGGGGATGGCTAAACAAGCTGTGACACATGGATTCATTGAATTTTATTGTATCGTGAAAGAAAATGAATGATGAAAACAGAGAAACATGAGGAGACGTATATGAACTAATGCGAAGTGAAGTGAACAGAACCAAGAAAAGAATATACGTAATGAATATGTCAATGTAAATAGGGAAAATAACAAAAACAAATTAAATACTGTGTAATTATAATGAACAAACTTGATCATGATCAGAAGTGATATGAAAATATACTTTGAGTTTTGGTTTTCTTTATTTTCATTTAGGAGGAGGAAAGGTGGAGTTTTGTTCATTAAAAAAATTAAATGAAACTTATAAAGGAAAGAAAATATATCTTCTTTTCCTTCTTTATGGAGATGAGGGGAGTAGGGCTAGGTTTGTGGAACATGGAGCATGTAATACTGAGCTGCTTGGTTTTGCTGTACTGTTTTTTTTTTAATTACCATTCTCTTTGACAAATCGAAAAGCTTATGAGGGTCCATGAAAATTAAGGTACCACTTCACACCTGTCAGATTGACTAACACGACAGAAAAGGAAAATGACAAATGCTGGAGGAGATGCGGAAAAATAGGTATACTAACGTACTGTTGGTGGAATTGTGAACTTGTTCAGCCATTCTGGAGAACAATTTGCAACTATGCTCAAAGGCCTATAAAACTCTGCATATCTTTTGACCCAATAATACTACTATGAGGTCTGTATCCCAAAGAGATCAATGAAAAAGAAAAAGACGTATATGTACAAAAATATTTATAGCAGCTCTTTTATGTGGTGGCAATGAATTGAAAATTGAGGGGATGCCCATCAATTGAGGAATGGCTGAACAAGTTGTGGTATATAATGTGATGGAATATTATGGTGATATAAGAAATAACTAGGGGGATGGTTTCAGAAAAACCTGGGAAGACTTATATAAACTGATGCAAAGTGAAGTGAGCAGAACCAGGAGAATGTTATACATGGTAATAGCAATATGGTAATAATGACCAACTGTGAAAGACATAGATACTCTGATCAAGACATTGATCCAAGACAGTTCCAAAGGAATCACTGTGAAAAATGCTATCCACATCCAGAGAGAGAGAGAACTGATGAACTCTGAGAGTTTTGAAGCTTAGTTTCCCACTGATTTTATTTCTCTTGCTTTTTTGCAACATAGTTAATATGGAAATATGTTTTGCATGACTCCCCATGATATTATCACATTACTTGTCTTCTCAGTGGGTGGTGGAGAGGCTGCAGGGAGGGAGAGAATTTGGAACTCAAAAGACTTTTTTAAAAAAGAATGTTAAAATAAATTAAGGTATTTTTTAAAAAGAGAAATGCTAATATGTAACTATGGGTAGGAGATAAATTCTTAAACATAAAGAGATAAAGGCATTACAAAAGATAAATACTTTTTGATTACATGAAATTGAAAAGTTTTTGGATAAACAAAACGAACAAATCTATGATGAGAAGAGAGGGTAGACTGAGAAAAAAATCTTTTCGGCAAGTATCCCTGACAAGGATTGACTGGCCCAGATATGTTGATAATTAATAGAAGTATTTATGCCAAAAGCTATCCCCCAATAGAGGGGGATATAAAGGATATGAAGAAAGTTGTCAAAAGATGAATTGAAACTATTAACAGCCATATGAAAGAAGTTTCCCAGTCACAAATATTAAGAGAAGTAAAAATTAAGACATTGCTGAGATTTCACTTCACACCCAGCAGATTTCTAAGGATGATAAACAAAGAACAGTCATTGTTGAAAGGGTTGGGGAAAGATAAGCATACTAATTCATTGTTAGAGGAACTATGAATTAGTTCATGGATCATGGAAAGTGATTAATTATGCAAATAAAGTGGCAAAAATGTCCAAACCCATTGACCTAGAGATTTCACTGCTAAAGAGGTCATTGATAAAAAAAGTTAAAAAAAAAAAAAAGCTCTATATACACCAAATAGTCATAGCAGCATTTTTTTTGTTATGTTTTTTTTTGAGGGGGGAAGTCAGGGCAATTGGGGTTGAGTGACTTGCTCAAGGTCACACAGCTAGTAAGTGTGTCAAGTGTCTGAGGCTGGATTTGAACTCAGGTCCTCCTGACTCCGGGGCTGGTGCTCTACTCACTTTACCACCTAGCTGCCCCATAGCAGCACTTTTTGCGGTAGTAAAGAACTAGAAAGAAAGCAGCTAGGTGGCTCAAGAGATAGTGCACTGGGCTTGGAGTCAGGAAGACTCCTCTTCCTGAGTTCAAATCTTGCCTCAGACACTTAATAGCTGGACAAGTCATGTAACCCTGTTTGCCTCAGTTTCCTCACCTGTAAAATGAGCTGGAAAAAGAAATGGCAAACCACTCCAATATCTCTTCCAAGAAAACCCCAAATGGGGTCACACAGAGTTGACCATGACTGAACAACTAGAACAAAAAATTAAGTCAATGCCAATTGGTTGAATGATGACCAAACAAATTGTATATGAACATAATGCAGCACTTCTGTGCTATAGGAAATGATGAGCACAATGAATACTGAGAATCATGAAAGAACTTACATGAGATGATTCGAAGGGAAGCAAGAAGAGCCAGGAAAACAATATACACAGTGACTACAATAATACAAACGGAGAAAATAACTACAAAAATCAGCAAAAGTGAATTTTGCTAAATTACAGACTGAAATTGGCCCCGAAGAAGAGATATGAGAAGACACTGTCCTCTCCCACTCCTTCGAAGAAGTTAGGGTCCATGAGTGTGGAACATTGCACATATGATTAAGTCTTTTCTATGTGTTAATCAGTTTTACTGATTTTTTTTCTCTTCCTCTTTTTCTTAAATAAAATAAAAACATACCTTTGTTATAAGGGAGGAAAAGTGAGGGGGGATGGGGATGTCTATACCGGTCAGGTTTATTTTAAAAAGAAATGTTGGCATATTTTCTGAAATAGAATAGCCCTCTATTTTAGTTTCTATGTGAACTTTTTATGAGGCAGTACAGTATAGGCATAGAAAGCTGGCCTCCTAATCAGGAAGTCCTGTTCTGATTCATATTGGCTGTGTGACCCTGGGCAAATCACTTAACCTCTCAGTACTCACAGATAACTTTCTAACATGATAAGTCTCAAAGAAGATGCTGAGCTGGGAATTTTCACATTGGGAAATTTGCTATATTAAAGAGATCACAGTTCTGATTCAAAAAGAGGAGAAAAGCAAAACAGGAAAATGATAAATGCTGGAAAGGATGTGGGAAAATTAGAACATTGTTACATTGCTGGTGGAGTTGTGAACTGATCCAACCATTCTGGAGAGCAATTTGGAACTATGCCCAAAGGGCTATAAAAATGTTCATATCCTTTGATCCAGCAATACCACTTCTAGGGTTGTATCCCAAAGAGATCACTCAAGTGGGAAAAGGACCTGTATGTACAAAAATATTTATAGAGGCTCTTTTTGTAGTAGCAAAGAATTGGAAATCAAGGGGATGCCCATTGGTTGGGGAATGGCTGAACAAGTGGTGGTATATGAAAGCAATGGAATACCATTATGTGATAAGAAATGGGGATGATACGGACTTCATAATAACATGGAAAAACCTACACGATATAATGCTGAGGGAGCAGAGCAGAACCAGGAGAACATTATACACAACCACAGATATATGGATTCTGTGATGACTAACTGATAGACTTGGCTCTTCTCAGCAACACAAGGTGCAAAGACAACTCCAAAGGACTCATGATGGAGAGAGCTATCTACATCCAGAGAAAGAACTATGGAGTCTGAATGCAGATTGAGGCACACTGTTTGCTCTCCTTTTTTTTTCCCTTTTTTTTTTGGTGTTGTTTCTTCTTTCTCATGATTCATTCCATTGGTCATAATTCTTCTTTGCAACTTGACTATTGTGTAAATAAGTTCAATGCGAAGTTATATGTAGAAGATATATCAAATTCCATGCCGTCTTAGGGAGGGAGGGGAGGAGAGGGGGAAGAAAATATGGAACTCAAAATTATGTGTTGTAAACTAAAAATAAAAAATCTTAATTATAAAAAAAATTATAGCCAGGTTCTTCTTCTTTCAAAATAAAGGATCATTGGAACATAAAAAAGAGGAGAAAAGAAAAAAGCAAGAAGGAGGAAGGAAGGATGGGAGACAATGGAAGGAAGGAAAAATGAAAGGAAGAAAAAGATTAAGATGAAAAAACAAGAAAGAAAAATAAAACAATATCTCTAAGATGCTTTTCTATTCTAGCATTCCATGAATCTTTGATTATGGGTGTATAGCTGATTCTAATGGCCTTTAAGCAATTTGTATTAAGCTCACTGTTAGGTCTAGATACCAAAGAGATCATAAAAAAGGGAAAAGGACCCACAGGTACAAAAATATTTCTAGCAGCTTTTTTTTGTTGTGGCAAAGAAATGGAAATTGAGGAAATGCCCATCAACTGGGGAATGACTGAACAAGTTGTGGTATGTGAATATCATAGAATAATACTGTGTTATAAGAAATGATGAGCAGGTGGATTTCAGGAAAACCTGGAAAGACTTATATGAGCTGAGGCTGAGGGAAGTGAGCAGAACCAGGAGAATGTTGTACATTCTGCAGTGATCAACTATGATAGACTTAGCTCTTCTCAGTAGTGCAATGATCCAAGACAATTCCAAAGGACTCCTGATGGAAAATGCTATCCACATCTAGAGAAAGAACATAAAGATGTCTGAATGCATATTGAAGGGTACTTTTTTTTTTGTGGTTTTTCCCTTTTGTTCTGTTTCTTCTTTCACAACATAACTAATGTGGAAATATATTTAACATGATTGCAGTTGTATAACCTATATTAGATTTCTTGTCATCTTGGGGAGGGAGAAAAATTTGGAACTCAAAATCTTATAAAAAATGAATGTTGAAAACTATCTTTACATATAATTAGAAAAAAATACTATTAAAATTTGTATTAGGCTCATTATAATAATCATCTTTGTAAAGGGGTTGGGTTTTTTTGGTTTATTTTTTAGACAGGAAGAATGTAGCAAATGTCAAAGATGGAAAAGTTTTAATAAAATAATAAATTAATTATTTAAAAAAACAACAAAAAAACCCAAGTACATGAAAATGATGTCCTTTTGTTTAATGTTGCTATGGAATTTCATCATTTCATTATTATTAAGATACATGAGTAGGAAATTGCTTAGGTCAGAGGTGGTGATTTTCTTATTAGCAGGAGAAACTCTCTGCTAGTCAGAGATCTTTCTGAGCAAAATATTTGTACATTAATAAAATATGTCAGAAAGATTTTTTGGGGTTTTTTTTGGCAGGGCAATTGGGGTTAAGTGACTTGCCCAAGGTCACACAGCTAGTACATGTGTCAAAGTGTCTGAGGCTGGATTTGAACTCAGGTCCTCCTGGCTCCAGGGCTGGTGGTTTACTCACTGCACCACCTAGCTGCCCCAGAAAGATTTTAAAAAAAAAAAAAACAAATTTTAGCCCAAACTTGGAGTGTAGGTTGTTTTGTTTCCTTAGATCACACTAGGGTTTCAGTGCTTGATAAAAGACAATTTGAGTTTGGAATGATTTTCTTCAAAAATACTTGGCACTAACTGGAAAAAAACCTCTTGAAATGTCAAAGAAGGGTTTTGGAGTTGGGTTGCCCAGTTGGTTTTTTTTTGTTTGTTTCTTTTTTTGTTGGCTTGTTATTTATATTCATGGAATTTCACTTACCCTTGGCATAGTGCTTGGCACACAATAAGCACTTAATAAATGCTTGTTGAGCCATCTCACATAACAAATAGTATTCTTTAAAGCCATAAAAAAGAAAAAGAAGAGCTAAAAATCACCCCAATGGATCAATGCATTTGAAAAATTTGAAAACATGGACAATGTTTAACACCTGTGGACCTCCCACCCCCACGAAGGGGTAAGTTAGGGGTGTCTTGTCATCTCTATTCTAGTACTGCTTGATCTTTATAGTTTTGTTATATTCATTTTTTATTTTGGGGGGTGTGGTTGTCTTTCTATTTACGTTGTTGTAGTCACTGTACGTATTGTTTTCTTGACTCTGCTTGCTTCACTCTGTATCAGTCAGTTCATGTAGACCTTTCTACATATCTCTGCATTTATCATTTCTTACAGCACAGTAATATTTCATTACATTCATGTACCACAATTCGTTTAGCTGGTCCCCAAATGATGGGTATTTCCTTTGTTTCCAATTCTTTGCTATTTTAAAGAGTACTACTATAAATATTTTGGTCTATATGGGAACTTTCTTCTTATCAATGGCTTCTTTGGGGTATAAGCCCAGTAATGGAGTCTGTTTTAAAGGGCATCAACATTTTGACCACTTTATTTGCATAAACCCAATTTTCTTTCCAAAATGATCATGCAGCAATAATATACTTTATTAGTATGGCTATGTCCCCATAACCACTCCGACATTGACTATTGCTATTTTTTGTTATCTTTGCCAGTTTGCAAGATGTGAGGGAAAACCTTGGAGTTATTTTGATTTGCATTCCTCCTATTTTTAGCGATTAGGAGCATTCTTTCATGTGGCTATGAATACTTTGCAATTCTTCTGAGAATTGTTTATTCATTTCCTTTGATCACTTATCTATTGGGAATGGCTATTGGTCATATGTATATGTATTGTTTGTTTATATATCTTAGATGCTAAACCCTTATCAGAGACATTTGATGCAAAGACTGCCCCCCCCATTAGCTGCTTCCTTTCCTATCCTAGGTGCATTAATTTTGTATGTACCTAGTCTGAGATTAAGCCAATTTCAGTCACCTGTGTTCTATCAAGAATGATTGAGCATTCTTTGAATCCAAGGGAGATTGCACCAACTCCACGATTTAGTGACATTTTCCTTATCCTTTGCCTAAGTATTGAACAGAAACCAAGCCTGAAATTAGTGGCCCCAGTTAGTGAACAAGAATATATCCACTCCCAACTCCTTTGGAAATTCCATCATGACTCTTTGTCTAGGGTTCCCCAACTGACATACAAGTGACATCAGTATTTTTCATCTTCATAACAAAAGACACTGGAAAGTTGGAAATCTTATAAGAGAGTCTAGTTTGAAAACATAGTTCCTAAGGACTAGGAATATTTAGAATGCGTTCAAAAGATGAAATAGACAGTCTTACTATTTTTAAAATTGAAAAATATACATTTGATGAATTTATCCTCTAGAAATCTGAGCCATACTGCTATAGCCTTTTCAAATGACTTCTCATAACCTATTTTATAAAGTCTTAATATCATGTTTTTTTAAACATTATTATTTATTCGTGCCATTGATATGCTGCATCAGGGCCTAGCCTAGCCTCAGGCAATTGCTCAGGGCTCTCTCGTGGACATTTGACAACCCAGTGTGCCAGGCACTGAGTTGACCCTTTTGTTATTGTTCAGTAGTGTCTGACTCTCCGTGACTCCTTTGGGGTTTTCTTGGCAAAGATATTGGACCACTTTGCCATTTCCTGCTCTAGCTCATTTTACAGATGAGGAAACTAAGGCAAACAGGGTTAAATGACCTGTCCAGGGGAATACAGTTAGATAGTGTCTGAGGCCAGATTTAAACTCAGGAAGATGAGTCTTCCTGACTTCAGGTCAGGTGCTCTATCCACTGTGCCACCCAGTTGACCCTGAATGAATATTAACTTATTGTACCAGGATTGCATGCTTCAGAGACAGGAGATTGATTCAGGAGAGTAAAGAGTTAAGTCAGAAATTCAGGCCAAGATCAGACTTGGACCTTTTTGTTCTTTGTATGAGCTCATGACCACCTGTGCAAAAGTGAATTTGTTTGAAGTTGCACCACCAAGGGGCTCCTCCTGTCGGTTGATAGGCCCTTAGAGACAGAGCCCAAGTTAACTCTGTAGTCGAGGATCTGGCCTCTATCACCACTTTGGACAGAACAATCCTTCCTTTCTCTTTCTTCTCCCTAGCCCTTTGCCTCGGGTGATCCTTCCTTTCCTTGCTCCTATGCTTTAGGTAAGCAAGAAGAAGAGGATGGTGTTGCCACAGCCCAAATGGATTCCTCCAGACTTTCCTTCAACAGCTGGGCCAGGCACTTAATATTGGAAAACTAATAAAGGCTGATAGTGAGACAGACTCCATGAGGTCTTTTCTGTTAAAATACAGTTTGGTTTTAATTCAAATGACTGTTCTGATTATGAGCATGTTCTTGTTCTAATAATAGGTTTGGGGGGATAGGTTGAAAGTTACCCCTACCATTGAAGGAGACTAAAAAGCAGTTGTGTTCCATCCCCTCCCCCCCCCCCCAAAAACAAACTGCTGGGGAAATTTATTTGTTTTAAATTTTAATTTTTTTGCTAAAGTTTTCTTTTTTAATTTTAAATTTATTTTTTTTCTGGAGAAGTTTGTAACCAATTATATGCTTACTCTAATCCTACTGCTAAATGTCATAATATTCCAATCTTACTTCTATCCTACTCTAAAAGACAACTTCTATGAAGTTTGAAGCAAAGGGACAGGGTGACTGTTAGTGACCCCTTCCCCACCCCAAGACAGATTTGGTGCTCCGGAGCATAGGCAGTACCACACCCAATGTCTACAGCCCCAAGGACAAAGAAAGGAGGCTGTATATCCACCCCTTACAGTTAGCCCTGTATATGTGTGTATATATGCATATATATATATATAATATATATATAAATGTGTACACACACACACACACACACACACACACACACACACACACACACACTGTAGGGCCCCCTCTAACATCTCCCGGGGTACTGAGAAAATTGTGAGACCATATGAAAAAAAGCTTGAAGAAATCAACGTGGCAGAGCACCAGAAATTTTGTTTTCTGAGGAGGATTTCAAGGACCTTTCAGAACAAGGAGGTGACACAGTGGTTAGAGTGATGTGCCTGGAGTCAGGAAGACTTGAGTTTAAATCCAGCCTCAGACACTTACGTTGTGTAGCCTTGGGCAAATCACTTAAACCTGTCTGCCTCAGTTTCTTCATCTGTAAAATGGGTATTATGAGGATTATAACTGCACTTACCCCAACAGGGTTGTTGTGAGGATCAATTCAGACTTAGCACAATACCTGGTAGGTGTTAGATAAATGCTTATTTCCTTCACTTCCCCCTTTAGGGTTCCTAGGTGCCCAAACCTCATTCCTCACCCAGATCAGGGTACCAGGATCAAGATCCACAGAACATTATTTTGAATCCATGGTACATGAGAAAATTGCTGGGGCTATCCTTTGCAAGTTGGGCAAGAATAAAGTTGACTTGTTCACTCTCTATTTGATTTTCAGGGAATCTTGTCACCTTTTCTGCAGGTCCCATAGAAGATATACATCTATTGTTTTAAAGTTAGCTTCTTTGATTATCCAAATTTTCTTTTTAGAACAGGCTAATTAGAAGAGTCATCAGATAACCCACTGTGTGCCTGCAGTAGGATAATTTTAGGGGCACCTAGGAGGAGGCTGCTGGGATCAGGGTTCAAGGCCAAATCAGAAAGCAGACAAAGTTTGTTATTAACACCTCTCCGCCTCCCTTCCTGTTTCCTTTTACTCTTGCCTTGATTCTTGAAGCTCCTGAAACTCCCCATCGTTGTTCCCCAACCCTTCCCACTACCTTGCACCCAAAGTGTTTCATGTTCCAGAATTCTCTCAGAGAGTGGAAAGGGCACCAGTTCTGGTGACAGGGGACATGGGTCCAAATCCAGTCTTGTGTGATACTGGTTATAGAGAGGCAGGTTAGGAGAAGTTGATTCATTGAGGGCCCCTTCTCTATTCCAATCAGTGTCAATCAATTTGATATGATTCTGTAGGGGCAGTGATTATAAATTCTGTATATTTGGCCCTAGAGCTGTGAACTACACGTTGTGAACTCACTTGCTTCATCATAGGAAGCTAACTAGAGGCCCCCCACCCTTGTTTTTTCCTTGTTATGGTGACCAAGCCCAATGTGGTAGAGGTCACTCGATTACCATGGAAAGTTCTCCGGTTTATTTTTGTACCTCTGGACCATTCTCTTTTGTCCAACATGAGCAGGTGTCCATCTTATGACCACCTAGTCATGGAGATATTCCTTGCTTCACCCAACTCCTGACCCTGCTGACAGATCATTTTTGCTTATTTTAGCTTATGTGTCATATGTCAACCAATGGGATTCTGTATTTTACCATGCCTATTTTGCATATTTAGGTATCAAATATCTATAAATACAAGGTCCCGGAAGAAGGGGGCATCTCAGATCGTCAGGAAGATCTGAGATCCACTTCATTAGAGGGGATCGTGGACTCTTTAATAAACTGCCATTGGCTCAGGGCTCTGCCTCAGTCATTTTTATTGTAAGATGGACAATTTCAGTCCCCACAAAGGTAAGATAATAAGGGACAACTTCTGAACAATCAGAATGGTCCCCAAGTAGGGCAGACTGCCCTTGGAAGGTAAGTGACTCCCCCTTCACTGGAGATCTCAAGGGAGCCTTAGCTAATTGTAGTTCAGGTATGGGTTGAACTGGATAGCTTTTGAAAGCCTTTCTAATTCTGATTTTCTGAGATTCTGTGGTGTGTTTTCTCCTGTTGACACCTCTCTATTGTCTTGCTCTCAGTATCCTGGTTGGTTGGCTGCTCCTTGAGGTTCTAGTGAGCTCTTTCTCTTTGGTGATCAACTCTCCTTGTGTTCACAGCTCACCTTGAGATGAGCTCAGAAGACTGGCTGTGGGACTGTGGGCAATTTATGCCTTCTCGCTTTGGTTTCTTCATCCACGAAATGGGATGAAAACCATGGGGAAATCAGTACTTGTACTGCCTACTTTCATAGAGCTCAAGTCATCCAGGCCAGATCCTTAAATTTACATATGAGGGAACAGGGGCCCAGAAAGGTTAAGTCATTTGTCAGAGGTCACACAGGGGATAGAGTTAGTATTCACGCTTTTCCCACTGATCCATTCTACCCGTGCTCAGAGTTGTTTTGAGGAAAATACTTTTGTCAGTTACTGAAATGTATGTTAGTCTTACTGTAAACCATCCTTTTCCATTTCTCTAGTTCTATTCTGCAGCAGAGTCATCAGCTACTGTAACTCCTCACAGGGACAAATAGAGACAGAAGTCTCAAAGGGTGTCTAGACTAGAACAACCAGCTTTGGTAACCCCACAAATTCAATTCATCCATCAACTAACATGTCTCAGGAACTGTGTGAAGTGCTCAAAGTGCAAATGTAAAACAAAACCATGCTGGATTTGAAAGAACGTGCATTTTACTAGGAGGGTTGGGGAAAATACAACATTTAGTCTGATAAATTGATACAAAATATATACAAAGTACTTTTAAGGGGGAGAAGGAAAGGGAAAGGGGGGCTAAAAGACAGAGACACAAAGAGAGAGAGAGTACTGCAAAGGGGGTGTCAAATGAAGAAAGGCCTTGTGTAGGAGGGGGAACCTGATCTGTGTGCTTTGAATGAAGAAAGCTATGAAGCTCAAAGGGGTGAGCAGGAGTCCATTCTAGGATACAGGGGGACAATTGTGTAGAGACATGGGTGTGGGGAAGCAGTCAGCTTGCCACTGTCCTTGGAATGAAGAGTATGTGGAGGGAGCAAGATGAAATGAAACCAGGCAAGTAGGTAAGAGCCAGATTGAAGAAGGCTTTGAATGTGAAGCTGAGGGTTTTATATGTTATCCTAGGAGCAATAGGGAGCAACTTGAAGATTTTTGGCTTGAGAATAATAATGATGATAATAATTATAGCTAGGATTTATATAGTACTTCAAAGATTGCAGAATACTTTATTATCTCATTGGATTCTAACAACTGTGGGAAGTTTGTGATGTTTTAGAAGATGACCATTTTGGCAGCTGGAGACTGGACCACAGATTTAGAGCTAGAAAGGGGACCTCAGAGGCTATGCAGGTGATACCCAACATTTTACAGATGGGGAAACTGAGGTCCAAAGAGGCTAAATGATTTGCCCAAGATTGCACAGGTAGTGTAACAGAGGCAGGTTTGAACTCTACCTGTTTCCATTGCTCTGTAATTCCTCTCAGGGCATCTAGGATGAGCAATGGCCTGAAGTCAGGAAGACTCATCCTCCTGAGCTCAAATCTGGCCTCAGACATTTACTAGCTGTGTGACCTTGGATAAGTCACTTAACCCTGTTTGCCTCAGTTCCTCATCAGCAGACTATTCCAGTGCCTCTGCCAAGAAAACCCCAAATGGGGTCATGAAGAGTCAGATGCGACTGAAACAAATGAACAACAATAAGTCCTCTCTGTTGGATTGTTGAGGGGAGAGACTGGAGGAAGTAAGGGGGCCCAGAATTATACCTCTAACCTTCTGAGCTGTCTAGAGAGGCAGGGCCCTGCTTTATCTGTACCCATTTGACTCAAGTTGGCCTTTGAGTTACCTTTGGTTGCCCTCCCAGGCTTGACTCCTTTAGGTCCTAGCCAACCTCAGACATTGGAGGGTGGGAGGGTAACCGTCAGTAGCTTTAAGTGCCTTACCACTCTGCAGGTCCCCAGTATATCCTGAAAAGGGTTCGTAGAATTCAATCAGCATTTTAAAGTGCTTTTCCAGAGCAAACCACTTTGCTGGACCTCATGTCAGGTAGGGCCTGGATTAGGTGATCTTTGAGACCTTTCCTGATCCAGGACTCTCTGGTTCGAGGATTCGTGTATGAATTTGGATGAATGCAAGTAGTCAGATACCCCTAAATGATGTCTGCTTCTATCACTGTGCTGTGTGTTTGCAATAAGAGACATGAACTGGTGAGGCTCTGACAAAGAAATCTTTCTTGCCTCCCAAAGGTTCACTTCTCTTTGGAAGTAATCAGACTGACAACCTTGGTGTGTAGCAGTGGGGAACCCCTCTCCTGGCTAAGGTCTGGACAGGGGTAGGTGGTCCTTGGAACAAGGAATTATTTCAGTTCAATTCAGCCCACGGTTATTGAGCAGGTACCCACTCATAGGCCAGTTTTGTTCCGAGGCTGGCTCCTGGGGTTCCAGAAGACCTTCCCACAAAAATAAATTGATCGCCTAGGGAGCCAGGCAGACGTAAGGAGGCCAAGAACTCCCAATAAGAATTCATCCCAGCTCAGGCAAGACTTCCCAGAGGCGGTAAGGGCTTGATCTGGGGCTTGCAGAAGGGGTAAGGAAAAGGAGGGGGCAGGGCATTCCGTGCTAGGAGCAGCAGGAGCAGAGGCGGGAAAAGAGCTGGGCCTGCTGGAGAATGGCGCATGGGCCCATCTGGTGGGCTGGCGCCAGCAGGCTCCACAGGCCGAGGATCGGCTAGCTAAGGTTGGGGGGCAGTTATATGCCACGTGTTTGGTGCAGAAACAATGTTGCAAGAGTTCAAGGCGGGAAGAACAGCCCGAGCCCTAATTGTCCTGTCCTATAAGGAGAGCTGTAGGCGCCGGCATTTCATGGGCAAGAACAGTAGGAACCGGCCTTCACAGGCGGGAAACCAAAAGCTGGGGGAGGGGAGGTAGGGGTCACCGGGAGCAAGGCGGGCCCCTGCAGGCTTGGCCTGGCTGGAGCCCAGGGTTGGGCCTGCAGAGGAAGCTTGGATAAGCTTGGAAATTTAAGGTGGGTGGAGCAGGCTGTGGAATGGGTAAATTGGGCAAGCGGTTTAAAAGCTTCCGGCAAGTGACAACCGCATGCACCACCTGTCCCTGGTCCCTTTTCTTTTCGCGGGGTCTTTGTGTGGGAGTGAAAGGAAGGAAGCGGGTCAAACTGGGAATGTGTAAGGGGGTGCTTGTGTCAAACCAGGACCGGATGATTTCCCACCCCTCCACCCCTCAAGTGATGGGGCAGGAGAGGGCTCTCTAGAGTTCCGGGCTGAAGCCAAGGAGCCGTAAACACCGGGAGCTCGGGTTTCGCCTTTGCTGGCCCGGCTCCAGGTCCTAGCGGTGCCTTTGCTGGTGGCCGTACGGGTGGCAGTGCCTACTTCACTCTCCAAGTCCCAGTAGCAGCTGCGCTACCTGCTGCGGCTGCAGTGGCCCCGCTGCTCCCAGCTCCCCCACTTGGCTGGCGCCTCCTAGGCTCTCGGGTGCTGGCGGGGAGGGGCAAGGGGCCCCGGATGGGGTTGGGGGGCGGAGGAGGCGGGTCTCCTCACCCCTCTTTCCTAATTCCCGCCACGAAGTGGCCAATCAGGGGTTGCTAGCTGGGGCTGGGGTTTTTCAGCGCCAAGCTACAAACCGGGGCTTTCGCGGGAAATTGCAGAGCAGCTGGGAGCGCCGCGGGCGGAGGTGAGTTGTCTGTCACAGCTCGGGGCTCCACTCCCTGGGCTGGACATGCATGTTTTTTTTTTTTTCTGGGCCGGGACCGATAGTGCAACCCGGGAACTTTGCAACTGGGAATTCCTCCCGGAGTTCCCGCGCCTGAAGATCGGAGGGAGCTCGGGACCGTGGGGCTTACTTCAATCCCAGGCTAGCGCTCATTTACCGAGTCCCGGCCGGGCAAAGGCTACATTTGCGGGCCCCGCACGAGTGCCATCCCCGGGGGTCCGACTCCTTTGCCGCCCACTCACCAACTTTCTGTAACAATTGTCTTAACAACCCGGCCGGTGATTGAAATGAGGAGCGGATACTTTGGAGAGTCTGAGGAATGGGGGAAGGAAGGACTTGAGGGGCCTTGCTCTGCTTGCTCTCAGGAGGGGCAAAGGCAGGACCTTCTAGTACTGGTCCTACTCCAGGCTAGTTTTCAGCTCGTTAGAAATGGCCCGTGTGTAACGAAGTTGTTTGGGACCTAGGGACCACTGGGACCATGTACGATAGAGCGTCTGGCAGCCACCGACCTTTCCTGGACGCAACCCACTTTTCTCGGAGCCCCCCAAGCCCTTCTCTGTTTCCTAAGGGCCCCAGGGAAGGGCTGCCTGTAGACTTTCCCTTGGGCCACTCAATACTGTCACGCATTTGGAGGGCCATCTTTATTCTTAGGGAGACATCCAGGACCTTTTGCTATGGGTGGGCATCCAGTGCCAGGCGACTTGAGGGGGCGTCCAACACCCCCTCCCTCCCTTGGGGTATCTAATGTCAGGATCCTTTCAGGGCGAGGGGCATGGAGCACCAACCAATGGAGGGGGTTCTAGTGCCAGCCATCTTTCCTGACCAAACCTCTATTGCCACCTGCCTTTTTTTGGGGGGCACTAGGGGCCAGCTGCCATCCCTAGAGGGAAGGGGGGAGCTCCACTTGCCTTCTCTAGGAGGCACTTAGAGGTACAGCCCTTGCTGTGGGGGCGGGTACCACTATTTAGTGCTTGCAGCCCCCTGGGTGCCAAGGGCGTTGTAAAGTAGTTTCAAAGCCTTGTCTGCAGCACAAGCATCCCGCTCGCTATCCCCCAGCCCCTTAGGAAGTGATGGCTCATTTGCATGATCTCGCGGGATCGGGACCCTTGGCTAAAGTGCGAATTCAATTGTGGCGCGGAGAGCAAGTTCGCGCGCCATTGCTAGTTGTCACCGCCTTTCCCTGGGCCTCGTCCAATGGGATTGAGTGGGGCGGGGCGTGCAAAGCGAGCTTGGCCAATAATGAATGCGGAGGTTTCGGGACTAGACTGAGGGGAAGGGGGTCGGTGGTGGAGAGGCATGGGGCTGAGGGCGGGGGCTAGGTTCATTGATTCTCGCTCCTATGGGGGTTGGGGAGCGGAATGCGCGCGCGACCCTGGGGGGCGGAAAGGGGCTCGGTGGGGGGGCCGGGCGGGCCTGGGCAGGCTGGCTGGAGACCACCTCCGCCCGCGCCGTCCCACGAGCTGGGACCCCTCCCCAGGAGGTGAGTCCTGGGCGGGTCGGTGAAGCGGAAAGGCGGGGTGGGGGCGGGTCCTGCCCTGTGGAGGTCCCGGAGTGGACAGTGTGCGGGTGGGGGCAGGGCGTGGGCCCCGGCCCCCAAGTCACCGGGGTGGGGGAGAATCCCCCGGGACTGCCCGGGCAGGCGAGGGGGGGCGGGGTGTGAGTGTGAGCACTGGCTCTTTCAACTTCCCCTCCTGTCTTCCTTCCTCCCTCTTTTCCTTCCTTCCCTCTTTCCTTCCTCTTTTCCTTTCTCCTATTTTCCTTTACTACTTTGTCCTACCTTTCTTTCCACCTTTTCTTTCCTCATTTCACTTTGTTTTCCTTTCTTACCACTTTTTCTTTTCCTTCCTTCCCTCTTATTTTTCTTTCCCCCTCTTTTCTTTCCTTCTTCCTACTTCTTTCCTTCCATTCTTTGCTCTTTCCCTTTCCATCCATCCTCGTTTTTTCTCTTGCTTTATCACTTCTTTTCCTACCTTCCTTTCTTTCTTGGCTTTTTCTTTCTTCATTCTTCCTCCTTCATTCCTTTTCCTTTCTCTTCTCCTTTCCTCTTACCTTTTCCTTCCCTCTTTACTTACTCCTTTCTTTCCTTCCCTTCTTCCTTTATTTCCTTCCTTCCCACAGAGCTACCAACATGTGGATCCAGGTCCGTACCATGGATGGCAAGGAGACCCACCGGGTAGACTCCCTCTCTAAGCTCACCAAGGTGGAAGAGCTGAGGTTGAAGATACAGGAAGTGTTCAGAGTGGAACCAGGGAGACAAAGGCTTTTTTATCGGGGCAAACAGGTAAACTGTCCTTTTCTCCTTCTGACTCTTTTTTCCTGCAAGGCCTGCAAGGAGGAATCTCTACTATTGTTACCACTTTGTCAATTTCCTCATTTGTAAAATGGGGATAACCCGGTAAGGAGGTAATCCCAGGGTCTGACATAGAGTAAATGCTATATAAATGTTAATTACTATCATCATCATCATTTGTGTTATTACTATTATTAGTTACCTAATTTGGGCAAAAGAAAGTAGTAGGGTCAATTAGTATTGACTGAGTTTCTTTAAGCACTTGTGATTTGCCTCCCCCCACCGCTTTTAAAAATCCTTTATAATCCCTTGTCCCAAAGGGTTCTTTCTTTTCTGTACAGAACAATTTTCAGGGTCAACTAAGAGCTAATGAAGTGTCTTTGGAGGAAAAGTACCAGCATCACCTTTAATAATCTTCTAGCAGTTTAAATAAGAAAATCATTGCTCTTTATTGGGAGGGTGAAGTGCCCAGAGCCAACCAAAGTATAATCAAAGGATGTGTTCCCTTGCCTTAAAAAGTTTTGGTATTCTGTGCCAGGGGAGACTAGGAAGAAAAGGATCTTGAGTTCCTTGTAAGTGGTTGAGACCGTTCCTTCAGTTGATTTTCTTTTACAGGATTTTAGCAGGAGAGGTCTCACATTTGTCTTGGTGGGAATATAGTTGAGTTAAGGGGAACATGGGGAGTCAGAATCAGGATGGTGGAGTTGAACAGTAAGTTTGTCAGCTAAATGCCCGCCTTTTTTTTTTTTTCTTTTGGCTTAGAATGCAAACGGGATTATGCTGCCATCTAGCGATTCATGAATTCCCAAAGCTTGGCATGGGTTCTGTGGGTTTGGTAGACTTTTCCCGTTCTTATTAAAAACAGCTAAGTGATTCATTTCTCTTCCCTCCTAGAAGTATATTTTAAAAAATGCTCCTGAAAATAGAAGTATTGGCATGTTATGTGCATCACTATTTTTTAAAACTTTTTTTGGATTACTTCGGTTTTTGACACCATTGACCTCACCTGAAAACCAAGAAAGGTCTCTTTCAACAAGACCACCAGTTCTGACAAGCATTCTTGATACTGGGCACTTGCAGTCCCTTAATTGTCTTCTGTCAAAAAAGGAGCTGTTTCATCATTGTCTTTAATCTGAATTCAGGAGCCTTTAGAGTTTTCATCATTTTCATATGCTTTGTTTCATTTTGAGCTTTCATTATAGTAGTCAGTGTGACTATTCTTTCAGTTCATTTAAATCTATGAATTCTTGCTTTGACAATGAAATTCTGTAATTTTCCTACCTTATGATTTATTCAATTTGCGGTAAGTAAAAGTTGATAAATAAGTAGCGGAGTACCGAAATGTGCTGGTGGTTTTGGCTCTTACCTTCTCTCTCTTTACTGTATTCCTTTTGGTTTGTCTAGTTCTATAATATCTTAAGTTAGCATTTTCTAGACCAGGGCTTCTTTGGGTCTCGACCCCATAGGGTTAGACTATGAGCTACATGATGTTGGGAAGGGCATTTTATCTGAGCTTTGTTATCTCCCCTAGACCTTGACACAGTCTGCATAGTGGGTGCCTTGTAAGTTTCTGCTGAACTGATTTGGTGAACCTGGTTTTGGATGGGTCCTTTTGGATGGGTATTGGCATTTTGTAAAAGCCTTATCATAGACTATAACTTTAATAGTATTTCAGTATCGCAAGGATCCATGATTTTATTGGTGTGAGTACTTTTTCCACGGACCCAGAGAGGCTCCCTGCCTTATGAAATGATTTTCCTCATTGGCTGAAAAATGCATCATACTGGATGATGTTCTGATGATATAGCTATCTGAATTTGGCTGGTCTTTGGGTAACAGAATGAATCCTGCATTTTAAGTATCTGTCGAACCTTTATAGCTTGGTTAGCACCTGATAGTGCCAGTGGTCTACTGACAGAGCCTTGCTCCAACACAGCAGTGAACTTCAGGCCACAATGAAGCATCGGAGGAGGCATCACAAGTACAGTTCAGCTGTAAAGTAGCCCTGTGTATATCACAGCATAACCAGCTTTTCACACTGATCAGGTTGAAAGCAAAAGTGTTCTCTGTTAAATGGTCTGTTGTTTCTTTTACTCTCTTCTTTCCTTGCTAGGGAAGGATCAGAATAATACTAAAGAATGCATGATTTTGGGTAAGGTAGGTGGTGCAGTGGTTAAGACTACTGGCCCTAGAGTCAGGAGGACCTGAGTTCAAATCCAACCTCAGACACTTACTAGGTGTGTGACCCTAAGCAAGTCAAGACACTTAACCCCGATTGCCTCCCCTCACCCAAAAAAAAAAGAATTCATGATTTTGTCAGTATTGCTATTCTTTTCACCTGTGCAAATTGCAGCCCTTCTCAAGATGGTTTAGAACTGACTGAAACAATTCATCCAGTGGCTAGGCCTCTGCACTTCACTAGGTTGAGTGTCAGATGGTAGACAATAGCCTATTACAGCCGAACCAATGAACCCAGTCTTTCCAGCTTGCTAGGACCTGCCAGATCTTGTGTTCCCCTGACGTAACCTTCAAGAACTTAGACGTCTATATCTTTGAATGGGTGGCAGAGTTGGACTTGAGTGAATTTCTCAATCATCTAGACTTTCAGGCACTTTGGGGATATTGTTTTCTTCATGGTTAATTTCAAAACTACTTACAACTCAGACATTTCATTCATTCAGCAAATATTTGTTAAACACCTATTCTGTGCAAGGTACTGGGGACCGAAAGATGAAAAACAATGTCACTTGGCTTGAGAGGGTTTTGTTCCACTGGGGACTATTAGAAGTATGGTGTGAGGTTAGGTGATTGGGGTGGAGGGGGTGGGTAAAAGATCAAACCAGAAAAAGTGTTTTAGGAAAATTGGAGGGGGAAGACTTTGTACTTTGGGGATGAGGGAACATTTTATAGAGGAAGTGGTACCTGAGCGGAACCTCAAAGGAAGAAAAGACTTCTTAAAGGTGAGGATGAATCATTTTTATAACAAATGCTCTTCCAGCTTTCATTTAGAGATTTTCTGCAGTGGGGCAACCCACTGTCTGCCTCAGAAGCCCATTCCACTTTTGCATAGCTCTCATTGTTGGAAAGTTTTTCGTTATTGGAGTCAGATGACCTGGGTTTAAATCCTGTGTCTTCCACTTAATACTTCCTGTGTGACCTGGCCCAAGTCACTTAGGCTTTTAGTTTTCCTGATCTATAAAAAATGAGGAACTTTAGACTATATGATCTCCAAGATCCCTTTCAGTTCTAATTTATTCCCCTAAAGTTAGATTTGGCTTTTTGAAACTCCTGTCTATTCCTAGTTCTACCCACTGGGACCAAGAAGAACAAGTCTTCTGTGTGATAATCTTTAAAGTATCCCTTGAAGATGGAGTCATCTTGTCCTTTCTCAGCTTCCTCCAGGCTAAATATTTTAATTTCTTTTAAGTAGTCCTCATATGGTTTGCACTGTAGGCCCTTCACTAGTTTTATTCTTCTCCCTGCTCTCCAATTTCTTAATGTCTGTGCTAAAATTCAGTGCCCAGAACACAGTATTTTAGATATGGTCTTAGCAAGGCAAAGATCAGAAGATGATCATCTCCCTTTTGACCTGGTCACTGTGCCTCTTAATTTAGACTAAGATGATACTAGGTTTTGTAGCTTATAATTATACTGGAAAGGTGGTGTGTGTGAAGGAGATAAAGAAGCATCAGAGATGATGCTGAGATTTCCATTCTGGAAGAGTGGGAGGGATGATAATGCCATAGATAGAAGAAAGAGAGGGAGGTTGGAGGAGGGGAATGAGTTTAATGGGGAATAATAAAATTAACAATTGACATTTATGTAGTCCTTAAAAGTTTGCAGAGTGCTTTATATATATATATTATCTCAGGAATATCAATTTGAGGTGTCAATTAGGCCTCCTACTGTATTTGTCCAGCAGGTAGTGGAAGATGTGAGACTACATCTAGTATGGGGAGGAAACAATGCATGATCTCTCTCTCTCCCTGTCTCTCCCTCTCCCTCTCTCTCTCTCTCTCTCTCTCTCATCTCTCTCTCTCTTTCTCTCCTCCCCTACACACACCTACACACACACACACACACACACACACACACACACGCACGCACGCACCAGCCCTCCCTCACTCAAATCAAAGTCAATTGCAAGTCATGTCATCATTTCCCTGATGTCATGGTCTTCTTCGAGAACGAGGGACAAACAGAACAACAATAACAACACACACATTATGTGTGTGTTTAGGAGTCATCCATATAAAGATGATAAGCTGATTTAACACTGAGACAATTTAGTTCATAGGAAAGCAGCTTAAGAGTAGATAAATGGAATTTATTTGGTCCAAAATAGGAATTGCTCAGTTTGCAAAAATACAAATTTAGTTTTTCCTCTGGGTTGCATACAGCTTTCAGATCTTGGAGTTACCATGGCTTTAAGTAAGTTGACTTGCAAGATTGTTTAAATTCATTTCACCTTCAGAGACTCTGTTCTCTCCCCCATAAAAGGGAAAATACTTGTGCTACCTACCTCGTAGAGTTGTTGTGAGCGAAGCACTTTGAAAACTTTAAAATACTGTAGAAATGTGAATTATTGTTAACATAGCACTTTTGTCATCTCTGCTTCCTACACAAATTAGATGTTTTTGTTAGAACTCAGTTAGGCTCCAATCAGAAATAGCATTTTTGGAGACTGTAAAAAGGGAAGGAAATACCTTTAGTTAGGTTCACATGCTTTCTGTGGCTAAATTAATTGGGGAGCGTGACATGTCAGCACTATTGTTTGGCTTCGTGTTTTTTTTGTTTGATTGTTTTGGCTTTTGAGATTGAGTCTCCTTATCTTGCCCAGACTGATAGTACAGGGGCTAGTCAGGTACTAGATCCCACTCTTGTTTGGCACGGAATCTTTTCTCAGCTCTTTTTTTCCCACTTGACTCAATTTGCTCTTTAGACCTCCTGGTGGCACTTTGTCCCATGGTGTGTCCACAGGGGGACCATGTGGGATAGATGAGCTTGAGCCTTTAAGCAGCCCCAAACTCCCAAACTTGAGATCCACCAGTGCTGGCTTCCCCAGGGGCAGGGCTTCAGGTGTGTACCACCATGCTTGGAATTGATTGTCTGCTGGAAAAATTAGAACAATAGGTTCATAAGAATGTAAATATTTAGGAAAATCCCGCAGCTTGTCTTTTGCACATGCCTATTTGGTATGGTAAGGAATAATACTTATATTTGCCAGAAAATTGCAGTATTAGGTAATTCAGACTGCCTCTTCCCACATTTTTGTGGGATGTTTCAAATGGTATTCAAACTTTATGCCCATCGGTGTTTGAGACAAAATGTATTATTTGACTTTTTGATACCTTGTGAATTGTGGGCATGTCATTTTGGATCCATCTTTTTGTTGTTATAGATAGTGCTACTGTGAACATTTTTGAACAAAAGAGTATTTAGCCCATAGTAAGAAATATACTAATATTTCATCAAACTTCACAGCCTATTATGGGTTAATTTCAAGTGTTTTTTATATTAAATGCATTTACAGCAGTGCCTGCTACCTATCAAATAATTTTTCTTGAAGCCTTTAATATACCAGTCCTCATAGGAGGTGATATTTATTTAAAGGAGAAAAATGCTTGAGAAGACTCTTCTTGCCATAAGGTTCTACTATGTGGGCATCATTTTAGGAGTAGGAGAGCTGAGCTTGATTCCTTCTGTGGCTAAGGAGGCTGTGCCATAGAGAATCTTTTTTTGTTGCTTTGCTTAGATTTGTTTCTTTATAGGGGTACCAGCCTGTTAGAATTGAGAGCTGGATAAGTCCTTAGGGAGCACCCAGTATAATCCCTTCTTTTATTTATTTTTTTAAGCTTACAAATTTTTGTAGCACTTCATTGGGTTGTTAAAAATTTTAAGCATTATTAATCCATTTTATTTTGACACAAACCAGCCCACCTCCTAATGCAACACATTGCCTGAAACACAGTTAATTATGTACTTTTAACAAGACAGGAAAGATGTCTCCTTTAACTTTGAAAGTTTGGTACCCATATTAGCAGTTTTACTTGACCAGAGTTTTGTTGCCTTTCTTTCCTGACTTTATTTCACTGCTCTGTATTGTCCTTGTGACTCTTCTTTGTTCACTGTATCACATTAAACACATCTTCCCATGTTTCTTTGAATTCCTCATTGTTGTTACTCCTTATAGAGGAATAATAGCCTATTACCTTCATAGGTTGTCATTTTTTCAGTCATTCTCCTTTGTTTCTAATTTTTTTGTTGTCATAAATTATTCTGATGGGAACATTTTGAGACATAGGAAATGTTCTGGTTGCTCATAACTTTTTTGGATTATAGTAATGGAATATCTGAATCACAGGATATAGACAAATCAGTAACATTTCTTGCTTAATTCCAAATTGTTTTACAGAACTGCTGAACATGTTTACGACTGTTATCATAAGCATGTGAATCTATGGCTTTGATTTCTTATGGCTCCTCCAGCAATGTCCAGTCTCTCATTTTTACAGATGGGAAAACTGAAGCCCAGAGTTTCATGCTTAAGGTCACATAGGTATTATGGAGTAGAGGCAGGATTGGAGCTTAGATTATCCTTTGGCTCCTGATATCACTCACTTGTCAATAGACTGTGCCACAATTTGTGTGACTTTTATAGCCTATTGAGGCTAGGTGTTTGGGCAAACTTGTTAACTAAAAGTGGCTCCTCAGACATAATTGTTTTATGTCTCTAGGATTAAGTTGTGTGTGCATGTCTGGTGGGATGTTGGTGTGCAGGCATTTTAACAAGCCCTTTAGACAGTCTTCTCTATCTTCTGGGTATGTGCCATATTGAGTTCACATAATTGTGGAAAGGTATATGAAAATATTAGCATCTTAAAGTACCTGTGTCTATTTCTATCTTGCTAATCAGCAGCCCAGTTGGATCCCTGCAAACCATAAATACGTTTTAAGGTATTAGAGGTTAGGCGTGGAACGGTGTAAAATGTGACCACCATGAGAAAACCTGGAGGTGTTTCTGTGAGAAGGAAGGCAGCAGCGAATATAGAGCTGAATATAGTGAATATAGAGCTGAACCGTAGTCAGAGAACCTGGTGTTAAGTTGAGGCTTTGCCACTTCTTCGCTCTGTGGTCTTAAGCAAGTCACCTTAGCTTCTCAGCTTCACTTTCATCATCCATGAGTTAGGAGTAAGAGTTTTTCTATTTCCTGCCTTTTTTCAGGGTTCTTGCTACTCCCCCTGATTTAGTCCTATTTTATTGGGTAGGCTCAGATTTGTGGGTTAGCACTATTCAAGAGGAAGATTTGGAGAAAACATGATGTACCTCTTTAAATTAGTTAATTGGCCTGCCAGTGTTTGTTCTCCTTACAGTACTCATAATGCCACCTACTCCTTTGCATCTGCTAGTCTGATTCGTTTAGGGGGATGCCCTGAATTAGAGAGCTAGAAGACCCCTTAAGGACCATGTAGTCCAAACATCTCATTTTAGATACTGAGGAAACTGGCATCCATTGAAATCCAGGTTTCTAGTCATTGCTTAGGAACCAACATTTCTTCAAGTCTGTCCTTATAGGCCCCTGATAGGACACTTTAGCAAGAGGAGTCCTAAGCAGTTTCTCTTCATTTTTACACTTACTGGAATGAAGTTTCTTCTCCTGGTATATGAGTTCCTTCCTAGGATTTCCATCTTCTAAAAAAATCCTTAGTTGGAAAGGATTTGAATTTTAATTTAAAAAACCAGTTTGTACTAAAGCATTAATATAATTCCATTTAAACTTTTTAATTAGGGATAAAGTCTTTTTAAAAAATTTTAATTTTTTGTCCAGCAATTAACATGACACTTTAATATGCAAAGAACAGAGCATTGCATATGAAACTGAATATTGTAAACTATTTGCTTTTTAAGAAAAAAAGCATATAATTCAACATATTCGTTCTAAAGCTGTCCCACTTGTCTGTGTCTGTCCACAAATTCTCTTCACTATTTTTAAAAACCATTCAATGACCTTCCATTTTCCTTTTTTTAAGATTACTACCACTTGCTTTCCCCTTCCCTTCCCCGCCCCGTTACTCCTTCCATTTAAGAAAACTGCCATCAAAAATCAGGGATAAAGTCTTAGCTCAAAGGAAATCACTATCTAATGGCAGCTTCTTTGTAGGCTTTGATAATCTTCTTACCCATGAGTACTGTTAGATTTACTAATCCATAACGGTGATTCTAATAGCTTTTGTGTTTTACACATGTAAATATTTAAGTCACCTATCTAGAGCTTTTGGTTAGTATCCTCTGTCTCTTCATAGAGGAAATGGACTAATACTTGCTGTTCCTGTTCCTTCCATACAGATTGCTTTAGTAAGTTAATAATTTTCTGTTGTCATAAATAACAGTTGACTGTCGAGTGAGCTGAGTGTGCCAGTACACCTGGACACACTAATATTCATGCTCCGTGTGTGCCCATAAGTCTGAGTTTTAAGTAAGTTTTGCAAAATGTCTGGTTCTGGGGCTCATTTTGTTTCTAAGGAGTCATGAAGGAAGTTATCAGGGTTCCACTTCTGTGGATTAGGCTATAATGTCATTAATTGCCAGTGAGTGTTTTAGGCAGATCTAAGCTCTTTGTTTTGTTTCTATTTAAAATAGGAAATTAACCTTCTCTTTTGAAATTCTTTAATAGTAGTCGACCGTTAAGGCACTGCTGCCTGGCATTAATCAAGGCCTGGCATAGATAGTTTAAATGTTTGATGTGTGTCATATCACAGGCACCATCTGTGCTCATAGTAGGAGCTCAGAACTTGGTAAATGAAGCAGTTACTTTTTTCAAATATTTTTCATGTCTTCTGTTTTTGACAACACTTTTGTTGCCCAGTGTATCTTTCCTCCTAGAGAACCATCCCTAATAACAAAGAATGAAAAAGTGAAAAAAAAAAAGAGTTCTGCCAAACTAATCAATACATCGAGGAAGTCTGACATTACATGAATTGTTCCATTCCTGTAGTCTCTGGGGCCAAGCTGGGTCTTGACAATTTCACAGTATTCAGTTTTGATTGTCTTATTGTTGTCATTTCTTTCCATTTCCATTGTGGTGTTCTTTGTGTGTGTTATTTTTTTTGGTTCTGCTTACTTCACTCTGTCCATTTATGCAAAGGCTTCCCCTACGTCACTGTTATTTCTTAGGAAACTTGATTGGAGGCAGCATGGTTTAGTAGATAGAGGACTGGCCTTGTAATCAGGTACACCTAGCTCGCTGTCCCTCTTTTTAATAATGGGGTGAACCTGGGCAAGTCATTGGGCTTCTCTGAGCCTCTTGTTTCCTCATTTGCAAAATGGGACTAACTTTGGTACTTGCTTCACTGGGATTTTGTGAGAATCAAATGAGACAATGTATGTGAAGCGCTTAAGAAATTGTTAACAACTTCAGTAGTAAAGATGCATTTTGAAATATGTATCTATCACATGTTTGTTTGCATTTAGTAATTTAGTTCTATCTTGCATCCTCAGAAATGGATGAGTCCATTGGGATCATTTTCACCTAATGGTGAGGCTGCTGACATTTATATGGCGTCTTAAGGTTTACAAAGAATTCTGGGATGTCCCAAGATGAAGTGTCGGTTATTTTTAGGAGCAGTTTTATGGTTTTTATTGAAGAATTACCTCTCCCTGAAATGACTGATGTGAACTTGGCTGCTCAGGTGACTTGTGGCTGTAGTCAGTCCTTTAAGAGTGGCACCATGGACTGGAGGAAAGAGCACTGAATTTGGAATGAGAATGTTGGAGTTTGGGTCCTGATTCCCTTTCTCACTGGCTCTGACTTTGGTCATTTGATCACTTCAGCTTTGATTCCTTTATCTGTAAAATGTCTTTATCCTTTATCTGAGACTTGTGCTGCTTACTGTATAAGATGCTTTGTGAACAGTTGAGCCTTACAGGAATGGGATCAGTTAGCCATGTTTCCTGGAGGCTCAGGGCGGTGAAATTGCTGTTCAGTGCCTTTTCACTTCCATTTTGCATCTCTTTTCCATTGGTATGAATGTGATCTGGTTGGTTAATTTGAGTGCCTCCTGAGCGTGTCCTCTCTTGGATGCTGTCAGGACATAAAGGAAAGAAGTGCGACACAGTGTGACAACCTTATGCAATTTGTGATTCAGTGTAGAAGGCAAAGGATGCAGACACTTAGAAAGTACAAGTATATACAAATATCCATTTCCTGATAGTAAGTGGTGAGGTAAAGGCTTTCATCAGACAAGGCTTCTGAAGTTTGAACTGGATCCTGAAGGGAAATGATGGACATGGATTGGCAGGAGGCATGGCAGCAATGGTATGGAGAGGCAGCCTCATATATTAGAAAGAATGCTGGACTTGGAATCAAGAGACTTGAATTTGAATGCTGGCTCTAATGCTTATTAGGATAATAAGATTTAGAAAATGAAAGGATCTTAGGGTTGGTCTCTTCTCATTGAGCATCTCATTTCATAGTTAAGGAAACCAGAGAAATCATCTGTGTAAGGTCACAAAGGTAATCCAGCAGATTTGAAAACTGGGTCTCGTAACCATTCTGTGCTTTTTCCACATCTGCATTGTACGATATACAATGTGTTGTGCACTATGGACATTTTGTGACATATAGCAAGCACTTAGTAAATGCTGACTGGCTTGTGTTCTTTTATATTACTAGCTGTGGGACCTTGCACAAGTCACTTAATGCTTGGAGGGCCTGCAGCCCTGGCTGCAAAATTAAGATAATGATTGGATTGCACTGCTTTCTTCCAGTGCTTTTTTGAAGAGGGCCAACGTTGAATCACTGTGTTAGGGTCCAAAAAAATTTTGAAAGGCCAGCATATTGAGCTAGATCTAGTAAATCACATGTGATGGCAACATAGTCTTGACTTTTCAAAATAAGTACACAATGATGGGAAGGTAGAGAACCAGGAGACACATCTACATACTGTTCCTCAACAGTATGATACAAACCCCTTCCCCCGCCCCCCAAAATGGAGTCCTGTCTTACACCTTTCTAAGACAAACATGGTCAGAACAAGGGAGATTATAGTCCTACTCAACTTGGCCCAGCTCAGACCAAATCTGGAATGTTGTATTCCAGTCTGGGTACTGCGTTTTAGTAAGGAAATTGATAAACTAAAAGAGCATTTTGAGGAGAGGGGCCAGATTGGTGAAGGACCTCAAGGATCTCTTAAGGAATAGGTCAGCTAATCTGGAAAACTGGATGGTAGAGTATTTGAAGGAAGGGCCATTGTTGAAGAAAGCTTAGATTATTTCTGGCTCCTCTCAGAAAGAAGGCCTTAGGAGCAGTGAGGGAAGAGGTAAGGAGGCCGATTTAGTTTGGATAGGAGAAGAAAACTTCTTTTTACAACAGTTCTCCCGAGGGGTGGGTGGGCTGCCTTAGGAGGTAGTGGATTCTCCTTTTAGAAACCTTTAAGCCTAGACTGGGTAACTACTTGTCAGGTGTCTGGTAGAGAGAGTCTTGGTTCAGGTATAGAGGTTGGACTAGAGGGCCTCTGAGGCCCCTTTAGGTCCACAGGTGGGCTGAAAGACAGATGTGATGTTGGGAAGGGACAGCCTGAGGGCACTTCACCTAGCTCTGGAGAGTATTTGCCATTAACATCTCTTTCCTCTTTGCTTTTCTCCACAGATGGAAGATGGGCACTCGCTTTTTGACTATAGCGTTGGTCTGAACGATATCGTTCAGCTACTAGTGAGACAGAGCCCAGCTGTACTGTCTGTTCCTAGTAAAGAAAAGGATTCTGAACTTTCTGATACAGATTCAGGCTGTTGCTCAGGCCAGAGTGAATCTGATAAGAGTTCCAACCACGGAGAAGGAGCCCTGGAAATTGATGGGCAACCTGGCCCAGCCGCTCAAGCAGACTGGATTGATCCAGGTTTTGGCCTCTATAAGGTAAAGTTCTCCATTTTGGATTTTTAATGTGTGTTACTCTTTGAAATACTATTTCTCAACCTTTTCCATTCTGTGCCTCACATTTGCGAACCTTTCTGTATGTACCTAGAATCACTTTTCCTTTCTAATGCCTACTCATTCCGGAAGGAACCATTGGTCTAAGCATACAACTAAATGTCAGCAAGCATTTATTAAGTGCTTACTATGTGCCCAAAACTGCTGGGCACTGAGGAAACATGCAGGGAATGAACTAGTTCCTACTGTTTAGGAGCTCACATTGTCTTGAGGAAGACAACAAACACATATATAAGTATGTATAGAATCAATACAAAGTAGACCCAAGGAAGTTAGGGAGGGAACACATCAGCATCTTGGGGCTAAGGAAAGGGTTTGTATAGAAAAGTAGTGCTTGAGAAACTGTTTTGAGAGGAGGAGAGAGAGGGCTTCTGTGAGGAAGCAGGGAATAGGAGAGAGATAGGAAAGTAGGCCCTCACCAAGGCCTGGAGACAGGGACCCAGACAAAGCCAATTGGGCTGGAGCATGAAGTGCAGCAAGATAGGCATTAATGTACAAGGAGGCTGGGAAGGTTGTGGGTTAGGGCCATTTGAGAAGGGCTTTACAAGACAAAGGAGTTACAGTTTATCCCAGACAGTAGGGAGCCACTGCAGTTAACCACTGTGTGGAGAATGGTTTAGAATGGGGAGACACTGGAGGCAGGGGGATCGGTTAGGAGGCCATTGGAGTAGTCTAGGATACAGGTGTTAAGGGCCTGAGTTAAGGTGATGGCTATGTAAGGAATGAAAAAGGATTGGATGTAAATGATGTTTTGCATGTTAGGAACAGCAGGATTTGGCAAGTTGATTGGACATGTGAACTGAGGGAGAGTGAGGAGTCAAGAATAAGGACAAATTTACAGACCTGAGAGCCTGGAAGAATGGTGGTGTTCTTAATAAAAATGGAGAACTTTAGAAGAAAGATGGGCTTGGGGGGAAAAGTTGTTTTAGTCATGTTGGGGTAGAGGCATCTGGGGTATTGACATATTCATTAGGCATGTGGGATTGAAGCCTGGAAGAGACTGGGACTGGATGTAGAATAGACCTGAGTGATCTTCATAGAAATGGTAATTAAACTCATTATCTCTCACCTAGAGAGAGAATGAAAGAATGGATAACTAAAAAGACATTTATTAAGCCAGTGATGTATCAGGCACATAAACTCAGGAGAGAGTCTTGGGAAACACCCATAGTTAGAGGGTTTGATAAGGATGATGAGCCAGCAAAGGTGCCAGAGAAGGAGAGGGCAGGCAGATCAGAGGAGAGCTAGGGTGAGAAGTGCCACAAGGACCTGGAGAAGAGAGAGTATTGGGTGTGTGTGGGGAACACACACAAGGTGGTCAAACAGTATCAGATGCATCAGAAAAGTCCGAAAAGGATAAGTATAGAAAAGATTAGCAGATCTGGCCATTAAGAAATCATTGGTAACTGGGGAGTGAGCATTTTCAGTTGAGGTATGATGTTGGAAGAACAGACAGCAAAGGGTGGCAGAGTGAGTGGGAGGAGAAGTGTCAGATGTAGGGACTTTTTCTAGGAGTTTGGCTGAAGGAAGAGATGGGTGTAACAAGGCTTTTTAAAGATGGGGAAGACTTGGCATGCTTTCAAGGCATGATCTCAAACATGTGACAATACACATAAGCACTTTGTAAACTTGAAATAATTATTTTAATGTGTTGTTATTAGACAACTAGGCAGCACAGGGGAGAGAACACTGGACCTGGAGTCAGGGAGACCTGAGTTCAAATACAGCCTTGGACACTTAGCGGCTGTGTGACCTGGCCAAGTCACTTAACCTCTGACTCAGTGTCCTTATCTGTAAAACGGTAATGATAATAGTTCCTACCCAGGGTGGTTGTCAGGATCAAATGAGATAATGTTTGTAAAGCCCTTTGCAAACTTTAAAGTCCTATTTAAATGTTTTTGTTATTGTTATTTTCATAGTAGCTGTCTCCCCTCGATAGTTATCATTCTCTCTGCTGTTTTGATCAAAAATTGAGAAAGTTGAAAAGCTAGAAAAACGTGACTCATATGCAGATTATATTTTCCATAACAGGAGATGTTAGCGTGGAGTCTGGACTTAAAAAAAAGTATCATGGTAACCAGACTTCAGAATAATCCTGTGTAATCCTGTGTACTTTATTTTATGCATTTAAGGACATTGTTCTGAGAAGGTGTTTTAACAACCCAGCTAGCAGCTTCCGTGGGGGAGTAAGATCCCTCCCCCACAGCCAGCACCCAGGGGGCTGCCAGTGCCCAGGAAGCTGCCGGGAAAGCACAGGTTCTTTTTATCTGCTCAAACAAGGAAAGCACGGTGAAGGGGTTGACCAGCTTACTTTAATCCAGCATTCAGTTAGCATACAGACAACATTCATTTAGTTCAGGGGAAAAGGCCAGCATTCAGTTAGCATTCAGTTAGTTCAGGGGAGCATACAGATAAGCATCAAGAGACAGACCAAATACAGATTCACATACTTCAGGGGAAAAAAGCCAGCACCCTGAGGTTCAAAACATTCATTTAGTTCGGGGGAAAAACAAACCAGCATCCCGAACCTCAAAACCAAAATACAAACAAGTTACAAATATCAACAGACAGACCCAATACAATTCATAGTTACCAACATCTGGGCTCGGCCCAAGAGCAAGGGCTGGCCCAGAGTCATGCTTGCTTGCCGCTGTTCCCACACCAACCGGAAGAGGAAAGAGAGAGCTTCAAGCTGTCCTCTCCCCTCTTATAGAGTTTTTGACATCATCAAGCGCCGCATGAATGACCAGGGCCGATTGGTTCTTGACGTGGCCCCTCCCCTTAGGGTAGACCAGGTTCTGGAGCTAACACCTCCCCTCAGCCAACCCCATGACTCATCACACAGGAAGTTGTCTGCTTCCTGGAATGCTCTTTGGGCTTCCTGCCCCGGAAGAGCAAGCCACAGTGTCCAGAGGCTCAATGAGGTAAGCTGAGTCATTCAAAGAAAACAAAGGCCATTCTGCTTACAGAAGGAATCCATAGACTTCTCCACACTGAGTGTGAAAGGGGGCCAGGACACAGATAAGGTTGAGAATGCCCAATCTAGAAGAATTAACTTTCTGTTATATTGCCAAAAGAGATGGATCCTGCTTTTATTCAGTTTAATTCAAGAAATGACTATGAGACACTGGTATGCAGAGGGCCAGTGGTGGGTGGCATCTTGATGTAGTGCAAAAAGTGCTGGATTTAGAGTCAGGAAGTTCCTAGTTTGAATCCTGCCTTAGTCACCTTCTAGTTATGTGATCCTGAGGAAATCACTCCTTCTCAGCCTCACTTTCCTCATTTGTAAAACGGGGGTAACCAGAACTCCTACCTCCTAGGGTGGTTTTGAGGATCAGACGAGATAAAATATGTAAAATCACTTAGCACATCTTAAAGTGCTCTATAAATGCTAGCTCTTCTTGTTACTAGGTGCCGGCATCCTCAATCCTTTCCCTACTTTCCTTCCTCCCCTTGACCCCAATCAGGACCTCTTGGTGTCTTAAGGCACCTTCTGTCACTAAAGGATAGGTGTCCCTTGTTGGCCATGGCTGTCTTTTCCATCATTTTCCTTGCTCCACCAATCTGTCTTTTTCTCTTGGCATCTCTAATCTTTCCCTCTCATTTTCCTCTTTACCTACAAAGGCAGTCAGATTTCATATCCTTAAAACAAAAGCAGCAACTGTATGAACCCCTTTTGACCCTCTTGATTCCCTCAAGCTACTTTAAATCTCTTTTCTACATTCATAGATTTAGAGTTGGAAGGAAACTAGAGGTCATCTTGTCCAACTCCCTCATTTAACAGAAGAGGAAATTGAGACTCAGAGAGGGGAAAGGACTTGTCCAAGGTCCCACTGACGGATGTCAATGGTGGGTTTCAAATTCATGGCCTCTTGTACCAGATCCAGTACTGCCTCTTTATCACCCTATAATCTGACTTCCATCCTGTGTACTCCTCTGAAACTTTCTCAAAGGTTATCCAAAGGTTCCTCTTGGCCAAATTTATTGGCCTTTTCTCTATCTTCTTTGACCTCTTTGTTATCATTTGACCCTTGGTCATCCTTTCCTTGATACTTCTTATTTCCTTGGTGTCTTTGACACCACACTCTTCCGGTATTCCCATCTCTTAAATAACTTCTGCTTTGTTTCCCATGGCACCTCCTTTTTTCCTCCTGACTCCCCAAAACTCCAGCCTTGGCTTTTTCCTTTTATCTCTCTTTATCCTTTCTCCCTTGGTCATCCTAAGGCTTTCCCTGTTGTCTCAGTGCCCATGATTCCCAACTCTTCATTTCTAGCTTTGAGCTCCCCTGGGAGGCTCCAGATGTATCATTTCTAGCATCCTGCTGGCTTCATTTCCATACTCAGGCTTGACCCCATGGCATGTTAAATTGTTTTACTAGTCACTCCTCTAGAACCCTGAAAACCTGCTAACTTGCTCTTTCCTCAGCCTGTTAATCCTTATTCCTTGGGAGCCTCCACCGTTAGATTTCTCTTCTCCTGTGCATCCCTGGAGAAAGTTGTGACATCAGGCTGATCTCCCTTACTTCCCATTTCTGTTGTGCAGCCTTATTGGCTGTCACTGCTTTTCCACAGTCCTTAACTCTTCTCTTACGGATTCCCTCTTTTCTCTGTAGTGACTCTTCCAAATCTTATCTTCTCTCCTTAAGTCCCCAACTGCACTTCCAACCCCATTAAGATGATTTGGCCTTTTGTTTCACAGAAGAGGTAGAGAGTTCATTTAATGTGAGTTCTCTGAACTCCTCTTGCATTTTTGAGAACTTCTCAGTATCATCTTCCCTTTATCATTCTCCTCTTCTCTTCTGTTACAGAAGAAGCCTTCCTGAGGTGAACACTGATAGCTCTATTTGTTCCCTTAATCTCTTTCACTAGGCTTCTAGGCCCCCACTTCGTCAGTGATCCCTTTTCACTTCATCAGTGATCTCTTTTCTCCACTGATTGCTTTCTGTCTCTCTGTAGATGTACTCATCTTTTCAGACCTTCCCTTGACATCCAGCTACCACTTCATTTCTCTTCTGACAAACTTGAGAAAATTTCCTATACCTAATACCTCAGCTGCTTAATCTCCCTACTCTTGTAACCTAACCTGATAGTTCTATCACTACCACTATAATGAAACTGTTCTCTCACAGTTCATTAGTGACATAATTGCTAAATCCAAAGGCTTCCTCCCCTTCCCCTTCCACTTTCCCATTCCTCATTATTCTTGATCTCTTTGAGACATCTGACACTGTTGACCACTACCTACTTTCCCTTTTCTTCAGAGGCATTTCACTCTCCTCTGTTTCCTTTGTTGGTTCTTTGTTTTCTTCCTGACCTAATGTCTTTATGTTCTTGGCCATCTTCTCTCTCTATACACATTCCTTTGACAGTCTTATTGACTTCCTTCCTCTATTCACAGAGGAAGCACTCTCACCCATGCAGAAGACTCCCCAAAATGTATATCTCTAACCTTGCACCTTCCTCCTGTTGTCCAGACAAATTTCACCAGCTAGCTGCAGGACGTCTATTCTTTCGTGTTCCACATCACTTCAAACAAAATCTTTCTAAAAATCGATTGAGCTGCTTATCTTTTTTTAATCTGCTCTTGGTTTTTGACTTTATCTCTTTTCTGTATAGGTCTGGTCTTGTCATTTATTTGTTAAAATCTTCAGTGGTTCTTTCTTGTCTTTTAAGTCCTATTTGTTCATTTGCATGACATTCCAGACACTGTGATTTGGTGCTAATCTACTTTTCCAGCTTTAATTTATATTACTCACTTTTACATATTCTGTGCTCTAGGTTGATTGCTTCCTTTGTTCCTCTTACTTACCTCTACTTATTCACCTTTGTGTCTTTACTAAAATAGCCTTCCTTTTTTTGCCTGTAATTCCTTCCCATTCTTTAAAACCTCAGTCTAGTGTCACCTCTTCCATGAAGCTTTTCCCTGATTTCTCCCTTGCCCTAGTATGCCCCCTTCTCTCTCTATATGTAATATACCTTTTTGACTAGGCTTTGTCACCGAGACTACAGATACTGTTGCCGTATCTTTAAGAGCCAAACAGTTGTTGTTTGTCCTTGTTCTTAAAAAGGACCGTGACATCAGGAAGGAGATGTCATGACTTGCAAGTGAACTGGATTTAAGCGAAGGAGGGCTGTGCAGTCATGAATCTCTCTCTGTCCTCCAGAGCCACCTGGGTCCAGTGGCAAGATATAGATCAGGATGACTGGAGATGGCTCCCCATGCAGTGGGAGGTCTTGGCCTTTTTGAGCTAAGGTCTTTCCCAGGTCTCAGTTTGTCTGAGGCAGCACCCATTCGCTGATTAAGGCTAGGTAAAAATGAAGCAAAGAATGGCTTCTTTTACCTAGTCCAAAAGAAAAATCAATCTGGGAGGGGAAGACCCTCAGGGTTTCTGGCCAAAACAGAAACAATTGCTATTTACCCTCACTCGGATCCATCGGAATCCAAACAGTGACCAAATGAGGCCCATCAATGAGAACCAAAGTGATTTGGGTTTAAGGCTGCCAATTTGAGGCAGTTTGAAGTTAAAGAGTAAGAAATACCTTGCTTTGAAAGGCTTCTCCCTATGAAGTTAGGAAAAAGTGTATTTTTTATCTTTGATCTATGAGATAAACTGGGGAGAAGACAGAGAAAGAGGGTGAGGAGAAAACTTCTTGTGAGAACTGTCTTAATTATGTTATTAAAAATCATTATAAAGAGAATAATGTGGAAGAATTGGCAGTTTACAGTGTATTCTGGAATGACTGTTAATTTACTGTGATAGTTGAAGACAGGATAAAGGAAAAGGAATAAAAATAACTTAGTTCCTGAGAGACCAAATTTGACTATTATCTTGAGAAATGCAAAGAAGATTCTTGAGACTTTAATTAGTATCTGGAGTAAACTGAATGGAGAAATTGTGGTCTGGAAGTAACAAGAAGTCCTTTGCTATTACAGTGAGAGTTTGAAGTGATTCTGGTTGTGATCTTTTTCATAAACAAATTTTTGCAAATGTCTTTTATTCATTTCACTTTAATAAATTATACATTCATCATTTTTGCCATTTACCTAACTCTTAAGGAAATTAAGGGATTTAATATAAAGAAATAAGAACAATTACTATTGAAAAAGGGAGTTTTTCCAGTTAATTTAATAAATGCTCTTTATTGGACTGGGGTGGGGGCTTGAGCCAGCTAATTAGTGAGAGGTTGCAATTGTATTAATTACTAAGAAAAGATCAAAGTCTACCCTGGGATCTTTGCTCATGCTTGGAATAATAAGATCAAATATGGGAATAATTCAAGGAGCAGCAGGCTGAAGGGTGACCTAAAAATGAGTGTTTGACCTTAGCGAGCTCTGTTAACTCTTGCCACATGATAGCGTGACAGGAGGGGTGCAACCTTTTAAACTTGCCACATCAGTAATGACCACCCTCCTCCAGGCCTTATGTAGCACTTTGTTTTGTATTACTGTATAATGTATTTACCATGTATTATTTTGCATTTCAGTTATCTGTATCATATCCCCCATTAGATTCATAAGCCCTGTAAAGTCAAGGATTATGTCTTATCTAAACTGTGTATGTCCCCTAACTCTGAGCACAGCAGCTTTGCACCCAGTAAGTCTGTTGAAATTTGTTGAATTGCAGTGAATAAGCTACCGAGTTCAAATTTTGAAAATTGGAAATTACCAAGGACTGTGAAAAACTTTTCCTTATTCATCTGTAGATCAATGAATATGTAGATGCCCGGGATATGAACATGGGAGCATGGTTTGAAGCCATACTGGTAAATGTCACAAGGAAAGAAAGAGCAGCATCCAGTGAATCCAGTGACAGTGGAGATGGCCAAGTGGCTGAAGAGGATGTTATCTATCATGTGAAATATGAAGAGTGAGTTTGAAGATGGTTTGTGGTTTCTGAATGGTCCCTAACATAGATGATTTTGTGGGTCTCATTTAGTTTGTCCCATATAAGACCTTCAGTTCTTAAAACAGTTTTGGAGGTCACATGAAGGAAAAATGGTTAATAGGATACTCCTACACAGGCATGAAAATTAATTGAGGGTACTAGGAAGAGTGCTGGTCTTAAGAATCAGGAGGAATATGTTTGAAATGCTTCAGAGACTTAACTGTGACCATGGGGAAAATCACTTACCCACTTGGAACTCTTCTGAGTTTTCCCTATCTGTAAAATGGGGTGATAGTCCCCTACCTCATAAGGGTTAAGGATCAAATGAAAAATGTATATAGAGAACTTTGCACACCTTAAAATTACAAATGTTGGTTATTATTATGTAATATTGGCATACATTTGTAATAATTCATTTCAAGGGAGGTGAGTCCAGTTTTTCATATGTAATATATATGTATTACATATGTATATATGTATTCATATATAATATATATAACATATATTTTCATACATACATATATATATATATATATATCTGTTAACTGTTTACTGTACTTTTTATGTTAAAGCTATCCAGAAAATGGTGTTGTGAAGTTGAGTTCAAAAGATGTAAGAGCTCGGGCCCGGACAATACTGAAATGGCATCAACTGGAAGTTGGACAAATTGTGATGGTGAACTATAATCCTGATGAGCCCAAGGAGAGGGGCTTCTGGTATGATGCTGAGATCCTTCGAAAACGGGAAACTAGGACTGTTAAAGAGATATATGCAAACTTACTGCTTGGGTAAGTTGCATGTGATTGTCAGTGTACCTCATAATGTCACAGTAAGTTGATATAATTGAAATGTTGGCTGTAGTCAAGAGCTGGTGATACCTTGAAAATTAGTGATATTAGAGTAGCCTAATTTAGCTTAGAATCAGAGTATTAGCCCTCCAAGGAGCCTTGGAGATCATCTAGTCCAGGGGTGTCAAACTCAGATAGAAGTGGAGGCTGCTGAACTATACTTAACTGCTGATTTCTTTGGGGCCTTATATTGACTTAATTTTCAAAAGTACTTACTGTTCTCTATGTTTTATTGTATTTTTATTTATTTTGTCAAATATTTCTCAATTACATTTTGATCTGGTTTGGGTTGCACTTGGGAGTGTTGCGGGCTGTGTGTTTAACACCTCTGATTTAGTCCAAATCCTTCAGTTTTACAGAATTTGTGACCCAGAAAGAGGAAGTGACTTACCCACATTGTCTCAGTGAGGTTGTTACCAACAGTGGAATTTGAATTTAAGGCTCTTGATCTCTAGTTCATTGTTCTTGCCACTGTACAGTACTAGCTTATGGATAATTAATGGATTCAGTCTGAAGTAAATGAGTCATTAGATTGGCATTCTATTCTTGAATCTTGAATCATCTCTGAGAACTAGCTTTGACATAGAAAAAAGTTGAGGTCGGTCGTATTTATCATCCCTTATATGGTGCTGTTCCCTTTTGAGTTGCCGTTATTTTCTTGGTTGCTAAATATCTGAGGGCCCACTTCTCTGGGTTTGAAGAATTTCAGCTTAGCGATTGGAAACACTTTTGAAGGGGAGACCACTGAGGATGGAAGAGTCTCAGCTGTTTTCACAAGTAATCTGCAAGGGGTGTTGGTTAACAATGTTAGCTTTCAGATCGATTTTCCAAATGCATGCAAAACAGGAACAAGCCTTGAGAGAGTCTTTCAGTGCTCTCAGCCAGGTATTTCAAAAGAAACCATTAACTGGGGGAACACTGAAGTCACTTCTCTCAACCTCAGTTTCTTCATCTGCTTAGTGGGGGAAGTGATAAATCTTACTACATGCCTTGTGGGGTTATTGCAAGGAACATTAAATTTTAAAAATACTTTTTAAAAGTGGATTGTTACTAGTTCTACTTAATTTCACATGTAATAATCATAAATTATGTGAGGTGGAATAGAGAAATGACCTCAGAATTAGAAAGACCTGGGTTCAAGTGTGGCCTTTGCTGCATATTGGCTGTATGACCATAGGCTGAAAATCATTTAACCTCTCAGTGCCCAGACAATGAACTAAAACTTTAAGTTATAGGCACATCACCAGTCTGTTTCTGTGGACAGGATTTCTCTCCCAGAAGTTCTCCACATGGATGAAATCATAGATTTGAGTAAAGGAAATAGGTTAACATTGACTGACATTATCAAAGAGAGATGAAATGCTGTCAGAACCTTCCCCCTTTCTCTGCCCTACTCCATATTCTCCCTCAGACTTCACATTGAAAGCACCTTGTATCACATGTCTCTAATACACTTATCAGTTGTTATTTATTAGTCATGTGTTTTTTTCCTCTAAGTTTACTTGAAGTTCAGTAAAGCAAGAACCTTGTGTTACATAAACTTTGTATCCTTTAGCATGATGCATTACCCATAGTAGGGGCAGAGAGGAGAATAAACATTTATAGAGGACCTACTATATATGCTAGGTACCTTGCAAGTTTCATCTCATTTGAGCCTCACAACTATCCTGGGAGCTAGGTGATGTTATTATCCAGATTTTACAGATGAAGAAAGTGAAACAGACAAGTTTAGGAACTGCCTGAGGTCACATAGCAAATAAGTGTCTGAGAACAAATTTGAACTCAAGCCTTCCTGACACCAGGTCTGGAGCTCTCTCCACTGTGCCACCTATTAAGTAGGTACTTAATACATGTTTGTTAAATTGAACTATATTACTTGTCCCATGCATCTGTGGGGCTTACTAATAGCTTTTTAAATTCTGCCTCCCCTGAGTATAAGAAAAGTGGGAACTTGGAAGGGGCCTAGGGCTGCTGACCCAGGGAGTCTCAGTGTTAATGTTAAGTCTGAAACTTTGGCCCAGAGAGAAGATAAAAGAGAGGAAATAATTGTCTCTTGGCAATTTGAGCAGCCCTGGGCAATCACTGCCACTTTGGATTGGGAAGACAAGAGGTGCACATGTTTTAGGACCGTCTTCTGTTAGGTTCCTCCCTCCACAAGTTCCCCCCTCCCTAAATTTGCCTCCCTCATACGTACATATACAGACCCAGACATAGACACTCTCTCTCTCTCACTTTTTTGGGGGTATATATTTTGTATATTATTTATGCACATTGTCTCTCCTGATAGAATGTAAGCTTCTTGAGGTCAAAGACTGTTTCTTTTTCTAGGGGGCTGGGTGGGGTGCTTTTGGCACAGACAGGCCATATGACTGTGGACTTCCTTAGGCAGCTATTTAAGGCCATAGATTCCTGCATTAGTAGAGGCTGTTCCCTGTCTGGAGCTCCCACTTCAGCAAAATCCCACAGAAGCCCAGGCCAGGCCCTGACCGTTCCTGTCACTGTTGCTGCTTAACAAATAGTTCTGGATCAACTGGCGGGAAAGAAGACTAGGTTTAGTGTTAGGGGACTCAGTTCTAACCTGAACTAGGGTATGCATCTTAGCTCTTTAGGGCAGCTTCGTGCACTCTACATTGTCTCATCATCCTGTGTGAGCTTAGACAGTCAACACACAGTTTAGATCCTTTGTTCCCATTCCCTGCTTTTTGTGACATGGGTCACTGCCAGTTTTGCAGTAGGTATTGTAGTGAATGTGTACTTACTTGAATAAGTTAAAAGCTGATTTCAGGATATTGGAGGAGCAAATGGGTGATTGTCTTGGCAAAAGCTGAATTTTACATATTTGTTATAGGGATGCTGGGGATTCTCTGAATGACTGTAGAATAACTTTTGTGGATGAAGTTTACAAGATTGAGGAGCCTGGCAGTGTGAGCCCAGTTGGTTTCGAAAACCTTTTGAAAAGTGAGTTCTGGTAACCCTTCAGTGTTTCCCATGGGGTGTCTTTAGTATTGTTCTCACACTCTGGTGGTGGAAGACTGCTTTCATAAACTGACGTGCTGCTTTTGTGTTGGTTTCTGCCTCTGCATTTAGGACAGAGTGGCCCCATTTGCAAACACTGTAAAGATAACCCCAGTAAGAGCTGCAGAATGTGTGCCTGCTATGTGTGTGGAGGAAAGCAAGACCCCGACAAGCAGCTGATGTGCGATGAGTGTGACATGGCCTTCCACATCTACTGCCTCAGCCCTCCACTGAGCCGGATTCCAGATGATGAGGACTGGTGAGCCTCCGTGCTGCAGGGCATCCTATTTGCAGTTTTCTGGGGGAGGGGGTTGTGAGAGACTGACAACATAACTTATGAAGACCTAGGTCCCCTTCTTTGTGGGTCTTGGTTTGGGGGAATTGAACAATGTAGGTGGCTGTTTCCTCAAAGTACTAGACTTGGTGGGTTGGGACTGGGTTGGGGAAGTTGGAAAAAGGCACCTGAAATACCTGGCATCTGCCTGTGGAGCTCTGATGGGCCAGGCCGGAGCTTGGAGGAAAAAGGCAGATGAGTCACTGAGAAACCTGCACACACCTGTGATGCCTGTGTGCCCCAGACAACCTGAATTAATTTAGAAGTGCTGAGGGATTTTGAGGAAATGAAGTGAATGGAGCCAGGTGAGGTTGTATAGTAAGACTTGGGGTTTGAGAGGGAGGGGCATATGGATTATAGATGAAGAATCTTCCTCAGGTGAAGTTGAGGTTCTGTGGTAGAGAGACAGGAATGGGGGATCGGAAGCCTCTGTTAACTGTATTAAAAATAGCTTGCATTTTACAGTTCTTGAAGGTTTATGAAATACTTTTCTTGAAACAAGGCTTTGATGTAGGAAATCTAGATCTTTGCACCATTTTATAGGTGAGGAAGCTGAGGCCCAGCATGGAGAAGTTGGTTCCCTAAGGTCACACAGTAGGAAATAGTAGCCTTGGGAGTCACCTCCAGGCCTCCTGACTCTGCAGCCAAAACTGTTTTTGTTACAGCTTAGCTGCTTCTTGGGAGGGGGCATAGGATGAGAAGGGTGTTTTCACAGGTCAATCAGTAAGCATTTATTAAGCAGCCACTGTGTACCTGGCTTTCTGCTAGATGTTAGGGATGCAGAGATAAAGATGAAATGGCTCTTGCACTTGAGGAGCCGACACTGTGCAGGGGAGACTGCAGGTAGCTCTCATGGTGAATTTTGGGGGATGCCTGGGATTCTCCGCAATGGAGATGAGGAAGGAGAGCCTTCCAGGTTTGGGAGACTGCCTGGGCAAAGGCCAGGAGAGGGAGTATCAGGTGTGAGGAAGGCCTTTTGGGCTGGACTGAGGAGTACATGAAGGTGAGTAATGCATAAGAAGCCTGAAAAAAGGCAGGTTAGAAAAAATTGTGAAGGGCTTTCCATTCCAAATGGAGGAGTTTGTATTTCACCCTGAAGGTAATAGGGAGCCATTGCAGTTCTATTGAGTAGGGGAGTGACGTGTCAGACCTCTGTTTTAAGAAAACATATTGCTATCTGTGTGGAGGAGAAATTCTAGAAAAGGGAGGAGGTAGGATTAAGGCAGGGAGACTATGTAAGTGGCTGTTACTGTAGTTCAGATGAGAGGTGATCAGGGCCTAAATTAGGGTATGACTGGGGCAGAATAGAGAGAGAAATGTTGTGGACATAGAAATGACAAGACTTTATAAAAATACTCTTTTGAAGTGAGAGGTTAAATGAAGGCAGGTAGGTTTTTTCCAGGATAAATGTACTATGACAATTTAAGAAATATGTCCTGATCTTTTACTCATTTTAAGTATTACTCTGCTATGTCCAGTGGATAATTTTGTGGGTATATAATTGTAGGTATTGCCCTGAATGTCGGAATGATGCCAGTGAAGTGGTCTTGGCAGGGGAGAAATTAAAAGAGAGCAAAAAGAAGGCAAAGATGGCATCTGCTACATCGTCGTCTCAGAGAGACTGGGGCAAGGTACGGAAACAACTTTTTATTTCACTCTGATGTTTTAATGGTATGTTAAAGTTTTCTTACTGACTTTTTTTTCTCCCAAATTATTCTTCTTAATATAGGGTATGGCATGTGTGGGTCGTACAAGGGAGTGCACTATTGTGCCTTCTAATCATTATGGACCGATCCCTGGGATTCCTGTTGGTACCATGTGGAAATTCAGAGTGCAGGTATAACATGGCAGGCAATGTGAGTTTGTGGTGATATTTCAGTGGAAGGGGTAGGGTTACTCTGATATTCAGCGAGCCTCAGGCTAGATTGAATGTGATCAGAGGTGGTAAGAGGTGGTGGTGAGAATAGCTTTGGTTTGTGGTCTAGTCTTGTGTCAAAAGAAATTCTTTTGGGGAGGAGGTACATAAGGTCCTAGAATGCCATTTATGCCAGCCAGTGCATCATCCCCCACAGCAAAAAAAAATACCTTATCCAAAAGGTTAAGATTATGTTTAAGTTACTGTTTTCTTTAAAGTTATATTTAAATGTTAGAATGTTAGAGTTGGAATAGATCTGAGAGATCATCTGGGTCAACCCTGCTATTTGATACATGAGGAAACTGATAGAGGTCAAGTAACTTGCTCAAGGTCGCATAGGGATAGAGAGGACTTAACTTACATTTCCTAGACCTCTGGGCCAGTGTGCTTTTTATTACCTGCCGTGATTTGTACAGTCAGTTCACAGGTATAACCACCAGTTCTGTATTTGATCGTGTTATGTGTGAGTGTCTCTTCTGTTCCATTCTTGGACGTCTTTAAGTAGAGGGTTGATGACACTGTTAGGGGTTGATGACACTGTTGGAGGGCATTCACGATTTAAATGCTGGTTTAACTAGATGACTTGAGGACCCTTCCATCTTTCAAGTCAAGATTTCATGTGCACAAATGATTATATGGTCATCTATAATCTTTCAATTTAAAGTTGCCACCAGCTAAAATGAATATATATGTTAAAATCTAGAGGTTAACCTCGGGGGCTTGGGGTTTTTGAAAGTTTTTTTTGGCTATCCCACAAAGTGCGATATGGTCTAGTTTCCAAGAATCGTACTAGTCCAGACATGTAAGATTCATTGTGCCTTTCCTAGGTGAGTGAGTCTGGTGTCCATAGGCCCCATGTGGCAGGTATACATGGCAGAAGCAATGACGGCGCCTACTCTCTGGTCCTGGCAGGGGGCTATGAAGATGACGTAGTAAGTGATGTTTTATAATTGTGCGTGTCTGCAACAGAAGCTCTCAGGTGGAGTCTTATCTTGTTCCTTGCTCAACTAGATGGGTTTATCCAAGCCTTGCTCTGTTACTTCTCCACTTCAGGACCATGGCAACTCTTTCACTTATACGGGCAGTGGAGGCAGAGATCTTTCTGGAAACAAACGGACCGCAGAGCAGTCTTGTGATCAAAAGCTCACCAACATGAACAGGTTCATGGTTTTATGAATTTCTTTTCTGATTACCGTTAAATTCTTAAGTAGACTTAGTCTGTAGGGAAGTATTCAATTAGGGTTAAACGAGAATCCTTTGCTGTTGAACTTGGGTAAAGGGTAAAATTAATTTATTTTTCTAATTTTATAAAAATAATTTTTTAATTACATGTAAAACAATTTTTAACATTTGTTTTAAAAAAATTCTGAGTTCCAAATTTTCTCCCTCCCCTCTCTCCTCATTGATGAGAACGCAAATGGTTTGGTAGGTTAAACGTGTGTAGTCATGCAAAACATTTCCATGTTAGTCATGCTGTGAAAGACCCCTCCCTCCCCAAAAAAAGCACCCAAGTAAAATAAGGAAAATTTTAAAAAATATGCTTTGATCTGCATTCAGACTCCCATCAATTCTTTGGGGGTAGATAGCATTTTTCATCATAATTCCTTTGGAATTGTCCTAGATCATTGTATTCCTGAGAATAACTAAGTCATTCACAGTTGGCCATCATACAATATTGCTGTTACTGTGTACAGTGTTCTGGTACTACTCATTTCACTTTGTATCAGTTCATGTAAGTCTTTCCAGGTTTTTCTGAAACCATCCTGCTCATCATTTCTTACAACACAATAGTATTCCATCTCAGTCAAATACCATAACTTATTCAGCTATTCCCCAATTGATGGGCATCCCCTTGATTTCCAGATTTCCAGTTCTTTCTCACCACAGAAAGAGCCTCTGAATATTTTTGTTTGTATATATAGGTCCTTTTCCTTTTTTTTTTTTTTTTAACTCTTTGAGATACAGACCTAGTAATGATATTGCTGGGTCAAAGGGTATGCACAATTTTATAGCCCTTTGATCGTAGTTCCAAACTGCTTTCCACAATGGTTGGATCTGCATTAATGTTCCAGTTTTCCCACATACCCTCCAACATTTGTCATTGTCTCTTTTTGTCACATTAACCAATCAGATAGGTTTGGGATGATTACCTCAGAGTTGTTTGGATTTGCATTTTTCTAATCATTAGTGATGTAGAGTTTTCATATGACTATAATAGCTTTGATTTCTTCATCTGAAAACTTCCTTTTCATATCCTTTGACCATTTATCAATGGGGAAATGATTTGTATTCTTACAAATTAGACCCAATTCTCTATATTTTTGAGAAATGAGGCTTTTATTAGAGAAATTTGCTGTAAAAATTATCTCCTAGTTTTCTGCTTTCCTTCTGATTTTGGCTATATTGGTTTTGTTTGTACAAAACCATTTCTATTTATTGTAATCAGAATTATCCAGTTTATATCTTGTGATGCTCTCTTTCTCTTGTTTGGTCATAATTTCTTGTCCCTATTCCATGATACCCTAATTTGCTTATGTTATCACCCTTTATGCCTAAATCATGTAGCCATTTTGACCTTTTCTTGGTATATGGTGTGAGAATGTTGCTGTATACCTAGTTTATGCCAAACTGCTTTCCATTTTTCCCAGCAATTTTTGTCATATGGTGAATTCTAGTCCCCAAAGCTTGGATCTTTGGGTTTATCAAGCACTAGATTACCATCGTCATTTACTACCGTTGTGTATTTAATCTATTCCACTGATCCACCACTCTATATCTTAGCCAATGAGAAACTCTGAGTCTTTCCCTCCCACAATTTTTTTTTTGAGTTGGTAAAAGAGGCCATTCTCTGCCTCATTTATTACCTAGCCTTAACCACTGAATGGGCATTGCCTCAGTCAAACTAAGACCTGAGAAAGACCTTAGCTTAAAAAGGCCGAAGCCTCCTACTGCGTGTAGGGCCATTTTCAGTTGTTCTGATCTATATCTTGCCACTGGACCCAGATGTCTCTGGAGGAGGCTATGAAGCTGGTGACTTTGCACAGCCCTCCCTCACTTAAGTCCAGTTCACTTGCATGTCATCATATCACCTCCCTGATGTCATGGTCCTCTTCAAGAATGAAGGACAAACAATACTTTTAGCCAGTACCAGATTGTTTTGATGACTGTCACTTTGTAATTAGTTTGAGATCTGGTATGGGGCTAGGCCCCCTTTCTTTACATCATTTTATTGATTCCCTTGATATTCTCGACCTTTTGTTCTTCCAGATGAATTGGGTTGTAATTTTTTTTTATTTCTACAAGATATTTTTTGGTAGTTTGATTGGTATAGCACTGAATAAGTACATTAATTTAGGATGAATTATCATTTTTATTATATTGGCTTGGCCTACCCATTAGCTTATTTTTTTCCAATCCTTTTTTTTTAAGAGGTGGCTAGAGGTTTGTATTTTCAACATATGAAATAACCAACTTGGTTTTCTCTCCATTTCTCATTCTGCTTTCCTAACCTTCCACACGTGATACCTGAATTTTTTGCCTGTCTTTCCCAGACTACTACTTCCTAACATTTTCCACCCTGTGATCTCTTAGAGCTCTAGCTTTGAACTGCAGTGCTCCTATCAATGACCGAGGCGGAGCTGAAGCCAAGGATTGGCGAGCTGGGAAGCCAGTCAGGGTAGTGAGAAATGTCAAGGGAGGGAAACACAGCAAATATGCCCCAGCTGAAGGGAATCGATATGATGGAATATACAAGGTAACTTCTGGTGTGAGCTTTTATTTTCTCTTTAATGTTAAAAGTAATTTGGTTTTTTTTCCTGTGCTGACTGGATGAGGTTTATTTTCTTTTTCTACATTCCATTAATTGGATTAATTTGCAACCCTTTCCAGGTAGTGAAGTATTGGCCTGAAAAAGGGAAATCTGGTTTCCTTGTGTGGCGTTACCTCCTCAGGAGGGATGATGATGAACCTGGCCCGTGGACAAGGGAAGGGAAAGACAGGATGAAGAAACTTGGCTTAACAATGCAGGTAAGGTCAGGACGAGGCCTGTGTTGGATTATGTTGTATTGGCAGATATTTCTGTAGAGGATAGGCTAGGAATTTCTAATTATATCCTCAAAGCCAATTATTCTTGCCTAGGGAACACTGAGTTCCACCTAGTTCTTCCAGGTCAGCCCTTTGAATACAAATTGAATTTATGTGCCTTTTATATATAGGACAAGTTTGCTAATGTCTTCTGGGGGATTATATTCAGGTTGGTAAACATTTATTTTATACTTTTAAATTTTAACTGACTTTTATATCACCTTTATTTCTAAATATAGCCTTCCTCCCCTCCCCGGGGAACCATTGTATAACAAAGACTAAAAAAAGACAAGGTGACAAAAAGAGAAAAGGTAGAGAAAAACAGTTGAGCAAACAAACCAACAAACCAACCAAGTCTGATACTGTGGACAGTGTTTCACATCCGTAGTTGTTCACTTCTGCAAAGATGAGAAGGAGTTACAGTTTTCTCCTCTTGGAGCATTATCATTACAGAGTCTAGTTTCATGTTGTATGTTGTTTTTTTCCCATTTATATTGTTGAATTAGTGTATATTATTTTCCTGTTTATGCTTTGGTAAGCTTTTGTTAAGTACCCATAGTCATATGGGTGCTAGAGGTAAAGATAAAAAAAGTCTTCCCACAAGAAGTTTTCAATCTAATGGAAAAGCTAAACATGAAAACATGTAGATACTAAGTGATAAATACAAAGGAGAGGTCTAGATAAAGTATTATAAGAAATCTGACTAAGGCTAGATTTTCATGAAAGAGATTAGGGAAGGCTTCCTGGAGGAAGTGCTCTTCCAATTGGGCCTTGAAGGACAAATGTGAGGTTACAGCATATGGAGGTAATGGAGGAAGAAAGCTAGATTTAAGAGCAGCATGGGCCAAAGTATTGATAGGAGTGTGTGAGGATGGTCATTCTGTGAAAGATGGCAGTAGGATAGGTTTGCTGGATTGTATAGGACCTTGAAGGCTGGGTTTTAAGACCCTTGTTGGTAAGTGACAGAGCTTCTAAAAGCTTTTGAAGTTTACTGGTACATGCTCTTGTATGAATAGTCTTGCATTTTGTGAGCAAAGCTGTGAATTGTTCAAATTGACTTTGAGACTGTACCAAGTAAGACCCAACAAGACCAGCAGCAAGAGCACACATCCTCTTTAGCCACTTGGCCATCTCCACTGTCACTGGATTCACTGGATGCTGCTCTTTCTTTCCTTGTAACATTTACCAGTATGGCTTCAAACCATGCTCCCATGTTCATATCCCGGGCACCTACATATTCATTGATCTACAGATGAATAAGGAAAAGTTTTTCAGTCCTTGGTAATTTCCAATTTTCAAAATTTGGACTCGGTAGCTTATTCACTGCAATTCAACAAATTTCAACAAAAATGTTATATTTGCTCTGAAGTTCAGGGTGCTGCCTTTTCCTCCTGAACTAAGTGAGTTATATATGTATGTTTGATTAAAGTGAAATTGTTAACCCCTTAAAGTTACTTTTCTTAGTAAAGCAGATCAAAGAACCTGTGCTGGCAGCTCTTGTTGCTGGTCTTGTTGGGTCTTACACCCCTACAGCAGCTGCTAGCCAAATTGTTGCTACAATAGACAGGCTTTGTCTGGTCAAGACATCACATACATAGTTACCAAAGAGAGAAGTGGCTACCCAGAGTCTCCACACCAACACTCTTCCACTGAGTGAGAGCCCCCAAACAAAATGCTAACTTCTGAGTTTATATACCCTTCTGAAGACCTGAAGGCTTCAAACCTAATCAGCAAAAGGGTGTGGGTCTGGGGCTTTATACTGAGTTAGCAAAAGGCTATGGGCCTGGGGCTTTGCACTTAGTACGTCTTAAAGGCACTTGATTGCTCTAGCATTCTAAAAGAGAAAACAGTAAAAAGAAAAAAAAAAGTCCCACCTTAATTACTGATACAGACTGGTGTAGGATGGATCACCATTACCTGTTATTTTTTTTCAATAATTGCTGTCAAAAGGAGAAGAGGTGGAATGGCCTCCTGTTTATTTACAGGAAGGCTTGGGATTCAAGTCCTGCCTTTGGGGTGGTTCACACAATTGTAATTAGGGAGAGAGTGGTACTAATGATTCTTGCTGTTACTGTAGTGCTTTAAAAGGTTTGTAAATGCCTTTGCTCATGGCCCTGTAAAATAGGTCATCCAAGTATAAGCCCCATCACTTTGTAGCTGAGGAAACAGGCTTAGCTGTAAGGTAAGTGACTGGCACATAGTCCCACCACAGTCATGGCATCCCCTTCCTGATGTCATGGTCCTCTTTGGGAACAAAGGACAACAACAACAGTAAGCATCCAGGTTGGGATTTGAACCCGAGGTGCCCAACTGCAAATTCACTGTCTTTTCTACAATATTATATTGTCTCTTAGGATAAAATACATGATTGTATTTGGCTTCTGTCTTCGTTCATAAATGGACCCTACTCACTGTTTTTAGGCTAGGGTAGATAAGACTTGGAGACAGACAATGTGCACTTCAAACCCTGTGATGGCTCATCAGCTGTGGGACTGTGCAGATCACTTGATGACTTCTCTAACCCTTCCTTTCTTCAGCTATAAACTTCTGTAGGTTACAAGGATCAAATCATTGCAAACCTTAAAATACTATATAAATATCAACTCTTATTATCAACCGTAAAATGTTTTTTCTTTTTGGGACTGCTGTTGGCTCTTAGATCTGAAGGCCTGTCCTTTTTTGTGTTAGATGATTGTCTATTCCCTTCTCTGATTGGAGGAGCATAAAACATCAACTGCCTTTGGGCATCATTGGTACTTGTATTTCTAGTGCTTCTGTTATTTGGAAATGTAGATCCAGGAGATTGTCAATCTTTTTTTCCTTGGGTTGTATTGTTTTTGAATTTAATTGAGGTGGCTAATTTGGAGTTTCTTATTTCCCCAAACACCACCAAAAACGACCACACCCCAAACATGGATAGGTAGGTTAGAAACTAATGGAGCATGAAGTGGTAAGGAGAATCCTGGAGCCATTTCTTGTCTTCTTTAGGATGAAAATAATCTAACATCCCAGCCCTTCTGAGATTCTAAGTCTCACCTGACTTTACTTAATAATAAAAGCTGTCATTTATAGATTGTGCTTTAAAGTTGGGTCATTTGGTTTTCACAACCACCTTGGCAGGTAGGTGCTGCTAGTATCCCTGTTTGACAGAGGAATCAGGGTGAGGGTTGAAATAACTTGTTGAGGGTCATATAGCTAGGTGGTGAATGAAGCAAGGTTTCAATTTAGATCTTCCTGGTTCTAAGTCTAGCACACTGGATGGCTCCTCATCACCCTGGTGCCTCTCTGATGCTAATCAAAGAGCTCCCTCTGTTGTGGCAAGTCATTTTATCGTGAATTAATTGATACGGGACTATTTAGAGAGTTTTTTAAATTGACCCTACACTCTTGGGATCATAAAGAGTTGTCTTTTTTTAGCATAACTTCGGCACAGTAGAGGATTTTAGGTGATGAAAAATTGAATATACAATAAACCCAAATCAAAAAGACTATTGCTAGAAGGGCTGCCGGAAGATTTTTGATCAAGACTTTGTTTTCTTCTATATGTTTTCACAAAATCATGAAATTGAAAGAGTTGAGACTTTAGAATTTATTTAACCCACTCCCTCCCCTCCAAGTCCATGTAGAAATCTCTCTAGATTTTCTGGCAAGATGGCATATTTCATATTGTCAAAGAATGGTGTACATGTTTTAGCAAAACACTCAAGTGCATCATTTCAACAAATGTTTCTTGAATGCCTACTGTGTACATAGCATTGCTCTAGAGGTTATCAAAGAAATAAAGACATTTTTGCCATTAGGGACATCAGAAGGGGCATTCCTCCTTCAATTAAAAAGTTAAGTAGGAATACAGGTAACATCTGATTTCATACCAAAGTGAGTAATATTGACTAGAGATTATCTGAGGAGTTATACTTGGAGTCGCTTGGAGAAATAAATATGTCCTAGAGTGGTTGGAGAATATATTCCTGGAGGAAGTCAGAATGGAGCCAGAATCTTGAGGATGAGCAAGAGAGGCTATTTGAGGAGAGATGACTAGCAAATGAAAAAGCCGTTGGCCATGATGTGTCTGTTATGGTTACGGGATGGGCAGGAAGGCGGTACTAACTTCAGGAGAACATTTATGTTGGCAAGCAATAAGAGATGAGTTCAGTTGGTAAGTAACTTGAGATTGTGGAAATTAAGAAGCCAGGAATGATAGAAAGTTTGTGTATCTTAAGAACTTTTCTTTGTGGATTTCTTCACTTGACTTTGTTTTTACCTTTTAGTATCCTGAAGGATATTTAGAAGCAGTTGCTAACAAAGAAAAGGAAAAAGAAAATAATAAGAGTGATGACGAGGAATTGACATCTCCAAGGAAAGGAAAGGGGAAGCGGAAAAGGAAGACAGCAGGTTGGTATTTGAGCAGCAGAGCTCTTCTGTAGCTTTACTTCAAAGCAGTGAGTTCCTCTGGGCTGACCATGTGTTCTTTCTTTTAGGGGGTAGGGAGGCCACCTTTCTGACCTCTCCTAGTACAGTGTCCAAGAAGACTAAAGTGGAACCATACAAACTCACATCCCAGCAGAAGACTCTTATCAAGAATGATGAATCCAATGAAAAACTGTGGAATGAAGTATTAGGTGCACTGAAGGATGGACCGGTAGGAGTGGAGATTTTATTTTCAGTTTCCCTCTTTGCAGAAGGGTATTTGTTAAAGGGCCCAAATCAACTGGGTAGATGTGCTTGGAGCTGATTTCTGATCAGTGAGATGCTGGTAAATAAGTAATTTAGACCTCCACTAAGGTCCTATTTTGATGCCTCATTGAAGTGTGGTATCAAACCCACTGTCAGAGGCATGTAAGCTATAGGACCCACCACATAGGAAAGACTTGGCTTTGGGGTCTGGAGACAGTATTTCTGTCATCAGAAGACGTGGAGAGCCAGGTGCAGAGAGGCCCAGGCCCAGAAAGTTGCTGACCAGGGGTGTGCCATATTTATTTATTTAGGCTGTGGCATGACTCATAAAAACAGTCTATTGGGGGTGGTAGAAATTGTGGTTTTCCTTATTCGATACCTATGAAACCACAGATCTTTTTGAAGCATTGGATAAGTAATTTATTTTGATGTGTTCTTAAGAGAAATTTTGAAATGGTTATTAATGGGTAAAACATCTTGAACATGAAAACTTTTCCTTTGAGATGCAGCTACAGTGATTTTTGTGTACAGTGATTATGTAGTACATAAAAATGTATTGTTTCAGAGCTGAGTGTGTCGGATGGTCTCCTATACTTAATTTCATTTCTCCAAAAAGGCTATTTTATGTGAGCATCAGAGTAGGATAGTGATGTTTTTTTAGTGGCTTTTTATCTGTCATTGCTCCAGTGGCCCTTACCTTCTGAAAAAGATAGGTGATTTTTTGGCATTAAATGTTTTATTGGTATTTTTTAAGAGTCACTACCACTTCCCGGTGACTCTGCCCTATTCCATAACATAGAACTCTTCCTTATAACAATTAGGTAAAGTAAAGCAACACACAATTAACACACAAACTCTGGCCAACTGTGTGTACCTTTCTTCACACACAGAGGTGTGCCTCCTCTCTACCAAAGAGGGTGATATGTTCCACCATCATTACCCAGGCATATCAAGTTGGTTACTGCATTAATCAGAGTTTGGTGTCTTTCATGTGGTCACTGTGTAAATTATTTTCTTGTTTCTGCTTATACTTTGCTCCATATCAGTTGATAAAAGTCTTTGTAAATTTCTCAGAAGATTTCATTTGTTATGTCTTCTAGTGCAGTAGTGGCAGAGGCAGAGACTACTCATAGGTTGTGTTTGTCTTTTGTTCTCAAAGAGGACCGTGACATCAGGGAAATGATGACATGATTTGCATTTGACTTTGATTTGAGTGAGGGAGGGCTGTGCAAGGTCACCAGCCTCACTTTCTCCTCCAGAGCCATCTGAGTCCAGTGGCCAGATATTCACCAGCACCACTAGAGATGGCTCAGGATGCACTGCAAGACGCTGGCCCTTTCAGGCTAAGGTCTTTTCAGGTTCTCACTTTGAGTGAGGTAAGGCAGTAAGCTCTAATTCTGCCTCTGCCCTGCCCCTTCCCCGCCTCCTTTCCATGCTCCATTTTCATGGTTGAAGGCTGCCTCCTTAACTTTGGGTTTACTGGCTAGATCTCTTTCTCAAAAACCAAGCCTTAAACCCAATTCTTTCTGGTGCTCATAGATTACCTCCTAGCACTAAGTGAATGTAAATACCAAATAGTAACTGTTTCTCTTTTGGCCAGAACCCCTGAGGGTCTTCCCCTCCCAGCTTGATTTTTTTTTTTTGAGTTTGATTAAAGGGGCCATCCCTTGATTAACTTCTTAGAGAGGCCTGTTCATGGAATGGGCGTTACCCCACTCAAAATGAGAACCAGAAAAGACCTTAGCCTGAAATGGCCAGGGTCTTGCAAGGCAGCCTGGGCCATTTCCTTGATATCATGGTCTTCTCACAACAAGTACAGTAGTATTTTACAGTAATAGCTAGCATTTTTTCCTATACGTGTTATTTTACTTTATCCTCACAGTAACCCTGGAAAGTAGGTGCTAATATCTCCATTTTGGAGTAGAAAACAGAGGCAGAGAGAGCTGAAATGACTTGGTCAGGAGTAACACATATAAGTATATGTAATTATAAGTCAGTCAAGTGAGGCCCCCTATCCACTCTGCCAGTGGTATCAAACTCCAGTAGAAAAGGGGCCACTAAACTGTACATCAGGATCCTTATCAGCTGCAGATTGACTTAGAAAACCATATATTTACATTAATTGTATTCTATTTTTATTGTTTTGTTAACTACCAGTTACTACTGGGTAATATTGCCATTGGCAATGCATGATTGGCTCCCGTGCACTCTGCCACCTAATGGCCGTTGCATACATTTGTTCAGCTGTTCCCTGTTCAGTGGGTATGCGCTGTTACTATGTTTCTAGTTCTAAGCTGCTAGAAAAAGTGGTACTATAAATATTTTGCATTCATGGGATCTTTCCTTCTATCCTTGACCTCTTTGGGTGGGATTGGTCAAAGGATAATGTAGTTTGACTTTTCTGGTATAGTTCCAAATTGTTTTTCAGGACAGTTGAAAACATTTACAACTCCACTTAAAGTGCATTAATATGTTTATCATCCTTCCCATAGTCTCATCTCCAATCTTTTACCATTTTTTCTCTTATAATTTTTGTCAATCTAATGAGTAGGTGAAACCTTGAGTTATTTTAATTCGCATTTCTCATATTGGTATTGGAATATTCATATGGTGGTTGATAGTTTGTATTTTTTTTGAACTGCCTGTTTATAGCCTTTGATCACTTAATTTGTTGCAGAATGGTAGATTTTTCCAAAAAGTAAGGTGGTAGCTGGGATATTTTTATTTTTGGATCAAGTATTGTCTTAGTAGAATCCTACCCTTGTAGGTAGGATTCAGTTCTGTTTTGGGCTTTGGATATAATCTAGTCCAGAAGTTTTTACTTGAGTTAAAAAAGCATGTGCAAAGCTCTGAATTGTGAAATTCTGTATATGACTTGATTTTACTGGATTTCTAAGCTTGGATGCTTCAGTGTTAATTATGCACTTATTTATTCCTTTGCATTTTTTCCTAACCACCTCCGATTATTTCACAAGACCCTCATGAACTCACTATGAAGGAAGTGTCAGGATAACTAATTATTGTGGGGCTAAGCTTCTTTGGGACCCAAAACATGTGTTTAATAACTAGTAATAAGTTTTCTGGTTTTGTGCTTGCTGAGGCAATATGACTTCTTGGTAAATGCACTGGTTTTGGAGCTAGACTTGAGCTTGAGTCTCTGGGCAAATCATTCTCTCTCTCCAAGCCTCCATTTCTCAGTGTACAAAATGAGAACCATAATTCTTGTACTACAACGTCATAGTGCTGTTGTGAGGAAAACACTACGCCAGCCTTAATGTCTTAGAGAAAGGTGAATTGCTAGTTTGTCCTTGAATCGCAAAGCCTTTCCCCTGGGTGCTAAGGAACACTCTATTTTAACTTGGGATTCAGACTGTAAAGGACCTTAGATGTGTTATCTAAGCATATTCTTGAGGATTGTTGTTTTGTATATAGGGTCAGTCTTTTTGCTGCCTTCTCACAGTATTTTTCTTAATTATAGAAATTCCTGAATAAAGTGGAAGAAACATTCCTGTGTATTTGCTGTCAAGAGGTAGTGTTTCGGCCAATTACCACTGTGTGTCAGCATAATGTTTGCAAGGTAAGTAATGTTGGTCAGTCCCGTGCTGTTTGAGATGCATGTTGTATCTTTGAGGGAGATAATGCTGAATGACCTAGAAACAGATTGGACTAAGGTTTCAGTGGATCTACAGTGTCGCTTGTCATTATGCGTCCTTCTGTTTTGTTTTGAGCGTTTGTAATCTTGACCTTACTAGCTTTGTGTAGGGCAGGACACTAGATTTTTGTGTGGTGTATTCTTCAGTGTCACCTAGTAATAATCGTTCACGTAGTTGGCAGCGTGGCATCATAGAAAAAACTGCCCTGTTGGTGATACATATTCTAGTCCTGATTCTTTCACGGGTTAGCTATGTGCCCTGGGGAAGGGACTGAAATCTCTTGGTCTTCTCTGTAAAATGAAGGGATGATAATATCTAATGTCCAGTTCTGAAATTCTGTTATTCTCTTTTAATTCTCCTATTCTAGCCAAACTGTGCTATGCACTGTCCTTCCATATACACTGTTTTTTCTGCTTTCTGTATCTAGAATACAGAATGTTCTCTCCAACACTGTTGAAATCCTGTCTGTCTGTCAGAAATCCAGCTCAAATACTATCTCATCTTTTAAACTTTCTCTGATCTGTTCCAGTGGTAAACAATCTTAAACTTTCTTGAACTTCTCATAACACTTTATTCGTACCTATCTTACATCTTTACTGTCTTGTAACTTAAAATTTGTGTGTTTGTATGTGTGTGTGGTGGGGGAGGGGGGTTCATGTGTTGGTACACTCACTTTGAGAGCAGTGACTATCTTTCTTACTTCCCTAGTATCTCCCTCAGGACCTAGCACAATTCTTTGCACACAAGGAGCACTTTAATTAGTGTTTTTTTAGTTGACTTTGTGTGGTCCTGAGCCTGGGCAGCTTTATGGAGCATGCATCAAACAGCACAGTGGCAGAAACTCTACCCCTCTCCTGTGAAATCTGCAAGCTTTATCTCTTCCTTATATTCCCTACCTTGAGTACATCTCCATTTGTCACTCTGGCCATCCAGCTTTAACATGGCAGAAAAGAAGCGTCAGTTGTGTTTTCCCTTCTCATTCTCCGTGTCTTCCACTCCTGTTATTGTTGCCAAGAAAGAGACCCTCCTGGGAAGAGGACATCAGGCCTTGTTGTTAAAATAGTCAAATGATGCCCATGGAATGAAGAAAAACTTATAGGCATTTGTTTGTGTTAACTATGTGTTGGATACAGTCATATATATTTAAAAGAGGAAATACTGGCCAATTTTTATAGGAAAGATGAAAGAATAGTCTTATAGTTCTTTCAAGGACAAGAAGGCACTATATTTTAAATATTGATTAATTGTATTCCTGACCAGCAATTAGTGGGGCTTAAAAAAACCTTAAAATTAGGGGGGAAAAAGGCATTTAATGTTCAACTCAGTTTACAACGCACACATGCACACACACACGCACATACATATATATCACATACATACATATATACATATACATACATATATGTATATGTGTGTATACATACATGTGTGTGCGTGTGTGTGTACATATATAGTAATTATTATACCTGCATTTAAATCTGACCATACTATTTGGTATGTATGTGACGTTGGGAAAGTTACTTAACCACTTGGGTCTCATTTTCTTCATTTGTAAAAATAGGGGGTTGGAGTAGAGGACATTTCAGATCCCTTCTAGTTCTCAAATTCTATATAAATGCCTATACAGTTTTTCTTAGAACAACATTTTGCATATTTAGGTCCGAGTTAAAATATTTATGTAAACATTTAGAGTTTAAAAAGCAACAGAAAGCTCAAACCCAACCTGATTGGATGAAAATGCCATTTCAGTTATAAAGGAATTTGATAATAGCCTTGACCTTTTCTGTTCTAGTAAAATGAAGGTACTGTTCCTTGTTGTCCCTTCCATCTCTTCCAATCGCAACATCTATGATCCTATGATCTCATGTAACAATTTATTACTGGTATCTTTCGCATTAGATCTTGGTTTCTAGAAATGCTCCCCTTAGGAATCCAGCCTTTGGAAGTGAAGTGAAAGCCATCATTGGGATGGTCCAAACAAAGTCCATTGGTAGCTTGGTGTTTTTCCATACTTACTAATAAAGAATTGACACAGGTGGTGTAGGTAACAAGGGACCTAGATAGTCATTTTAGCGCCTTGGATATGAGTCATCTGTATAGAATGCAGCCAGCTCAAGAAAAGAGTGAACAGAACTGAATCAGGATGATGGTACAGCATGGGCTGTTAGGGTTTTGCATTTGTTTGGTGTTCACAGCTTATTCTAAAATCCTCCAAACTCTGATTGCAGGATTGTTTGGATCGATCCTTCCGAGCCGAGGTGTACAGCTGCCCAGCTTGTCGGTATGATCTGGGTAAATCTTACACTATGCAAGTGAATCAGCCACTGCAAACCATCCTCAGTCAGCTCTTCCCAGGCTATGGCAACGGGCGGTGATTCTGTCTGTCAAGCACTTCTTTCTTACTTTGATGGCAAAACGTGGCAGTGGGTTTCTAGTAGGCTTAATTTAAACACATAGCTTCACCTTTTCCCTGAAAAGATTTGTCTTCCCCACCTTTTTTTTAAAAGTCTATAAACTTTGAGGGATTTATTTTATATGTGTTGTGGCTTTTTAAAAATGTTGGATACTGCATTCAGTTTTTGCTAAAACCTGCAGTTTATCAGCATAAATTTTCCTATTTTTGGTAAAGGCTGCTAATGAACCTGACATTGAGTTCTCAAAAGTTCCCTCTCTTATGTAGAATGTGGCTTGGTTGCTAGAACAATCTTTGTAAAGTCTGTGGATTTGGCCTCAAAGGTAGAAGTATGCTCAGGTCTTTGGCAATATTTTGATGTTCAAATTCTCTGAGATGGTTCCTGGTGTTTTTGGACCTGTTGCTTAGATGGTTTATCAAGAAATTTTTTAAAGAAAAAAAAATCTTGCTTAAAATGGGTTAAGCTCTTTTTCAAGGCCATTTTCTACCAGTTTACTTTTATGTTTAAAATAAGTATAAAAAAAAGCTCTCGGCCTGCATTTAGCTAAGTGCTCGGGGCAGTACAGAATGCTACCTCAGCTGGACGCTTCTTTTACCGAGGGAACTGGTTGTTCAGCCAGATGCTGTCTCTGATCCAGAATGCCATTGTGGAACATACTAGAGCCATTCTTAAGTGCCTTTGGTCCGTTTCTAAAAGACTGGGTTCTTTTTAGCACTGAAATGTTGAAATTGCCAACCAGATTATATTTCTTCCTTTGAAAATGGAACACTGTAGCCAAACGTCATTAGTGTGGCATTGCAAACCTTGAAACTCTTCTTTGCTAGGGTGCATTTTGTTAAGATTAATTTACTTTATCATTATTTTAAATGCATTTCCATTTCAAAATGGAGAATTATATAAGTGAGAAAGTTTTTCTTTTTTAAGACACTTTTCCAAATGAATTTTTTTTTCAGTTACTGTATATGAACCAAGAAAGATAACTTAGTTTTTAGTTGTTTTTTTTTTGTGAATGGATTTTCAGTTTTCCTGACAGTCCCAATGTTTGCAGTTTAATACCTCAATGTAACAGGGATATTTTAACTCACTTAACTGCAGACAGACTGGAATGATATATTATTTTTTTTGTAAAACTCTTTCCTTATGATAGACTATTAATGGATAGGATAAAAACAATGAAACATTGTGTAGTTTTTTTTCTAAAAAGTTCAGATGTTTTTTGTACATGTGCAGATTTTAAGTTCTCAAAATAAATGTGTTTAAAGATGAATGTGTGTTTTGTTATTCTTTACAAAATGTCTGGAAAAAATTGCCAAGTTTCTAATGTGGTTATCTTAAATCCTGAGAGTGAATAGATACATTAGTGGGATTAGATACATTTAGGATCCTGTGAAGATTTCTGAATAGCCTGTGATGCCAGCCTCAGCTTGCTTTTTTGTGTGATTATGAGTCTGATATTCATTCAGTATGAATTTATCCAACTCCCATTTCCATTGCACTTGTAAGGAAACCTCCCAACACACTTGTATGATAGGTAGAGAATATGTTATGATAGATTCAGAGCTGCACAGTCCCTTGGAAGCCACCTAGTCTGCCCACCTCCTTTTACAGATGAAGAAATTGAGACTATTTTCCCCTCAGTTATGTCTCTGACCCAACCTAGTGCTCCTCCAGTTGTCATGGTGTCTCCTCATCTCTTATTTCAGATGCAGCTGAAACTTTGAGAATTTGTCAGCCCTGTGTAATAATCAGGACCCGAACCCAATGTCCTTAACCCGACTGCATGTTGTATTCTACTGTGCCTTCTCATTCTTTAGGGGTTTTAATTTTTTTCAGGGCTCTGGGAAAATTACAAATGTTCAGTCAACAAGTGTCAAGGTCCACTTAATGTAATGTTTTAAAGTGGAGTCTTAATTCACCTCTGTAAATCCATTATGAAGTTGGTCTGGTATATGGAGTGAACCTTGGATTGGGAGGGAGTCGGAAAACCGAAGTTTGAGATTTTAATGCCATCGTTTTCAGATCATTACAGACAGCCCAAAGAGAAAGATTGAATTGTTGATTAAGCCTATTGTACAGATGAAGGAAAGCATCAAAGAATGAAGCACAGCATGATCATTTGGATTTGGGCATGTTCAAGGGTCAGATAAATGGACTAAGTAGAAATGATATCATTATGAAGGTTTCCATAAGAAATACTTGTAATTTTTCATACTTTCATATGCCAAACACCACTTAGGGAAAATAACAGTTTAGGATCGATGTATAATAAAGAATACTGTTTTTTTTTCACTTGCTGTCAGTTAATCAACTTTAATGGAAAAAAGTCTTCAAAAAAATCTGTTTTATTAGCAGATAAAAAATATATAACAAAGGAAGAGAAGACATGTTTCTGCAGTATATTTTAAATATATTTGTGCCATTTCTTCACTTCCCTTTACACCTTTTACTTAGAGAAAAGTGTAGTCACTAAAAATACTGGAAATTCAAAGCTATTTTTTTAAAAATTGGAAATGCTATATGCTAGTTGGCTCAATTCGTGTACTTCAGCTGGCAATATCTTCCAGAATATAGTGTAACGAAAGGCTGTAGGAGGCCTGAAAATAAAAGGTGCTGTATAAATGGAAAATTGATAATATACTGCATTGTTTTAAAAACAGCTTTCCTATGAAGTTGGATATTAGTGAAGCTAGACCAAATCTTTATTTAACTTCCCTTTTGCCAGTGTTGTTCGATAGCAATGGGCCTTGGGGTTGGGCACCCATATCTTTTGTGCCCAGTACAGAATAGGCACTTGAGCCTTCGATAGACATAAAGTACAGGACTTGGAATCAAGAAATTTGGGACCTGGCCTCACTTAGGTCTGCCACTGGGTGATCTAGTTGTAGAAATCTCTTCCCCCACTCTGGGCCTCAGTTTATTCATTTGTAAATGAGTGTGGAGTTGGGTGGTCTTCAAGCACACCTGAGTTGCTTAGGCAACTGATAAATTAATTCAAGACTGGTACAACTTTAGTTGCTTATCAGTCTAATAAATGACACAAAGTACTTACCCTGTGTTAGGCATTATGCTGGGTACTGGGAATACGAATAGAATAAAATAATCCCAATTGGAAAGTTCAAGTTTACATTTCAGTGGAAGAGACAACAAATACAGTTGAGTGCATGTAAGATAAATATGAAAATAAGGAAGTGATTAAAAGGTTCGGAAGGAGGACACTCCAAGTTGAATGTTAGGAGAGACCTCATGTAGAAGGTGGTTCTTAAAGCTGTCTTGAAGGGAAGTGAGGAAAATGTAATGATGGGCATAGAGACAGGAGATGGAGCCTGGTAAAAACAAAGCAGCTGGATGGCCAAGGGTGGGAAGGGGAGTAATAACTGTACAATTGACCTGGAAAACTTGTTTGGAGCAAGGTTGTAAAGGGCTTTTAAAAGAGTTGAGAGACAATAGAGAGCTGAGATTGGTAGTGTAGGTGAGCGATTAAATCAGATCAAGACTTGAAAATCCTTTTGGCCTGCTGAGAGACAATAGGAAGTCTTGAGTTGGTTGAGTGGGGAAAGGCCAAATCACATTGGCCTCTTTGTGTGGGATGGATTGGAGAGACTGGAGGTTGAGAGGCCAATTAAGGCATTGCCATAGTTTCTGCAAGGAGTGATGAGGGCCTAAACTAAGGAGTAGCTGTTTGAGAGAATGGTTCAGTTCAAGAAATGCTATAATGGTAGAAATGGCCGGCTTGGCAACTGATTGGTTATATGGGGAGAATAAGAGTGAAGGTTTAAGGACAGTGCTGAGGTTATGAAACAGGAAGGCTGGGAAGCATGGTTCTTTCCACAGAAATGAGAAAATGAAGAAAAATGACTTCAGTGTTAGACTTGTTGACTTTGACATATCCAGTTTGAAACTGGTGATCCAGTTGGTGATGAGTATTAGGGGAGAAAATGAGGGCAGACAGATCTAGGAATCATATGCATAAAAGATAGTTAAATCCAGGACAGGGAAAGAGCAAGTGAATGGGTGCCTAGGAGAGATCTTCAGGGAACATTTGAAGTTAGGGAGATGTGATAAGGATGATGAGCTAATAAAGGAGAAGAAATGGGCAGACAGGTGGGAAAGCTATCAAGAACAGTATCATGTAAAACTCAGGAGAGAGGAGCTAGAGAGGAGAGGGGTGCTTCCCCATGTCTAATGCAGATCATACAAGATAAGAGATAGTTGGTGACTTGGAGGGTGCAATTTTAGTTAATTGATGAGCTTGGGAGGTAGGTGCTATGTTTACAATTGGGGAAATGAGGCAGACAGCTTCAGTGGCAGTGACTTGCTCTGGCTAATGTCTGAGGTTGGATTTGAACTCAGGTCTTTCAGACTCCAAGCCACTGTGCCACCTAGCTGCTTCGAAGATTAAGGACAGAAGAGAAAGTGAAGGCAACAAACAAATGTATTAACTTTTTCTAAGAATTAGGCTTAAAGGGAAGCAGGGGGTGAGGAGATCTAGGACTAGAACTAGAGAGCATAGTGGACACGGGGAAGGTTTTCTTAATTTTTACGAATGGGAGAGACTTGGGTACAGTAGCTAGGGAAGTCTGGAGGTATCTGTGGGGAGATTTATCGGAGGGGCGCAAGCTTTTTGGAGAGGGTAGTAGGCTGTGAGGCTAAGTGCACGTGAAGAGGAGCTGGCCTTGGCAAGGAGAATGTCAAGATTGGGGGCCAGTAGGAGGTAAGGTCCAGGTGTGTGGAGATGAGAGTGGGAGAAAAGGGAGTTCACAAGCAAAGTTCTCATTTTTCTCAGGAAAGAGGCAAGATCCTCAGCAGCAAAGGGGGTTGAGGAGGGAAGAGATTTGGAAATAATTAATTTCAGTGGGAGATAGGGAATCAATTAGAGTTCAGAAACCACATTTGGATAATTGAAAAGAGAAACCGAGGCAGAGTGGTGAGTAGTAAGAACAGTAGACTTGAGAGTCAGAGGACTTGGATTCTGAGCTATTTTCTGCCATTTAATACATGTAAGACCTTGGGGAAAGTCATAACCACTGGGCCTTAGTTGGGCCTCAGTTTCCCCATTATGACCTGGGCCTTAAGTCCCACCCCTCCCGGGGGAGCGCTCGGCCACCCCGTATTCTCCATGTATCCAGGAGGTCTTTCTTTCCCTCTTTCATTAACGCCTTTCCTTCTCAGGTGCTAAGGCCTCTGCATGCTAATTGAAGAGGTCTCCAACATACATAGAAGCTTCCATTTCTCCAAGCCCTGCCTGCTGTTGTGCTGGGCATCACGTACTCATTTCCCAGCTTGATTGCCAGGGCGGGGGCTCTACTGAGAGGGACTTGAGTGACATCTGCCACATCCATTCTTTGCATCTCCGGCTTGCCTTGCAGCCAATAGTGGTTCAATTTAGTGCAGCCGGTAGGCGGGCCGTAAGGCACCGTTGTCAATCCGAGGCTGTTTAGCCATTGGGTTGGTCGAGAGTGGCTGAATGGTGTTCGTCGGGTCCAATGGGAGTGTGGCCGGGCAGCAGGCACGTGGGAGGGCCGGGAGTCCTGCGAGCTAGTCCAATGAGGAGGTGCGGCCTCCCTGGAGGCCCGACCAATCCGTGCCCGAAATCCCTCCTAGCCCACCTCTTCGCTGGCCAAGGGGCAGGGCCTTGCCTTGTTGATCGGCGGAGCGGAGGGGGAGGGGCGGAGCTGTCAGCCGTGGCCAATGGGCGGGCGGGTGTGGGTGCTGGGGCCAATGGCGGCTGGGGCGGTGCGGGCTCATCGCGGATAGAGCTTCTGCTGCGGTGGGGTCGAGTGCTGGCCGAGCGAGCGAAGGGGCCCGGCCCGAGCTAGGGAGCCAGAGGCGGCTGGCCCAGCCACCCTGCGACGGACTGACTGAGCTGACGCGCCGGGCGGCGGCCATCAGGTGAGGCCGAGGTTGCCTTCGCCTCGGCAGAGGCAGGCCCAAGCCGAAGGAGTCTTCCCCCTACACCATCCCCCGCCCCGTTCACTCCGGGCCGCGGCCGCCCCCTCACACCCCCGGGGAGGCAACGCGAGGTGGCTGATGTTCAGGGCCGAGCAGAGCCGGTCCAGAAAGGGCGAGGACGATGGCGGGCCTGGAGGGGAAGGAGAGAGCGCGGCGGGGCCGCGGGCCTGCGCCCTGTCGGGGCCGGGTCAGGGTCCGGGTCCGGGTCCGGGGAGTAAGCTCCGCCGCCCCAGTGCGTCCCGGGCCCGGCCTGGCTCCTCTCCCCTCCTCCATCGCGGCTCCTCCGCCGCCGCCCTCCCCCGCTCATTGTCTCCAGCGCCCCGCCTGGCCGCTCGGGTCCCCGCGCCGGGGCCGGGGCTGGGGCGTGGGGGTGGGGGCGGGGGCGGTGTCCCTGCTCAGGCCCCGGGCCGGGCCAGCGAGGGGCGGTTAGATGCGTTAACTGCCCCGGCCGATGGGGGGCCCCCCTCCCCCCTTCCCCCTTCTCCCTTCTCCTCCCCCTCCTCCTTTCTCCCGATCCCCAACCCCACTCTTCTCGGAGCCAGGAAATAGTGCTTCCCAGGCTCCCCCGCCACCCCCAGGCTCCGCGGCAAACCCCTAGCCCCGAAGCCGCTCCGGGCGAGCTGCTTTCCCGGCAGGTCGCCCACTCCGCCGGGGGAGGCGGGGAACGCGCTCAGCTCGGAGGCTCAGGAGCCTGGTCGGCGACGTCCGCCGGCTGTCACCCGGCCTGCGCGGGTCCGGCCCGAGCTGGAGGGGGAGGAGGAGGAGCTGGGATACAATGGGGGCCGCGGTGTCCGGGGAGGGGGGAGGGCGTCGCGCGTGGCCGGTGCGTTCTCTTTCTTTCCACTAAGCCCAAGGGGGAGGGGGAGGGGAGAAGGGAGTTGGGGCTTCGTGGGCCGAATAGTACCTTTGCGCGGGGTCGTTTTTTGTTTTGGAAGGGTCGAAATGCAGCGTTTGTTTTGAGTAGAGGGTGGCAGCCCCGCACAAAAGACTCCTTCGGTGACAATTGTGGGTGGTTCCAACACATCCTTGCACTTGAGGTGTTAATGAATTTTTTGAAAAGCCCCTTAGCATTTGGAGAAGTAGGACCTGACCCAAAAACAGCGGTCGGGAAGGGGGTGTCGCTTATGTCTTAAGACCAAACTGGGGTTACAGAAGTTGAATTCATGTAAGTGGGGGTAGGAAGGGCTGATTCCTAATGCACACAATCTGGCCCTACTACTTTTCCAATGTGGAAGGATTAGGAGAAGGTTGTGGAATTGACACATTCTTAAAATACTTAGTAATCTTACAGAGTAGTTTCGCACTGTTGGTCTCTGGGACCCTCGACACTGCTCCGGATGAGATAGAAAAGGTTAGCTAGGTTAGCTTCTGGCAGGATGGAAATTTCAGTGATCCTAAATAGGAGAACTAGGCTGGTTGTTTAAAAAATGGTAGTTTGGTTTGAGAATCACAGCATGCCGCCTAAGCCATCCAGCATGAGATAAGGAAGCCCTGAAGTTGAGACAATCCTCTGTACTCGCGATCGTTGATTTGAGTTGTTTTTCGGGGAATCCGTAGACAGTCCTACTATGAGATTACACAAGGCATATGAATTTTTCTTCCACATTTTCTCTTGTTAATTGGAAGTGAGCTAGATAATACTAGGCTTAACCAACGGCATCCTGATAGCCGGGGTAAGGCAGTGGACACAAACTGGAAAGATTGGAAAGGATATTTTGAAACTCCATTAAATGTGCATTGAGTCAAATGGTAAAATTACCATATAAGATTTAAATTTTTTCATAAAAGATCATATTGAGTAGATGTGCTGCTCATTGTTATTTAAAGAGGCAGAAAGATATAGTGGGAAAAGCATCCAATCTGGAGTCAAAAGGCCCTGGGTTTTGTTGCACACTCTTCACCAGACCCTGGGAAAGTCATTCACTTCTTTGGGTTTGTTTCCACATCTATAAAAATGAAATTTATAAGGTCCCTGAAATATCCATATCTATGATTCTGATTGGTCAGGAATAGTAATAACTGACACCCATAAGGTTAGCAAACCTCTTTTATGGATATTACCTTACTTCAGTCTCAGAATAATCCTGTGAGGCAGCTACAGGTATCCCCATTTTACAGATAAAGAAACTGGGAAGTTGTGTTTTCTGGTTTCATGAGGAAAAATCATAGTTTTGCTGTGCCTTGGATCATATCTTAGTGAGTTACTGGGATTGAAAAATTTATTAAATTATGATGATTCTTGTGATATTGTCTTTGAACTTACCAGATTCTCAGACTTATGTAGGGTTGTACAAGCCTTTTTAGCTTGGTGGAACCTGTCAGGTATTGTGTTCTGAATATTCAGAATATACTATATACATATGTGTATATATGTGTGTGTATGTGTGTGTGTGTGTGTAAATATGTGTATGTGTATATGTATGTATGTATGTGTGTATGTGTCACAATGAAAGGAGAAATTTAGTAAAAGCAACAGTTAAAAAAAATAAGATCAGCCAGAGGAACATTCTTACTTTAAACAATTGAATATTTGCCAAGGTAGGTAAAGAAATCTTACAGTTTGAAAGGGAAAAAATTGAATAAGAGGAATGGAAGTAAAGACTTTAGGAATTGTTCACTTTTTTGTGCCTCTTTGGCAGTCTGGGGAAACCGAGTCCTTTGTAGGATGTTTTTTACTGCATAAAATATGTAATATTATAAAAGAAACCAATTACATTGAAATACAGTTATTAAAATAGTTTAAAAAACAACTTTATGGACCTAAGTTTAAGAACTGTATTAACCTGTTACCCAGTTATATAGATTTAAAGGATCCTGCTTCTTTGGTATAAGGGTTATAAATGTTCCATCTTTAGGAAATAGGAATTTGGGCAACCTAACTATGTTCAAACCATCAGAAGTCAAGCCCACTTTTTTCACAATGGAGCACGTACAGTCTGTTTCATTTATATTCTGGCTTCTCATCCTTGAGCAAGCCCTGGCCTTTTGGACTTGTACCACCAAGTACAGGAAGATACCACTCTATTGAAGTTGTGGTGGGTTGCTGAAGTCAAGGCAGCAATAGCTGCCCCAGTCTAGTTGCAGTAGGGCTGCTTGGAACTGTCCTGCTCAACACTTAAGGTCACTATTGTAGCCTACTCTTCCTTCCCCGTTCTTTATTTTACATCAGACTTATCGATGCCTGCATGTTGACCCTGACTCTTAGCTTTTATCTTTACTAATAGCATCTAATAGAAAAATGGTACTTAAGAATCATAAAGATGCACTGTTAGCATATACATAGCTATAGCTGGTTTCTCATCTTCTACTCACTGTTTTAAGGGGTGGCTGAAATCAGTAGCACCATTTTTTAACTTGGTCAGAGTTGTATAATTCAGTAATTCAGTGCTTAAGTATCTGCAAACTTGATTTTGCATCCCTCTCTGTCTCCTCCCTGCCCACACCTTTCAGTCAGCTGCTTCCAGGTAACCAAATAGATCTGACACAGCCTACTTTATATGGAGTGGGTGATGAATAAGCAGAAAGGTCTGGATAATGGACAAAAGAAACATCCCTTCATGAATTACTTGCTAGTTAAACAGCCTAGTTCTTTGTTATCTTAGGTGCTGTTCAGTAGCAAAGGTAGCAGCTTAGGACCCTTTTCTTAGTCTTTAACTCTCTTCACCATTTTAGTGCTTTTGACTCCCTTACTCCCTGACCTCTATTTCCTTGGCTTTTTTTTAACACTTATGTTCCATGGTTCTTCTTCTTTGACCACACTGTCAGATTCTTTTTATTTTCTTCCTTCTTTCCCCACATCATTCAAACACAGGTCTCTAAGGCTCTGTATTCTTTACACCTCTTCGTGTTCTTCCTTGGGGAAACCTATGGCCCCTTAGCTTCCACTGTCATTTCTATTGAATGACTTCCAACTGTGTACTGTAGACCGGAAGTGTCATATACCTAGCCCACAACACTTAGAATCAGATTAAAATGTAATTGGGAAATATTTGATCAAATAAATAAAAATACAATAAAACATAGATAAAAATTACATTTTTAAATTGTTAATATTTGACCTGCACAGATCCTTGTGTAGTTTAATGGCCCCTATTTCTTTCAAGAGTTTGACATTATTGTTGTATGTTATATTTCTACTTGCCTAACAGCTCAGTTCCTCTGGAATATTCTGCCCCTTTCCCCCTCCCCCCAAACTGCACATCTAATACATCATCTCAAAAAGCTTTCTTCCCGCTTGTCTCTTCTCATCATTTCTCCACCTATACACCCTTTACAGTTTTTAATGGTTGTTTGGGTTAAAAGTATTGTTTGGCTCTTCTCTTTGCTTTATTCCCTAGATCAGGGGTTATTAGCCTGGGGTCCTGGAACCCCTAGATCAGGGGTTATTAGCCTGGAAGTCTCTTGATCAAGTGGTCTGTGAACTTGGATGGGGAAAAAAAGATTGCATCTTTGTTTCACTATAACTGGCTTCCTTTGTAATTCTATGTATTTTATTTTATGCATTTAAAAATATTGAGAAGGGGTCCATAGGCTTCACCAGACTCCCAGAGGGGCCCTTGATTTCCTCCCAAAAGTTTAAAAAGCCCTAGATCTAATTTGTCACCAAGTCCAGTTATTTCTTCCTTAGAATGTTATCCTTGTTCTTGTGGAATGTCTTGAAAAATCACAGAATCCCATCCTTAGAAAGGATCTAAGAACTCACCTAGTTTAATTCTTCATGGGAATCCTCTCTTTACCTCATTTCTAACAAGTGGTCTTCCAGTCTCCATTTCCATCTTTTACCTATTGCTCCTAATAACAACTGTTATATCTTTCCTTGACATCCCCCCCCTCACCCCTAAGCTAAACATTCCTAGTTCTTCCTATGGAAAAATTTCTAGTACTTTCCCAATCGTAGTTGATGCCCTTTGGACAGATATGGTTTTATTAGGGCAGCAAACAATAATACTTTCCTGTTCTGGAAGCTAGGATTACAAGATTACAGATTTAGAACTGGAAGGGACCTGAGAAGCCATCTAGTACATTCCCCTCATTCTACATACCAAGAAGAAACTAAGGCCCAGAAGGGGTTAAGTGGCATACACATTTTACATATTTTGACTTTTTACTAGAACCCACTGAGCTTTTTACATGAGGATTGTGTTCTTGACATGCATTGCCATCTTGTACTTCAGGTGAACAAATCTAAAATATTTTATTGAGTATGACTACTATGTATAAAGCAATTTGCAAGGCATTGGGGGAAGGTCCAAAATTTATATAAAGCCCTCAAGAATTTATAGCCTGTCAGTCTATAAGCATTTATTAAGCACTTAAAGGCAGCAATACAGGTAGCTGTAATACAGAATAAAGTTTTAGAGAGTTACAAAACAGTCTCCTGGATAAGGTCTCAGGGAATGCCATCATTTATGGAGATCAGAGAAAGCTTCTTGAAGGAAACTGTTGTCTCATTTGGACTTAGAAGTATGAAAGGTGAAGATGGGGAAAGTCTACATTTCAAGCCTAAGGAATAACCTGAGTAAAGACAGGAAGTTTGAGTCTCCAGTGTATTTGAGGGGCAAAACATTGTCCAGTTTGAATGGAGACTGTGATACTTGGGGATAAGGCTGAAAAAAAGATAGTGTGGTAAGAATACTGAGTTGCATATCAGATGAGGGAATTTGAACTTTATTATAGCCAATGGGGCCATGGGTTCATAGGTTTCAAGTTGAAAAGGACCTTAGAGAAAACAGACTTCTCTCTCTCCTCTTTCCCAGATTAAGTGACTAGGGAGCCATTGAAGATTTTTGAGCATAGAATGACCAGATTAGGTGGTGTGCATAAGAAAGATTATCCCATTAGCCTTATGAAGGATCTGCTCACATCCTGCTTAATGCAAGAAGCCTTTTCAGGTCATACCCTGGTTCCATTACTTTACATTTATACTTTGTGGATATGTCTTCTGTGTATATAACTGTTTGCATGTTGTCTCTTCCATGTTAATTTGACCTCCTTGAGGGCGGGTACTATTTTTACCTTTCTTTGTATCTCCATTTAGCACTGTGGCTGGTACTTAGTAGAAGCACTTAAGAAATGTTTATTGGAGAGAGAATCTCAGAGGTTGTGTAGGTTCATAAGAGTTAATTGTAGTGGTCTAGATTAGGGATGGGGGTAATGATGGCCTAAATTAGAGTGGTGGTTGTGGGAACAGAGGGGAGAGAGTGTGTGTAAAGGATGTTATGGAAACAGAATGAACAGAACCTGGTAATTTCTCTTTCCTTTACCTTTTGAGTGAAATCAGATAATCCTGAGATTACAGGGAGAATGGTAGTGCCACAGACCTGAATGAATGAAACATTTATACATAAATGGGAGTAACTAAGAGAAGAAAGTAAAGTCAGGATTCTTAGCAGGTTTAGGGGGAAAAATAAGCTTAGTTTAGGACACGTTGACTTTAGGTGGGACACCCAAGTAGACTTTTCTCAGAAGCACTTGAACTTATGCAGTAGATTTAACTTCTGCAGATTAAGTATAAATATGGGAAATTAAGTGCATCTCTTTAGTTTTACCTCATTGGATTTGGTTCATTGTTGAGTCCACTTCGATCTTTTTGGATCCTTATTTTTGTCACCCAGGGGACGAGGCCAATTATACATAACTCAGAATAATTGTGAGGATCAAATAAAACAGTGTGAGTAAAGGTGTTTGTAAACCTTAAAAATATTATATAAATGTGTTAATATTATTAGTGGTAGTAGTATCGATTGATATGACTCAATATACTCTATCCTTTCAGCATCATGTAGGATTGCCAACATCAAAACTAAAAGAGTTTCATTAAGAAACACTTGCCTTTTTTGAAATTACCAGCTCATCAAATATTAACTGATTGACAACTTTTGCTTCATGTCATCAAGAAACCAATCTCATGTTTTTAAACAAGTTTGAAAAATAATGCTTTAAAATGTCTTCACCCATATCATTGATTTAAAAAATGTACAGTAGAAACAGGACCAAGGACAGATCCTTGGGCAGCTTCACAAAAGATATCTAGGTTGACATAGACATATTAACCCCTACTCTTTAGGTTTAATCATTCATCCACTTAAATTGCACTGTCTTCTAGTCTATGCGTTTCCATTGTATTCACAAGTCATACTACAGATGATTTTGTCAGATGTTACTTAGTACCTATGTGGCCTTTTGGATATTGCAGTGTAGTTAGAAGGAGAAGTTGTATTTAGGAAAACGTAGGTTCAGATTCTCCTTTTGACACCTAGCTTTATGACATGGGCAAATCACTTAACCTTGCCGAGCCTGTCCCTTATGTAAAATGAGAGTAATTATGAGTAGTATCTACCTGAGTTGTTGGGATTCAAATGTGATAACATATGTAAAGTGTTTTGCAAATCTTAAATTGATATATTAATGTTGTTATTATGACCTTGTTGCACTTCAGTTCATTTGTAAAAGGGGGTCATTTTGAACCTTGGAATCTTTTACTTCTCTGTCAGAAGGTAGGTAGCATGTTTCATCTGGAATTCATGTTTCACTGGAATTGTAGTCATCATGCTGATCAGAATTCCTTAGTCTTTCAAAGGTTTTTTACTTTGCTATATTGTATTTACATAAATTGTTCTTCTGTTCTGCTTAATGTCAGTGATACAAGTCTTCCTAGGTTTTTCTGAAACCAATTTCATTATCTCTTAAAGCATACTAGTATCCTATCACACATTCCATAACTTGTTCAGTCGTTCCCCAATTGGTAGGTACTCCCTCAGTTTCCAATTCCTTGCCACCACAAAAAGAGCAATATATATTTTTGTAAATCCTTATAGCTTGTTTTACTTTATGACTAATCTGTCCATTAACCTATCCTTCCTTTTAGTTTCCCTCTCTTCCTTTTCCTTTCTATTTTCCTGTTGAGTGAAATGAATTTCTGGAGCCACTTTTGTGTGTTTTGTTTCCTCCTTTGACCAGTTCAGATGAGAATAAAGTCTAAGTTATCAGCTGTTCCCCCCAGTTCCTCCTACTTTTGTATAGACTTCTACGTGCACATGCCAATTATGTAAAATAATTTCCCAGAGCCTTCCTCTCCCTTTTTCCCATAATATATTCCTCTTCCTTTCCATTTTTTTAAAAAAAGCTCATTGACACAACAAAACTCCTCCCTGGCCTTGTGTCTAATTAGAATTTCCTCTGTGACCGCTGATGATAAGGTTCAGAGGGAACACATGTATTCCCTTAGTAGAATGTAAGCAGTTTATCCTTGTTTTAGTTCCAAATGATTATTTGTTGTTTCTCTTGACTCTTGTGTTGGCACTTCAAATTTTCTTTGTAACTCTGGTCTTTTTATCAGGAGCACTTGAAAACTCTTCATAAAAGTACATTGCTTCCCCTCCCCTCCCTGCAATAAGATTATCCATTGTATTGCTGGGTAAATTATTCTGGATTGTAAACCTATATCTTTTGCCTGCTTGAGTATTGTATGTTATATTCAAGGTCTCCGCACCTTTATAGTAGAGGCTGCTAAACCATGTGTGATTCCAGCAGTGGCTTTTTGATATTTGAATTTTTTTTTGGCTGTTTGCAGTAATTTTTCTTTGACCTGAAAGTTCTGAATTTTGGCTAGAATACTCCTGGGAGTTTTTATTTTGATGTGTCTGGAGGTGACCAGTAGATTCTATTTCCACTCTGCCCTCTGATTCTAAGGGGTCTGAGAAGTTTTAAGATTTCTTAAAATATATCTAGGCTCTTTTTTTGGTCATGGCTTTCAGATAGTCCAATGAGTCTTAATTTTCTCTCAATCTGTATTCTAGTTCTCTTGTTTTTGCAATGAGATACCTTAAATATTCTAATTTTCAGGCTTTGGACTTAATTTTGGTATTTCTTGTTGTCTCATGAAGTCATCATCTGCTTCTATTTGGTCCATTTGAATTTTCAGGGAGTGTGTTCCTTGGGTAAGATTTTGTACCTTTTGTGCTTAGTTATTAGTTCTTTTTCTGATTCTTCCATAGTTCTCATTTGTTTTCCATTTTCCCCCCTCTAGTGCTCATTTCATTTGTAAAAACATTTTAAATTTGAAACAAGACTTTTTTTTGTCTCTTCCAGGAATTCTAGTTAGCTCCAGTCTGTATTTTTCTTTGAGGCTTTGCTTATTGGTGTTTTAAGAGTCATTCTGTTTTTCTGGGTTTGCGTCTTTGGCACTTCTCTCATGTAATAGTTTTTTACTGTGGTGTTCTTTTTTTGTTTACTAATTCTTCTAGCCTATTTCCTGATCTAGGTTTTTGTTAGAACCAGACTGTTCTTTTCTAGAGGGAATGTCTGGATTAGTCCTTCTGCTGCTTTCTTGGGGCAGTGATTTTTGTGTTATTCCAGGTTCTGGGGACAGCTCAGGCTGGGGACCTGCAAGTTTTCAGTGCTCCCAAAGTGATCTGATCCAGGGCAGGCTTGATCACTAAACACCTACTCCCCCTCTCCCACCAACTCCCTTACCTCTGTAAGTTCTTGACCTGGGTTTGGGTCAGAACAACAGACCTGTGAGTTTGCCACCTTTGGAATTTCAGTAGACTTTGCCACTATCAGTTGGTAGAAAGTTCTTTTGGTTCACTCACTCAACTCTAGACTCTTCTTTGGCTTAGGATTCTGGCCCTGGTTATTCTGCTGCAGGCTTCAGATGGCACTAGAAGTTGAAATTGAGACTCTGCATGAGGATCTCAATAGTCACACAGCTTCTGCTTCCTTCCAGACTTGCTCCTTGTTCAGTACACAGTCTAGGGACCACAATTGTTCCTCAGTCCACCCTGGATCTGTGACCCAGAACTAGGGAGTAATTGACAAAGCTGCCAGTTGATACCTGTTCCTGTACTCTGCCCAAGATTGCAGTGCCCTAGTTTGGACCTGGTACCTCTTCTTACCCTGGTGTATGGTCCTTTTTCATTTTTTTTGTAGGAGCTCCTAGCCAGACTCTGTCCCCAGACCTCTGGGTCTGTCTCCCTATGCTGCCCTGGGCTGGAAAATGACTTATAAATTTTTCTTGGATTTCTCCATCAGGATTTAGTCTGCTGTTCTTTTATCTTCTCTTTGCCTCAGAGTAGATTATTTGTAAGGTCTCTTCAAAGTTGGATTTATTTATGCTATGCCAGTTCCATTCTCATGATCTATAGTCTAGAAACCCTTTTAAAAACAGAGGTGAAGTTAGGCTGGCACATTCTGCTCTTAATGAACCCTTATTGGTTTTTACTGCTTCCGTATAAGTGCTCACAAACTATAAATTTGTAAAATTTTGTCAGGGATTCAAGACATTCACCGTCCTCTGTTTTGAAGACTCTACCTCATTTCCCCTTTAAAAATCATTACAACATCCATATCCAGTCCTGTAGTATTTCTCAGTAGCCACAGTTTTGAAAAGGTCATCAACAGACCCTTAGCAGTCCCAGGCATTGGGTAAAATGAGGGCGTTGGATGACTTCTGAGGTCCTTTTCAGCTACAAATCTATGATCCTAAGCATATCTTCAGATCCTTTAATTTCAGTGTACCTGTTGACTAGGTACTCTGTCCACGGGATTCAGTTCTCTATTAACCATTTTTGTTCATCATTGAAGATCATTCTCCTGCTGTGAAAGAGAGCATGAATATTATCTAAAGCAGGAGATTCTTAACATTTTTTGTATCATAGAACCTTTTGGCAGTCTAATGAATCCTTTGGACCCCTTCTTAGAGTAATGTGGGGTTTTTTTGGAGGGGGGAGGGCAGGGCAATTGGGGTTAAGTGACTTGCCCAAGGTCACACAGCTAGTAAGTGTGTCAAGTGTTTTTCAATGCATAAAATACGTAAGATTACAAAAAGAAACCAAAGGTTGGTAAAAATAAGAATGGAATTTTTTTCTCATCCAAGTTCACAGACTTCTGAAATCTATCCACTTGGACCATTAGGTTAAGAACCCCTCATCTAAAAGGTCTTAGATTTGATTTACTCTTGGACTCGTATAGTATGCTTAAAAATGTACAGATGATACAAAGCTAGGAGGAAATAGGTGACATGGTAGATGACAGAATTGGGATTCCAAAAAAGCCCAGTAGGCTAGGAAGTTGGCCAAATTTAATAATAAATTTAATAGGGACTAAATATAAAGCTTTTCATTTGGATTCAAGAAAATCACCTTTACAGATACAAAAGGGGAGAGGCAAATCTAGATGGCAGTTCATTTGAAAAAGTTATAAGGAAATTGAGTGATTTGATTCAATTCCAATCAAATTGAGTACTCATCATTGAGTATTCATCATTGTGATATACCAGCCAAAAAGAAAGTTAACCTACTCTTCATTTCATCAAAATAAGCACAGTGTTTAAGACTAGGAGATGATAATGCTATTGTTTGCCTTGGTCAGACCACATCTATAATACTGTCTGAGTATTAAGACCAGTTCTGACAGTATCATTTCCCTGCTCAGGAAGCTTCAGTTGACTTTGTTGAACCTAGGGCAAAATTTAAACTAATGCCGTTTGCAGTCTGACTCTGAGGTTGATTTTTCCACATTATCTCCACCCCAACTCCTGCTGTTTTTTTTTAGTTGGATTGGCCAACTAGATGTTTTCTGTATCTGACAATTTGTATCCTTCCTCCATACCTTTGCTCAGTCTCATGCCTACAGTACTATCCTGCCTCAACTTCCACATCTTGAAATGCCTGACTCCTTTCAAGGCATTTCTTGGTATCACATCCTACCAGAAGCCTTTCCTCATTTCCCTAGTTATTAGTGTTCCTCTTGTATTAGGGCAGGGATTATTTCATATCTTTGTATCCTTAGTGCCTGGCACATAGTAGATGGTTAATAAATACTTGTTTTATTGAATCAAATTGAATTTGAACCTTGGTTGAAGCTGGAACTTTCAGGGAAGTGGATTGAGGCTTGATGTAGACAAAAACTTCATGAAGTTTGGGATTGTACTGAAATGGTACGGATTTCCCAAAGAGATTGAGTGGGTTTCCCCTTACTTGAGGTTTTTAGGCAAATGCTGCATGACTATTTGTTAGGTATGTTGCAGAGATGATACTTGTTCAGGTATGGATTGAATTAGACATACTGGAGATCCTACGAATTCTAAAATTATGGGAGGTGAATAGTTAGGTCTTCTTCCTTTGTACAACATTGTACACTCCTTCCTGATGTACACATTGATAATGAGGTTGACACATGCATTGCTAGAGCTAGCTCAGTGTTTGGGAGGCTCCAAGGAAAGTATGGGAGAGAAGAAGTAGGTCTACGGAGGTGTGGTTCTGACCTTGTTGTATGTCTGTGAAACCATGCCAGGAAACTGAATCACTTACATTTGAACAGTCTTAGGAAGATCCTGAAGATCACCTGGCAGGAGAAGGTACCAGACACTGAGGTCCTTTCTCAAACTAAACTGCCAAGCATTCAAACTGCTTCAGAGAGTGCCAGTCTGATGGGCTGGCCGTGTTGTTTCAATGCAAAGTGTATGCTTGCCAGAAAGACTGTTTTATGGAGAACTCACACAGGGTAAGCATTTGCATGGTGGTCAGAAGTGATAGAAGGACTCTCTCAAGACCTGTCTTAAGAACTTTGGAATTGATTGTGTGACATGGGAGATACTGGCACAGGACCACTCAGCATGGTGCCCACATCAGAGGTGCTGTGCTCTATGAACAAAGCAGAATTGAAACAGCCCAAAGGAAACACAGGATGTGCATATTTAGAGGATCCACTCCAAATGTTCACATGGACTATTTGTGCCCAATCTGTTGTAGAGCATTCTGAGCTCATATTGGTATGATCAGCCACAGTCGGACACAGTGAAACTTGACTCTAGCATAGTGATGTCATTTTGGTTCCCCTCGAGAAGGAAGGACAACAACCAACCAATCAACCAACCAGTGTACTTAGTGTTTCTTCCATTAGAATGTAAGCTTCTTTAGAGCAAGAACTAGTTCATTTTTGTCTTTGTATCTCCAGTGCTTAGCAAAGTGCCTCACACATTGTAAGAACTTAATAAATGATTGTTGATTGATTCTCCAACATAATTTTTAAAAGTCCTTATTGTCCTTGAAATTCATATTTAACCTCTTGAGTCAACTTTTCCTTCTCCTCTATTGTTGTTATGCCCCAAATACAGACCTTTATCTCTATATTCCTAGCTTCTCTAGAACATTGCTCTTCAAAGTTGAAGCCCTGGCACTCTGGTGGTCTGTGGCCTCGACCTCAAGTGATATGTGATCAGCCTGTAGGAGGATGGGATTGATGGGTTGTATTCCCACCCTCCCTCTCATAACACATAAGCCCAACAAGTTGGGCTTCACTCCAACACAACCGCATCTACCCTATACTCATCTCCCAACACTCCTCTCCACTGCTGGGCAAGCTTCCAACTTCCCTTTAGTTAGCTCTCAGTGTTGATGTCTCGGTATAGTTAGGTAGGTTTCAGGTACCTGCAGCAGTAGCTGCACAGCAACTAGGTGCCTTTGAAAATTTCCCCCAACCCTAGGATCTCCATCCCCTGTCTACCAGATCAGTGGTGCCTCATACTAAAATAGAAATGGCAGCTTATTGACTTTTTGTTGTTTGGTCATTTTGTGTCTTGACTGTGACCCATGGATCATACTGTCCATGGGGTTTTCTTGGAGACACTGGTTTGGTTTGTCATTTCCTTCTGTAAGTGGATTAAGGCAAACAGAGGTTAAGTGACTTGCCAAGAATCACAGAGCTAGTGGCCAGATTTGAACTCAGGTCTTCCTGATGATAGGCCCAGTGCTCTATCCATTGAGCCACCTACCTGCCTTCATATTGACTTAGAAAGCCACAAATTAATATTATCTATGTTGTACTCTGTTTTTAATTGATTTTGTTAAATGGTTCCCAGTTATGTTTTAATCTGGTTCTGCCAGAGTTTGGAGTTAAGAGTTTGACCTCTCTGCCCCAGGTAGCCTCATAGCTACTGCAGGCCTCTGTCTAATGGTGGGCTCTGAACCACAGAGCATTACTGATGAGTAAAAGAAGTCCCTTTTCATTTTGGGTGGGAGGGAATGAGTTGTCCAGGAATGGAGATGTTGCATCTGCCTCATAGATTTTGTTGCATTATCATCTCCTACTCCCCTCAAAATCCTGTCTCTTAGGAACTGCCCTATTTCTGTTGAGAGCACCACCATACTCTGTCATTCAAGTACATAAAACAAAGATCCTTGACTTGTCATCCTTATTCATCCAACCTAACTAGGCATTTGGCCAAATCTTGTCATTCCTCTCTCTATGACATCTCTCATATCCATTCTTTTCACTTACATAGCCACTACCCTAGTTCAGACTCTCATTACCTCTCGCCCAGACAATTACAATAGGCTCCTAATTGGTCTTCCTGCTTCAAGATTCTTCCCAATCTAATTCATCATCCACATATCTGCCAAAATGATCTTTAAGCTCAGATCTGATGACATCACTCCCTCTAGTTAATAAATACCAGTGGCTTCCTTTTTAACTCTAAAATCAAATTTAAATTCCCCCAGTTGGCACTGAAAGTCCTTTACAACCTACCCTTCTAGCCATCACTCCCCATCCTGTACTTTACAATCTAGCCAAGCTTGCTTTTTTGCTGTTCTTACTCACATGGAAATGAATACAACGGAAGCATTCAAAGAGGAATGAGAAGTTAAGGTATGATGTGCCATCCCTTAAGTAGAATTACAGAGAGGAATAAATTTATATGGAAAACTTTCTGCTCAGTGAAATTAAGACCATTAATTTTTGCTTTTTTTGTGTTGTATATGATGAATATTTACACAGAGAAACACAACTCCTCCCTGAAAGCTATTATGTTTGCTTACTATAATCTGTTATTTGATAGATTATTATGAGACAGCAGTAGTGGAGATAATGGTGGGATTGCCCCTGACATGAACTCAGTGCCAGTTGGGCAATTGCTTAATATCTCTGAATCTTGGGTTCTGAAATCTGACCGATGCATTTCTGGTATGGACTAGATAGCTTGTACTATCCTTTCTTGATGTAAATCTATGATCCTACTATGTATCTTTCAATAAAAGTATCTAAAAAGAAAATAATTTGCCTGCTTGGCTAGTTATATTGATAAAATTAACTGAATAATTACTAACAGTTATCACATAGAAATCCATCCTATCCCCCAGGATACACACAGGGATTTTATATTGAAGTTTATTCAGTCACATTGCTTTCACTAGAAATGTTACTTATTTTTAGTGAGAGCAAAAAAGTTTTCTATTAATAAAATATTTAAAATATTGCATACTTTAAAATTTCTATTTTTAGTTTTATAATAATATAATAGCACTTATATAATTAAAAAAATTTAATATACATATATTTTGTATGTAGTAGACTACTGTTCTGGATTGCTAGGGTTGTTGCGTAATTCTTAGGATTGTTGATTTAGAGAAAAGGACCATTTTGTCCTTTTATTATGTAGATAAGGTCGTTTTGACCTTTTGTTATAAGATAAGGAAATTGTGGGACGCTAAGGTCAAGTGAGTTGCTCTAAGACACCTAGGTAGTAAATAATAGCTGAGTCAGCATTTGAACTTGGGTCTGCTGGCTCCACATCATTGTGTGTGTGTGTGTGTGTGTGTGTGTGTGTTTGTGTGTGTGTGTGGTTATCCCTTTTTTTTTCTCTTAATAGTATTTTTTCCAGTTACATGTAAAAATAGTGTTCAACATTCATTTTCGTAAGATTGAATTCCAAATTTTTCTCCCTCCCCCGCTCCAAGACAACAAGCAAGCTGATGTAGGTTATACATGTACAATTATGTTTAACATATTTCCACATTAGTTATGTTCTGAAAGAAGGATCAGAACAAAAGGGAAAAACCCTTTTGCTTTTTTTTATGATTGCTTTGGGATACAGACCTACTAGTGATATTTCTGCATCAGAGAGAATGCAGTTTTATAGCCTTTTGGGCATAGTTCCAAATTGCCTTCCAGAATGGTTGGATCAGTTCACAACTCCATCAACAATGCATTACTGTTCAGATTTTCCCACATCTTCTATCTTCAACATTTATCATTTTCCTTTTCTTTCATATTAGCCAGTCTGATAGGTGTGAGGTGGTACCTCAGTTCTTTTAATTTGCATTTCTCTAATCACTAGTGATTTAGAGCATTTTTTTTTTCATATGACTGTAAATAGCTTTAATTTCTTCATCTGAAAACTGTACTGGCTCCAAATCTAATGCTCTTCCTATTGTACTGTTTTTAGGCCTTGCTTTAAGGTTTGCAAAGGGCTTTTTTTTTTCCACATTATTCTTACCAGATAGGTCTATTACCTCCATTTTCAAATGAAGAAATTGAGACTTTGAGAGATTAAGTGATTTGCCTAGGATCACAAAACAGTTCTTTGAATCCAGACTTTCTTGACACCAAGTCCAGCAATTACTAAGTTTTGCATTCTATCACACTAAGCCACTTCTCTTGGTAATATTTAATGAAATGATATTTACTTTTTTGATATTAACTTCTTGATTTGATATATTTTGCTATTATGAATTCTCCTTAATTTTTGGTTATGTGGAAAATCTTTATCCCACAAGGATCTAATTGCAAATATGTAATAATTTCATCTTTCAATCTAACAGCCATTTCCAGTCAGCTCTAAAAGCTTCAGAAGACTTGATCATCTGATTTGGTTTGAGTCTTTGTAGCACATAGCACAGTCCTTTGTCTCCTATTGTAAGGTACACTGGCTTGGGCATGTTAGGGACTTAACAACTGTTCAAATGGAATTGAATCTTATGTTATTTGGAAAGGTATTAAACTTTGACATAGATTAGACAAGAAAAAAAAAAGTCGTCACCACTTTATTACTAGAATCCCTTACACTTTAAGGAAGGAAGAATAATGGGAACCAGAAGGGAAGTTCATAGATTTAAAGCTGGGTGGGACCTCATAGGCTATTTAGGAAAGAAGGAATGGAGCAAGCATTTATTAAGCAGCCCCTTGTGCCATGTACTGTGCTAAGTGCCTTTTACAGATATTTTTTGATCCTCAGTGACTAGTTAATATGATTATTTTCCAGGGCAAAATGTCTACTAAATATGTTTTGAATAGCATGCATTTTGGCTTCTTTGCAGTTTTGGAAACTCTCTAATTTGCTCGAGGTATGTGTAGTTAATTTGTAATTCATATCTTTCCAAATGCTTTTTAAAAGTAATGCCCCAGAAAGATCTTATTCCACATATTGGGAGATGCCACCGTAATAAAATCTCTTTGGCAAATGTCATTTATGATGATCTCCTTAAACTCTATGTGATCATGATTGGGAGCTGGGACAAAATTCACTGAGACCCTGATTTCATTTGCTGTTACCCATTCTTGGTTTCCACATTTCGCCTTACTACACTGACAGCCCCTTTTCACCACTGAGGAGTCTGGGAAAGGGTTTTTATTATTCTGAATTATGGGTAGAAAAAAGCAGGAATTGTGTTCTTTGAGACAAAGAATGGGAATCTGCAAAGGAGACACTCATGGCAGCTGTGCCCTCGCTGACATGTGGAGGCAGAGATTAGAACAATAACTTAATTTAGGACATCGCATCACTTTGCCACCTTTTGTAGATAGGTCTCAGTAAGACAGGCCTCAGAATGTGTGGTGTCTGTAGGTTAACGTCCTGGATTTATTCCCAATATTAAATTTCTTTCTTAACTATTTTCACTTGAACACAGATGTTTGCTTTGTAAGTGTGGAGAACAATTCCTGTGTTATCTTGGGATACATTAGTGTGAAAAGCTGGCTTTGACATGTCCCTGAGGAGAAAACTTGTAGGGAAATGATTCATTTAGGATAAGATGGCAGTAGGCAGAGAAAAGTGCTGTAAGACAAGAGGGAATCTGTATCCCAGAGGTCTGAAGATACAGAAACTTAAATGGGTAAATGTATTTTGATTAATAGGATTATGTCAAGGATTAGTAGAGGTTTAAAACTACAGAAAGTGAACATGAGAGTGGCAAGAGTACCTGGATCCTTTTGTAGTCAAGTCTCAAGTTCAAGTCCCAGTACCAGCTTTCCTAGCTGTATGACTGTAAACCAGTCACTTTACCTTTTCTACCCTCACATAGCTTTTATGAAGAAAAGACTTTTTAAATCTCAAAAATAAAAATATCTATTTACATTTCTATTTTTATAAATGAGGAGGCAACTTGGCATAATGAGCATAGGATCTGAAATGTGAAGACTTGGCTTTGAATTCTGCTCCTTAATACTTATTAGACTTGTTTCCTGATCTATAACAGTAATAATCTATTTTAGGTGATTTTTTTCAAACACCTGTCTGAGGTAGCTAGTGCAAGTAGTATCTTCTCTGCTTTGTAGGTGAAGAAACTGGGGCTTGGAGAGATAAAATGTAACCTCTTCTCTGTTGTACAACTAATAACTGTCTGGGATTTAAACCACACTTCTTTCGAAGCCTTGTAGTCTTCCATTTACACCTTGCTGTGACCTCTGAATACTCTTTCAATGATCCTGTTATTGTGGGTTTACTGGCTGCCTGAATTGTGTTTTATTGTCCTTTGAAAGCTTGTATCTAGGAAGGCTTGCTGGAAGGTTGATGAGCCAGGTAGATTCAGAAGACCAGAGTTCTAGTGTTTTTGGCTTTGTTACTTTCTGACTCACTGTGTGACCTTTGGGGTAAGTTTCTTCTACATCTTGGTTTCCCAATATGTAAAATGAGGAGGTCATCAGAGGGTTTTTCCAGCTCTAATATTTCAGCCATTGGGTTGTGTGTATGGTATTTTTGATTGTTTGCCAAAATAAGGTAATTGAAAGTTTTAATGCCTGTTTTTAATTAGGAAAAAAATTAACTAGTTCATTTTTAAACTGCTCTGAACTAGCCCGTGGAAAAAAAGTTAGGGCCGAGACACAACAGACTTCTAATCTTCTCCCTTTTGCTTCAAGTTCCAGCTGATAATTAGGAATTCTGTTTTTGGATTAGGTTGGAATAAAATCTCCACTGATTTTGATTCTTTTCACTGTTTTCATTTGAAATAACAACAATAATAAATCTATTAGTGTAAGGATTGAAGCTGTGTTTGGGGGATGGAGGGAGAGTCTTTGCATAGTTTGTCCCCAAACTTCTAATCTCTTGGGCTGATAAAAGAATATTGTGAAGCTAAGATGTGTTACAGCTATTAGTGTCAAAGTTCTTTGAATTCTAGTCTTCTGCAACCTCTGGCCATCCTTGGACTCTCTTTTCAGCTGAAGACAGGATAAACCTCATTTCTAACTTAAAGACCAAGCAGGTACCTCATTTATCTGAATAACACATTTTGCATATTCAAATCTTGCACAGTTGGCCCTGTGGATGGCATAACAGTTCATTGACCTCCAGTGGACAGAAAAGTCTCCTTAGATGTTTCTGGTGTGGTCAGAAGTGATACTGTGAACAATGTTGGCATCAGGTGGCCGTAATTAGATTAAAGAGTTTATACTTCATTAAAATGAAAGCTTGGTTACTGGGTATTCAGTGGACAAAGCTGTCTTAATTGGCATATTGTATAAACTTTTCCAAGAGCCTAATGTTATGTATTTTTGAAATGTAAACTTTAGTGTTCACTGCCTTCCACAATCTAGTTGTCTTCTGGCACAGTGCTTTCTATTCTTAGATTTTCCACTTTTGTGATTTATGTTCAACAGCGGCATTTTGGATGCTTAACTTAAAAAACTTTTGACATTTTGTCTAAGCATATGGTATTAAGTGATAGTTTACACACCTCTGTGATCTGCAGTTTCTTCTGAGTTCTCTCCACTGATATATTGTTTTATCCAAGGTTATGCCGGAATTAAGTAACAGAACTAAATTTAAGCTATTAACAAAAACTTAAAGCTAAACTTCCTTCTTGTACCTTATTGGTAGAGCTAGCTCAGTGTTTGGGAGGCTCCAAAGGAAAGTATGGGAAAGAATAGTACCAAACTGGAGGTCTACAGAGCTGTTGTGCTGACCTCATTGTTGCAAGACTGTGAAACCTGGACAGTCTACCAGTGCCATGCCAGGAAACTGAATCGCTTCCATTTGAATTGTCTTAGGAAGATCCTGAAGATCACCTGGCAGGATAAGGTACCAGACCCTAAGCTCCTTACTTGAACTAAACTGCCAAGCATTCAAACTCTGCTTCAGAGTGCAAGTGTGATGGGCTGGCTGTGTTGTTTCAATGCAAAGTGTATGCTTGCCAAAAAGACTGTTTTATGGAGAACTCACACAGGGTAAGCATTTGCATGGTGGTCAGAAGTGATAGAAGGACTCTCTCAAGACCTGTTTTAAGAACTTTGGAATTGATTGTGTGACATGGGAGACACCGGCACAGGACCACTTAGCATAGAGTTCCCACTTCAGAGAAGGTGCTGTGCTCTATGAACAAAGCAGAATTGAAACAGCTCAAGGGAAACACAGGATGTGCAAATTTAGAGTATCCACCCCAAATGTTCACACAGACTACTTGTGCCCAATCTGTGGTATAGCATTCTGAGCCACAGTCGGGCACATTGAATATTGACTTGACTCAAGTCTAGTGATGTCATTTTGGTCTTCTTCAAGAATGAAGGACAACTTTCAGGCTATCAGTGTAGGTAACAGCATGCAAGTGTAGGTGTTGTCATATAATGCAGTCATTGTTTCAGAGGTGGTGACCAGAGAGAGTTTTGTATTGGATTATTCATGGTAAAACATAGCCTCACACCACTTCAGGAGGCAGAAAAATGACTATTCAGCAAATAATCATGAATCTACTGTTTGCAGGGCCCTGTGCTAAGGGTCATGGGATACAAAGATGAGAAATACAGGCCCTCCCAACTATGTGATCTCTAAGGTCCCTTGTAGCTCTAAATCTTTTAAAAGATCATAGAATCATAGGGCTAGAAGGGATACCTCAGAGGCCATGCAGGGCAACCCAATCATTTTTTTAGTCTCACCTTCAGTTTGGCTGTCTAGTGGTGAAAAAATAAATAATGATACAAATTCTACTATATATAAAGTCTGTAAGAGAGGTATATTTTGTGCTGTGGGGATTTAGATGAAGGGGAGATCATCTGGTTGGGGGAATTAGGAAGGCTTTATCATAAGTTGAGGGAGATTAGGTAAGGTTATTTAATGGAGGGAAACTTTTTCCAGGTGGCAAGAATGGTGTGAATAAAGCTCAGTTTTGGGGCTTTTTGGCAAATACAGCAAATACATAGTTCAAGTTGGCGAGGGGTTAGGTGCCTTGCACAGGTTCCCAAAGTGGGTGATACCGCCCCCTGTGGGGCACTAGAACAATTCAGGATGGTGGTAGTAGCCTCAGGTGCAATTGGGGATGTTGAATGAAAATAAGGGTGTGGTGGAAGCATAAGGAAAGAAGAGAAGATAAGAAAAATTTGAAAAACTGTCTACTCATGTTTCATCTGTTGTGTAACAGTTAAAGTCATAGTGATTGCATTATGAGAAGTAAGTAGGTTCTGTTGTTATCCAGATTTTACAGAGGTTAAGTGACTTGCCCCAATGTGGGCTGAAGTATCAATCTTCACAGGAACCTGTAATTGGGAAATGTTTAACAAAATAAATGAAACCACAGTAAAACCTAGATAATGTTAATTTGTGGTTATTATGCATTATGTCATTATGCAGCCAACAATGATCTATATATCTATTTGCGTGACACTGATGTATAGTACCATAGTTTAGCATGGGGCTAGAGGAGTTTATAGAAGGGTTACTTGGTTGAAGACGCTTTGTAGAAGTGGAGCTTTGATCGGGCCTTGATTTTGGATTGGTCTGTAGGAGGTGGGAGGTAGGTGAGGTGGATCGAGGTGGGGAAATGTATAGTTAGTGGGAAAACGTCTGAATTTGGAATTAGAGTATTTGATTTTTAATCTTGGTCAGTAGACATTTACTAAGTGTCTACTATGTGCTGTACACTGTGCTAAGGCTGGGGATACAAATAAAAAGACAGTTTCTGCTCTCAAGAGGTTACTACCTAATGAGGGAGATGGGAGGGAATATGCATCTGTATATGCTGGGCACAAATTTAATTTCATCACATTTTACATAGTGCCTACTAAGGTGCCAGCCATTTCGCTAAACCCTTCACAAATGTTCTCCCACTTGATCCTCACAACAGTCCTGTGAGTTCGGAGTTCTTATTATTCCCATTTTACACTTGAGGAAACTGAGGTAAAACAGCAGTAAAGTGACTTGCCCAGGGTCATGCAGCTGGTGTTTAAGGTTGGATTTGAACTTCCTAACTCCAGGATCAGTGCTCCATCAGACACTGTGCTACATAGCTGCCATTAATGGTGTCCATGCCATCAAATTTTGAATCCGTTCCCCCTTCCTGTTCCAGTTTCTTACTTGTAAAATGAATGAATGAAGTAGTAAGTGCTGAACCCTGGGATACAACTCTAAAGGGAGACAACAGTCTCTCCTCTCTTAGAGCTTCTATCCTAAGGGAGGAGATAACACAAGCATAGGGAAGTGGTGGACTGGGAATGGAGTTTTGGTATGGGAAGTTGCTAAAATGGTGCCTAGAACAACAGGAGAGACCATTGATTGACTCATTCCAGAGACAAGAGGCTTTGTTGATTTGATGATGATTCTCAAACTGAGGTTAAAAAGGGTTGTGACACAAAGGGTCGTAGGGAGGAAATTAGCTGGAGTAGTGAAGAGCCAGGGAATGCATAGCTCTTTATGTCCAGGGATTGTCCCTGGTGGGATGGTTTGGAGGGTAGAGAATCTCTCTTTCCAGGCATGGGGAAGTGGAGGAAGGTTAGTCAGTAGTCAAAAAAAAAAATAAACATTTACTAAGTGGTACACTTAGAGGGGGGCAGGGAAGTACTGGGAAGGCAGGGGCATAGTGGAGAAGTCAGATGTCCCAGGATAGTGCAGCCAGGTGAAAAGTGAGTTCTGAGCTGGGCTTTCTCCTTAAATGGAGGTTTTTGGAGTTCATGGCTCCACCGTCCAGTCAGAGAGGCTTGTAGATGGTGATGAGGTAGAGTATCAAGGCTGATGAGATCATAAAGGAGGATGAGGTTATCTCTATAACGAGCTTCCTGGGGCCTGGGTGAGAGGTGGGGAGATGTCCCAGAGTAGTACAGCCAGGTGAGAAATGAGGAAGGTTTGATAGGCCTGTCTGGGTGTTAGATTAGATGATTTTTAAGGCCCCTTCCAGCTCTAGCTCTATTGATCTTATGAATAGTCAACATTTATTGAATACTCACTTTTTTAGGTAATGTGAGAGAGATGAAATTAAATAGAAATCTTTGTGCCTCTGTACCCAAAAGGTTCCCATTTAATTGTCCAACTGAAATGAACAGCAACAAGTCTTGACCTGTTACTCTTGTCTATCTTTGTCTATCTTATGGGATACTTCAGTACAGTGCTGTGCAAATTATCTGGGACAAAGAAAAGTAAATTTATTGACATAGACTAAACCTTAAAACTTTTTAGATCTTTAAAAAACTTAATATACAACTTGTTCTGTTTTTGCTACAATTTTACACAATATGGTATTAGGTTCACAAGATTTTGACATTTTCTTTAATTCTTCATCAGGAAAACCACACTTTTATTACATTAGATAATAAACATAGCTTGGAACAGTACGTTTCCCCAAATTTAGCCTTGATTATAGTCCGTAGATTTTATTCTTTTCTGATTATCACTTTTAAAGTTATTCAGCACTTAAGTACGAAATAGAATGATATTTGCATATGCATGACATAATAGAAAAAGAGGAGTATGTATGAACCTTCAGATCTCTGATACATATAGCTTGCTTTTCTTTTTAAGTATGTAAGTTAAATTTGTAGCTTTTAAAGCTTTTATGCTTGTCTGGGATTCTTTCTGGCCTTCCTTCTCTGATTAAAAAAAAAAGTTGTTTTAATGAGCGTCTTGGAGGAAGGGATGGGGAGAGGGGAATTACCCAATCCTGGCCTTTGATCCTGCAGCTCTACTTCCCTCCCCCCACTGGAAAAAAAAAAAACAAAATCATAGCTCTATAACACATATGCATAGTCAAGCAAAACAAATTCCTACATTGTATCTGAAAATGTATGCCTCATTCTGTATCTTTGAGTATATCACTTCTTTATTGTGAGGTGGATTTTGAATCAAGAATACTTTGAATCCTGCTTCAGAAACATTAGCTGTGTGACATCACTGTGCCTCTGTTTCCTTATATGTAAAATGAGGATTATAGTAGCATCTACCTCCCAGGGTTGTATGTGAGGATGATACGAGATAATAATATGTATGAAGTGCGTTGCAATATAAATGCTAGCTATTATCATTCCTCTGGAATCATATTGGTCGTTGTATTGATCAGGGTTCTCAAGCATTTCAGAGTTGCTTCGTTTTCCTGGTTCTGTTTACTTCCCTCTGAATCAGTTCACATAGATCTGCCCAGGTTTTTCTGAAACCATCCATTTCATCATTCCTTATTGTGCAGTAATATTTCCATTACATTTCATATACTATATTTTGTTTAGTCATTCCCCACTGGCTAGACACCTTATTAGTTTCTAACTCTTTGTTACTGTGAACACATAGATTTTTCTTGTTATCATTTTCTTTTTCCTGAGGCAGTCAGGGTTAAGTGACTTGATCCAGGGTCACACAGCTATTAAGTGTCTGAGACTGGATTTGAGCTCAGGTCCTCCTGATTCCAGGGCCAGTGGTATATCTACGACCACCTGGAAGCCTCTCTTTTCTTCATTTAAAAAAAAATCAGTTTTATTTTCAGCTTTGAACTCCCTCTCTCTTACCTTTCCCACATTGAGAAGAAAAACAAAATATTGTCACTGATATGTGTAATCAAGCAAAACAAATACCCACATTAGCCATGTCCAAATTAAAAAAAATACATATATGTATATATGTGTATATATATATATGTGTGTATACATACATACATACACACATATATATATATATACACACACACATATACCCTTCATTCTTCATTTTGAATCTATCACCTCTTTATCTGGAGGTGGGCAGTATGTTTAATCAGGAGTCTTCTGGTCATTGTTTGATTAGATTGCTAAGTTGTTTGTCTTTACAATATTGTTATTACTGTATAAATTGTTTTCCTGGTTCTGTTTATTTAACTTTGTATCAGTTTATAAAAATCCTCTTGATTGTTTTTTACAACAATAGTATTCTATCACATTCAGATATCATAACTTGTTCAGCTGTTCCCCATTTGATGGGCATCTCCTGGCATCCTCTCAGTTTCCAGTTCTTTGTCACCAAGAAAAAAGTTGCTATAAATATTTATGTACATATGGACCCCTTTTCTCTTTCTTTGTTCTTTGTGCAGATCTAGTACCCATATTGCTGGGTCAAAGGATATATATTGAGCTCATAGATTTTTCTTTCTTTTTAAAAATGTTATTTACTTTAAACATTCTTTTTAAATTTTGAGTTACAAATTTGCTCCTTCCCTTCCATACCCTCCTCCCCCTATTGAGAAGGCAAGTAATATGATATTAATTATACCTGTGAAATCAAGCAAAACATATTTCCGTATTAGCTATATTGCAAAAAAAACAAGATAAAGTGAGACAGTTATACTTGAATTTACACTCTGAATTTATCAGTTCACTCTCTGGAAGTGGATAGTTTTTTGGTTTTTTTTTTTGGTCATGAGTATTGATCAGAGTAGTCAAATCTTTCACAGTTGATTCTCATTATAACATTGTGGTTATTGTGCACGATGATCTGCCTGTACGTCTCACTTCATTTTTGTAATGGCAGGCAAAGTGGGACTTTTTGCTGTTTTTTTTCTTTTGGAGTGCTTCTTAGCACTAAGTCAATTAAGTGCCTTTGTTTGAATCAAGAGTCTTTGATGACCTGCTTAAGTCACAAGAAAGCCTAAATCACATGAGTTTTAGTCACATGGTTGTGAGGCCCTCTGACCCTGAAGAAGCATATATATATACTTGCATTTTGCTTTGGGGGCTCATTCATTGGAAGAGTGTTTGTGTGATTTGGCCAGAGAGAGACTCTGGGTAACCAGATATTGGTGCTTCTCTTTCTGGTATTGCTGTATGTATTGCCTGTCTTTTGGTTTGTGTTATTTTCTCTGTTTGTGATTTCTGTTTGTATTTGAAGTTCAGGGTGCTGACTTTTTCCCCCTGAACTAAGTGAATGATATATGTATGTTTAATTAAAGTAAGATTGTCATCCCCTTAAAGTTGCTTTCTTTTAGAAAAACAGGTCAAATAAACTGTGTTAGCAGCCCTCGTGTGTGCTGGTGTCATTGGCTTTATACCTCCACGGTAGCTACAAGTAGCATTGTTGTTATAACTTTGTATCAGTTCGTGTAGGTCTTGTCACATTTTTCTGAAACCAGCTCCCTAGTCATTGCTTATAGCATAATAGTACTCAATTACAGTGATATGCCACAGCTTGTTCAGCCTTCTCCAACTGATGAGCATCCCCTCAATTGCCAATTCTTTGCCACCACAAAAAGAGCTGCTATAAATATTTTTGTACATTTCTTTTATCTTTGATCTTTGGGTTACAGACGTAGTAGTAATATTGCTAGCAAGGATATACACAATTTTATAGCCCTTTGGGCCTAGTTCCAAATTGTTCTTCAGAATGGTCGGACCAGTTTACTACTCCACCAACAGTTCATTAGTGTACCTATTTTCCCTTATCCCTTCTAGCATTTGTCATTTCAGAAGGGTGTAAGGTGGTACCTCAGAATTGTTTTAATTTACATTTCTCTAATCAATAGTGATGGTGAATTTTTTCATATGACTATAAATAGCTTTGATTTCTTCTGAAAACTGCCTGTTTATATCCTTTGACCATTTGTCAATTGGGGAATGTCTCTGATTTTTATTAATTTTACTCAGTTCTATATATATTTGAGAAATGAGGCCTTTATCAGAGAAACAAAATGTAGACATTTTTGGTAGTATTTCATTATCTATTACAGTGCTTCTTAAATTCTGAGTTGCAACCCAGAGTGTAAGAAGTGCAGAAGGAGTCATGAGTGGAAAAAATTTAAGAAACCTTGGTCTATATAACACCTTTTAGCAAAATATAGTTTCCCTGATCATCTCTTTTAATTAAATCTATTTATGCTTTTGTTTTGTCTGTGAACATGATTGCTACTCTGACCTTTTTTTTTTTAAACTTGAGCTAAAGCATATTATATTTTTTTCCAGTCCTTTATTTTAACTCTGTGTGTCTTTCTTCAAGTGTGTCTCTTGTATACAACATAATTCTGGCTTCTAATCCATTCTGCTCTCCATTTCCTTATGGGTAAGCTCATCCCATTCATATTTACAGTTATGATTACTAATCATATTTCCCTCTTTCCCATTCATTTTCTTCTGTTTATTCTCTCTCTCTCTTTCTCTCCCTCCTTCCTTCCCTCCCTCCCTCCCCCACTCCTCCTCAGAAGTGTGTTTTGCTTTTGACCCCATTCGTTAGCTTCCACTTGCCCAATTCTAATTTTTAAGGAATTATTTTCTTCAGTGAATTTTTGTACCTTCTTTTCCATTTGGCCAGTCCTTTTTAAGGAGTTCTTTTCTTCAGTGAACTTTTGTGCCTCTTTTACTATTACGTCAATTCTGTTTTTTAAGGTATTTTCTTTAGTATTTCTTTAGTGCCTCTTTTATTAAACTTTTAATTCTCTTTTCATAATTTTCTTGCATCACTCTCATTTTCCCATTTTTTCCTCTACTACTATTATGGCTTTCTTTAATTCTTCCAGGAATTCTCGTTGGACCTCTGTCCAATTAGCATTTTCCTTTGAGCCTTTGCTTGTAGTTGTTTTCACATTATTGTCTTCTGAGTTTGCGTCTTGATCTTTCCTGTCACAGTAGTTTTTATGGTCAAGTTCTTTTTTGGTTTGTTTGCTCATTTTTCCAGCCTGTATCTTGACTTTTAACTTTTATGTTAAAGTTGGGCTCTGCTCACTTGAAGGTGGGGAGGCACTATCCCAAGCTTTAGGCTTTTTCGTGCTACTATTTTCAGAGCTAGTTGAAACTGTGATCTAGGACTGCTTGTGGGCAGTAGAGTTGCCAATCAGCTCCAGGTGTACCCAGTGCCAGCAGAGGAAGGGTCCCTTGTAATCTTTTTCTGACTAGTTGTCTGACCCCCTTACCATCTGTAGGCTTGAGAGCTCTTGAAGTTGCTTCTGCTGTTGCCGCTGTGTTCTCTATAAACATTCCATTCTTTGCATTTGCTTGTTGTACACAACCTTTTTACTTCATGGCATGGTTATAATAGCTTTTTAAAATTTTTACTGTTTTTCTTGATAGTTTCACAAAGTCAAACCTATAAGCACTGAAACAGAATAAGTAATAACCCAAGTCCTTCTGAAGTTCTTTGCTTCTTTTGGAAGGATTAATTAGGCTCTTTTGTAACAAAAGTATACCAGACCTTGGGAATTTTTTGTTTTTATCTTTATTTTGTTTTTCTTATGATTGATCCTGTTTTTTAATGTAGGCTTGAATTTCTTTTAAGAGGTTTGAATTCAATAGCTATTCAATATCTCTAATAGTCATTGAAGTGTGCTCTTTCAGAGCTATAGCTTTTGTATATTTCCTTGGAATAATATCTTTCTTAAACCACATAATCAAAATCACAACAAAAGAGAAGCATTAAGTCCAGCACTTGTCTCACAGAGAATTAATTAAAGATTGGGAAACCAGCTCAATCTGGTTTTGTCTGGTCAAGTTTAGATGTTCTGATTCAGCTTCTTGTCAGTAGTATACGCATGACAATTGATGTTGCAAAAGTAAACCATATCAAAACTATTGCTTGTTTCAGATACTTTACATGACGGTGTAAGAACATAAGGTAAGCTATTCTTTTTTATTTTTGTGTGTGTATGGGGAGTTATATAATTTTTTCTCTTCTAGGATAGATAGAGGGGCAATTAGGTGACTCAATGGATAAAGCACTGGGCCTGGAGTCAGGAAGACTCGTCTTCCTGAGTTCTAATGTGACCTCAGGTACTTAACTAGCTGTGTGACCCTGGGCAAGTCACTTAACCTTGTTTGCTTCATTTCTTCATCTATAAAATGAGCTGGAGAAGGAAATGGCAAACCACTAGTATCTTTGCAAAGAAAACTTTAAATGGGGTCACAAAGAGTTGGGCATGACTGAACAACAAGGATAGAAAGAGCAGTTATTAAACACTATGTGCATTAGATACTGTATTAAGACATAGGGATACGAGTAGATACAAGTTAGCAAGGTAGCCTTTGCTCTCAGGGAGCTTACATTCTAACAAGAGAAGACTGCACAAGATGGGGAGCTGGAAATTGGAGGAGATTGCATACAGAAGTGGTGTGGAATCCTGGTGCAAAGCCAGAAAAAGTGAAAGTTTACTTAGCAGAGCTCAGCTGTCTCAAAGACAGAGTCTTAAGGTTGTAGTTAGGTGTGGAGGAAAGGTGGAGATTGTTGTAATGCATATGTGCAGAAAGCATCCTAGGGAGGTAGCAGGAAAGTGGCATGAAAAAGTCCTGGAAGACAAGGAATCAAGTCTCTCTAAGTCTTTATATCCCTAGGGTCTAGCATAAATACCCTGTATACACAGTATTTCAGTTTGTTACTCGTTCAATAGTGTCTGCAGTATGTGAGGCATTGTAAGGCACTGTGTGGGATACAAAGATAAAAATAATAGCTTATATTTATATAGCCCTTGCTTCATATCTTTGTGAGACAAATGCAGAGAGATTATTTACCCATAGTCATACAGGTAGTAAAGTGGCAGAGATGGGACACGAACTTAGATCTTCTGATTCTAAGCTTTTTTTTCCATCTTATTTACTTATTTATCTATGTGTCTATCAAATTATTTATTTATTTATTTATTTTCTTATTTATTTAATATTTTTAGTTTTCAGCATTGATTTCCACAACATTTTGAATTACAAATTTTCTCCCCATTTCTACCCTCCCCCCACTCCAAGATGGCATATATTCTGATTGCCCCGTTCCCCAGTCAGCCCTCCCTTCTGTCACCCCACTCCTCCCCATCTCCTTTTCCCTTACTTTCTTGTAGGGCAAGATAGATTTCTATGCCCCATTGCCTATATATCTTATTTCTCAGTTGCATGCAAAGCCAACTTTTTTTTTTTGAACATCTGTTTTTAAAACTTTGAGTTCAAAATTCTCTCTCCTCTTCCCTTCCCACCCACCCTCCCTGAGAAGTCAAGCAATTCAACATAGGCCACATGCGTATCATTATGTAAAACCCTTCCATAATACTCATGTTGTGAAAGACTAACTATATTTTGCTCCTTCCTAACCTATCCCCCTTTATTGAATTTTCTCCCTTGACCCTGTCCCGTTTCGAAAGTGTTTGTTTTTGATTACCTCCTCCCCCATCTGCCCTGCCTTCTATCATCCCCCCTTTTTTATCTTATTCCTCCTTCTTTCCTGTGGGGTAAGATGCCCAATTGAATGTGTATGTTTTTCCCTCCTCAAGTCAAGTCTGATGAGAGCAAGATTCACTCATTCTGCCTCACCTGCCCTCTCTTCCCTTCCAATGAACTGCTTTTTCTTGCCACTTTCATGTAAGATAATTTACCCCATTCTGTCTCTCCCTTTCTCCTTCTCTCAACATATTCCTCTGTCATCCCTTAATTTGATTTTATTGTTTTAGATATCATCCCTTCATATTCAACTCATCCTGTGCCCTCTGTCAATAAACATATATAGATATAGATATAGATAAATGTATATATGTATATTCCCTTCAGTTACCCTAATACTGAGGTTTCATGAATTACACACATCATCTTTCCATGTAGGAATGTAAACAAAACAGTTCAACTTTAGTAAGTCCCTTATGATATCTCTTTCTTGTTTGCCTTTTCATGCTTATCTTGATTCTTATGTTTGAAAGTCAAGCTTTCTATTCAGCTCTGGTCTTTTCACTGAGAAAGCTTGAAAGTCCTCTATTTTATTGAAAATCCATATTTTGCCTTGGAGCATGATACTCAGTTTTGCTGGGTAAGTGATTCTTGGTTTTAATCCTAGCTCCATTGACCTCCAGAATATCATATTCCAAGCCCTTCAGTCCCTTAATGTAGAAGCTGCTAGATCTTGTGTTATCTTGATTCTGTTTCCACAATACTCAAATTGTTTCTTTCTGGCTGCTTGCAGTATTTTGTTCTTGATCTTAGAGCTCTGGAATTTGGCGACAATATTTCTAGGAGTTTTCTTTTTGGGATCTTTTCCAGGAGGCAATCATTGGATTCTTTCAATTTCTATTTTGCCCTCTGGCTCTAGAACATCAGGGCAGTTCTCCTTGATAATTCCTTTTTTTTTTTTATAATTAAGATTTTTTATTTAGTTTACAACACTCAGTTCCATGTAACTTTGAGTTCGAGATTTTCTTTACCCCCCCTCCCTCTCCAAGCTGGCATGGAAATCTGATATATCTTCTACATATAACTTCACATTGAACTTATTTACACAATAGTCAAGTTGCAAAGAAGAATTATGACCAATGGAATAAATCACGAGAAAGAAGAAACAAAACCAGAAAAGAAAAAAAAAAGGGAAAAAAAAGGCGAGCATAAAGTGCTCCTCAATCTGCATTCAGACTCCATAGTTCTTTGTCTGGATGTAGATAGCCCTCTCCATCATGAGTCCTTTGGAATTGTCTTTGCACCTTGTATTGCTGAGAAGAACGAAGTCTATCAGGGTTAGTCATCATAGAATCCATATATCTGTGGTTGTTTATAATGTTCTCCTGGTTCTGCCCCCCTCACTCAGCATTATATCGTGTAGGTTTTTCCATGTTATTATGAAGTCCGTATCATCCCCATTTCTTATAGCACAGTAGTATTCCATTATCTTCATATACCACAACTTGTTCAGCCATTCCCCAATTGATGGGCATCCCCTTGATTTCCAATTCTTTGCTACTACAGAAAGAGCCACTGTAAATATTTTTGTACATATGGGTCCTTTTCCCACTTGTGTGATCTCTTTGGAATACAACCCTAGAAGTGGTATTGCTGGGTCAAAGGGTATGAACGTTTTTATAGCCTTTTGGGCATAGTTCCAAATTGCTCTCCAGAATGGCTGGATTAGTTCACAACTCCATCAGCATGTAACAATGTTCCAGTTTTCCCACATCCTCTCCAGCATTTATCATTTTCCTGTTTTGTCATTTTAGCCAATCTGACAGGAGAGATGTGGTGTCTAAGAGTTGTTTTGATTTGCATTTCTCTAATCAGTAGTGATTTAGAGCATTTTTTCATACTAGTTGTAAAGATTTTCTCCCAATTTTCTGCTTCCCCCCTAATCTTTGTTGCATTGGCTTTTTTTTTTTATACAAAAACATTTCAATTTAACATAATCAAAATTATCTATTTTGCGTTTTGTAATGATCTCTATCTCTTGCTGTGTCATGAATTCTTTGCTTTTCCATAAATCTGATAGGTAAACTATTCCTTGCTCTCCCAAATTGCTTATAGTATCAGCCTTTATTCCAAAATCATGGACCCATTTTGACTTTATTTTGGTATATGGTGTAAGATACTGGTCTATGCCCAGTTTCTGCCCTACCATTTTCCAATTTTCCCAGCAGTTTTTGTGAAATAGTGAATTCTTAGCCTAGAAGCTGGATTTTTTGGGTTTATCAAAGAGTGGGTTGCTATTGTTGTTGACTATTGCGTCTTATGTACCAATCCTATTCCACTGATCCACCACTGTGTTTCTTAGCCAGTACCAGGTAGTTTTGATGACTGCTGCTTTGTAGTACAGTTTAATATCTGGTACGGCTAGGCCACCTTCCCTAGCATTTCTTTTCATTAATTCCCTAGATATTCTAGACCTCTTGTTCTTCCAGATAAATTTTGTTATTATTTTATTCAGCTCTGTAAAATTTTTGGTAGTTTGATTGGTATGGCACTGAATAGATAGATTAATTTAGGTAAAATTGTCATTTTTATTATATTAGTTTGGCCTAACCATGAGCAACTGATATTTTTCCATTTATTTACATCTGACTTTATTCGTGTGAAAAGTGTTTCATAATTATGTTCATATAAGCCCTGGGTTTGTCTTGGCAGATAGACTCCCAAAATAGTGTCTACAGTAACTTTGAATGGAATTTCTCTTTCTATCTCTTGCTGTTGGGTTTTGTTAGTAATATATAGGAATGCCGAGGATTTATGTGGGTTTATTTTATATCCTGCAACTTTGCTGAAGTTGTTTGTGATTTCAAGTAGTTTTTTACTTGATTCTCTAGGATTCTCTAAGTAAATCATCATATCATCTGCAAAAAGTGATAATTTAGTTTCTTCTTTGCTTACTCTTATTCCTTCAATTTATTTTTCTTCTCTTATTGCTACTGCTAACATTTCTAGTACCAAATTGAATAGTAGGGGTGATAATGGCCATCCTTGTTTCACCCCTGATCTTATTGGGAATGCATCTAGCTTATCCCCATTACAAATAATGCTTGTTGATGGTTTTAGGTAGATGCTATTTATAATTTTAAGGAAGGCTCCATTTATTCCTATGCTTTCTAGTGTTTTTAATAGGAATGGGTGTCGTCTTTTGTCAAAGGCTTTTTCTGCGTCTATTGAGATGATCATATGGTTTTTGCTAGTTTTGTTGTTGATATAATCAATTATGCTGATAGTTTTTCTAATATTGAACCAGCCTTGTATTACTGGAATAAATCCTACCTGGTTGTAGTGTATTATTCTCACGATAAATTGCTGCAATCTTTTTGCTAATATTTTATTTAAAATTTTTGCATCAATATTTATTAGGGAAATTAGTCTATAATTTTCTTTCTCTGTTTTGACTCTTCCTGGTTTAGGTATTAGTACCATATTTGTGTCATAAAAAGAATTTGGTAGGACTCCTTCACCTATTTTCACCTAAGTATAGGAATTAGTTGTTCTTTAAATGTTTGATAAAATTCACATGTAAAACCATCTGGCCCTGGAGATTTTTTCCTAGGGAGTTCATTGATGGCTTGCTCAATTTCTTTTTCTGAGATGGGGTTATTTAGGAATTTTAGTTCCTCTTCTGTTAAATTGGACAATTTATATTTTTGTAAATATTCATCCATATCCCTAAGGTTTGTCAAATTTATGGGTGTACAATTGGGCAAAATAATTCCTGATTTTTGTTTTAATTTCCTCTTCCTTGGAGGTGAGTTCACCCTTTTCATTTTTGATACTGGTAATTTGATTTTCTTTTTTTTTTTTTTAATCAAATTGACCAAAGGTTTATCAATTTTATTGTTTTTTTTTTTTTTTTTATAAAACCAGCTCTCTAATTTGTATCTCTAATAAAACCAGTATTCATAAAACCAGTATCTCTAATTCGGTATTTAATTGGGGATTTTCAGTTTGTTCTTTTTTTAGCTTTTTCAGTTGCATGCCCAATTCATTGATCTCCTTTTTCTGTTTTATTCATGTAAGCATTTAGGGATATAAAACTTCCCCTAAGAACTGCTTTTGCTGCATCCCATAAGTTTGTCTCTATTGTCATTTTCTTGAATGAAGTTACTAATTATTCTTTGGCCCACTCATTCTTTAGAATTAGATTATTTAGTTTCCAATTAATTTTTAGCTTATTTTTCCATGGTTCTTTATGACATAATTTTCATTGCATCGTGATCTGAAAAGGATGCTTTGACTACTTCTGCCTTTCTGCATTGGATTGTGAGGTTTTTATGCCCTAGTACATGGTCAGTTTTTGAGTATGTGCTATGTACTGCTGAGAAAAAAGTATATTCCTTCTTATCCCCATTCAGTTTTCTGCAGATATCTGTCATATCTCCATTTTCTAAAATTCTGTTTACCTCCTTAACTTCTTTCTTGTTTATTTTGAGGTTAGATTTATCTAGTTCGTAGAGGGCGGGTTGAGGTCTCCTATTATTATAATTTTGCTGTCTATTTCTTCCTGTACCTTCCTTAACCTCTCCTCTAGGAATCTGCATGCCATACCACTTAGCGTGTATATGTTGAACAATGATATTGCTTCATTGTTTATGGTGCCTTTTAGCAGGATGTAGTGTGCTTCCTTATCTCTTTTAATTAGATCTATCTTTACTTTTGCTTTGTCTGAGATTAGGATTGCCAAACTTGCTTTTTTTACTTTAGCTGAAGCACAATATATTTTACTCCAGCCTTTTACCTTTTACCTTTACCCTGTGTATCCCCCTGTTTCAAGTGTGTTTCTTGTAAACACTGTATTGTAGGAGTATGGTTTTTAATCCATTCTGCTATCTGCTTCCTTTTTTTTATGGGAGAGTTCGTTCCATTCACATTCACAGTTATCATTACTTTCTGCATCTTTTTCTCCTTCCTTTTTCCCCTGTTTATGCTTTTATTTCTCCCTTTACCCTTCCAGTCCTCAACAAAGTTTTGCTTTTGACAGCCACCTTCCTCAGTTTACCCTCCCTCTTGATTCCCCTCCCTTATCTTACCGTTTTCCACTTACTACTTCTTCCCTCCCATCTGACCACCTCGCCCCTCCCTTTTTTCCCCCTTTCCCCTCCTACTGTAGGAAAGTTAGATTTCTGTACTTATCAGGGTATGTTATTCCCTTCTTGAACCAAATCCGATGAGAGTAAAGCTCAAATACTACTATTCTCCCTCCCTTCTTTCCCTCTACTATGTGTTTTTGTGCCTCTTCATTTGATGTAATTTACCCTTTTCTACTACCTCCTTACTTCTTCTCCGAGAACCCTCCCTTTACATCTCTTAATTATGGTTTTTATCCATATATCAGTTATTTTATACAGACATCCACGTCCATGTGTATCCCTTTCAATTATCATAATAACTGTACTATTCTCAAGATTGACATACGTACATGTATGTGTATATATAACATACATAAGATTATATAATCCTATATAAAGATGTAAATAATTTGCCCTTATTGATAAGGTTTGTGAGTTTTTTTCTCCCTGTTTACCTTTGTATGTCTCTCTTGAGTTTTGTATTTGAAGATCAAATTTTCCATTGAGTTTTGGCCTTTTCATCGGGAAGATCTGGAATTCCCTTATTTCGTTGAATGTCTATCTCTTTGCCTGAAAAATTATGCTTATTTTTGCTGGGTAGTTGATTCTTGGTTGTAGTCCCAGCTCCTTTGCCCTTCGGAATATCATATTCCAGGTTCTCCTGTCATGTAATGTAGAAGCTGAGAGATCCTGCGTGATCCTGACTTTAGTTCCACAATATTTGAATTGTTTCTTTTTGGCTGCTTGCAGTATTTTCTCCTTGACTTTGTAATTCTGAAATTTGGCTACAATATTTCTTGGAGTTTTCAATTTGGGTTCTCTTAAAGGGGGGTGATTGGTGGATTCTTTTGATAACTCATTTCCCCTCAGGTTCTAGGACCTCTGGGCAGTCATTTGTATAATTTCTTGGAAGATACTGTCCAGGCTCATTGGTTTCCAGTAGACTAGTAATTCTTAGATTGTCTCTCCTGGATCTGTTTTCCAGGTCAGTTATTTTTCCAATCAGATATTTCACATTTTCTTCTATTTTTTTCATTCTTTACATTTTGTTTTACTACTTCTTGATGCCTCATAGAGTCATTAGTTTCCACTTGCTCAATTCTAATTTTTAATGAGTTGCTGTCTTCATTTTGCTTTTGGGTCTCCTTTTCTGATTGGTAGATTTTACCTCTCAGGGTGTCATTTTCTCTGTTTAGATTCTGAATCTCCATAGCCATTTTGCTGATCTTTCTTAAAGACTTGATTTCGTCAGTGTTTTTTTTTCTTTTTCCATTTTTTCTTTTACCTCCCTAATTTGATTTTTAAAATACTCTTTTAGCTCTGCCAGTAATGCTTTTTGGACCTGAGAAGCAGTTCGCTTTTCCCTTCGAGGTATCAGATGGGGGTATAGTGTCAATGCTATCCTCTTCCAAATTGGTATTTTGATCATCCCTGTCTCCATAAAATGGATCAATGGTCCTCGGTTTTTTTGTGTTCCTCTTCATGTTGGTTAGCTTTTTCCTGGCTTTACAGTGTATTTCTGCTTTTGGGGCTCAGGGCTCTCTGTCCCAGGTTTCTTGTTCTGGGGATTGTGAGTCTATTTACTGGCTTTGTGTATCATAGCCTACAGTTTCCTGAGGTATGGGGGAGGGGTCTGGCTGCCTGAATTCTCCTTTTTCCCTGGGGCTGCTCTCCAGCACTGTTGCTCTTTAGCAATGGTCTCAGCTGTTTGTTGTCTGTGCTGGGTTCTGCTACTTCCCCTGGGGGTGCAAGGGTAGGTCTGGTCTCCTGGTGTTGACCCCTGCTGGCTCTGCCCCTCTGGGACTCAGTTACTCCCTCTGCTTGGCCACTGAAGCCCCACTTCTGTCTCCTCTATTGCGATGTTTTTTCCTGAGGAATTCTGTGTGTGTGTGTGTGTGTGTGTGTGTGTGTGGTGGGGAAGGGATTAGAGCTGTTTACCTGGCCACTATGTCTCCCAGAAGTTCAAGAAGGCCCATTTCAATCCTTTGGGCTGCAAGCCTCAGGAGTAGATGTCTCATGGCATGGCTCTGACAGACTCCCGTCCTGTGTTGGGAGGCCAGGGGATCTCCACCAGTTTTGGGTACCCAGCTTTTTCCTAGCCTGTCTCACTGGTTGGTTTCCGCAGATGCTTCTGCTTTGGAGCTGTCTGGTGTGCTCTCCCAGCCTACAGATCTGTCCTGTCAACCTTTCAGACTCTCCTGGCTTGAAAATTTGCCCCACTGAGACTGCTAGTGGCTTCTAACTATCTCAAATCTGCTCAGATTCACTTTTTTAGGGGAATCTGACAACTTGTGAGAGAGCTCTGGTAAGATGCTGTTTTCACATGGCCATCTTGGCTCCGCCCCCCTGATAATTTTTTGAAAGATGATATCTAGGCTCTCTTTTTGATCTTGGCTTTCAGGTAGTCCAATAATATTTAAATTCTCTCTCCTGGATCTATTTTCCAAGTCAGTGGTTTTTCCAATGAGATATTTCACATTGTCTTCCTTTTTTTATTCCTTTCGTTTTGTTTTATAATATCTTGATTTCTCATAAAGTCACTAGCTTCCACTTGCTCCAGTCTTCTCTGTTGTCTTTGGTGTTTGTGGGTTGAGAAGTCCGATAACTGCCACAGCTCACTGATTCAGGGTGCTATGCCTGTTCTGCCTGGCTCCCGGTCTGGTTGGTCCTGTTGCGGCCCATGCTGGGCTCAGCTCTGTTCCGTTCCCAGCTCCCTGCGATAAACCCTTTACCGCGACCATCCAGACTGTCCTAGGCTGTAGCCTTGCTTCCCTTTGCTATTTCGTGGGTTCTGCAGCTCTAGAATTTGTTCAGAGCCATTTTTTATAGGTGTTTGGAGGGACCTGGGGTAGAGCTTAAGCAAATCCCTGCTTTCCAGCCGCCATCTTGGCTCTGCCTCCAGCTCTGGCCTGATTCTGAGCTTCTGTTCTTTCAGGCATTAATTTGCTAGCTGAGGGAAGAAGGAGAATTTGGAGAGGAAGAGAGAATCTTCCTGTGAGATATACACTTTAATATATGAAGTGATCCAGGATTAAAGCCTTCTTCCTTCTACCATTCTTACCATTCCTTAGCCTTCTTTGTTGGATCTTCGTCCTGAACACTCTCATTAGCCATATCTGTCGCTGAAAGCTTAGTCTTCAGTTCTCTCTCCTTTTTTTCTCCACACTATCTCGCTTGTTGATCTTATCAGCTCTCCTGAGTTTAATTATTATCTCAGTGCAGATGATTCCCATACTTTTTATATCTAACTCTGTTTCCCATCCATTTTCTTATATTAAGTGCCTCTTTGGATATCTTGAAATGGAAGTTCATTGGCATATTAAACTTAAACATGTCTAAAACAGAACTTACTGTTTCCCCTCAAATTCTCTCTCAGAACTTCCTTATTACTGTCAAGGTATCACCATTGTCCTAGTCCCCCAGGCTTGCATATTCTGTGTCATTCTCATTTCCTCACTTTTACTCATCTCACATATACAGCCTGTTATTATATCTTGTTATTTCTAACTTCCAATATATTCTTTCCTGTAAGTCTCCTCTTTTCTTACATAGCTGCTACCCAAGCACAATCCCTCATCACTTCAAGCCTGGTCTATTAGAGTAGTCTTTTCCTCACGTCTCTCCTCACTCCATTATTTTCTAGTCAGCTTTGGAGATTTTGATTTCATAGCTATACATATATATATATATATATATATATATATATATATATATATATATATATATATATATATATGCATGTATATACACATATGTAATGACATCAGTGGAAGAGTATTCTTCATCAGCAAGTGTTGATGTGCTAGGCACTGGAGGTATAAAAAAGAGCAAGGACATGATCCCTGCCCTCAAGGAACTCACATTTCTGGCTGGAGAAAGAGCTTGAAGCTTAAAAAGAACTGTGTACTAAAAGGGAAGATGGGGGATGAGACATGGGAGGGGGATAAGACCAGGAAAGGTGGGATCTGAAGTCAGGAGATAAACATGTGAAGAGAGCCAGCATGGGTGTGGGGAGTTGGGGGGAAAGGGGCAGTGAAAAGTCAGTGGTTGGAGTGTGATATGTGAGGGACAGCAAGAAGGTAGATATTGTTGGATCATAGAGTATATGGAGAAGTATAAAATAAAAGAATGTTGGAAAGTTTGAGATGAGTCAGATTTTTAAAGGACTTAAACCAAACAAAGGATTTTGTATTTGATCTTAGAAGTATGAGGGAGCCACTGGAATTTATTGAGGGATGGGGGTTAGGGCAGCATGATCAGAGAAAGCTGTGGGGTGCTGGTAGTGGTGTTTTCTGATGACATACACAAAATATGCTTTTTCAAATTATCTATATTCTTGTTTTGTTCTTGGAATAGGGTGGTATCACCCCGGAATCAGGTGTCACAGTCAGTTAGTAATTGTTTACTAATCACTTAGTGGGGGCTGGGCACTACCCTGAGAGCTTGGGATACAAAAGCAAAAACACATTTCTTGCCCTCAAGGAGCTTACTTTCTAACTGGAGGGAAATGACTTGTAAACAACTCTGTACCTGCATGATATACCATGTCAAAGGAAGATAAACTTGAAGGGAGAGAGAAAAAGGGGAAGGGAGAGGCTGGGACAAGGATTGACCAGTAAAAGGCTGTGTACAGAATGTAGAATTTGGGTGAGCCAGGAAAGGGAGTTGAGGAGGGAGAATATTCCAAGTATGGGAGATAGCTAGTGGAAATGCACATAGTTTGGATTTGGAGTACGTCTCATACCTGAGGAATGACAAGAAGGCAGGTATTGCTAGAGGGTAGTAAAGGGTAAGACAGTGGTAAAGGTAGAGATAGGCCAGGTTGTGAAGATCGAAGATCTTTAAAAACCCAGCAGAGGGTTTTATATTTTGTCCTAGAGGTAATAGGGTATGGGTGTTGATGTGATGGTGGTGGGCATGGCTCAAGCCATGCTTTAGGAATATTACTTTATCGGCTGAGTGGAGGTTGGGTTGGAGTAGGAAGAAACTTGTGGCAGGGAGACCAACCAGCACGCTATTATAGTGACTGGGAAGATAGTGGGTGGTGTCCTTAACTGTAAGAGAGAAGTTTAGAAAGGGCTTTTTGGGAAAGATGAAGATCCAGCAAAGGATACTGAAGAGTACTCAGATAAGGAACCAGGAGAGAGAACAGAATCTAGAAACCTAGAGAGACTATACAGTAGAAGAGGGTGATCAGTAGTGTCAGAGGCTATAGAGAGGTCAAGAAAAGTGAGAATTGAGAAAAGGCTATTTGGGCGTTTAAGAGATTATTGGTAACTTTGGGGAGAGGGGAGTTTCAGTTGAGTGATAGAAAAGTCTGAAGCCAGGGTTTAGGAGGAGTGGAGACCAGAGACCAAAGTGGAGGTATCAACTGAAGATGGCTTTCTTAAGAAAGGGAAGAGAGATATATATCATAGTCAGTCAGTAAATGTTAAGCACCTATGTGTCAGGTGCCATGCAGATGCTGCAGATAAAAAAAGAGGTAAAAGATAGTCTCTGCCCTCAAGAAGGTCACAATTCCATGGGAGAAGAAACAACATGCAAAAATATATATTTATATGCAAACATACATACAAAGCAAGTTATATACAAGGTAAATAGGAAATAGAGAGAATAGATAAATAACAGATTACATAAATAACAGAATTAAGAGGGATTGGGAAAGGCTTCCTGTAGAGGATCAGATTTTAGTTGGGACTCAGAGGAAGCTAGGGAGGTCAGTAGTCAGCAGATGAGGGAGAGTGTTTCAGGCATGGGGGACAGATTTCTGGCAACAAGAGGCCAGTGTCATTGGATCAAAGAGTAATGTTGGAGAGTAAAGGTATAAGAAGACTGGAAATGTAGGAGGGGGCTAGGCTTTGAATGCCAGATAGAGCATTTTGTATATTCTCCTGAAGACAATAGGAAGCCCACCAGAGTTTATTGAATTTATTGATTGGACCTGAGTTTTAGGAAAATCACTTTAATGACTGAATGGAGGATGGATTGGAGTAGAGAGAGACTTGAAGTAGGCGTGAGGTGATGAGGGCTTGCACCAGGGTGGTAGGGATGATCTATCCAATGAGGGTTTTTTAATGTTGAGGGAATTTCAAGTCACATGACCAGCAAGATGGAAAACTAGACATTTTTTCTGATCCTTGCCTCTCAAACCTTCCCAAAATAGAAATTTTGCTCAAGAAAGAACAATTTTAGATGTGTCTTTGGTCTAGGATACCAAGAACCCAAACTAGTTAACAATTTAATGAACTAACAACAGAAAAATTTTAATAATCTCTAACTCCTATTGTGTTAATTCAGTACCACCACCCCCATGGCCCACCATGCTTCAGGGCTGTACAAACCCCTCAGCATTATGGAAATCCGAAAGAGCGCTCGTTCAGATAGCAACAGTGCAGCAGGATTCTGTGCCCCAACAGAACTCAGCCAGAAAACTGAGGAACAGAGGGCAGTGGAGCAGGACACATGTGGCTGTGTAGCACTCCTCTACGCCTGAGGGAGAGTCTAGCATTCAGCTGGGCCATCCTCAGGGAAGTCATTTGGGGTGGAGATCAAGGCTGGTGAACTGTGAATTGCCCAATGTGGGAGGAGGCTGAGATGGCTTTGGTGTTCAGCTCACAGATAAACCACACTTAAAGGAATAGGAGTCTGAAAGGGAGCCCGAGGGAACTATTAAAAAAAAAAAGACTGAAATTACCCCAGGAATCTCAGGAGGAAGAAAAGTCAATTAAAGACCTTGAGCTAGAGCACGTATAGAAAGATTTGCCCTGGCAAGAGGCATAGAGAAAAGGGAGTTCTCAGTAATTGGCATCAGTTTTGGTGGTCAAGGTGGCAAGGCCCTCAGTTTAGAGGATGGGAGAGCGAGAGGTGGAGATCAATGGTAGGCTTGAGGGAATAGTTGCTGTGGTGAGTGAGTTGGCAAACGGATTAGAGGGAGGGAGAGAAGGATTGCTTTGCTACAGTGAGCTCCCAGTTGAAATTGTGTAGCATGAAGTTGAAGTGGATTTAGCATTTAGTGAATTTCTCCAGGTCTGTTCAGCGGCATATGAATATGAGTGAAGGTGCTGGATAGTAGGAGTAATCCAAGTTTGGAATTTGATAGGGGGGCAGGGAATTCAAATGTAGAGGATTGTATTGAACTGATTGTCAGTCCAAAGGATTGAGATAGGGAAGGGGAGGGAAATGTGGTAAGGCAGGGATGATGGTTTAGGAAAGAACTGAGGGATGGAGCAATTGGAGTGCCTGTGAGGATAAAGAACCAGGGTTAGGGGTTGAATTGTAAGGCATCATGAAAGATGGAATGATAAAATTATAATGGTCAGCTAAAGGAATTTCAGAATAAAGGTGAGGGTTTTTTTTTTTCTGTTTTTATGCTTAGTAATCAAATCTGTCTTGGAGCTACTTCCAGAGGAGACTGGAAATAATTGGAATGAAGAAGGGCCATTTGATGCATCTGGTACAGATTCTTCCAGATTGTTGGGAAGACTCAGATCTATATATCCAAACTACACTTTAGTCCCAGCTACTGGGCATGACAGAGTAACATTGAAATTTATCATTTCTGCATCCAAACTTAATATCTTTCCTTCCAAATCTGTCCCTCTTCCGAACTTTACTATTTATATTGAAGGCACTCTTGTTCCAGTCTTTCAGGTTGGTAACATCAGCATTTTCCTTGATTCCTCACTTTTCCCTCATCTCATGTATCCAGTGAAGTGTCATGTTTGTCTCTGCTTCCATAACATTTCTCACATTCCACTCTTCCTCTCAACTCACAAAACCCTCTGCTAGTCTTAAGCCCATATTAGCGTAACAGCCTCTTGATTAATTAGTCTCCCTTTCTCAAGTCTTTTCCTACTTCATTCCAACCTTTACACTGCTACTGAAGTAATTTTCCTTAAGCACAGATATGAACATATTCACTCCCAACTCCCTCAGCTCCAGTGGCTTCCTATTGCTTCCAAATTAAAAAATACAAATTCCTTCATAGAACTTTTAAATCCTATCTTTCCATATCCTTTTGGACATTATGTCTTCCCCAAATGCTGCGGTCCAGCCAAATTGGCCTCCTCTCTGGTCTTCGTGTGACAGCCCATCTTCCATTCTGTGCCCCATGCATGGGCAGGCCCCCATTCTTGGAATGGGATCTCTTCTTACCTCCTCCCTTCCCTAAGCACCTCCTTCTACATGAAAGCTTCCCTGCCTTCCCTCTCATTATCTTGTATTGAACTAGTTCGTGTTCTCTTTGTATTTTGTACGTGAGAGTACTTGCTGTTTTTCCCATTACAGTGTGAGCTCCTTGGAAGTAAGGATTGTTTCATACACAGATACTTATTGAATCAATATGAGGAATGAAGGTACCCGTAGAGATCAAATAATCTTGCATAATTTTTATTTTCCTTAGTGATGATAGCTTATATCCATAGAAATCTTTACAGTAGAATTTTGAACTCTTTTATTCCTCAGGTATCTGGAAATGTTAGAGCTTGTAAGGTTTTTTTTTTTTTTTTGTATCCCCCAGGCCATTGTTAAGGGGGAAGGAATTAGCATTTATATAGCACCTACTGTGTGCCAGGCCCTGTGCTAAGTGCTTCACTTTTGTCTCATTTGACCTCAACAACCATGGGAAGTAGTTTGCTAGTTCTACAATTGAAGAAAGGCAAACAGGGTAGGTGACTTGTCTAGGATCACACAGCAGGTGTCTGAGGCTGGATTTGAACTTGTCGTTCTGTCTCTGGGCCCAGTGCTCTATCCAGAGCCTCTAATTTAATTGGAGCTGTTTGTCTTGAGGAACTTCCACATAGTGTTTTGGGAGATTAAGTTGGAAAATCACCTTACAAAATTTTGCTCAAAGGTACAAGGGAGGAGACAGGATTTTATTTGAGCTCTAGCCTCACTTCTCTGTAGTTTCATTATGAGTATGGCTAGAATTATTATTTATTACTTTTGGCCCTTTCCATAGTGGACATGATTGTTTTCTAGCACATTTTTTCTTTTAATTTTCATCCTTGAATGAAACAACTGGAACATTTAGTTTTAGTGGGTCATTTCATACCAGGGATGTGGTCTTTGAAGAGCAAGTGACCACATATAGAGTCTAGGTCTCATTAAGATTTTTTTCCCCCAAATGTTGTATTTTCTTTGTTAAGAACAATTTGGATAGCCATATAGTTGCAAAGACTTACAGAAGGAGGATCATTGACTATCCAGCCATTTAAAACAAATAACATGTGAACACTTAATTTCTCAGAACTGTTGTATACATTTCTTTGTGCAGATGTTGTATGAAATGAAACTAATGTGGAAGAGCTTGCATCACTGATATGACAGAAAACAATGTTCAGGAATTTGAGGTCTCAACCTACTATTCACAGAACTACTTATTCAAGCTGGTTTATAGCTGCCGTTTCTAGAGTTTAGTTTGTGTGGCAAATCAGTTGGCTTGGCTTTCTGATGCTTCCAGTTCACCCATTCTGTATGTCAGGTGAGATGGTAAGTATCAGAGCTAGAGTAGGAAGTAAAAGCTGACTCAAATGACTAGTGAGTGAAAGGATCCTGTCTTAACTTAACCTTTTACTTCTCAAATGCCTTATGTGGTGAACACTTAATAAATATGGCATTATTATACTATATCTAACTTGATTCCCTCATTTTGTAGGTGAGGAAACAGAACTCTAAAAACAGTTTGTGATTTTACAAAGTGACACAGGATTTAAATCCAGCTCCTTTGACTCTGAATCTGGCTCTGGCACTGCCCCCCCCCCCCCCAATTGTTTGAGGTGTGTCTGGTAGATAAACAATCGAAGAATTATAACTTTAGAAGCCCATCCGATGCTTGGTCTCTTTAGGCTGTAGTTGGGAGTTACAGTTTTATTATTTTAAATTACTACATCTATTTGTTTTTACTTGAACGATACCCTCCTCAACCCTTTGTTACTTTCTGTGAAGTTAATATCTCAAAGCTGTCTTTTTGGTATATATCGTATGGAATAAACACACACTGCTTTTTACTGCAATAGGTGGCAAACACATAGAACCTTCTTGAAACCCAAGTTAGGTTGACTTGCACAAGATGATGCTAATCCTCTCATTTAGTTCAATCACTAAGCTTTTGTTAAAGACCTAGTGATGTGACAGTCCCTGGGATGTAAAGACTAAAATGAAATAGTCCTTGGACATTGATACAGGAAGGACACATCATGTACAGTATTAAGTAAACAAAAAGTATTTACAAAGTAACTGGCTCTAGGGACTATTGGCATTGACCTTAGATGAGCTTCCTATTGGCTGGGTTAAATCCTTCAAACTTGTCCTCAAGCTTAGTCCATTGTCCCCAGCAAACAAATGGATAATTAACACTTGAAGACTTCTCAGAATTGTTTATATTTATGGCATTTGTTTTTAGACTTCAGAATTTCTTGTTCCTTTTTCTTTCAATGTGAGTTCTCCATAAAATAATCTTTTTGGCAAGCGTTTGCATTCGAACAACATGGCCAGGCCATCAGAGTTGCGCTATCTCAAGCAGAGTTTAAATGCTTGGCAGTTTAGTTCAAGTAAGGACCTCAGTGTCTGGTACCTTATCCTGCCGGGTGAAATTGAAAGCATTGTATGAAAAGGTCTTATGTCAAAGAACCTAAGATATTCTTTGTAAAGCATCCCCCCCCCTCCCCCCCACTACACCCTGGGGTAGGAAAATTGCCTTCCCATATGAGGAAACCACATTTATCCAAAGTTCTAAGAAGACCTGTAGATTTAGAACTGGGAGGGATCTTAAGGCCATCCCATAATTTTTTACAGATGAGAAAAACACTGACTCAGGAAGGTAAGTGACTCCAAATAGAGTGCTCATTGCCTCCCCTATGGAAGATGCTGGAGGTGAAGAGATTAATCACTAACCTTTTTGGTGATGAGTCTTGATACTTGGATGACAGCATAGCCTTAGCTGAAGCCTTTCAACCTTGGTAAGATCTCCCAGAGCTTGCGTTTCGTTGACTAAGCCTTGGAGAGCACAGTTATGGTATGGTGCTAGAGAAAGAGCACTGTATCTAGCAGTCAGGAGGAACCTGGGCTGTGGGCAAAACAGTTAACTTGGAAGAGCCATAGTGTGCTCACTTGCAAAATGGGAATAATAATTGTATTTACCCCAGAAATTTTGTTTTACCCCAGAAGTTTTGTTAAGCATTTGGCAAACCTTACAACTAAAGCTATGTCTTGTTTAAGGCTGTACAGTGAATTTTTGGCTAAGCTAGGATTAGCACCCAGGCCATTGGAGTTCTTTTTTTAGGTGGGATGGGGCCAAGGGAAAGTACCATTAAGAATACAGTTGATGATTAGTTTTTCATTTGCTAACCTTGCTAGCCTGCTTCCTGCTTTACTCAGCCTGGTAATACAAAACGATAAACAAACCATACAGTTACAACTGTGTGATATTAAGTTGGTGGAAGTTTTTTCTTACACGGAAGCCTTTCTGTGTAAACCAGGGAATTAGTGCATTAGTACCAGTTACATAGCCTTTCCACATCCATTTGGTTGGTTTTTATAGTGGTGTTTCTTCAGTGATTGTCTCACTTAAAATAAGACTAAATTTCTGAAATTCTTATAGCATTTAAAATTTTGCAAAGTACTTTATGTGCTATTTCATTTTAGTTTTGTAACATCTCTGTGAGGTAAATACTGCATAGGCATTTATATCTATTTTACAAATGAGTAAACTGAGGATCTAAGAACTTAAATGACCATACTGGTCACAGAGCTGGCAGGATGTGAAACCAAGTCTTCATAATTCCAGGTCCAACAGTGGAAACAGACAATGATTGTCACTTTGATTTGAGTACCAGGACTATTTGGTTTTCTTATGAGAAGCTAGGAAACCTTCCATGCTCCCTGGAGCCCTGGATTTTGTTGCCAACAGAGAGTCTCAGACAGGTGGGTGGGTAGTCTGGCACACTTGATGGAATCCTCCAACTTAACCTTCTTTTAAGAGCTTATTATGACTGTGTTATTTGGTAATTTGTGCTACCCTTTTGTGAATCTTTTTTATATTTCTTGCGTGTTACCTATTTTGATAATTGAGTTCTAGGGGTATAACTTCCAGACTTGTGTGCAAAGTTGATTTCCCTCCCAGCACTTCAATTTTCCCATCTGTAGAATGTAAGGTTTGTAGTAGAAAAGACCCCTTTAGCTCCAACATTAAATGACCCTGTCTCCACAATGTTACTCTTTTATTATTTTCAGTTTATTTTTGTGTTAGATTGCTATCTATGTCATATGCTTATTGTGAGAAACATATTTATAAATAGTGCTATAGATGAACTATTTTGGGATTTTAAAAAAGTTATCCGGACCTTTCCAAGTAGTCCCTGTTTACTGCTTTACATCTTCTTTCACCCTCCAACAAGCATACACACTTTTTTTGAGACTTTGCTCCTATATGTTGAAGGAGAGCTGGCTTCACTAAAGGTTATATAATAGTAACTCACCTTTGTGCAGTTCTGTATTGTTTACAAAGACTTTGCTCACCAACCTGGTAGGTATGTAGTACAAATATTATCTCTGTTTTATAGAGCAGGAAAATCTGAGGCTCACACCTAGCTCAGGACGGTAATTGGTGAAGAGAGTTTTGTGAAGGGAATGCCCTTTTATAGGTTCATCTACAGAATATAACCATATCTTTTGAAGCCTCTTGAAATGTCTTTTGATGAGATTAAGTAGTCAAGCATGAAGCCAGGACTTAAATTCAGGTTTCTTGACCTAAATTCTAGAACAGATCATTAAAATAATGGTTGATGAAAAAAGGAAGAGAAGCAGTGATTCCATCTCACAAAAAGCTGTCAGGATTTCATCAAGGACAGGTTATACCAGACTAATCTCTCTTTTTAAAAAATAGAATCATTTTAGAATCCAGACGTATGTATTAGATGATAATACAATTAGATACATTCTGAACTGGTTAGATGGGTGGACTAGGCTCAAGTTCCATGTCAATGTGGCAAGAAGTCTGTGGTGGAGTGCCCTAGGGATTTCTTCTTGACCCTGTGCATTTAACATTTAATGGCTTGGATAAGGTAGAGATGGTATGATCTTCAAATTTGCAGAAGACTGGGTGGGATAACTAACACAGTGGATGATAATAAAGAGACAGAAAGATCTTAACAGTCTGGAGCACTGGATCTAATAAGGTGAAATTCAGTAAGCATAAATATAAAGTCTTGAACAAAGACTACAAAAATCAACAAGTAGAAGAGAGGAAGTATGGATTAGAGAGCCATTGTGAAAAATGATTCATATGCATCACTGATGTGGCAGCCAATGAGCTAATGCCATCTTGGGCTGCATCAAGAGAGAAATAGCTTTCAGGAACAGTGTGGTGCTGCTAGTTCCACTGCCCTCTGCCTTTATTAGGCCTCAGAAGGAAGCCAAGATGGTGGAAGGCCTTTGAATCTGTCATACTAGGATTGATTGAAGGAACTGGACATGTTTCATCCGAAGGAAATAAAACTCAGGGGGTCATGATAATTGTCTTCGGCAAATTCAAGGTGGGAAAATCACTTGTCAGGAATTTTATATTTGGGATTCCTTTTGTATACAGATTGGAATAGTAGATGGCTGCTGAAGTCCCTTCCAGATTTCAAATTTTATGCTCCTCTGACTTTTTTCTTCTTCTTTTTTTTTTTTTTCCTGTGCTGCTGTTTAGTAAGATTCAAATGCTGAATTCAAAGACTGGCTCAATTTTGTCTTTATATCTCTAGTACCAGGCATAACAGATTGCAGATGCTTCATAATGCTTATTGATTAATTGTGTTGGGCATATCGCTGGACCTGTTAGTACCTTGGTTTGCTTGCTAACTAAATGAGCTGATGTAGGGTTGTAAAACCTTGTATGACTGTCGTATGGAAGGAGGGAGGATTTGTTAAGTCAAAGTTGTTGGGACTTGTTGAAAAATAAAGTATCTATTAACATGATCCTTTTCAGCTTTAGTGTAATGGCCGCTAATTAAACACCAATTAGAACTAATTAAACATCTAAAAGTTCTATTGGACTTCTCAGCCCCCAAAACAAACAAAAAAAAATTCTTGAATATATAGTGAGGCAAAGATTGGCTTATTCATTGGTGTCTTGGTGTTAGCTGGACCTCAGTGTAGCCCGGTTACAGAGCACTATAGTAGAAAGAGCACTGGATTTAGACTCAGAAGCCCTGGGTTCAAATTCTGGCACCGATGTTTACTAGCTCTGTGACTTTGTAATAGTCCCTACTTCTTTAAAGGACCTCAGTTTCCTCACCTGTGAAATGAAGGCGGGAAGGAGAGAGGGTGGACTAAATGGTCTTTGAGGTCTCTCCAGCTTCAGACAGCCTGACATTTGACAAAAGCTGAAGTCAATCAAAACAGTCTTTAAGTATTTGTGTCTTCAATGCTATGTTAAGCACAGCATGTTTCTTGTCTGCTTGGTTGGGAAGACCAAACATGGAGTGGGAAGATGTGCTCTTGGCCCTAAAGGAGTTTATAGTCTAGTAAAGGGAGATAAGACATGCACATAAAACAAATACCCAGGGAGCTGTGTGTAACCTGCATAAAGTTCTAAACTGTGACTTAATTGTAGTTCTGAGAGAGGGATCAGTCAGTGTAGGACAAGTGAGCATCAAGCATTCATTTGGTGTATGTTGTGTGTCAGATACTGTAAGCTCAGGGGTAACCAAGGGAGGGTTCACTCATGTAGGAGGCCACCCATGATGTGGGCAAGACTTAGGTAGAAGATGGCTTTTCAGGGGAGAGAATATGAATTCTTTGAAAATATTTGTATGCTAATTAGCAACATCAGTTGGAGGTACAAAGATGAGTAAAACTTGATTCCTCTTCCTTCCTGGAGATGACAACCTAGTAAGAGAGCTAAGATAGATACAGATAACACTAGTGCAGAGGAAAGAAATTAGGCTCAGGTGGAAAGAGCTGGAGAGGGTCACTTTTGTCTTGGCTTCAGAGAAACTTGTGTGGGAAAGGTGAACTTTGAGACTGGTAGCTGAAAGCTGAATTTCTTCTGGGTGATTGGGATGTGGGGTGGGGTTGGGTGGGGCAGGGCAGAGCTTTCTCAGGCGAGGCAAGAAAGTGCAGAATATGTTTAGGAAGCACCAGGTTTGACTCCAGAGCATCTGACCCCCAGAAGGGAAGAGTGGGAGGTGAGGTTAGTAGAAAAGGTACATAGGTTGGGCTAGCCCATGAAAGCTGGGTTAATGAATTTGGATTGTATTCAGTAGGCAAAGAGACCACTGTTGAGTTTTTGAATAGAAACCTGATATGAGAACTAAGCTTTTATGAAAACGAGTCTGCAGGGGTTGGTAGGTTGGATTGGAGACGCAAAGGAGTGACTGGCTAGTGTGAAACTACTTAGGAGTTTTTTGGTTAGAATGGTGCCAGTGGGACTGGCCAGAAAGGATCTGTGGGAAAGACTTTTTAGAGGTAATTGTTGTTGATTTTATTAGGGTGGGGAGAAAAGGAGTCAAAGATGATTCTAAGATTTTGAATTAGCTAGGAAGATTACTTTTAGTTACAGAAGTAGGGAATTCAGCAGAAGTTGCTGGTTGGGGAAATTCGAGGTGCCAGTAGTTGAAAATCCAGGTAAATGATAATGGAATTGCTGCTTGCTCACTCAGTGTGAGAGGGGGAAACTGCTGAAAGTACAGATACAGCAGCTACCTAGATACACAGAGGTGGGAATCGAAAAGCTTGGGAGTGGCTGAGATATCTAGTTTTAGAGGATAAGGGAGAGTTTGCAAAAATATACTTGGGAGGTGGGAGTGGGGCACAGGAACTAGATGCATGAATGAGGAATAAGTTTGGTGACAGAACCCTGAGGAGACCCACCTGGCTGGAACAGACCTTTGGGGAGTAGTTCAGGTTATTTTGGTTAAATAGATGGGGAAAGAGGAGGAGTCAGGTTATGAAGGACTTTGACAGAAAGGCAGAGAAGAGTTAAGATTTAATTTAAATCTAATTCCTGGGAACAGATGGGCCTTTTCATAAGGGACAGCATGAACTGGTACAGGCATGGGCTTCCCACATACCCACTGAGTCTGTTGTCTTTACCAACGGCTCTCTTGGATTTCAGCCTTTAAACACATACATGGTGTTCTGTAGGATTTAGGTGGAGAAACCTAGTATAGCCAACTTCTCATTTCACCTAATTCGTAACAGCTATTTGAAAACAGGTGAAACTTTCTTTAATAGGCACTTACTACCCTTGGGTGGTTAAGAGCTGCCAAGAAATATTGTTACATTTGGATGTATATTTTCTAAAATGAGACAGTTTATACCCTTTCCCTTTCCCAAATTGGAACTTTACTATATTAATAAAAACAGTTAATGAATTTGATTTTACTTGTGATTTAGAAAGCTTACATAGTTCAGGGTCTGTGGAGGCAAACTTAGCAAATCCCTCAAGTGCTGCTTTTTAGTGGTCCCATGCTCCCTTTGGAGACAGAGGCAGGCATAGTTAGTTGCTCCTGGCTGGGGAGCCAGGTTATAGGGTGTTATAATGGGGACCTTCTGCTGTTGTCAGTACTACTGGACTCTCTTTTGATAGACTTGCCTATTAGCAAATTCCACAGTAAAGTGTTTAAAAGGAAGATTTTAAGTATTGTTAATTTAAAAATCTGTTTCTGGGACCTGGTAGTAGCATGTAAATGTATTGTAACATTTTTTTGCATGTTATCAAAAGGCATTTTATTTACTTAATAACAGTTTTTTATCTGTACGAAAGTACGAAAGAAAATTTATCTCTGGGGATTCCTTTAGCTTTAACATTGTATTCTGCATATTGAAGGTCTTTAGCTTTGGGGAGTGTATTTGTTAAGCTACATATTGCCTCACCTGTAAAATGGAATGCCTGTCTCTTATTACTATGAGGAGTGATAAAAGTCTTTGTAGATTTTCAGGCAGTATTTTAGCTATTTATTTTGGGTGTATGTGCTTCTTCTATGAGACTATAAGCCTCATGTGGACAAGAACTATATATTTGATCTATAACCTTTGTATCTCTTGCTCTCCTCTTGCCTAATTAAGTGTGCCACAGCAAATAGGCATTTAACAATGTTTGAATGTGCTGTTAAATTGAACTGCCTAAGAAATAAAAAGTACTTTGTAATGGAAAGAGTGCTAGGCTTTGATCTAGGTTGAAGGTTAAGTTCTATCAATGCTTTGTGATTTTGGGCAAGACAGTTAATTAAGCTGTGTGGCTTCAGTGTCCTTATCTCTAAAATGGAAATAATAATACCTGCTGCCCTACTCACAGGATGATTAAAAAATCTTCGAAGTCCTGTAGAAATGAGATGTAGAAATGAGGTACTATGTAAGTCAGAGGTATTAGACTCTTGGCCAACACCTCTCCAGTACGGCCCAATATCAGATTAAAATGTAATTGGGAAATATTTGACAAAATAAATAAAAATAGAATAAAACATAGGTAGCATTACATTTTAAAGCTATAACAGTCAATATGTGGCCTGTGGGGATCCCGATGTACAGGATTGTGCCACTCCCTCCCCCCCTTTTGTTTTTGTTTGACTTTGACACCACTAATGTAAATCATATTAGGGTTTCACAACTTCAGTCCTTTCCCAGTGTTGGGAACCAGAGTTTTTTTAGCCTTCCAGAGAACACCATAAGCAATTCATGGCTTCCAAAGAGCTTTTAGTGAGCTATGTTCTTTCTATACAAAATAAGGGAAATAGACAAACAGCATACACAATGGCTACAGCTTGGTATGTGAAGAGAACAGAGGAGCCCAAACAGACCCGAAGGTGAAGGCTGTGTGATTGAGCTTGGTCCTTGAAGAGTTGAGAAAACACACAGCCCTCCTTTCTATGCCAGTGGGAAGACTGTGGATGTGAAATAGCATGTACATCGTCAGATGCAGTTGAAGGGGAAGGGAAGGAGAAGTGTTAGTCAGTTGCTAATGAAGATGATGTAAAACCAAAAAGGTTTAAAAAAAAGTTGACACTCTTAACTGGGCATGTTTTGCTCCTTGGCATGAACTTGGCATTGGCTCCTTGGCATTGATCCACTTGCTAAGCTTTTGTGGGACATCAGAACAGATCCAGAGTTGAACCCATGATATTGCCTGCCAGTGCAACTCTGAGAACTAAGGTGGGCCTGGGGGCTTCCTGGCAACACTGAAGTTTGAGCTCCAAGTCAGAGTCTCTAAAGATCCACTGCTGCCTCAGGTGCTGAAGACCTAAGCTCACAATTATTTTTATTTATTTTTTATCATAGTGTTGACTATGCTGAGCTTGTAGTCCACTAAGCCATTTATATCTTCACTATAATGTTCGTTTTTAAGGCCTTCAGTTTCTTTTTTATTTTTTGGCAGGGCACTTGGGGTTAAGTGACTTGCCCAAGGTCACACAGCTAGTACATGTGTCAAATGTCTGAGGTCAGATTTGAACTCAGGTCCTCCTGACTCCAGGGCTGGTGCTACTCACCGTGCCACCTAGCTGCTCCTAAGGCCTTCAGTTTCTCAGGAGCACTTTAACCATCTGGCCTTTTCACTTGTCATATTTCTTCTTTATAAAAGATTGTCTTTAGCTGTTAGTACTCTGCCCTTCCTCAAATTTGCCTTCTCACTATTTTGTACATACCTATATGTGTATATGTTGTCTCTCTACCGCGACACTGTTCTCCCAAGACTGTATGCTTCTTGTTTTCATTTTCTCCTTCTTGTATGCTCATCACCTAGCAGAGTTTTTGTCCCATAGTAACTCCTTAAGAAATGCTTGTTGATTGACTTTTATGTAAATTATACAGCTGATAATACTTGTATATTTGTTATGTGTGTGTATAATTTTTTTTTTAATATGTGACTGGAGGTACTATTATGATGGAACCCTGGGCATGGAGTCAGGAAGACTGAGTTCAGTACTGGCCTCAGACAGCTGTGTGAACCTGGGCAAGTCAGCCTCTCCTTCAGTTTATTCAACTCTAAAAAAAAGTGGTCATAATTATAGCACCTACAAAGGAAATCATATTTGTAAAATGGCATAGTGCCTGGAGTAGGCGCTATAGAGATGCTTATTCCCTTCTGCCCTATATTATGGTTGTCATTCTGGAAGTTGGGAGATTTGGGTTCTAGTGTCTGCTTTGTCGCTTCACTGTGTCACTTTGGGCAAGTCACTTCATTGTTTTGAGTCTGTTTTCCCATCTGTAAAGTATGTACTCACTAACTTACTGGGGTTATGGTGAAGAAAGAGCTCTACAAACTTTAAAACCTCGTTATTTATCAACATATTGAAACATTAAGATACTTGCAGTTGGAGGCTGACATATTTCATCATATTCCCAGCCTCTAGCATTGTACCTTGCACATTGGAGATATTTTAAAAAATGTTAATTGAATTGGAGGGGCAAATCTGCAACTTATTTCTCCAGAATTAGCTAGAGCAAACACCCCTCCGTTCTTCTCTGAGGCTTTCTGTGGTGAAAGCCATTACTTTGGAAATGAGCACCCAGAAATGGTGCTACCTGTACATAAAATTATTCTTTGCCATACCCATTCTCCCAAAGCTTTTGTCCAAAAAGCTCTCTAACATCCTTTCTGATTACTACGGTATTACTAGAAGGAACAGTGATGCCCTCTAGTGACGTCAGTGGGACCTGGAGGGGTAGGAGGCAGAGTCTTTGTATTGCATAAGGCTTGGGTAGAATTTTTCCCTCTTCTTTCATAGACAGCAGTCTTGCTTTGAATAAATAGTAATTTTTTCAATGCAACTAAAATACAGCTTAATAGATAATTAAGATTTTAGTCTTACAGTAGTTGATTTTGTTTCCTTTCTTTAAAAACTTACCCATTTTTGTCAGTTTCATTGGCTTTCAATTTTTTATTTTAGTGGTAAAATACCTGACTTATGAAAGTCTGGATTTAACAAATCGGAGAGTCATAAATCTTTTTTAGCGTATCTGTGTCTATATATAAGCCCTTCATTCCTCCCCAAGATAAAGGAATTCAGTTGTATGTTGTCTTTAAATGTAGACCAAGTCCTTTGATGCCAACATTAATAATCTAATTCCTCACATTTGTAAAGAATTTTAGTGTTAGTATTTTTGGATGCATTAGTTCATTTTATCTTCATGGCAGCCCCGTAATGGTGTCTCCAGCATTTATTAAACCCCTGCTATGATCTAGCAGTGTCCGCTCTCTAGACACTTAGATATTCTGTTTTGAGGAAACGGCATGCATATAAGTATATGCAGAATATGTACAGAATAAATATAAGGTAGTTAAAAAATAGGGCAGTATTAGTTACGGGGAGGAGGAGGGGAATCAGGAAAGGCTTTCTACAGAAAGTGGGACTTCAGTTAGGTCTTAAAGGAAGTCAGGAATTCAGTGAGGAGAGGAAAGCATCTCAAGCCTAAAATGTTGGAGCAGTGATACAGCCAAGGGAAGAACAGCAAGTAGGAGCTAGTTTGGCTAGACCGGAACTGGAAGGGAGTGTGTGTGCTTAAGGAGGCCAGAAAGTTAGCTTCACCACAGGTTGTCCAGGTACTTCTGTTTAATCAGAGAGGTAGTGTGGAACTGTGGAATTCATTGAGCAGGGAAGGAAAATCACTTTGGCACTTGTTTGAGGAAGGGGTGGAGTAGGGGAAACCAGATTCACAGGTAAAATGACTGGCCTGAGAACACTGAAGTCAGCCATGAGAAAGTCAGGAATAGAGCCCCACCAGGCCTTCTGACTCAGTGGTTCCTTCTGCCTTTCTGAAATTTGAGGTTACAATAATTGATGTGAAGTAGATTATACCCCTAGTGACACTTCTGTTTCCAGATCTACTGACTTGTTTATAGTTGACCATTACTGTATTAGGAGATATTTTGAGCCCGACCAAATCACTAGTGTTTACTGAATAGGTCCCAGGTTAATTAGTTTTCCAAATGCTCTTTTGAAGTGCTATTAGCTCCTAGAACTGCAGCCACCAGTTAAATAAACAAACCATTAGGTAGAAAACAATTGTGAGGACTGGCAGAATCCTGTGTGCCTTGAATGGATTATGGTGGATAATTTGTAGGAAGAAATTAAGACATACACAAAAGACCATCTGCCTCTCTACCATGGCTCGTGATACTATCTCCTGCCAAAATCCAATTAAGAAGTGGCTGAAGGCTATTGATTTCAAGATAATAACTTGAGTGTAAGTGTGTGCTATGAAAGCCTTATTTCTGAGGATGCCTTTAACTGTCATTAAGTATACTGAAAAAAACATTGTTGTTCTTTCCTATACCACATTTCTATTCAAAATAGGAGACTTTTCTATTTTTAATTCATATAAAGTCATCTTAGTGCTTTGTATCTTTTTTCTTTAAGAAAAATGAAATGTTAGTGTTTTCTATCATTATACAACTTGACTGTCTCTCATTCTCCATTAGTCTTGTGTCAATTTTAGGAAGTTTTTTTTTTAATAGATTCAGCAATGAAATCTGCATTAAGGAGACATTTTCCTTATTAACTCATGTTTTTTTCTTATAGGTTTGGTACTGAGCCATTTGGAATCATGGGGTCCGAGAATCCAAGTCCACAAAACCCTAGCTGTAAGATCATGACCTTCCGGCCTACGATTGAGGAGTTTCAGGACTTTGGGAAATATGTGGCCTACATTGAATCCCAAGGAGCTCACAGAGCAGGACTTGCTAAGGTTAGCTAAAAGCCTGTATGGGTACTTTCTTTCTCTTTACCAGCAGCTCACAAATGCAGGCCTGTCTTAGGCTGTAAAGGCCATTCATTTATTTAATAAATGTCAAATTTCTACTCTATTCAAGACACTGTGCTAGATACTGGGAGACATACACAGTTTAGAAAGACATAATATTCAGTAGAACTTACATTCTAGGAGGGGAAACAAGACACATACAGGGGTAACACATATAAATAAATTAATTAGACTACAAACCAAATCCTTTCTGAAGTCTGAGGGGCGACATTATTACTGCCTGAAGATCAGATTTCAGGATGGTTGCATTTAAAAAACCTTACCTTTTTAAGGTAGGAGTTCAGCAGATGAAGAGAGGGAGAGATGACTTTCTAGGCCAAGGGAATAGCATGTGCCGAGGTGAGGAGGTGGGAGAGGAACAGAGTACTTTTTGGCCGAGTAGAGGTGGAAACAAATGTGGAGAAGGAAAAGAAGGCTGCTGCCTGGTTGTGATATGTCTTAAAGGCAAAGCATTTTGAACTTGACTTGTCAGGTAACAGGTAACCATGGTAGGGCTCTAAGGAGCAAACTTGAGGTCCAGGCAGGTATCAGTATCCTTTGGGATAAGGGAAAGAATTTAAATCATTATAGAGGCATTCCACAATGAGTTTGTTTTTCTCAGTACTCTTTCCCCTCTTTGTCCTGTAGTAAGTAGTATTTTTGAACTAGAAGCCAACTTGTCCATTCTTCTGTCACCTCCTCCCACCTCCAAATAATAAGATAAATTTCAAAAGAATGTTAAGGACGGCATAATAGAGCTAGAAGGAACCTCAGGAACCATCTAGTCCATTCAACTTAATCACTTTACAGATGAGGCAACTGTTTCCCGGGTCCTATAGGTAGTTAGTGCCAGAGGTGAGAGTTAAACCCAGATCCTCTTGACTCCAGAGTCAGTGTATTTTTCACTGTAGCTCTTTGCATCACTCCTTTCCTCTTCCCATACTTTAGCTGACTTTGTGCAAAAATCAATTGTGAGTGCCTTCTTTCTTACTTCACATGTTAAAACACTGTTACATAGTTCCCCATTCTTTCCTTCAGTTCAGTCTCTGAGGAAGATATTGTCCTTTTCTTTTCCAAGGTCATGCACTGTTAATTTCCAGTAGTTCCCTTGCATACCAACAGAACCCTCATTTGTAATAAGTACAGGTAAATAAAATTTAGAAATACTGCAGATCTGTGCTTCATTTTGTACCTATAGTCATCCTACCACCTCTGCTAAGAGGCAAGAGAAACTCTTCCTCCTCAGTCCCCATCTCATACCTCTTCCTGTTAGCCCATCTACTTCCCCTTGCTTTGTGGTCACACTTTATGCACACATGCACATAAAGGAGCAGAGAGGACCTGGGGTCCAGTTTTTGCCTTGCCATTTAATTTATCACTTGTGTGACCTTTGGTAAGTCACTGAACCTTCCTGTGCCTCTAATCATCTCATTAGTGAAATGAGACTAGATAACCCTAAAGGTCCCTTCTAGTTCTGAATATATTATCATGATCTATCAAATTTTATAATGAAGACCTTAAAGTATATGATTAACAATGAGAAAGCAAAAGTGTAGTAAAACAAATAGTGGTCTTGGAGTCCTAAAGATCTGGGTTCAAGTCTTGATTCTGTCACTTATTATCTTAGTGACCTGGGATGATTAATTTTACTTGAGTCTTGTTTCCTTATCTATAAAAGGAGATAATAATAAATTACATTTGCTTATCTTTAAGTTGAGATGAGAAAAGCACTTTGTAAACTAGCTCCACAGAAGTGTAGCTGTCAACAAGCATTTATTAGTGCCTTTTATAGGACCAACATTCTACGGGGAGAAAAGAAACAGTCTCTGCCCTTGTAGAGCTTATGTTCTGATGGAGGAGATAATAGCAATCTGTGTGTGTGTGTGTGTATATGTGTGTGTATGTGTGTGTATGTATATATGTGTGTATACACACACACACACACACACACAGAATACACACAAGTAAGATACAAGGGAAATTTGAGGGAGTGTGTGTGTGGAGGAAAGCCCTAACAGCTGATGGGGAGGTGACCAGGGAAGATGACGTTTGGGCTGAGTCTTGAAGGAAATTGCTGATTCCATGAAGACAAGGGTAGGAGGAAGCATGTCCAGTCATGGGAAGCATCCTGTGTGAAGGCATGATGGAGATAGGGAGGTGCAATGTCCTATGTGAGGAACAGCCAGAAGGCCAGTTTGACTGGAGTCTAGTGTGAGTGAAAGGGAATAATGTGTAATGGGAATTGTAGGTTGGACTTGGTGGGAATAACCTTTAAATGCCAAACATGCAATCCTAGATGTTTTAGGAAGCCACTAGAGTTCATTAATAGGAGAGTAGCATATTCAAACCTAAACTTTAGGAAAATCATTCTGGCAGCTGTGTGGAACATGGATTGGAGCGGGGAAACTTGAGACAGGAAGATCAGTTGGTAGTTATTGGAATAGTCATGGCAGGAAGTGGTGAGGCTCTAAACTAGGATGGTGGCTGTGAAAGGAGAGAGGGCAATATATGGTAGAATGAGAAGATTTGGCAAATGATTGGATATGTGGGGTGAATGAGCGGGCCATTATGGCACCAAGATTGTAAACCTAAGTGACTGGAAAGATTGTGGTGCTCTTGACTGAAATAGGAAGGCTCTGAAGGGAGCTGGCTTTGGGTGGGGTTAGGGGTGGAGTAGGGAAAGTTGAGCTCTGTTTTGTACACATTGACTTTGAGTTGTGTCTAGGTTATTTAGTTTGAATTGTCTTGTAGTCACTTGGTGACTTAGAGCATGGGGGAGAAACTAGGGCTAGCTGTAGGTAAAAAGTTGGAAGTCATCTGGATAAAGATAATGATAATGATTAAGTCCATAGGAGCTTATGAGATCACTGAAAGAGAGAGAGAGAGAATTGAGGGGCTAGGGTAGTGCCATGGGATATAACCACATTTAGGGGGTGTTATATATTGAAGATGGTCCAGCAAAGGAGGAAAAACCAATAGAAAGCAGAGTTTCAACAGAGAGTCTTCTAGAGGGGAGGACTGATAACTGTCAAATCCTTGAGGAGGATCAAGAATATCCACCAATTAATCAGCAGGGATTTGTTAAGCATCTGTGATGGGCCCAATGCTAGAGATGCAAGTATAAAGAACCCCAGTTTGCCAAGAGCTTATATTCTAATGGATAAGACAGATAAATATATGTATGTACAGAGTAATAAAAAGTACTGAATATGTGGAGGGTGGGGAGGTCCAGCATAAAGCTGCTGGGAAGGGGTGGGGGGAGACTCAGGAAAGGCGAGGAACAGAGAGAGGCTAGTTTGGCTGGTGTAGAAAGGGGAGTCATGTATAGTAAGGCTGGAGAGACAGGTTGGGGCCAAATTCTGTAGGGCTTTAAAGGTAAACAGAGGAGTTTCTATTTTATTTTAGAGGTATAAGGAAGCCACTGGAATTGGTTGAGTAGAAGAGTAATAGTGAATAATAGACAGAATTGTAGTTAAAGAAAATTACTTGGGCAGCAGCGTGGGGTGCATTAGAGTACTGAGAGACAGGGACCAATTAGCATAAGTAAAATGTAATGAGGGACTGAGCTAAGGTGGTAGCCGTATGAGTGGAGCAGTCAGATATGAGATGATCTGAAAGTAGTAACTGCAAGATCTATTAACTAATTGGGCACGTAGAATGAGAGAGATAGAGTGAAGTGTTGAGGATAATGCCAGAATTATGAACCTAGGACCCTGGAAGGATGGTGGAACCTTTACCAGAAATAGGGAAGTTTGGGAGAGGGGAAGCTTTTAGCAAGAAAGAGTTAAGTTTTGGACATGTTAAGTTTAAGATGTCTATGGAACATCCAGTTTGAAATGTCCGATGGGCAGCTGGTGATGTGGGACTGAAATTTAGGTGAGAGTGTGGAGCTAGACACGTGAGACTCCCTATAGAGATAGTAGCAAAACTCATGGGAGCTGGTGAGCTTGCCTTGAGATAGAGTGGAGAGTTTAGAGGGAGAAAAGGGGAGAACATAGGTCAGAATCTTTGGTAAAATCCATAGGTGGAAGGCGTGGTTTGGATGATTAGCCAGCAAAGGAGACAGAGAACAGCGACTTTGGAGAGGTAATGTCAGTTGAGTAATGACAGGTTGTTCAGAAGCCTGACCGTAAAGGGTTGAGGAATGAGGGAGAGTAGAGGAAGTGGAAACTGTGAGACAGTTTCTTTAAGGAGTTTGTAGGAAAAAGAGAGAAGATACATAGAATCATAGCTTGAGGGGATGGTAGGGTCTAATGAGGATTTTTTTAGGGTGAGACAGCCCTGGGTGTGTTGACTGCTAGGAAGCAACCAGTAGATAGGGAAATGTTGAAGATTTGAGAATAGGAGGCATGGTGAAGGATACAGTCTGCTGGAGAAGAGGGGAGGGAGTGAATTTAAGTATACATGTAAAGGGATTAGCCTTGGCAAGAAGGGCTCCCTCTTTGTCAGAAACTGAAGGCGATGAGGTCAAGGAATTTTGAGGTGACGAGAATAGGATATGAGGGAACCATATTGAATTGCCTCAGTTTTTTCAGTAAAGTAACAGACAAGGTCCCCAGCTGAGTGGTACCCAGAAGAAGGATGGGAAACTCATGAGGATTTTGAAAAGGTCTGTTAGTTTTTGCAATTAAGAGATATTGGATAACTTTTAAAAAAATGTAATTTCAGTTAAGTGATGAGGTTAGAAACCAGATTGTAAAAGGTTGAGGAATGAGTTAGAGGAGAAAAGTGTAGATAGTGAGTATGCTTTTTCAAGGAGTTGTTATTCTAATGGAAAAGTTATAACTTTTTCACTTCTGAATCTGAAGCTTAAGACCATTTAAAGTCTTATTGTCCAGGCTCCTTTGTTCATGTTTTCCCAGGGATTTTGATTAACAGGAATCAGAGAAAAGTGTCTTTCTTGCTTCACTCCTAAAAAACTCTGGGATCATAGGAAGCATAGGAAGTCCATATTTTTATTTAGTGAGAGGACTTCTCAAACTTCCTCATGTGGCTTATTTTTGTTTAACATCAAGGTATAGTAGAAAGAACGCTGGATTTGGAGTCAGGATTTGGGTTTTAGTTCCAAATCTGCCATTGGCTGTTCCTGGGTGATTGTGAACAAATCCATTCTTAGGGGTCTCACTTCTTCCACCTACAAAATGAGTGGATTGGAGTAGATAATTGCTAATGCCAAATATCTAGATCTATGAAAAGTTTATAGAATTTTATTCAGAATGTTGTCTTTAATCCTGTTTTTGTTATCAGTTTTTCTCTTCTTTCAAGAAATATGGAATGCACATAAGGGAGATTCTGAAAAAGCAATATGGAATAGTGTCAAGATCATGGGGTTTGGAGTCAGAGGACCTGGGCTTAAATCCACCCTGACATTTACTACTTGTGCAACTGTGGGCAAGTCATACATGGGCAACACAATAATCAGTGTATTGGGAAATGGTGGCTCTTTATGAGTTCAAGCAGTTGTTTGTGATAGTGGTAATACCTACATCTATAATACTTTACCATTTACTACATCATAAGGATAATGTCTTAATTATTTTTGCTTTTCCCCTTGGCACTTGACAGAAAGGGCCTGCACATACTATATGTGTGACAAATGCTTGTTTTGTAGTAAATTTAATTCAGAGTACTTTTAAGTAAACCTGTTATCATTGGCAAGTACTTTTCTAGTTCCCTGGTGAGCAGTTTTTCTTTTTCTTCTAGTTTCTGAACCTGGAATAAACTATTACCTAACATAGGACACACTGACTTTTTTTTAGCATTGTTTTCAGTGGACACTCAAAATCTTTCATAACTTAGCCCCCTCCTACTTTTCCAGTCTTCTTAAGCCCTACATGTACTCTTTGATCCACTGACACTGGCTTCCTGGCTCTTTCATGAACAAGATACTCTGTCTCCTGCCTGTCCCCCATGTATGGGATGCTCTTTCTCCTCACCTCTGTTTCCTGGCTTCCCTGATTTCCTTCAAAGCCCAATTAAAATCCCATTTTTTTTACAGGGAACCTTTCCCAACCTGTGTTAATTATTTCCCATTTTCTTGCTGAGCCCTTTTCAGGGCTGCTCCTCCACTTTTGATGTCCACCTTTCAACCAAATCTCACCTGGGGCTCCAAGAAGCTGTAGCATGTGCGTAGCGGCCACACCCTGGTAAAATGGTCTCAGCAAGACAGGCTAAACCAGTTGAAGGTAACTGACAGACCCATCAGTGAGTTAGGAGGATGTCTACGCCAAGCATGTGAAGACTTTCCCCAGTGGAATGGGCAGATAAGAAAAATTTGTTCCAGTGGCCATGAAGGTGTGTGAAGCACAAGCTCTGTGGAACGCTTAGAATTTGATTAGACATCAAAGACACCGAGGTCATCCACTGTATCCCGGCCCATCACCAGTTGTCTTGACTTTTGTCCTGCCTGTGGACTCTGGAAGAGACAGTGAGGCTGATGGCTTTGCACAACTTTGGTGCAACTTTCACTCACTTAAATCCAATTTATGCACAAGTCAGGACACCATCTTCACAACAAATGACAAATAGCAAATTTATTCTTTATATAACTAGTTTCTGTGTAATTATTTGTATATTATCTCTCCCATTAGATTGTGAACTTCTTGAGATCAGTGATTGTCTTTTGCCTCTTTTTGCATCCTAGCACTTAGCACAATGCCTAATACATAGTAGGCATTTATTAATTAATTTTCAGGTGTGAAGAAAATGATGCTAATTTGCTCTTCTTTTTAGGGTAACATTATCATTTCTACACCTTTCATCTGGATTTGTTTTGACTTTTCTTTTGTCTCTTTCAGGTGATCCCACCAAAGGAGTGGAAACCTAGGAAAACTTATGATGACATTGATGACATGGTGATTCCAGCTCCCATTCAGCAGGTGGTAACAGGACAGTCTGGTTTATTTACCCAGTATAACATACAGAAGAAACCCATGACAGTGGGAGATTATCGGCGCTTGGCCAACAGTGAAAAGTATGTTAACCAGCCTAGAGATTTTTTATGAGGATTTCCCTTTTCATTGGGTAGCAAGGAAACAGTGTCCATGTGTTACTTCTGTGTAGCCAAATGAGATTGGGTGGAGGATTAACTAGTTTTGTCTTCATTAACTGAGCATGAACCCTAAAATTTTAGGGCTGGATGAGATGAGTTCAAATCCTACTTCTGATGCTTACTTCCTGTGTGACTTTGGGAAAGTTACTTATTCCACTTGGGCCTCAGTATGGGTAGGGAATTATATAAATGTTGTTATCCTCCTTCTCTTCCTTATCATCATGGGGTGACAACATGTCAGGACTATTATTCTTGAGATGTGTTGTGCCTTTAACAATTGGGTAGTTTATGTTAATAATTTTTGCTGTTATTTGTCTTTATGACTCAGCACTCTCTAGAAATATCCAGAGGCTGAGTGACAGTTTGTCAGAATGCAGTGAAACAGAATCTTCATGAGGTGGGAAGTTGCATCAGATCTTTTCCAGCTCTCAGATTTTATGGTGATTATAGTTTCTTTCCCTTTCTATGAGAGTACTTGGGGCAAGCCTGACTCAATAGTACTCTTTCTTCAAGAGATTTATGATTTCATCAGTGTGGGCCCTTCTTAGTTGATATTGTCTATAAATTGGTGGGGGGTAGGGGGAGAAAGAGGAGAGTTGTGGGGAATTCCTTATCTTCCTAGTTAATTTTCTGTTTATCCAGGCTGGTCTTTGGGTGACAGGCAAAAGAGCACCCATTTTCTAGCAGAACTTGTGTTCAGTTGGCATAGTTTTTGAGAAAGGAGAGAACATTTCCAACATGATGAGGCACTTGTAGAACTTGGTGGCTATGACTAAATCATAGGAAAAGAGGGGACGTTTGAATTCATGTATTGTGTTTCATTTCTCTGACCAAGGCTCAGAATGTATCATTGCTTTGGTCTTCATGACGGGATTGAACAAAATTGTTCTGCATTCAGATATTTGAAAGTACATCATGTAGAAAGAGCAGATGAAGTATAGCTACAAAGGGCAGAGGCTAGGCTGAACTTTCTAACAACTAGAGCTATCCAACAAGATTTACTTAGAATGGATTTCTTTGAAAAATAATGAGCTCTCCATCACCAGAGAAGCTTAATGATCAGTTGTTAGTGATGCTGTGCAAGGGATTCTGGTACTGGTTGGAAGCTTTGCATAGGTCATAGGATTTAGCACTGGAAGAGGCTCTTTGAAGTCATCTTGTTCAATCCCTCGTTGTACAGATGAGCAAACAGAGTCCCAAGCGACTTGTCAGGGTCACACTGGTACTAAATAGCAGGGTCAGGGTATGAACTCAGGATCTCTAACTGAGATCCCATGGTTTTTGCTTCTGTACCACAAGGCCTCTGTGGTATAAGTCCCAATGGCATATCCTGCCCGAGACTGTGTTGGCAACAGTCTTGTCTTGCCCATGTGTCTACTAGCAAACATGAGAATCCTCTGATAAGACATACAATAGCTTTGTCAGGGAGAATCGAGGCCTTTTGGAGCAGTAATTTGTAAATGCAGCTTACGGATTCCTTAAGGGTTACTTTCAGCAGCATATGTGGGAATGAAGTCACAGATGGATAGTATTGAAGACAGAGACAGCTTTGAGGCTTGATGACTCTCTTATTGGTTCCATTTCATTAGGTATTGTACTCCTCGACACCAAGACTTTGAAGATCTGGAGCGTAAATACTGGAAGAACCTGACTTTTGTATCACCAATTTATGGAGCTGATATCAGTGGTTCTTTATATGATGCAGTAAGTGTGTTGTATAAATCATTCCCAGTGTCTAGAGCCACTGAACAGATAAACTTTGTTTTAAGATAGGTTCCCAACTGGTCAGTTAGAAATTATTGGCTTATGTCCAGGTTATACCATCGCTCAGTAGCTGGTGTAGGTCCCTCCTGTCCCTCCTTACCCCTCCTTGAGAGAGAAGGCTAATTTCTACAATCTCTCCACTTAAAAAATAAAAAAAATTCCCCAGTTAACAGGCATTTATGCTACACCTTCATTCAGTCACCTCTCTGTTAGTAGGTGGGGCAGTGTGTCTCCTTGTCATCCTCTGGAATTATGTTTGGTGCCAGGTACTGTGCTAAGTGCTGGGGATAGCATATGAAAAGACAGAGTCGGCCATCAAGGAGCTTACAATCTAACATGGGAGACAGCATAGAAAAGGAAGCTGAAGGGATTAGAAGGGAGAGGTACCAATTGGCAGGAAGGACAGGATGATGAAGTCTAAGGGAGTATAGCCAGATAGGAAATAGCCTGGGTGCTGTCCTTAAATGGTGGTTCTGGGAGAGTTCTCCATTTCTATTCACCCTCTCCATTCAGCGGGAAGGGTTCCAGGGGAAGAGGGTAGTGATGAAGTGCAGTCCTAGCGCTGATATGATCTTGCAGAATAAAGAAGTTCTAGGGCATGATGAGAAGTGCAGTGCAGAAATGGGAAAAAAATGCAGCAAATATCCATTAAATGCATACTTATGTGGAGAACGTTCTGCTGCTTCCAGGAGACAGATTTAAGTTACTGTAAGACATAGTTCCTGCTCTCAGCGAGCTTATGGTTTAATTAGGAGAAGGGGCTAAGATGCCAACACAAAGCTATAGTATAGAACTGTACACAGTGAGTGCACTAAGAAGGTATTAACAGTGCTGAGTGAGACTAAAGGGGCACATGGGAATGAAGAAAGGCTTCTCTAAGGTGATATTTTAGTTGCATGTTAAAGGTGGGAATTTAGAGAGAAGACATCTCACGCACACAACACTGATCAAAGGCATGGAGGAGGAAAAGAGCACAGAATTGTTCAGTGTGACTAAATTATTGAATGATGAGGGCAGGTGGTATGAAGTAAGGCTGGAATATTTGAGTGTTGCAGGTTGTAGTGGCCCTTAAACTATTTAACTGTATTCTGAAGGTAGTAGTAGTAGGGAGTCACTGGAGATTTTTCAGCAGAGTGGTGACATAATTAGATTTATTCTTTCTGTGAGAGTGATGGATTGTAGAATAGGGGAGGTAGAACTGGCTACTCTAGTATCGTAGGTATGAGGTTTTATAAGAGCATTATTGCTGTAAGAATGGAGAGGAAGTGATTTTCCCTACCCCGGCTGGTTTGCATACCTATACCTATACTAAAAAGCACACATAGTGGAAGTTTGAGGGAGCTAAGGCAATGGGGACCTATGCCTTTGAGTCAGATTCGTCGTTTTAAAAAATTATTATTTATTTTTAACATTAATTTGAAAATTTTTTGAGTTCCAAATTCTCTCCTCCAACCCTTCCCCCACCCATTGAGAAGGGCAAGTTATAAGATATCAATCATAGACGTGAAATAATGTAAAACATTTCCATATTAGTCATGTTGTTAAAAAAAATTTTCAACATTGAATTCTCTGAAGTTGTCTTACATCATTGTCTTGATCAGAATAGCTAAGTCCAGCTGATCACTGTTACTGTATTGTTGTTACTGTGTACAATGTTCTTCTGGTTTTCTTCACATCATTTTGCATTAATTTGTATAAGTTTATCCAGGTTTTTCTGAAACTGTCTCCTTCATCATTTCTTACAGCACAGTAGTATTCCATCATAACTTGTTCAGCTGTTCCCCAGCTGGTCATTCCCTCATTTTCCAATTCTTTGCTACCACAGAAAGAGCTGCTATAAATATTTTTGTGCATATAGGTCCTTTTCTCTTTTATTCGATGCCTTTGGGATATAGACCTAGTAGCGGTATCTTTGGGCCAAAGGCTATGCACAGTTTTATAGTTCTTTGGGCATAGTTCCAAACTGATTTCCAGAATGATTGGACCAATTGCCAGCTCCACCAGCAGTGCATTAGTGTCCCTGTTTTTTCACATCCCTTCTAGCATTTGTCATTTTCCTTTTCTCCTGCTTTTCATCCCCATTTTGCTTTGCTTTGCAGGCAGGCAGCTTACTTTATTGGAGAAGCATTGAAGCCCACCATTAAAAACCATTTTTTGAATGTTTGAGTTGGTGATGTAGAGAATGTTTGTTGTTGTTGAGTTGTTTCAGTTGTGTCTGACTCATTGTGACGTCATTTGGGGTTTTCTTGGCAAAGATTCTGGAGTGGTTTGCTGTTTCCTTCTCCAGATGAGGAAACTGCGGCAAACAGGGTAAAATGGCTTGCCCAGGGTCACTCAGGTAGTAAGTGTCTAAGGCCAGATTTGAACTCAGGAAGATGATTGTTCCTCACTCCAGGCTGGCGCTGTATCCACGGTAGTGGACATAGTTCTAATAATAATAGATTGAATTTGTATAGTTATGGTTCTTGAAGTTATTTTACAAGATCTCATTTGATCCTGTGAGATGGAGAGGACAAGTCTAATCATCACTATTTTACAGATGAGAAATCTTCTCGGAGAGGAGGGAAGAGCCAAGACAGCAGTTAGAGCCCATGTAACAAGGGGCTTGTTCTAGACTTGAGTGCTCTTAGCTCAGCTCTGCCCCCTGGTTTGGTTAAATCCCTTCTCTGGTTCTCAGTGCCTTCAGAAAAGGAAGACATTAAAATAGCTAATCTCTTAGGTGATAAAAGTTTGTGGCTGTTTTCTCAGCAGTCCAAAGTTAAGGCTTGCTATGAACACAATATTATTATTTCTCAATAGTAAAAGTAATAATTCATGAGTTATGTGCTTATTTGCCAAGCACTTTCTTCACACTTAGTTGGGGGTCAGGGGGTAGGGGTTTAGAAACCTCATGGTTTTCTCAGGTCCTTCTTGGAAAAGGGTCTAAACACATGTGTCTACTGGTAGCACAGAGGAAAACTAACTTTTGGCAACCTGGTTATCGGGATTTGAGATAAAAAATTTCACTTTACTTTTAAAGTAAAATTTTTTCAAGGGATGAATATACTTTTCTGCTAATTCAGTTTACTTTTCAGTTCAACTAATATTTAATTGTCTTCTATGTGCATAGCGTATACAAAGTTAAGATAAGACAAGGTCCCTGTCTTGAAGCTCACAATAAGCTTTTTAGAAGGCAAAAATGAATGCAGGTGTTTGTGGCCCGTGGGGCTTTGTGTGTAGAGAGTATGCTAGGCTGTGGGCCACAGTGAGTATGAGACCCTCCCTCTGTGGCTTCTGTGTGCTTTTCTTATCTGTGGAGGCTTACACATCCCAGGACTAAACTAGGTCTTTTTGTTTGTGTTAGATTTCCAACCATTCTGAAGCCATTCTTCTATTTCAAGAGAATCAATTATGTTATTAAGCAATTAGAGTGCTGTTGTATGCAACAGATGAATGTACAGAGCGAACACTTGGGGTGTAAGAAGGAACAAGTTCTGTATGTTTAAACATGTTTATAAAAAGTTTAAAAAAGGATACCAAATTTCTGATCCATAGTTTGGCCTAAGTTTATTACAGAAGTACAGACAAGGTGATTATCAGGTGAGATCAAAGGGGAAGATCTTGATTACTCAGAGGGATCCTCTGGGATATGGCGGCATTCAAGGTGAGCTTTCACACAAAGGATTCATAACCTATTGGTATCAGTGACTTTGTTCTTTAAAGTATTTTGATAACTATTTCAAGATATATCCTGTGTATTTTATTTTATATATTTAAAAATACTTTAAAAACATCATGGGGTGAGGGGAGTGAGGTGACCCAGGCTTTGCTAGCCTTCTAGCAGGTACCATGACACAAAGAAGGTGCTGAACTTCTGCTTTAAAAGATAGATGGGAGGTTATTCCGGGCAAGGGGAGAGCATGAGCAAAGGGATGCAAAGTGTTTGGGGGACAGAGATTTGTACCTTTTGGAGCTTGGAGCACAGGAAGTAGAGTAATAGGAGATAAGGTTGGAAAGAGGCGAGGAGGGGCTTGTGGAATGTTTTGAGTAGTAGGCAGAGGACTTTGAGCTTGGCTCTGTAGGTAATAGTGAACCACTAAATTTTTAGAGTCAAGACATTCTACAGGATTCGTGCAGAAGATGGTGTTGGCAGAAGTATGGAAGGGAGATTGTGAGGGGTCAGTGGTTGAAGCGAGAAGACTTGTAAGGTTATTGCTGTTTTCTAGCTGGACAGTCATCGGCATCTTTACTAGGCTGGTGGTAATGACTCAGTGACCTCTGAGGGCCCTTCTAGCTCTAGAGCTCTAATGCTGGGATTCTCCAAAAGAAAATAGTGCAGAGGAAAGGGAGGTGAGAAACATGGTGCAGAGAGAATATGCAGGACATGGTGTTTAATTGCTGAGGTAAAGAATTAGAAAGAGGGGAGGATCAAAGGTAACTTCAGTATTTCATCTGCATGGGAGTTGCTCTTAGTTTAGGGGTGCAGGCTCCTGTGATGTGGAGAGGGTTCACTTTTCTTGAGGAAAGCCCTTTGAAGTGAAACTTGGGAGGTAGAATATTTTTTTTTTAAATTAATTAATTTTTAGTTTTCAACATTCACTTCCATAAGATTTTGAGTTCCAAATTCCCCCCCTTCCCCCTCCCCAAATGGCATGTCATCTGATATAGGCTCTGCATATACATTCATATTAAACATATTTTCACATTAGTCTTGTTGTGAAGAAGAATTAGAACGGGAGGAACCATGAGGAAGAAGGAAAAAACAAAAAAAAAAGAGAGCAAATAGTCTGCTTCGATCTGCATTCATATTCCAAAGTTCTTTTTCTGGATGTGGACAGCATTTTCCATCATGAGTCTTTTGGAGTTGTCTTAGATCCCTGCCTTGCTGAGAAGAGCTAAGTCCATCAACGTTAGTCATCACATGATGTTGCTGTTGTGGGAGGTAGAATATTGAGTCATCTCACTTTTCCATATTGTATTATCTCAGTAAAATGGAGATCCTGGCTGATGTTTGCATTGCAAGAATGGCATGAGGCTGAGTACTGAGAGTTTTGGAACAAAGATTCTCCCCATTCAGCCCTAGCAGAACACCTTAATTAACCACCCCCCCCCCTTTTTTTTTTTTTGCAGTATAACTTTCATTTTGTAAGGAATTATAGTGTGTTTCATTCCTTTAAGAAAACAAACTTTTATGTCTTTTGTTATTAGTGTAAGGCTTATCATGCATTAGTCCCCTTCGTGCACTTCATGGTTCATCTAAACTGACTGTCTTGTTTTCCCTTACATACAACATTTCTTCTCTTGTTACTTTGACTTTTGTACTAACTATCCATGCCTAGAATCTAGACCCTCTGCTTCACAGAATCCCTCCTTTCCTTTAAAACACAGTGAAAACGTCACCTGCTTTATGAAACCTCTCTTGATTTGCCACACTTGTAGTGCTTTCCCTTCCAAACTACCTTGTATTTAATTATGGTTTGTTGAGTTGGTGACATTTCCATCTAGTTGTCTTATAGTCAGTCAAGGTCAGCATGTTCAAAACAGAACTCTGTCCCTCCTCCAAACTTCCCTATGTCTGCGGAATGTATCATCTTTCCAGTTAACCATGTTGGCACCCTCAGAGTCATCCTTAGAACTTCTTACTCTTGGAACTTCTTTTCAGTTCTCCTTCCATGATATTTCTTCCATCTGTCTCCTCTCTACTCATTGTTCAGATCCTCATCACCTTTTGCCTAGACTGCAGGGGCGGGGAACCAGCAGCCTTGAGGCCACATGTGGCCTTCTAGGTCCTCAAGTGCAGCCCTTTGACTGAATCCAAACTTCACAGAACAGACCCCCTTAATGAAGGATTTGTTCTGTAAAACTTGGACTCAGTCAAAAGGCCACGCCGAAGGACCTAGAAGGCTACTTGTGGCTTCAAGGCTGCTGATTACCTACCCCTGGCCTAGAGAATGACAATAACTTCCCAATTGGTTTCCCCACACAAATCCATTTTTAAAAACATTTTTATTTAAAGTTTTGAGTTCCAAATTCTATCCTTCTCTTCCCCCTCCCTGAGATGTTAAGTAATCAGATACAGGTTATACATGTACAGTTATGTGAAACATTTCCATATCAGTCATTTTGTACAAGAAGACTCGAATAAAAGAAAAATGAAAGAAAGAAAGTGAAAGATAATATGTTTCAGTCTGTATTCAAACAATATCACTTCTTTCTCTGGAGGCAGATAGTATGATACTTCATCACTAGTCCTTTGGGATTGTCTTGTATTGCTGAGAATAGCTAAGTCATTCACAGTTCTTTATCAAACAGTATTGCTGTTACTCTGTACAATGTTTTCCTGGTTCTGTTCATTTCACTATGCATCAGCTCATGTAAGTATTTCCAGGTTTTTCTGAAATCATCCTACTTATCATTTTATATAGCACAGTAATATTCTGTCACAATCATATGCCACATCTTATTCAGCCATTCCCCAGTTGATGGGCTTCTCTTCAATTTCCAATTCTTAGCCACCACAAAAACAGCTGCTATATTTTTGTATAAATAGGGCCCCTTTGCCCTTTTTTGGATATCCTTGGGATATAGACCTAATAGTGGTATTGCTAGATCAAAGGGTATGAGCAGTTTTATAGCCCTTTGGTCATAGTTCCAAATTGCTCTCCACAATGGTAGGATCAGTTCACAACTCTACCAACATACACTGATCCATTCTTGATAGAGTTGCTAAAGTAATCCTTCTAAGGTACAGTGCTCAAGAAGTTTCAGTGGACTCCCTGGTTTTTTTTTTTTTTTCAGTTTTTTTTTTTGTATTTTGTATTTTGTATTTTTTCTATTGTTCTACTTTTCAGTCATGTCTGACTCTTCCTGAACCTATTTGGTGTTTTCTTGTCAAAGATACTGGAGTGGTTTGCTATTTCCTTCTTCAGCTCATTTTATAAATGAGGGAACTTAGGCAAACGGTTAAATGACTTGCTACTACTTGCTAGGGTCACAGAGCTAGTAAGTATCTCAGGCCAGATTTGAACTTAGGAAGATGAGTCTTCCTCAATCTAGGTCAGGCATTCTATCCACAGTGCCACTTAGCTGCCCTAGGATAAAATGCTTGCTCTTCAGCGTAGTTCTTAAAGCCTGACTACAGTTTACTTCCAAGGCTTACTTCCCTTCTGCTCCTTTCTCACATGCACACCCTGTGTTTCACCAAATTAACCCACTTCACTGTTCCTTGAGCTAGGAATCCCATCTCCTCCCCCATTTTCACAAGCATTCCCCATGTTTGGAATTCATTCTATCCTCACCTCTGCCATTTGGAATTCTTGGCCCCCTTTAAGGGCTGTCTGATCTCAGTTGTCGTCTCTTGTAAAATGTCTTTTCTCATCCCTCTTTCCTCCAATTCTCTTGTATTTGATTATGTGTGTGTTACATGGAGGTTGTGTGATGATAGAGGGCTGTGCTTGGTGTCAAGACAAATCAGCAAGGGTTTAGGAAGCACTTTCTATGAACCAGCCATGGGTTGTACTAAGCTGGGGAATATAGATACATGCAGAAAGAAAGGCATTCCTTACTCTTAGGGAACTTGAATTTTAGTAGCAGAAGAGAGTACATCTAGGGAAGGGGAAAAAGAGTTTGAGGGAGACAGTGGGAGGAAGTCCAGAGGACCTACAGGGTAGCCCTGAGAAGGAATGAAAGTGTGGGTGGCATCTGGGGAAGGCGCTGCAGGAACCTGTATCTCCAGGGTGATGAGGTTACTACGGCATGGTGGGGGAGGCCTGGAGAGTCAAAACCTGGGTTTCAGTCCTGCCTCTGGCAATATTTTCATGAACCTGGACAAATCACTAAACTCTCTACCTCGGGCAATTCCCAAGATTTATCCGATAAGTTATAGGCTTTCCTGTGGAGGGAGCTAGCAGAATTATAGGTTCCAAATGTTCTATGCCCTTATGTGCCCTCCCCAGTAGAATAAAAGTTCCACACTGGCAGAGTTTGCTGCTCGTTTTTGTCTTTTTATTCTCAGGCCTAGCACATTGCTATGCACGTAATAGGGGCCTGGAAAATGCTTGTGGAATATTGACCCTCTGTGGGGGAATCTCAGTGGCATGGGGAGAGCCATATAATTGGCATTGAAATAAATAGTTGGAAGTGATCTACAAATGATGAAACATATTGAACATGACTTCATGTGATGCTAGGCTGGATGAGATGTATGTGGGCTTGTAATTGATAGGCTCCTGCATTAGATTTGCTACTTCCTTCAATTGCCTTTTCCATAATTTAGGGTGTTATCATTGTATACCTAGCACCGTTGAATCCTTAAGTCAGTTGCAGGCCACCTAGCATCTGAGGGAATGAACAATAGATGTTGCAAAGGTAGAGTCGACAGGATTTCTTAACTGAGTACAATCAAAAGTCAAAGGGAATGATTTTGATGGTCTGCCCTTTCTTTAGGATGTCGAGGAGTGGAATATTGGGAATTTGAACACCCTTTTGGACATGGTGGAACATGAATGTGGGATTATCATAGAAGGCGTGAACACTCCCTACCTGTACTTTGGGATGTGGAAAACCACCTTTGCTTGGCACACAGAAGACATGGATCTCTACAGTATCAATTACCTGCACTTTGGGGAGCCCAAATCTTGGTGAGTGAATTAAATCTTGCATTGGTCCAGACCCAACTTCAGGAGGAGTCCTGCCATTGGTAAATAAGGAGATTAAAGTTGAGTTATATGTTCATGTCTGATCGAACAATTATCAGTCAGGGTGGGGGAGGAGTGCTAAGAATGTAATCCCTTGGATGGAGGAAAGAGGAGATGGGAAATGGCTGCTTACCCTGCTCCCCTCCTTGATGTGCATCCCCAGAGCAGGGATTTGGATCAGGTAAGGCTTTGCTTGTTTCTTATGGAGGAGCCCCACTGAGAGAGAGAGAGAGAGAGAGAGAGAGAGAGAGTAGTATTTTTGGAAGAGAGCTAAAGGAAAGCTATCTCTTATCCAGCTTTTTTTGTTTATGATTTGTCAGTAGAAATCTTTATAAGATGTGTAACATATTTCCCTATCTTATTAAATAAAATATACTGAGCATAGTTCATTATGAAATTAAGTTATTACACTGTTATAAGACAGAGTTGTCCTCAGTGGCTATTGAGAGTATGTATTCACTGCTATATAACCTTGTATGTCTAAACTTTTCCTGCCTCACCACCTTTTTTCCCTCACCTCACTTCCTTGACTTCCTTTTTCTGACAAGTTTTTGCCACTGTGTTCAAAGCTGATGTTTTAACCTCATTGGTCCCTAAGCTCATCTTATACATGGTTCTAGAATGATATGCTGTGGATGATGGCCTGAGGATGGCTTTGTGTTTTAAAAGCCATTTTCTCCTCCTCGGTGTGTGGAGGGCATTGTCCATAAATTCTGAGAAACCTCTAGCATAAGATTTCTCAGCTTTTCCGTTTTGAGGACTATATTCTCAGCATCTAGCTTCATTTGCAGTTCAAATGTGCAGATACACTCCCTTATGTTTCTCACTAGTTTTTATTTATTATTTTGTCTTCATGGCTTTTGATTTTGTTGCCTTTCTATAAGCAGCTTTCAAGGTTTTTATTGTTGTTACTACTTGGAGGGAAAAAGTAAAAAGTTTCAGTCTTCTTTAATAAATTTTGCCATATGGTTCATGGGAACATATGATTTGGAAATCAAGAGGATCTTAGAGATGTTCTGTCCAGTCGTTTCATTTTATAGATGCAAAATATTAGGCCTGTAGAGTTTATGTGAATTTGAGTTAATGCAGATAGTAAGTGGCAAAGTGCGGACTTGAACCCGTGTCCATTGGCATCATCTGAAGCCAGTGTGTTCTGTAGGAATGATGCTAATAAGATAAACATAGCCAGACAGATGGCTTGTCTACAACTAGACAAATGACTTGTTAGGTTACTATTCCCCATCCCACTTTATCAGAGGCACTAGTGGTAGTAGTGGAAATGATGCTGTTTCAGGTCCCAGCCCAGCCACCTCCATGATCCTTCTCCCCAGTCCATTAATTGGAATACCATTTGTGTTACCTACTTACAATTTAGATAATGTGATTGAAGCATTTTGTCATTCTGTAAATGGCTGTGGAACTCTGAGCCATTTTTTTTTTAATTTTTATTTTTAATTTACAACACACAATTCTACATAATTTTGAGTTCCAGATTTTCTCCCCTCCCTCCCCAAGACGGCATGGAATCTCATATAACTACCACGAATAACTTCGCATTGAATTAATTTATACACTAGTCAAGTTGTGGAGAAGAATTATGACCAATGGAATGAATCATGAGAAAGAAGAAACAGAACCAAAAAAAAGACAACAACCCAAAAACAAAAACAAAGGAGAAGAAAAAAAAAGGGGGGAGAAAAAGGCGAGCATGAAGTGGGCCTCAATCTGCATTCATACTTCATAGTTCTTTCTCTGGATGTAGATAGCATTCTCCATCGTGAGTCCTTTGGAGTTGTCTTTGTACCTTGTGTTGCTGAGAAGAGCGAAGTCTGTCAGGGTTGGTCCTCACAGAATCCACATATCTGTGGTTGTGTATAATGTTCTCCTGGCTCTGCTCCGCTCACTCAGCATTATGTCGTGTAGGTCTTTCCAGGTTGTTATGAACTTCGTATCATCCCCATTTCTTATGGCACAATAGTATTCCATCACCTTCATATACCACAGCTTGTTCAGCCATTCCCCAATTGATGGGCATCCCTTTGATTTCCAATTCTTAGCTACCACAAAAAGACCCGCTATAAATATTTTTGTACATATGGGTCCTTTTCCCGCTTGTATGATTTCTTTGGGATACAACCCAAGAAGTGGTATTGCTGGGTCAAAGGGTATGAACATTTTTATAGCCCTTTGGGCGTAGTTCCAAATTGCTCTCAAATGGCTGGATCATCTCACAACTCCACCAGCAATGTAACAATGTTCCAATTTTCCCACATCCTCTCCAGCATTTATCATTTTCCTGTTTTGTTATTTTAGCCAATCTGACAGGAGAGTTATGGTATCTAAGAGTTGTTTTGATTTGCATTTCTCTAATCAGTAGTGATTTAAAGCATTTTTTTCATATGCCTGTAGATATCTTTAATTTCTTCCTCTGAAAACTGCCTGTTCATATCCTTTGACCATTTCTCAATTGGAGAATGGCTTGTATTCCTATATATTTGGCTCAGTTCCCTGTATATTTTAGAAATGAGGCCTTTATCAGAGATACTAGTTGTAAAGATTTTCTCCCAATTTTCTGCTTCCCTCCTAATTTTTGTTGCATTGGCATAGGATAGGAACACAAGATGGAGAAGTCAATAACTGTAGCAATCTACTCTTTGATAAACCCAAAGAGGTCAGCTTCTGGGCTAATAATTCACTATTTCACAAAAACTGTTGGGAAAATTGGAAAATGGTAGGGCAGAAACTGGGCATAGACCAATATCTTACACCATATACCAAAATAAAGTCAAAATGGGTTCATGATTTAGGAGTAAAGGCTGATACTATAAGTAATTTGGTAGAGCAAGGAATAGTTTACTTATCAGATTTACGGAAAAGAAAAGAAATCATGACCCAACAAGAGAGAGAGCATTACAAAATGCAAAATGGATAATTTTGATTATATTAAATTGAAATGTTTTTGTACTCTGAGCCATTTTTACTGTTACTGCCCCCTCCAGTCAGAAAAATTAATCCATAGGTTTTATAGGTGACTATGTCAGAAGTAGTAGTAGTTAACTGCTGCTCCAGAACTTGTTCCTCTTTGGGAAGGGTGTGTGTATCTGAAAATTAACATTTATTAGGGGGGTGGGGACAATGGGGGCAGGAAAATGAGGATGAATGTAAATGCTGTGTCTAGAACAGGTGTTCTACCCCGGCTTATCATTATTGTTGTTGCATGAAAATAGTAGCTGAAACGTCGCCATCAGAATGTGGATTTGGTAGCCTGTTGCTAGTAGGGGCTGTATCACCATCTTTTGACAAATATAGTTTTCCTAGCAGGGAGGATCTTAAGAAATTTTGTCATCTTGTATTAGTTCATTCAGTATGTTAAGAGCCTACTGTATACATTGGATTATTGTGCTCGGCTCTACAGAGAGATAAAAAGTTCTTATCAGACAGGATCGTTACCCTCAGGGTTGATACAGCACAAACATGGTAAATTCACAAGAAGTTCAAACTATGTCCTATGGTGGTAGATGTGGATAGTTAGTTATTATTGGCTGAAATGGCATTTGGATTCAGGCATGAAGTCATTATGCACTTCTTAAGCACTTATTTTGTGCTGGGCTCTGTCTTTAAGGGCTGGGAATACAAATCTGAACAGAAGACAGAGGAGCTTAAATTCGCAATAAATAACACATAAAAGGAAGCTGAAAAGCTAGCTGAAGATTCAGGGGTTTGGTGGGGGAGGGGAAGATGATGTGGTGGTGGAGAGTCAGGATTGGAGGCCAGAGAGAGGTGAAGAAGGAAGACGTGGCTGGCCTGGGCCCTTTTTCTGACACTTAGCTTTAAAGGGAGGTTCTGCTAGGATCAGATCAGATCAGAAGAAGAGGGCACAGGAGCAGAGGGAACTTTTAGGGTGAGAAAACTTTAAAAATTGGAAAGGAAAAGTGTTCCAGGCATAGGGAACAACATGAATAAAGGTATAGAGGTGGGAGAGCTCATGTTGGGGAGCGGGGTTCAGTTTGTCTGGCGAATAGTGTATGTAGAAAAGGGAGGAAGAGGAGAAGAAGCTAGAAAGGGGGGAAAGGAAGGGAATAAGCACCTATTATGTACAAAGCACTTTAAAGATGTTCTCTCATTTGATCCTCACAACAACCCTGAAGGAAGTGCCGTTATTATCCCCATTTTACCAGTTGAGGAAACAGGCAGGCATAAGTTAAATTCTTAAACCCCATATGGGGTCTCAACCCAGAGTTTAAGAAGCACTGAAGGGGTCACAAGTGGGAAAAGTTGAAGAAGCCCTGGATGCCATGCCAGGGTCATACTGCTAGACAGTTTGGGAGATCTTCCATTCTTTGCCCCACTATAGATACTGCTGTTGCAACAATGAATACCCATGCTTTCAGATTGTGTAAGACATTGAATGTCAGACAAAGCTCTCTTTAATTTGGCATCAGTCTGGAGGGAAGTGGGATGGTAGGTCAGGGAGATGTCTATAAAAAGTCCTTGGCCTTTCAGCTCTTAGTCTGCAAACAACTCAGGTGGAGATGCATATAGGCCCTGCCACAATGCTGCATAGCTTCTCATACATGAAAAAACTGTCCTGGAATGAGAAAACACAGATATTTGGAGAATCTGCCTGTAGAACCAGCCATCCCTACAAACCTCACAGAAGTGCATATTATTCCTTAGCCAACAAGCTTGGTTGGTGTTTTTCGGGCTAGCCTCCAGATGATGTCTTTTTTTTTCTCCTACTAATGTGCTTTCATTGCCTTCCTTTTACTCCACTGTATTGACACTTTATCTCCCCTTCTTTTGTTTTAATCTTTCTTCCTTATCATTTCCTTTCCCTCTGTTTCCCTTCCTCCATGTTCCCAGTTCTGTGACCTTTCCAGGCATTCATTTTGTCCTTGCTGGTTGTGCTGCTACCTTCTGTAAGAGATACATGTAGTAGATGTTGTCAGTTGTCAGGGTCCCCACAGCTTCTAACGTGGACATGCCAAAGAGATTAGAAAAGGGTTCAGATGATGTCAGATTTTGTGAAATAGTAATCATCTATGTCATTTATTGACCTTAAGTTGTTGGCAAGTAGGTTAATGCACAAGACATATAAAACATAAGGAGGGAATTGTTTTCCTTGGCTCTCTTGATCTCTGTCTTAAGACAGTTGTCTCTTCAGCAACCTTACAGATGTCATTTTAGGAATATTACCATCCCAAAAGTTTCTGTACTTCCTACTTTCAGGCAGGTATAGGCAGCTTGGGGAGGGTTGAGAGGCTAATGTCCTCATTAGGGCTATTGACGCTATGACACTGCTTTCCTTCTTTTAAACTCAACTGACCTGTCTCCTTGATTGTATAACAACAGCATCCTGGGTAGGGAAGTTTGGTGGCCAGTTTAGAGTGATTGAGTTTGACCATTAGTCTCAAAATGTAACATCTGTACATAGGAATGCCACCTTATCAACTGGTAGATAAATCCAATTAATCCTTGTTCTTTATCTGATTTCATAACATTGAAGAAGTTTTGTGCTTTCCTGTTTTCCCTGCTATAAAATGAACAGAATAATATTTATATAACACTTCAGAGTTATTAGGAGAAAAGTGCCATGAAGCTAATTTGATAGCATTGATTTTGTAGAATCTCATGGAAAAGAATCATAAAGACAGTGGTAGCATGGCGATGGAAGCTAGATTCTGACGTTGGCCCTAACATCAGAAGTGATGTGTGACTTGGGGCTTGGTTTCTCCTATAAATTTAGAGATTTAGACTAAATAGTGATGGCAATAGACTACTTTATTTGCATAGTGCTAAGTCCACAAAATGTTTTCCTCACAACACTCCAATGAGGACAGATATTATCCTTATTTTACATGGGAAGGGACTGAAGACCTGGGGGAGGGTACTTTGATGTAAGGAGCAGAGCTGAAGTTCTTTAGACTCCTTACAACCTCAGAGGAGTTCTCTTCATAGCATTTCTGACAGTGGCCTTTGCTTGAATTCCCAAGGCAGCCCATTTCACTTGTGGATAACTTTAATGACTAGTTTTTCCTTATATCAAATTGAAGCGTGCTCCCTTTGCTCCTAATTTTTTCCTCTGGGAACGAGAAGAACAAGTTTCTTCCCATTTCTACTTGAGAGATGTTTAAATATGTGAGGAAGTCTACCATATCCCTTCCACCCAAAGGCCTCTTTTCTAGGCTAAATATCCCAGGCTCTTTAAACAGAACCTCATATGGCATGATCCTAAGGTCCATCACAATACTGGTTGCCCTCTTTTGGATGATCTGCAGCTTTATATCTAAAAATGTTTCTGTCAGAACTGAATATAGTACTTCAAATGTGATCTCACCTCAGGTACATTTCAGTGAGACAATCTCTCTGTTGCTTGACAGGATGTCTCTCAGTGTAGCCTTAGTTCTCATTATCTCTTTTGGCTGCCACATCACACAGTTGACTCATTTAGTTTCTTGTAGTCCACTAAAACCCTGAGGTCTTTTTCAGAATTGCTGATTAGCCATACTGGCTCTCCTTCCTTCCCATATTTTACTTGTGAAATAAAAAAAAAAAACAAACTTTACATTTATCCCTGTTATCTTTCATCTTTGCTTGTACCCAGTGTTTAGGCTCCTGAATCATGCAACATTAGCAATCCCTGCCAGATTTGTGGCATTTTTAAGTTTCATAAGTATCATCTGTGCCTTTTGTCCAAGTTATTAATAAAAATACTAAGCAATGCAGAGCCAAAGACAACCTTGAAGCACTCCATTAGAAACCACCTTTTGCATTGACCCATTGACTCCTGTTTGGGTCTAGTCAGTCAGTTACAAATCTACCAGTTCTCTCTTCTAATCCATTTATTTCTATCTTGTCTACAATCAGAGAGACTGTCAAATGCCCTGCCCAAACTTAAGTCATATTATTGCATTTATTCCAGGGTACTTGATAACCTAAAATGCTGCCATTCCCTTGAATTGTCTCTTCCAGCTTCAGCATGCACCTTGAGATTGTTTATCGGTTGAACATGTAAAGTTTTTCAGTGAGAAACATTTTTTTTAGGTATCTTCCCTTCATCTTCAACTCACCCTGTGTCCTCGAGCTCGCTCGCGCTCTCTCTCTCTCTCTCTCTCTCTCTCTCTCTCTCTCTCTCTCTCTCTCTCTCTCCCCCCCCCCCTCTCCCTCTCTCCCCCTCCCTCTCTCCACATACATATATACATACATACACATTCACATTCACATATATATATATATATATTCCCTTCAGCTACCCTAATACTGAGGTCTCATGAATTAGACATGTCATCTTTCCATGTAGGAATGTAAACAAAACAGGAGAAACTTTTTTTTTTTTTAATAACAGAAGGTACCAAATGAATAGGCCCTGCTTGATTCTGGGTGCAGATGAGGCTTCGACTCCACTAGGTGGTGCCATGGGCCCACCACAAAAGCTTCTGAGACCTTGGTTCACACCAAGGAAGTACTGAAACATCCAATTTGGATTATTTTCTGGGTGATCACACTCTGCACAGGGTTTGTCTCTTGACCTTTGCTCCATCATCTCCATCACCATTATCTCTGTAACCTGAAGCCTTTGCAGAGAGGTTACTGGTATGTTTTTTCAAGGTCTTCAGGCTGGGAAAGTGGCTTTCATTCCTCATTGGGATCAAATGCTTCCATGCCGACTGAGTCAGTTTCATCTTATTGACAGTTATGTTTCCATTTATTGACAGGCAACTGTTTGACAAAATTTGATCATATGGAAAATTGTATCCTGTTTCCCATGTTTTATGGTGTGAGTTCTTGTCACCCAAATAAGAAAACGATATATTAAAAAAAATTAAATTTTGCTTTAAGATCCATATTCTTTTCTTCTGTCCATTTCCCTAGTTGAGAAAGCACTGTCTTCCCTTTTATGTACTCGGTGATTTAGCCATTCTGACCATCTGTTCCATCACAACCACCACTTCAGCTCTCATCTCTCTGCCTCTGTGCCTTTGTACTGGCTGCTGGGAGGCTCCCTGTCCCCCACTCCCCCACCTCCAGGGCCTTGAGTATATTCCCTCATTACCTATAAATCACACAATCTCTGGTTTGCTTCAAGACTCAGCTCAGGTACCACTTTCTGCATGAGACTTTTTTTAAGTCCCTTCCATCTGCAATACCTCCTTTTCCAAGATTACCTTATCATAAAGATATAATTATGCTTTGTTAGTGTTTTATAAGTACCTGTATATGTACATGTTCTCTCCCCAATTATAATGTAAGCTTCCTGAAGGCAGGTACCTTAAACACTTTTTCATTGTTTTAATAGTAGTTAAGAGAGCAGAAACACAAATCATGGGATTAGGGTAGAAACAATACCTAGCATAGTGCCTCTCCTGAGTACTTAGCACAGTGCCTACACATAGGTGATTAATAAATGCTTGACGATTGATTGCTCCTGTTTTCTTCTCTTGGATGTCAAGCAGAATAAGTCCAATCCCTCTTTCATGGAGCAGCCCTTCAAATATTTGAAGGTAGTTATCATGTCTCTCCTTCATCTATTTCTTTTTTAGGTTAAGTATCCTCATTTCCTTTAACCAGTCTGCATATGGCATGTCTCTAGTCTTTTCACCATCCTGATTATTTCCCCTGAACACTCTAGCTTTTCAGTGTCCTCTCTAAAATGAGGCATGTAGACCTGAGCACAAGATGGGGTATAGTTATCTCATGTCCTAGATAACTGTCTTTCAGGCTGAGATTGTGTTAACATTTTTTTGGCTGCTGTATCACATTTTTGAGCTTATAGTCCATTAATACCCCTGGCAGAAATGCTGTCTAGCCACACTTCCCAGTTAGAATGAACACGACAACCATATTTGAGTATTTGAAGGGCTGTTATATGGAAGCAATATAGTAGACTCGTTCTTGGCCTCAGATGACAGAGCTAGATACTATGGAGAAGTAGATTCAGGCTGGATACTAAGAAATACTTCCTAAAAATTGGAGTTGGCCAGAAGTGAAATGGGATCCCTCTGCAATCAGTGGGTTCTCTCCCTCATTACAGATCAGAAGCTTAGACTGGATGGCCACTTTTTGGGATTGTGTTGTAGGGGATAATTTCTGCTTATGTATTAGAGGAGATGACTTCTGAGGTCTCTTCCACCCCTGAAGTGGGTTAACTATCTGTATAGTATGAAGTGCAAACAGCTGGGAAGGATTCAAAGATGGGAAAGGAGTGGGGACTTTGGATGAGGGCCCTAGTATGAGTCTTACTCAATAGTTTTGGAGATTTAGGATCCCCATGCTCACAGCACTGAAACTAGAGAGAAACTAGAGAGCTTGAAAATACTGTGGCAGTGACTTCTGTTTTTGTTCTTATGTTCTATGCAGTGAAATTATTTTGGACCTGGAGGGGAAAAAAACATTGAAATTTATATAATGCCTCAACCAGCCACAATTTTAGGAGAGTTGTAGATTATCTGGAGTAGCACAGGAATTTCTAGAAATTCTTTTTGTTTTGGAGGGACTCAATTTCATCTTCTCCACCAGTGGGCTGCCCTGTAACACATATGGAAGTACCTGCTCAATTCTGCCCTAGACAGAATTATTGCCTAGTAACACCCAACTTCTCCCTCTCTGCCCCAGAGCCAACCTTCAACCTTCCTGCCAATTTTCCCTGCTCCCTTCTCCCTTTCTGCTGGCATCCAGATGGTGAACTGACCCCCACCCTCCCCATCGCTGCCACAGGGAACCTAGACTCCCTTCTTCACTCCAGCTCTCCATATACCCCTTCTTTCCTTCTCAAGGGCTAGTCCTGTTGTTTTGTAACAGCTTTGCCATCTGCCTTTAGCTGCATCCTTAGGACCCCCAGGCCTTTCTGTCTGCTTTGCATGAGACCTCTCCTGCTGTGGTATCTTCCCCAGTTAGTGAGTTTCTAGAGAGAGGTTGAGGGATTGTTTCTTGGTTTGGGGTTGGTTTTTTTTTTTTTTTTTGGTATCCACAGTACTTAGTGCTGTGAGTGACACAAAGTAAGTACTTAAATGCTTTTTTTCATTCATTCATTTAGTCATTCCTTTTGCGTAAAATAGGTAGATACAAATCATTTATGTTCAGCATTTTTGAAATGGCAACGAGGGTTGAAGTTTCAGAGATAAAAGATGAGAGAAAAAGGGTTAAGTATCACATATAAGAAAATTTAGCTTGTGTGTGAATTTGACTTATATGACTAGTTAGCCACAGTGAGGAGTGCCCTTTTTTAAATGAGGCCATATTCCCACTTGAGACTTGAAGAGCAAGGAGTATTAAACTGGAGAAGGGGTGAACTTGCAGACCTTTCTGAGTTGTAAAACCCCTGCTTTTGTTTTAATCACTTCTTGTTTCCAGTCCCAGATAGTCCCAGAATGTCCACCTTTTATTGAATCTTGTTCACCTTCATTCCAAAATGTATTCTGCTGCCCTCCCTTTCCCCCTCTCTGGCTATGGCTAGTCTTGCCTTGTAGCAAAGACAACAAACATTCACTAAAACCAGTGGACAGATCAATCCTGATAGACCTTCTCCTAAAAGTACTATGTAGTATAAATTAGATGTTTTTTCAAATTAACTTTTCTTGGCTAATTGTTTAAAGTTCTTTTGTGATAGCTCTTCAAGTTATTGGAGATATTTTGTCATGCCCCAAAATCAAGTTCTAAAATTGTAGGGTTTTTGAGGTATTTTGCCCAGGAAGATTCTTATAACATTCTCATTACTTTTCTTAGCAGAGAAGCATTGACAGCGATCTTGTCTTAGGAAAGAGCCACCTCAATGCACTGTTGCTATCTGCACGATGACAAAGAATAAGGTCTATAATAGTAAAAAATCCCCAGGTACCCTAAGTACTTCATTTTAGTTGTTAGTTTGAATTGACAGTGATATCTTTTCCAGGTCCTTCCTTGGTGACTAACAATTTTAAAATGGACTGGTTTTATTTCACCTCTATTTTGCTTGTCTTTATCTTCATTTTGGAACTTTCTGAAAAGTTCACCTTTCTGCCTGTGGTAGAATCAGGACATACTAGAACCTCTGAAGACCTTTCTTTCTTTTTCCGAGTATCCACCTGTGTGAGCCCTTTTGTCCTAGACTCAGCAGGCAATAACAACGCAAGGTAAAGAGTGTATACTGTTTGATTAGTGGTCAGTCTTGATTCTCACTATTAGACTCTTAAAATACTTTGGGTGGTACCTCTTTCTGTTCACATTGCCACTAACCTAGTGATAGGTCCAGATGTGGACAATTAAATACGTGATAATATTTTTTCTGCCTACCTTTCTAGGCTTATTATACATCATCCTTTTACTCACTGGTCTAGCTAGACTAGTCTTCTTGCTGTTCCTCACACGTCATTCCACCTCTGATTTCTGTGGCTTTGTATAATCCAGTCTCCCGTTCTTGGAATGCATTTCCCCATCTTCAGCCCTGCTTCTAGGAATTCCTAGTTTCCTTTGTCTGGCATCCAGAGGATTATATTTATTCAGCATTTATTAAGTGCCTGCTATATGTAAGATAGAGCTCTAAGCACTGGAGACAAAGACAAAAACAACAAAATGTCTTCATTTTACCAAGATTCCACCACTTAGCACAGTACATGGCACATAGTAGGAGATTAATAAATGTTTACTGCCTGATTGGGTAGGGACCATCAGAATTGGAAGCTATCCTGCCTTTTCACATTTATTTTAGAACTACTGTTCTCAGTGTTCCACCCAACCTGTACTACAATGTTTCCTTATACTCTGCTCTTTTATGTCTCTGTGTTTTTATTTCTTAACCTACTATATCTTTCCTTTCTCTCTTTACCTTTTTTAAAAACTTTCCATGAAGCCAGCACTTAATAAATCTTGGAAGAATTTAATTAAAACATACTAATAACACCTGTATTACAAAGGTTTCCTTTTTCTTACCTAGTAGGTAATGACCTTTCCCCCAGGTCTTTTAGTTCTTTGTTATGTTTTAAGTGCATTATTCTGCATTATAAGTATTTTTGTCTTAGCTCTGTCCTGAACCATAGAACAAGAATGCAGAATAGTATCTTGAAGTTAACGGATGGTTTTGAACTAAATGATTTACTTTGGGTGGTACCTGCCTACCTCAACTAAATCCTCGGTTCAGAGGGAAAAAGTTTTGTATCTGAACTCCTGCTCAGTACTAGCTTCATGACCCTGGCAAAGTCACTTCATCTCCTTGGGTCTCAGTTTTGTTATCTCTAAGAAGACTAGATGTCTAAGGTCCTTCCCAGCTCTAAAATCTGAGGAACATATAGTAACTGTGGCCTAATTTTATATTTGAGTAATGGATTTTGTATATAGCTTTCTTGTCCAAAGCTCTAGAAAGCTACTGGACTTTTCTGTCCTCATCCTTAACTTCACATTTATCATTTCCTACCCATCTCACCAGACAGGTCTTGCCTGTCTTTCCTGGTTGCTACCCCATATTTTCTCCATGCCACAATCTTGGCAGTGTAAAAGAGAAGAAACAAGGAATATAGCTTATCTACAAACTGGATGATAAGAAGCTTAATAATCCCAGGTAGAAGTTGTTGGGGGTAGGTGAATCTACCCTATCTAACTTTTAGAGTTTTTAAAAGTGATCCTCTGCTACTTTGCCTAGAAATGAGAAGTAACTAGGATTTAATTAGACTAACTACAGGTTGTTCAGAGAAAGGTGTTCTTCACTTCCTGGCAGTCTACCTTCTCCATTGCCTGAGTTACTGACAGATAAGAACATTTCCTTTGGCACAGTAGCTAGAACAACAGGGCCCTGGTCCAGTCTTGGGGTTAAGTTGCAGTGCATCCATAGCTGAGGCCCAGTTTTTTAGTGATAAAGCCAACTCTGGCATGAATTTCAGAAAAAGAGAATGTTGAGAGGTTAGGCCATGGGTTGGCAGAGCTTTTCCTGTTGAGCTTAGCTTGTTTATATAGATAACATTCCTTAGTGCAAAGGTAGATATGTTGTGACAAGATGTCAAGGTTGGTTTGATAGGCCCCTGATGTGCTGTTCCCTGGAGCGTGGGGCTTGGATGCACCAATCTCTTTAAGTCTCATTCTTTCTGTGTGACAGTTTGTATTAATGACTATCAGGCTTCCCTCTAAGAAGCATGGGATCTGTTCACTGGGAGTGAGCAGACCCTGTAATTGTACATTCATGGACTGGTTTGTTTTCCTCAGCTGGATGAAGCAAGCGATCAGCAGGGGGAGCTCTTGCACTTCCCAAATCAGCTTAGCCACCTAAGGTGGCTAATAATGAGAGTTTCTGTTTTTCTGGCTTTACTTCTGTGGAAATTTCCCAGCTTTCTTCATCCTTTTTATAGACTCTTTGGTCCTGGCAGTGATCATCTTAGAGGCACCTCAGGGAACAGCACAAGTGAGAAGAGTTATAAACTCTACTGTTTGGGGTTGTGCTGTGTCCGCTTCTAGCTAGAGGTCCCAAGCTCTCCTTTTTGGGGATCCTGCCACCTATTCTGCAGTAGCAGGTTTCCCTTTTTTCTGATTTCTCATTTGAGTCATCATTATTACTGTTGTCATCAATGAAACATTTATTAATGTGCAAGGCTTTGTGTCAGTTACTGAGGAGGATACAGAGATGAACAAGACAGAGTCACTGCCTTCAGGGAGTTTATAGTTATGTAGTATAGACCAGGCCAAAAAAACCCCCATCAAACCCAAACTCATCATACTAATGATACTATGTCAGTGTGCTGAACTGTGAAAGGGCCCAGTGTTCAGGAAATGCTTGGCAGAGGAGGTAGGCCTTGAAGGGTCAATTAAAGGATGTAGAACTAGAGAGGACTTTAGAAGCTGTCTAATCCAAATTTCCTTGTTTTACAGTGGTAGGTACTTTCCCCTCAAACCAATTCCTTGCATTTTTTTTTTCCTTCTCAAGTCTACTTAAAGCCACTTTATGGAAAATTCTTTTTCTTTTCTTTTTAAAACTGTGTCACAGGTGGGATTTTGACCTAGTTTTGATGAAGTTCCAAGTCTTGTTTTCTGTCCACCGTAATACAAAGCTTCTTGTAGGTGGTTGCTTTTTTGACTTAAGAAATAGCCTGTGAGCACTAACATAACATAACATAACATAACATAACATAACATAACATAACATAACATAACATAACATAACATATGCAATGTCAGAGCTGTAAGAGTTGTTAGAGATCATCTCTTCTTCTTTCTGCATTTTATAGATGAGGAAACCGTGGCCTAAAGGAGGCCTAAAAAACTAAACCTCTCAAGTTTTTGGAGAAGGTGTGGGTAAAGGACTTGTTCTCTGGGGTTGGTGGGAACGAAGAGAATCAAGTAGGATATGATAGTTTTTCTATCCCCACGTCTGCTTAGTGCCTCATTAATCAAATAATATTTAGCATAAGGTAACAGTGAAACACATACTTTCTTTGTGCTCTGAAGTTTTTATTGGTGCCTTTTGTTTTAACGTTGCTTTGACTTCCCAATATTACTAGCTACTTCTTCCCCATGCCCCGCCATGGAACCTTTCCCTGTTAATAGAAAAAACAATTAAGCAAAATTGACCAACAAAGTAAGCATAGCTGACATCATATGGCATGGTGGGGTGTCATGATGGCATCTGTGGCTGCTGACTGAGAAGAGCTAATGCTTTGTGGGAAGAGCAACCAAGAGGGCTCCCCTTCCTCTCCTACACTGACCACCTTCCCCTTTACTGTTCTTGACTGGATACCCATCCTTTCTTCCCAGCTCCACAGGAGGAAGCCCTTGTACTTGCTCTGTTCCAGCCATTAGACCTCTTAGCACATTTCCTAGTAGTAGTAGTGGGCCCAGGCTTCTCTAGCCCCCTGGTTATTGGGTAGATGTAAGCCAGCGGAAAGGGTCCAGGCTGTGGTGAACTGCTACTGCAGTGACTTGTTCATTCATAATGATGACTATCCTCCCTGTTGCCACATTCTCTCGACCCTTGGCCTTCTTCCCCTACCACTGAGGTCTGCAGACCTCTGGGGCTTTGCTACATGCCTATTCTGTCTATGCATCTTCTGGAAACCTGGGCCTTGCCATTTACCCTGATGCGTCACTGGAATTATGTGTGTGCCATTACCCATCCTGCATATGTCTCCCCAGATGTATTGTCTTCCATTTTATATTGACATCTCATATAGGGCATGGACTATTTATTCCACTGTGCTAACGCAATGCTTGGCATATAGTAAGTACTTAATGAAAAAAATTAAATAAAAATATCTATTAACATTCTACATTTGTAGTCCTCTACTACTCTTGAGAGTGAAGGAAGAGGTATGTTTTATCATCTTTTCTCTGGGACTATTGCAATTTATCAGAATTTGGTTGCCCTTGAGTGTTATTTTCATTTACATGATTATAGTCATTAAGTAATAGTCTTCCAGTTCTGCTTATTTTACTGCATCAGTTCATACAAACCTTTCCATGTTCGAGTTCTTTATTTCTTATGGTGAGCTCTCTAGACTTTAGACTTTAGCCTGCTCAGGATATATGCCCATTAATCTGATAGTCACTAGGTCAAAAGATATGAACAATTTAATCACTTTTATTCTATAATTCCAAATTTAACATGCACCATATTATGTATATCATGGCCTCATGTAAATGAAAGAAATGTTCTTTATGTGTGGCATCTGTCCATTTTTGGTCTACATGGAACTCTATATAAATTCTACCTAGAATGTCAGAGCTAGAAGGGAGCTGGAGATGATTGTTATAGATGGGTAGACAGAGGTTGAGAGATTGGGGTATCTGAACTAGTTGGATTAAACAGAAGGGTAAGTTCTTGCTCAGACTGTGGAGGACAGAGGGAACTGTTATAGGACTTTGAAGAGAGGTAGGAACAGGTAAAAAAAAATAGTAAAATTGAAGGAAGGCAGTGAGGTTAAAATAATCCATTTTGTCCAAGGAGCAGTAAGAGAAAGGGAAATCCCATTCCAAATAACTGAAAAGGGCATAAAATATTGGGAGATTGATCTATGAAAGCATTCCAAAGACCTATATAGATTCAGTTACAAAGCACTCCTTAAAGAAACAAAGAATAACTTAAAGAGCTAGAGGAATATTCAGTGTTCATGGTTGGGCTGTGACTACGAAAGTTAGTTTATACTCTTAATGCTATATCAGTTATCAAGGGGATACTTTATAGAACTTGATAAAATAATAAAATTAATTTGGAAAAACAAAAGATCTAGAATATTAAGGGAATTGATATAACAGAGAAAGGGAGAATAGCACTTGCAGACCTCAAACGATGTTACAAAGCAGCAGTTGTCATAACTATCTGGTATTGGTTAAAGAATAGATAGATAGATCAGTGGAACAGACTAAACAAAGGAGAGTTAGAGACAATGGAGCTCAAATAGCTCAATGTTTGAAAAAGTGAAAAACATAAATTATCTAGAAAAAACTCTATTTGATAGAAAACTACTGGGAAAACTGGAAAGCAGGCTGACAGAAATTAGGCTTAGACTACCACCTTATACAGTGTCCCACAAAACATTCTGAATAGAAACAGAACCTTAATATTAAAGCTTACACTAGAAAAAAAATTAGAAGAGATAAAGATTATATACATTTTGCAACTCTATGCATTCTTAACCAAAAAACAGATAGAGGCAAATACAAAAGACAATAAATATAACTTTGATTACATGATTCTGCACAGACAAAATGCACCTAAGATTAGAAGGGAAGCAATCTAGTGGGGGGAAAATCCTTACATCAGATTTCTCTAAGGGTGAAACCAACCACATGAAAGAATGTTCCAAATCACTAATAGGAGAAATGCAAATCAAAACAACTCTGAGGTTTCACCTTACACCCCTCAAATTGGCAAAGATGATAAATAGTGGCAAATAGTGTTGGGGGGATTGTGGTGATAGGCATACTGTTGGTGAAACTGTGAAATGGTACAACCATTTTGGAAAGCACTTTGGAATTATACATATAAACTATGCAAATAAAATGTCCACACCCTTTAAACTAGAAACCTATTACTAGGCTTCCTCAAGGAAGCCACTAAAGATTAAGAAGGAAGTTCTATATGCACCAAAATAATTTTTGCTGTACTTTTTGTGGTAGCAAAGAATTGGAAACAAAGTAGATGCCCATTGACTGGGGGATTGCGAAACAGATTATGGTACATGAATGTAATATAATATTACTGTGCTGTTAATAAATGATACATTTGGTGAGTACTGAGAAGCATGGAAAGATTTACATGTACCGATGCAGAGTAAAGTAAACAGAGCCAAGAAAACAATACCCACAGTGACTACAACAATGTAAATGGAAAGAACATACCATACACACAAAAAAATCAAAAGTATGTGACCATCTCTCCCTATATATATAATTGAGGTAGATGGGAGGTGGTATTTGTGGGAGTTGAGAGGTTAGGTGTTTTAGAGGAGGCATCAAATAATATATATGGTAGTTAATAGCAGGAGTTGGGGTGGAGGAAACTGGGAACCAGGTATGGAATTCCTTGTGAAAGAAGAGAGAATGACCTGGGTCCAGTATATAGCTGCTAGGATCTGGACTGGGTGATAAATTTGGATGGAGTTAACCTTCAAAGGCTGTAAGTTTGCTGGGTGAAGATGGAGGTGGGGAGGGGCGGGAAGAGAGAGAGAGAGGGAGAGAGAGAGGGTTGGGGGAGAGAGAGAGAGAGAGGGAGAGAGGGGGGGGGAGAGAGAGAGAGAGAGAGAGAGTGTGTGTGTGTGTGTGTGTGTGTGTGTGTGTGTGTGTGTGTGTGTGTGTGTGTTGGTGGAGAGAGGCGGGAGGCGGTGGGTGAAAAGTGTAGCCAGAACTGAAAAGGGTGACTAGGGATGCAGTCTAATGACTGCCAGAAGGAAGATGTCTAAAATGAAGACAAGTCTGTTAAATATGGAAATGGAATTGCAGAGAGCACAGTGGAATGCAAAAGCATTTATTAAGTGATTATTATGTGCCAATCACTGTGTTAAGTTCTGGGAATACAGATAGAAAAATGAGAGAGTCTTCTTTCTGAGAGCTTATATTCTGATTGGAAAGACAATGCATAGTAAAAGTTGAGTTTCAGGATGATTGGAAGTATTTTTTGGTTATGGTGGCAGGGCAGAGAAGTGGGAAGAACTGGAATGGGACATGGGAAAGCAGGACTAAGGTAGATAGGAATACCATCTTTCTCTCCTTGAATCCTCTTTTAGACCCATATTTAGGATGTATAGACCCTTGTGTGAGTATGAATAGGAATGTAGATCTGAATGGGGTAGGGACTGTCTCAGGAGTGGAGAAGCAGCAATCACCTGTTGTCTGCATGAACAGCAGAGATTTTCTCACTCTACTTGAGGTGTATTACAAATTTCATTGCTTAGCATCATCTGATGTATGTGGTTTTCATGGAGTGGAAGTCTATCTTCAGAAAATTGTCTCAGCACCTTCATCCATTCTGATCTTTTGTAGATGCTTATAAAGCATCTCTCTGTTTTTTATTCTGATGCCCCCATTCTAACAACATCTTCCTTCTTTCTCCTTCTTTCATGTGAAAATGCTTTAGTTGTATTCAGAAAGGCACAGCAGGATAAAATATAGTTAAAAATGACTTCCTCTGGACTTAGTTTCATGAAATAGCTAATGTGAAATGCCTGGTGATATTGCTTAGGATCACATACAACTTAACTTAGCCAATGATGGGTCAAAAAAAGGTGATTTTATCTTTTCCAGAGCTTGGTCTGAACATTGAGCCTATTTCCAGGTGTTTTTGCTTGCCCACTCTCCTGTGTACTGGTCACTGGCCTTGCCAGAGAAGAAACGAAGTGTATTGTCTGCCTGTTGTTGGTCCAGAAATCGCATAGGCAGCCATACATAGGGCTAAACTGTGTGATACTGTATAGGTAACTTTAGCTAAACAGTCTTTGTCCTAAGGTGACATATTCTATGTTCCTCTTCCAGGGTACTTTGCATTAATACAATTTCTTTGTCAAGTGCCCATGTGAATCTGTGTTTGTGACTTTTATTATGCTCTTCTTTTTAGTGTCTGTAGTAGCTTAATTGTGAATACTTTGTAGTCTTCTATCAACTTTTTTAAGAAGGTTGAGTCTGTGCTAGTTTGCATCATTTATTAAACCTGAGCGTTGCCACTTTTGTGCTTCTGATATATGTGTCTGTAATGTTAAAAGCCTAGTGTTGATAGAGCATCAAAATAGATCCAGCCAGCCTAACTGGGTCTCTTTTAAACCCCCATCTCAGAATCTCAAATGAACAGATAAAAAATGCATATTCCCTAGATAATGATCTGTAGTTGGATAGGCAGACCATTTGTTTTATCTGTGTGTGTGTGTGTGTGTGTGTGTGTGTGTGTGTGTACACCACCATGTATGTAGTCTTTGAGATCAGATTAGAGACAGACTGTATAACAGTATTGAACAGGTACAAGAAGAGGATGAGAGTTGATTTGATTGTGTTTAAGAAATTTTGTAGCACTTTCAGTCATCTCAGGTTCGCTACCATTGACGCTATGTAGTTGCTAACTATTGTGTCCATTTTGATCTCTGCAGGTGATCCAAAGAGGAGTGGGAAGATACATGGTGGGTGTAAGGCCATAGTGTATAATACTAATGATGGCTTGAACAAATTGATCAAAAGATAGCATCAGTCACAGAGACGTAATGAGAGTGAAGGATAGTAGATGAATAACCCAAGTGCCACGCTGGTGTATATTAAAATAACCTCGTGTGCATAGAAGAAAAAGATGTGGATTAAGACTCACCCAGAATGAGAAGGTATAGTGGTGTGGCATTTAATGCTGATAGAGGAAATACCTACACTGATGGAGTGGTGGTTCTTCTTTCCATTTCAAATGAAGCTTTACTAATACGTCTTTCTGTTAATTAGCAAATAACTTTTGAGTTCCTCCTGTGTTTAAGACATTATGCTAGATCTGGTAGGAAATAGAGACATGTTCTAAGAGATTATGCCTCAGTTTGGGAGGATCGTGCAGTTGGAGGGAATTCTGAAAGGCGACGTAAGCCAGGTGGTTGTTGAAATTCTTTTTCTTCAGTGTGTGGCTCAGTTGCCACTAGTGTGGTATAATGGAAAGAGTACTAGAACTTAGGAGGCCTTTGCATATCCTGGCTCTGCTCTGTGTGTGTGTGTGTGTGTGTGTGTGTGTGTGTGTGTGTGTGTGTGTGAGTGTGAGTGAATGCATGCACATGTGTGCATGCATGTGTGTGCCTGCATGCATGCACACGTACGGACACGTACATGCATGGACAATTTAGTTAACTTCTTACAGACTTCCGTTTCCTCATCTATAAAAATGAGGCTTTTGGACTATATGCTCTTTTCTAGCTCTTAACTTTCCCTCATTTCTTTCATCATCCTGGAAGATTACTTCACCTTTGAAACTCCCATTCTAGAGGCACCTTCTTCCCTTGGGATTCCTCCATCTGGTTGGATGGTGGAGGGCTCCTCCCAGACACCACCGTTAAAGGATGCTCTTTCTTTTCCCACCAGATTGCACTCCTTTGGACTCCTCCATCATTTCCTGGCTGATGGGCATCTTCTGCCCATCCCTGGCTCCTTGAGGGTAGAGACTGTTACATGTTTTTGTTTGTTTGTTTGTTTTTTGCTTTTATCCCCAATGCTTAGCTCTGTGCCTGGTGCAGAGTTAGCCCTTAGTAAATAAATGCTTGGTGACTGCCTGGCCTCTGCGATGCCTTCCCTGAGCTTGCTGTCTGAAATTGATGTTGCCTTCTCCAGCTCTTTGTAGAGCATTTTGTCTTGATTTCCCCCTTTGCTCCTATCACAGTTTACTGTATATGTGCGTGCATATGTGTGTGTGTGTGTGCGCGCGTGTGTGTATGCGTGTGCTATATCTTGCCCATTCAATAGTAAATTCTTTGAGGGCAAGAACAATGCCATTTTTATTCTTGTGTCCTTATTAGGGATCAAAGTAGGGACCAACCTTGCAGTAGAGAGAGCACTGGACTTGGAGTCAGGAAGCCCTGAGTTCAAGTCCAACTCAGACATGTCCTCGCTGTGTGGTTTCACCTGTTTTCTCTTCAGCTTCCTTGTTTCTCAGGGTTGTTTTGTGGATCAAATGAGTTAATTTATGCAAAGTATTTTATAAATGGGATGATGAGGAGGAAGAGGATTATCATCCTGTCATGGTGAAAGTCAGCTGTTAGGTGAAGAGGAAACCCATCTACTACAACAATCCTAATAAGATTTGTAGGAACCATTTGCAGAGAGAAGCAGTGAGAAATAGGAGAACAATTTGTGCAGTGACTACAGTATTGTAAACAATAACACTGAGTCTAGTAGCAAAATGAAACACGTTTCCCTCATCTTGGTAGGGAGATAGTGCCTATGAGTGGAGAATGTTACCATACTTTGTCATATGTAGTTGTTTTGTCAGTTGGTTTTGCATAGCTGTTACAATGGAGCGTCTAAGGAGGAAGATATATTGGGAAATAACTAGAGTTAAAAACAAAAGGCATTAAAATTTTGGGAGAAAGTTATTCAGTCCTTACTTGAAGGCTTTAGGTGGTATGGAATTCATGATCTTATGGGCGACCCATTCTACTTTTGCAAAACTCAGACTATCAGGAAATTTTCCCTCATTGAACCAGAATTTACCTTTTCTGCAACTTCTGTCTATGGCTCCTTGTACTACCCTCTGTGGCTATGGAGAAATCTTATATCCTCTTCCACAAGGCACCCCTGTAAATACTTGAAAACAGTGGTCCCCCCAAATCATCTTTCAAGTTAAGGATCATCATTTCCTTTAATCACAGAATAAAAAATTCTAGAGTTGAAAGGGAACTCTGAAAGCTATCTAGTCTAATTCATACCTAATTAGTCATCAGGCCTTTATTAAGCATCTGCTGTATTCCAAGCAGGGCTCTTCACTTGGAATGCAAATACAAAGGTGAGAGTCCCTGCCTTCATCAAGCTCCGATTCCACTGGGTGGTTACAAAATAGTCACAGGTAAACAGTTCAGTATATACAATCAATCAAATAAGTACTTGTTCATTGATGGGGTGCAGAAACTCTGGGCTTTATTTACCTCTGGCTTTTCTTTGTTCTTTTTTTGGAGGGGTTGGGGCACTTAATGGTGTTTTATTTTTTCCCCAATCACATGTAAAGATAGCTTTCACCATTCATTTTTGCAAGATTTTGAGTTCCAGATTTTTCATAGTATGCTTCGATCTGCATTCAGACTCCATAGTTCTTTCTCTGGATGTGGATAGCATTTTCCATCACGAGACTTTTGGAATTGTCTTGGATTCTTGTATTGCTGTGTCTATCAAAATTGGTCATTGTACAGTGTTGTTACTATGTATAATGTTCTCCTGGTTCTAGTTACTTCACTCTGCATCAGTTCATGTAAGTCTTTCCAGGTTTTTCTGAAATCTACCTGCTCATCATTTCTTATAGAACCATAGTATTCCATTGCATTCACTTACCATAACTTGTTCAGCCATTCCCCAACTGATGGGCATCCCTACAATTTCCAATTCTTGGTCACCACAAAAAGAACTGCTATAAATATTTTTGTACATGCGGGTCCTTTTACCTTTTTTGTCATCCCTTTGGAATACAGACCTAGTAGTGGTATTACTGGATCAGTGGTATACACAGTTTTATAGCCCTTTGGGCATAGTTTCAGTTGTTCTCTAGAATAGATGGACTAGTCCGCAACTCCACTAACAATGCATTAATATTCCAGTTTTCCCACATCTTCTCCAACATTTATCATTTTCTTTTTCTATCATATTAGCCAATCTGATATGTATGAAGTGGTACCTCAGAGTTGTTTTAATTTGTATTTCTCTAATCAGTAGTGATTTAGAGCATTTTTTTTCATATGACTATAGATGGCTTTAATTTCTTTATCTGAAAACTTCCTGTTGTTATCCTTTGACTATTTATCAATAGGGGAATGATTTGTATTCTTATAAATATTTGTATTCTTATAAATTTGACTTAGTTCTCTATATATTTGAGAGATGAGGCCTTTATCAGAGACACTGGCTTGTTTCCCACTTTTCTACTTTCCATCGAATCTTGGATGTGTTGGTTTTGTTTGTGCAAAAACGTTTTAATTTAATATAATCAGAATTGTCCATTTTACATTTCTTAATGTTCTCTATCTTGCTTGGTCATAATTCTTCCCTTCTCCATGTTCCCATTTCAACCTTACCTTGGCATAGGGAGTGAAATGTTTGTGCCTAGTTTCTGCCATATTATTTTCTAGTTTTCTTAGCAGTTTTTGTCAGATAGTGAGTTTTTATCCCAGAAGCAGGAGTCTTTGGGTTTATCAAACCATAGATTACTATAGTCATGTACTACTGTGTCTTCTGTACCTAACCTATTCCACTGATTCACCACTCTATTTCTCAGCCAGTACCAAATAATTGATGCTTCATATAGTATAGTTTTGGATCTGATGGTACAGCTAGGCTACCTTCCTTTTTTTTTTCCATTAATTCCCTTGATATTCTTGACCTTTTGTTCTTTCAGATGTATTTTGTTATTCTAGCTCTGTAAAGTAATTTTTTGGTAGTTTGGTATGGTACTGAATAAGTAAATTTGGCAGAATTGTCATTTTTATTAGCTCAGCCTACCCATGAACATTTGATATTTTTCCAGTTGTTTGGATCTAATCTGGCTTTCTACTGTGTCTGAAATGCACAGCCTTCTCATTTTCACCTTAGAATCCTAGCTTTCTTCAAAGCATAGGCCAAAGGCTGCTTCCTACATGAAGATTTCTCTGATTCTTCCAACTTCTAGGGCCTCCCTTCCCCCAAATATGTGCAGGTGCTCCCTCCCCCCCCCTTTTACTTGGTTTATATCTGCTCTGCACTTACTATAAACTCCTTGAGGTCAGGGACTATGTTTATATCTCGATTGCCTAATACATTTCTTGGATTATAGTTGTCATTCAGCCTTTCAACTGTATCCCACTCTTCATGACCCTATGGACCATAGCATGCCGATACTTCCATGGGGGCTTCTTGGCAAAGATACTAGAGTGGTTTGCCATTTCCTTCTCCTGTGGATTAAGGCAGACAATGGTTAAGTGACTTGCCTAGGATCATACAGGTAGCAAGTATCTGAGACTGGATTTGAACTCGGGTCTTCCTGAATACAGACCCAGTGCTCTATCCACTGAGCCACGTAGCTGCCTCCTGGATCATAGTAGGTTCTTTATAAATGTTTGTTGATTGATTGATAGTCTTTCTGTGGAAAACAACTTCTGTGTAGAAGAGTTTGGGGTGCATTTTTATTGTACTTTAGGGATACTCAAAGTTCCAACAACGAAGCATTTTGTGTTAATAGAAACAAGACAAATACCTTGAACCAGCTAGCTGCAAGGAAATTTCATTTTTCCCCGGAGTTGTATTTTTTGATTTAGGGCCCATTCTGGGGCTAATAAGAAAGTTTCTTATGCTGTGAGAAATGCTATTGCAGAGGAGGATTCTGGGAAGATGATGGAGTAGGTCAGAAAATTCCAAGCTCTCAAGATTTTCCCCCACAGAAGAGTTAAAATAGCACCTTAGGGTGAACAAAGTATGGGTGGAGACAAAGGAGAATAGGGGCACAAATGGGGTCTTCCTGGGACAATTTGAGAAGATCCGGTCTGGAGGAAACACCTCCAGGCTAGGTTCTGTTTTAACGACAAGAGGCAACCTCCTTAAGCAACAGATTAATTGGTTTGAGAGGCTGCCTGGGTCCTAGCCACAGGAACTTTTCACCTCAGGATAGTGAGGGGAGTTGGGTGTTTGAGCCCAGGAAGATAGAGGGAACCTCTGCTGATGAGGAATGCCAGATCTAGCTGTGCTGGGAAGAGTGAGAAGGAACCAGCACAGGTCAGGTGAATGCAGAAGTAGTAGGGTAGAAAGCCCCTGGCTGTGGACACTTAACGGAGGTTGGAGGTTTGGCTTTGGATTCAGGCTAGAGGGGAGAACTGAAAATCTGGGGCAAGACACACCATTTCCCATACCCCAGGGCTAGAGGTGATTACAAAAATCAAGCTATTACTACAAAAAATGCACAGGCAAAGAAGAAAGAATCCAGCCATAGAAACCTATTATGGGAATAGAGATGACTGGGGTTGATCTTCAGAGGAGATTAAAGAAACCCCCAAAGAGTAATGTCAAATTGTCACTTGCCCCAAAAGAATTTATAGAAGATCTTAAGAAAGACTTTAAAAATCAATGACAGAGATGGAGGAAAAACTAAAAAACTAAAAAGAATAATCCAAGAAAAACAAGAAGGTTATGAAAGGAAAGTTAACCAATTAGAAAAGGAGATCCAGATTCTCAAGGAGGGAAATGACACCTTGAAAATTAGAATTAGGCAAAGTGAAGCCAATGAAATTATGAGAGATCAAGAAATAACTAAACAAAACATGAATAATGAAAAAATAGAAGAGAAAGTGAAACATAAGAAAAACAACAGATTTGGAGAATAGATTGAGAAGACAAAACATAAAAATAATTGGACTAACTGGAAGTTATGATCAAAAAAAGAATCTTGATACAGTAATACAAGAAATAATTGAAGAAAATTGTCCTGAAGCATTAGAACAAGGGAGGGATGTAGAAATAGAAAAATCCATTGAACACCACTAAGAGTTCCTAGGAGGAAAACTCGTAGGAATATCATAGTCAAATTCCAAAACTCCCAGCTCAAGGATAAAATATTAAAAGCATCAAGATTAAAACAATCTAAATATGATGGTATGATAATTAGAATTCCACAAGACCTAACAGTAGAGACATTTAAGGACCACAAGAAGAGCAAAAGACCTGGGGCTCTGGACAAAACTATCTTACTCTGCAAGTTAAGTATTATTTTGAATGGAAAAAAATGGACATTTGATAAACTCTTAGACTTTCAAGACTTTGTAAAAAAAAAATCCTGAACTTAATAGAAGATTCATCATACAAGAACCAAGAGAAACATAAGGTATATGTCAAAGACTAATTATAAGGGATCCATGAGGATAGACTGTTTACCTTTTATATGATGTCAAATGTATGTCTAAGATTCTTATTAATAACTGTAGAGCTCATGAGAAAGATTAGGGTAAACCTGACTCGTATGAATTTTGAAAAGTAAAACCATTTAGGAACAGCTAAAAAGAGTAACTATTTTATACAAATCAGGTGCAAGAGGAAGAAAGGATACAGAGGAATTAGATGGGAGAGGAGGGCTGGTAGTTCTGGTAACCTACATTCATCAGGAATGGGTTTAAGAGGGAACGATACATATATATTTAGAAGCGTATAAAAGTCTTCTAAATTTAGAAGAAATAAAATGGTTGGGGCATAGAGAGGGGGGAGAGGACGAGGGACGGATCTTTAGAGGAGAGAATGAGGGAATAGGTAAAAGGGGGATATAGAAGGGTATTTAGATTAATGGGAATGGGAGGATAGGGGAGGGATCCAAGTACACAGCATAGAACAAAAGAAAACACAAGGAAGCAAAGAAAAGATGGATAATTCTCAACACAAGGTGTATTATCATACAGGCTTTCTTGAAATGAAAATTCATTGTTACATATTTTGAATCATGTTCTGCTATGCAGATGACATGCTTTTTTCCCTTTCTTACTTTATATTTAAGTTTCAATATTTAAGTTTATGCTATGTTTTTGTTTCTTTTCTCTATTCTGTATTTGTGTTCTGGTAAAATAAAAAAATTAAAAAAAATGCTATTGCATATATAGGGTGTCCCAAAAGTCTTAGTGGTGTTTTAAACTGAAATAGCTTAAATTAAAAAAAAATTTAAATGAGAATCGAATTCTCTTCTTCCCTTTCCCCCAATGAGAAAGCATGAAAAATATAATCCATTACAATTATCTACAGTCATACAAAATAAATTCTCTCATTAACCATGTCCTCTCCAAAATGAAGGAAAATAAGAAAATATACTTCATCCTGCACTCTGAAACCATCAGTTAGATCTGTAGATGGATAACATGTTTTGTCATGTGTCCTCTGGAATTTTGTTGATCAGAGTTACTAAACCTTTTCTAAGTTGATTATCTTTACAGTATTGATGTCATTGTATAAATTGTTCTTATGTTATGCTCACTTTACTTTGTATCAGTTCAACCAAATCTTCCTAGGCTTTTCTGAAACCCTCCCCTTCATCATTTTTAATAGCACAATAATATTCTTTTATCTACCATAACTTGTTTAGCTGTTCCTCAATTGATGATTGTTCCCCAATTTCTAATTCTTTGCCATCACAAAAAGAGCTGCTATAAATACATATGGATCCTTTTCTCTTCCTTTGATCCCTTTCAGGTATATATCACTGGGTCAAAGTATATGTGCAGTTTAATAGCTTTTTAGATGTAGTTCCAAATTAAGTAGCTTAAGTTTTTATTTTCTGTTGCAAAGAAAAAGATGAAAGAGTATTCAAGGGGCTTACATTCTACTGGGAGGCATCTACTCATGTTGATGACCTCTTTAACATCCTGACTTCTCCAGTTCTCCAAGTTGTCCATCTCCTTCCAGCATACACTATCCTAGTTATACCTCACAATTTAGCATCTTTACCTGAATTTTGAAATTCCATCTTCTGATCATAACTCTTTTTCTTAATAAATTACTTTTATTTTCCTTCACCTTCATTTCCAATTATATCCCACTTTCCTCTCCCATGCAGTTCCCCTATACAGCAAGCCATCTCTTGTTTAAAGTCAAGAAAAAGAAGGAAGAAAATAAGGGGGCAGGGGGAGGAGGTAAAGGAAGTAGGGCAGCAAAACTAACCAACACATTTCCTGAATCTGACAGTGTATTCAGGCTTCCCTGCACATTGTGAAAGGGGTCATTATAATTATACATCATGTAGGATTGTGTTGTTCTTTCCATTTACCACGTGTTGTTTTCCTGGTTCTTATGGCATAGATTATAGGTTAAAGCTGGAATGGACTTCAAAGACCCTCTAGTCCAAACCCTTCATTTTCCAGATGAGGTAACTGAGGCATGAGGAGGTTAAGTGATTTGTTCAAGGTCACATAGCTAGTAAGAGTCAAAGATAAAATATGAAGCAAGTTCCTCTAACTTTTGGGAGTTGGTTTTCTTTGTACTGTACTACCTTCACTCTGTCCCAGTTCATATAAGTAAGGTATTCATTGTTCTTACTTATGTCAAAATATTCCATTATGTTAATCTACCAGTTTGTTTAGCCATTTCCCAGTCAGTGGGCACTGGAAAAAGGTACTTCTAGAATGTTTTGGTGTATATGGAGCTCTTCTTTTTGTCAATAATCTGTGTATGCCTAATAGTGGGATGACAGACTGAAAGGGTATGGACTCAAAGGGTATTTTTTAACATAATTCTGAATATATGAATTAGAGTAACTCAAAACTCCAACAATAGTGCATTTATTTGTAGCTCCTCTACATTGTCTTAACCATCTTTTTTTCATCTTTGCAAATTTGCTGGTTTTGAGGTAAGCACAACTTCCCCATTCTTAATAAATGCTTATTGAACTGAATTTGTTTATCTCCCTTTCAGATTGGTGAAAATATAGTCATGAATGATATACCCTTATTAAAATATTAGTAGCTTATTAACCTTAAAATTAGACAGTTCTAGATGGAGTTCGGTGATAAATGTTACAGTAATAGAATATAGCTAGAATGAACTTTTTTTTTCTTAAACTTTTCACTAGTCATCTGTTTTGCTTGCTTTTTTGGTTATTGTTGTTGAGTCATTTTCAATCAGCTTGCTGGGTCCTCTCATGGATGTTTGACAGCGCAGTGTGTGTGTGAAGCACTGAGTTGACCCTGTTGTTATTGGTGAGTTGTGTCCAACTCTTCATGACTCCTTTTGTTTTTTTGTGTTTTTTTTTTGGCAAAGATATTGGAGTTGTTGCAGTTTTCTTTCTCCAGCTCATTTTACAGATGAAGAAACTAAAGCACATAGGGTTAAGTGACTTGCCCAGGGTCGCATAGCTAGTAAATGTCTGTGTTCTGATATAAACTCAGGAAGACGAGACTGCAGGCCTGGCGCTCTATCCCTGAGCCACCTAGGTTTTTTGGCTGGAACCTCTCTCTCTATTGTGCCTCCACATCCCACCTCTTCTTTTGGATACTCCATGTTGGTCCTCACTGAGACTTTGTGGATCAAGAAAATGGCCTGACAGAATTTACAGAGCTTCTCAAAAATTTTATTTCTTTCCTGGTTAGTAATATGGATCAGCCATACACTCTATTACTTTTATGATGCTCTTTCCCTTTTGTCATCCCTCTTCTCCCAGAATGCCTTTTCATAGCATCTGTGGTGGCCTCAGTGATATCCTTCATATAACCAAAATGTATGTTTAACATTAATGACTGAATGATTTCAAGGCACCAGTTGTTTTCCTCAGCTTTACTTTCTGTTGATTAAGCTCTTTTCACATAGGTTTTGGTGAAGTAAAACCCCAAATCAATCAACCAACCGTGATCACTAAACTAAACTGAGGTGTAGGAGGACTCAAGTAGTATATGTCTGTACTGTCTGGCACCAAGATGATGAACTGTCCCTGAGCTGTGGGAAGGAGAGGGGGTAGGGTGTGACCGAGCCGTGTATGTGGAGGAGTAGCCCAAATTGAACTGACCCAAATCATGAATGGAAGCTCATCTATAGTGGGGTCAGGCTTATGAAGATAAGGAAATTCAGTTTCTCCTTCCATCTAATTTTTTTTTCCTTTCTGATTCAGCAGTTTCTTTACCATGCTCTGGGACAGGGGTGGGGAACCTACGACCTCAAGGCCACCTCTGCTCTGGGAAATACCAGGGAAATCCAGTTTGCTCAATTTTGTGAGAAACATGGTTTTGGGGATCACTGGACTTCCCCAAATTGTGAGAACACACGGCTTTGGGGATCATTGGACTTCTTAGGCAGGGCCAAAGTCCTGAGGAAGAACCCTGTGAAGGGAAGGCTGTACAGACCACAGGACTCCCAGAGGAAGACCAAGTGGTAGCCCTCCCCTTAATCTGTGGGGATCACAGGGCCTCCTAGGGGTCAGACCAGACCCAAGTGATGGCCCCTTAGGACGGCGGTAAGATCACAAGCCTCCCAAGACAGGGCCAGAAGTCCCAAGTGATGTCCTCTTAAGAAGGCTGTGCAGACTACAGGCTTCCCCAAGGGAATCCGGAGTGGTAGCCCTCTTAACACCACAGTGGGGATCACAGGACACCCTGAGACAAGATCTGGGAGTAAGCCCAGCAAGCTTCCACTGCCTATTGCTTCCCTTCACTTAACCTTAGGAAGATCCATGTGATTTGCCCATTCTCACCCAAAGAACTCAAGACCAGAGTGGGCAGAAGAAGGCATTTTATTATGTTTCTGAAGAGAACAGGTGTAGTGCTCATGGGAATGTTCACACTGATACAGCTGCAGGAGCAGGGGTAACCATTCACTCCACTCCTGCTAGAGTTACGGTTAGTTTACAATCTTTATTTTTTTTATATAGTTTTCCCAGGTTATACAGTTTATACAGGTAGGATAATAAGGATACAGAAGCAAAAGTGAAGTTAATTAGATTTTCCTTGTCTTAGTTTAGGATTAAACTATATTCTTTTACTTCCCCTACTTTCCCTCTTTAACATATGCAAATTATGCAAATCAGTAGGCCTGGATTCTTGACCAAGACCATACCCTAGATAAGCTTGAACTGGTTCAAGTGGGTTTGGCCTCTCTAATTCTCCAGACTGCCTTCTCAAAAAGCATGCACATGCGTACAAGCCTCTGACCTCTCACCTGACCGACCTTGAGGCCTGGTCTCTGCTAAAGCTGGGGTGGGGGAGGGTGGGGAAGCACACCTTTAGTTCTGTGGAAACAAAACTCCTCCTCCCATTTCTTACAATTCCATCCTCAAAGGAGGAAGATTGATGCATATATTTGGGAGATAAAAGTGGGGGGTAGGAAAGGGAGAATTGGGGAAATTTATAGAGGCAGCCTTCAGAGCATGAAGGTTAGGATCAAGAAAGTAACATTTATGATATCTCTGATTTATGAACCTGCCTCAGCAACACTGGCTTCTTGGGGTAGGGGAGATAGGTTAGGGTGATCTTCATCCTCTCTCCTCTCCTTTTAATTAAGAGAGGGGCGTGGTGATTTTAGCCAAGCAACATTCCCTTCCTTTTCTCTTTGCACTGCCACCCTGAGTCCAGCATTATGTGTTGCAATAAGAATGATCAAAGTTTTGTAGGATGGGGCTTAAGTAGGAAGTGCCTGAGAATGGGAAATGCTGTTGATTTGCAGAAAGGAAGCCTGCATGGAGATTCAGCCCCTCTGCTCTAGTGAGAGGGTAGTGAGTGGTGGGTGAGGTACCTGCTTTCAGGCACCAAGACAACAAGACAGTTTGCCACCTGCAGGTGGGGCTCTTGTGTGGGATGTGCTGAGAGAACCAGACAACTGACTTGCCCCGTGGCTTTTTTTTTTTTTTTTGAATCTAGCGATCTGGGGTAGAGTGATGAGCCTGAAGTTTAGGTGAATCACTGAGTGATTTTGCTGGAATTCAAAATGTAGCTATTGACTTAGAGAACTGTGCCTGCTGGATTACAGTCATTATGTTAGTTATTGCCTCATTTTGGATACTAGCAATTGAAAGACCTAAATATTCATTTCTTGTGCTTTAGTGGGTTAATCAAGTTTGTACGTTTGTCCTGGTATTCAAGAAGCATCTTGTGTGGGCGTAGACTAATCTCTTCTCAGTAGGAGTAAATGGGTTTCCTTTCCTCTGGCATTGTGGGTCCACGATGCATGACCTGTCTTTTCCACCAACATCGTAGCTGTGCTATCTCAGACTAGATTGAGAGAGGCTTTCTTTCTGAGAGAATGCTCCAGCAGAAATTTGATCTTCTGTTTTGAGAGTGGTGGCTCAAACCTTGATCTTGGTTTGCAATGAAGATCTATGAAAGGGTGGCAGAATTACAGATTGGTTTTAATAACATAGGCATCTGAACTATTCTGTTGTTGTGAATTCTGTCATCGATCCAAAATGTGAGAGGGAGACAGATACGTTTTCCTGCTAACTTCCTCAGCCTACACCCTGAGTTAAGCAGTGTGGAGTGAAGGCTGGCACTTTGTGATCATCGCTGGCACTGTGGCTCATCCATATTGAAAAGACCCACAAGAACGATAGAAGAATTTTCATTTGTGCCTAAACACACCAGAGAAACTTCTTCCAAATCCCTTCACCTTTCAGAAGTGGAAATTGATTCCAGGTGACATAGGTACAGAAGAAAAGTTGTGTTTAAAATGTGACGATGTACTGTGTGGAGCACATATTTAAAAAATATTTCACTCTATCTACGGTTTAGGAAGATGTTTGCTTCCCCTTTTATAGGGAAGCTGTGTATAGTCAGTTTTTCTTGACACTGCTTAATTCTTCTCTTGCCATAGCAGAACAATATTGGCATGTCACCTTTGAGATGGCCTGTTAGGAGATCTGAAAGAATGATCCCAACTACCTTCTTCTCTAAGAAGAAAAGTCTGGGATTGGGGTGGGAGTAGGGAGAGAGGATAGGCAAATTTATCCTTCAGGCAGAAATTGTTACAAATGTGCAGATTTGTTCTGCCTTGCCCTGGGCAATCAGTCAATTGTATTTCTTGTCTAAGAGTAACAAGCAGGGTGTTTCTTTGGTGCTCAACCAAAGGGACAGATCTTTTAGGCCAGTTGGTTCTGGAGTGAAACATCTGTTAACTTGTTGCCTCTTATGTTCTTTTCCTTTGGGTACAGGGCTCTGTTCCTTGTTGCTTCAGCGGAGGGGTCATGAGTCTCTTTCTGGATTGTCTTTGGGGCAATAAATACGCATTGTAGCATAATAGTTGAGCAGTTGTTTATTCCGTTTATGCTTGATTCTCTCAGACTCATTGACTGTGGCTTGTACCTGTCTGAAAATAAAAGGGGTTTATATTCATCCTGGGAGCATGAATTTGACCTCCATGATCCCCTATATGGGACTTAAAAGAAAAGAGCATAGATTTTGAAATAGTGTTTTGACACATCTGTTACCAGTTTTTTCCATTGGATTGAATTTCCTATTCTGAAGCAGTGCGTGATGTTGTTAATGCTCTCTTTAGATAAGTTTAATAGTGTGACTCCTGCATACACTGGAAACTTAAAGGATAGTTCCCTTCTTCCTTCATTGCTTCCTTATCAGGGCCCCAGCCTCAGATTTCCTTGACTGAGAATTACTCAGTCATTTCTGATGCCATAGGTACAGGCTTTTTACTTCTTAAGATAGCATAGAATGAATCTCAAGGTGAAGAATAACTTTGCATTTTTAAAAGGAATACTTTAATTTGATTAATACTTTAATTTATAATGCCAGTTAGACTTTAGAGCAGGAGTTCATAATTTTTTTGTGTATCATGGACCCCTTTGGCAGTCTGATGAAACCCATGAATGTCTTCTCAGAATGATGTTTTTAAATGCATAAAATAGATTATAAAATTACAAAGGAAGCTTGTAGATATAGAAAGCTTGTATACAGAAATAATTATCAAAATGTAAAAAAAAACAAAACAGTGGACTCTAGGTTAAGGATCTTTGCTTTAAAGTCTTTAATGGGAACAAAAGTGCCCTAAAAGAGAAGGAATAGAATTATGTCAATAACTGTGCCTATTAGCAGTCTGTGCAACAGCTTATACAGCATGGTTGTGGGTGTGTCTTCTTCATTCCACTAATCTTAACAGCTTGCTAGCAGTATCTTATGAAGACAGGTTTATCTGGCAACAAGTAAGACTAGACAGTGTGTTGGACTTTGAACTAAGAAGACTATGGATTTATATCCTGCTTCTGATGCTTACTAGTTGTGTGGCACTTTGCCAGTTACTTACAAACTTCTCTGAGCCTCTTATTCCTTATTTAGAATCTCTCTGCCCACGCCCCCCTTGCCCCTATGGGCAGTTATGAAGTTGAAATGAGTTGTATGTGTAAATGGATCACTTTTCAAAACTTTAAATATAAATAATGATGATGATATCATTTAGCGCTTTAGCTTTTACGTAGTGATTATCTCATCAATAATACTATGAGTTAGGTAGTACAAGTCTCCGTTTTACACTAATGAGTTACAGACAGTTTAGTATAGCAAGCATTTATTTAGTACCTACTATGTGCATGCCCAATGAGAATAAAATTCAGCACAACAAACATTTACTAAATAGCATATCTTGAGGAGCCCCAAGCAAAGTAACTTAATTCACTTCCAGATCACTCACTCTCCCATTTTGTTCTGCTTTGTCCTCTATCTGATATCCACCTACCTTCCCAGTGCCTCTTTGTTTTGGTTCCCTAGCATTCAGCACAATGCCTGATACTTAGTAAGTATTTAATAAATACTTAAGTGCCTTTTATACGTCAGAAACCATTCTGGGCACTGAAATTACAAGGCCAAAATGACAGCTCCTGCCTTCAAAGAGTTAACAGTATTTTGCACAAGTCAGTGTTAAAAAAAATTGTACAAAGTATATAATGTAAGCAAAGAATTGGGATATGGATTTACTCCCTTTTTCTCAACTTAAGAATTTGTCTGAATCCTGAAATTACCTGTTTTGTATATGCTTCGGTGGATCTGTAATCTCATCAATATGATCCTTCCCTCCTACAATAAAGATTAACTTCTCTTGTTTATGTGCTTCCATAGTTCTACTCTCAGAAAATTGTGCTGGCAAGCCTTACTTTATGGATAAGCATATCTAGTAGTCTTTTATGTAGGTAAGCAAACACTGTTTCTCTGCCACCAACATCTTTGCCTGTGGCTCACTAGAATCTTATTGGAGAGTGATGATGGAGTGAAATGGTCTTCTTCTCTCCCAGATTAGTGACTTTTTCATTGGTTGCCAGTAACTTTGACCTTCTCAACTACTCTGATTACCTGAATACTTGAGCAGCTGGAAATTTGCGGATGACAGTAATTGAATGACAGAATGAAGATTCAAAACTATCTTGATGAAATTCAATAGGGATAAATATAAAATCTTACACTTGAGTTAAAAAAATAAAAATCACAGTACTAGGGTGAGGGAAACATAGTGAGCATTCATTCTGTCTGAAAAAGATCTAGGGGTTTTAGTGGACTTGCTGCAAGCTCATTATGATTCAATAATAGGATGTGTTAGTCCCCACCTTCCCTAAAAAAAAGCTTTCTCATGCTACTTTAAGAGAAGCAGCACAACTTCCAGGAATACGGAGGCAACAGTCCCTCATCAGACCTCGTCTGAAATACTTTGTTCGGTTCTGACTACCATGATTTAAAAAGGACGTTGACAAACTGGAGAGTGTCCAGAGGAGTGCAGCCAAGATGGTGAAGGACCTGGAGTCTGTCATATAAGGTGTGATTGATGGAGGGGGGCATGTTTAACATGGAGAAAAGAAAAAAAAAGTCTAACATGGCAGACATGATAAACTGTGTTATAGTATTTGAAAGAGCGTCATGTGGAAGAGAGATTGGATTTGATTTATTTAGCCCCAAAAGGCATAACCAGAATTAATTGGTAATGGTTCTGATTTAGAAGAGACAAATTTAGGCCTGATGTCAGGGGAAACTTTCGGGAAGGGGAATTGATTGTTCTTGAGAAATAGTGGATTCCCTTTCCTTCAGTAGCTTGGTGATATTGGTTTCCCTTGGTGATCTTACCAGTTTTCCAATCATAATCTCTTTGCAAATGACTCCCAGGTTTATATATCTGGCTCGAATATCATTTTGGACCTCTAGTCTCTTATTATCAACTTTCTGCTGGCCATCTTCACCTATAGGCATTTCAAACATGCCCATTCAAGTCAAGTTAACAAGTATTTGGAGAGTAAAGCATGATTGTTCTAGGCTCCACCTCAAAATTGTGGCTTCAAGAGGAACTCAGTAATGGGAGAAGTGGGGACCAAAGGGGTAAAGGGCAGTTGAAGCATGGTGGCAAAGTCTGGAGAACGAAACATGGCCCTGGTCTGTCTTCAAAGTGGAGGTTCCAGGAGGAATGTGACAGTGGAAGAAGGGGGCTGTAGATGATAGAGCCAGAGAGGAAAGGCAGCTGAGGTATGGTGACAGAGTCTGGAGAGTGAAAGTCACCTTCCCCTGAAACTCACCCATTCTCTAACTTCTCTGCTTATATTGAGCATACTGTCATCCTTCTAGTCATCCAGGTTCATAACCTAAACTTTTATTTTCCCTCATCCTTTTTCATATTTGTTTCCCTCATCCTTTATATTATATTTATTGCCAAGACCTTTTGATTTTCACCTGCGAAGTACTCTTCATCTCTTGCCTCTTTTTTACTCCACCATGGTAGTTCAAGTATTTAACACATACTGCTCAGATGTTCAGTCTTGATGTTCTTGTGTTTTGGTCTTTCTAGCAGCTAATCACCCATTCCCGTGCTCCAGAACCTTCAGGGGTTCTCTGTTGCCTACAGTACACATGAGATTTACTTCAGTTTGGCTATTTTTATGTCTTATTTTTTATACAGCTTTTATTTCCAAATATGTGCTCGCAACCCTGCCCAAGCAGCCATCCATTGTAAATGAAGAGTAAAAAAAAAGAAAGAAGGGGGAAAAGTGGTTTAGGAAAGCCAGTCCGCACCAGTTTTGTCTGTTGATACCTTAAATAATCCACCTCCATAAACCACCCACCCTTACAGGGAGAGGGAGTGCATTTTTTAATTTTTAGCTCTTTTCTGGGGCTAAACTTGGTCATTATTGTTGCACTGTGTTCAGTGTTTATGTTTACTTTGCTATGGCCATTGTGTAGATTCTTTTCCAGATTCTGTTTATTTTACCCTGAATCAGTGCATGTAAACCTTCCCATTCTAGCCTGCCTTTCAGATCAGATTTCACGATATTCCTCTTCATAGTCTAGATCATCTTGGATATTTTTGATCTTATAGTTGACAAATTGGATACCCTTGTCTCAGTCCTTATACTTTTTGATCCAGTCTAGTATTTCTTCTGACTCTTCTCTTTCTTGATACTGTCTCCTTGCTGGGTTTTAATTATCAACTACGTACAAATGGTTTATATATCTAGTCATAGTCTCCTAAGTTCTAGCCTCACATAGCTAGCTTCCTGTTAGACATTTCAAATGAAAAACTCCTGTAGCATCTCATGTTCAACATGTACAAAATAAAAAAATCATTATCATCACTTCCAAAACCAATCTTCTTCCAAAATTTCTGTTAACTAGAAAGATGGTGAAACCCTTAATCCCTTATCAACATTTCTGGGCCTTAGTGTCATCCTTTACCCATTACTCATCCCACATAGCCAGTTAGTTGCCAAGTCTTGCTATTTCTACCTTCACAACAGCTTTTTTTTTTTTTGCAGCTAGTATATTCTATTATATTCTTGTGTGCCATTTGTTTAGTTATTCCCCATGCTCCTTTAAAATTTTGGTATATGTGGGCCCTTTCTCTTTTGGGCTTCATAGAGTTTACTTTTTGTTTACATAAATAAGTCAATGATTTGTGGAGGGAAAGAACACTAGCATTTAGTTAGGAATTAGGAAAGGCTTCTCATAGAAAATGGCACCTGATCTACTTGAAGGAAGCTAGATTCTTAGAGGCAGACATGAGAAGGAAGGGTGTTACAGGGGACAGCTTGTGCAAAAGAACCGAGAGGTTAAAATGCTGAATTTGGGGAGCTTATTAAGGGGACCAGTTTGGTGGGAATATAGCATGGCTTGAGGATGAGGATATAGGAGTAGAAGGGTGGAGTAGGGCTAGAAAGGGAGTCTGGAGCCAGTTTATGCAGGATTTTAAATTCCACTTTTAGTAGTTTATATTTGATCCTAAAAACAGTAGGGAGCCTCTGAAGCTACTTGATAAGATGAATGTAATAGTTCATGAATTTGTTAACTGCAGAAACTGTTTTGATTTTTCACTTTATATGTTGCCAAGTCCGTCAATTATTGTCTTCATGACATCTCTTCTCTGACACTGCCCTGTCCATGTCTGGACTGTTGCAATAGCCTTCTAGTTGGCCTGTCTTGTCTCAAATTCCCACTCTAGTCCACCCTCCAGTCAGCTGCAAAAGCTGTCTGTCAGCCGTTACCCAAATGATGGGCATCCCCTCAATTTCCAGTTCTTGGCCACCACAAAAAGAGCTGCTATAAATATTTTTGTACATGTGGGTCCTTTTCCCATTTTTATGATCTCTGTGGGAGACAGCCCTAGAAGCGGGATTTTTGGGTCAAAGGATTATGCACATTTTTATAGCTCTATAGGCATATTTCCAAATTGCTTCCCAGAACGGTTGGATCAACTCACAGTTTCATCAACAATGAATTAGTGTTCCAACTTTTCCATATCTTCTCCAATATTTATTATTTTCTTGTTTTGTCATGTTAGCCAATGTGATAGATGTGATGTAGTTAATTAGGAGTTTCATTGTGGGAGGTGGAGCCAAGATGTCAGACTAGTCAGAAGCAGTAGAGCTGAGTTTTCTACAAAACCAAACTGAGTCCTGATAGGCTAATCCAGAAAAAGTTACAGTGAGCTGTTTTTCTAGCCCAGTTTAGCGCAGGGAGATAGAAGTCTGCAGACATTAGGGACAGGCTTGGGCCAGAAGAACAGTGATGGTGAAACACTCCAGCACCCAGGGAAAGGCTGTACACTAGGGCAAGAGGAGATTCCAGACTCACCACCAGGCCAGACCCATACTGAAGCACCACAATGAAAACAAATTCCAGTTCACAGCTTTATTGCTCATTACCCAGTTCTGGATCTCTGAACCAAAGCAGACTGAGAAAGGAGACCTGTACATATATAGAGGCCTTGAGTGGTGTACTAACAAGGGAGGAATTTAAGAAGCTCGTGTGGGTCTGACCCCTGGAGAAGAATGAAGTTTCAGTTCTAGCATCTAGCTCAGCCTACGGAGGAATAATAAGGACAGGAATCAAATGGGAGACTACAAGTCTGCCACTGTGAACCAAAAGAGTTTTTCTAGCTGGCTTATAGGGGATGAGTTCAGTAGCAATCTACAGTGTTCCAAACTTGTCACAAATTTGCAGAGCCCAGGCAAGGGACAGCAATTAGACTTTGCCCTGTATCAGACCACTTTGGGAGCAATGAAAACTTTCAGGTCCCCAGCTCAAGAGATCCTGGAATAACACAATTAATTCTCTTCCTCAAAGGCAAAATCAAAATATTTGTTTGGAACATCACTATTAGAATACCAAGAGGTAAGATTTAACAAGGTACTCATCACCAGTCCAGGGATCGCTGACATCTTAAGAATTCTTTCTGTTAGGCCTCCCCAGGAACAAGTTCCACTAGGCAAAATTCCTCCCTCCCACTCAACCCTGTTATCGTGACTCATAGAGGGAGTCTAATTAGCTTGAGTACTTGTGAAGCATTCTGTCATGTGGAGAGAAGAATGGAAAGAGAGGGGAACCTCTTAAAGGGGGGGATCTCTTAAGATTGTACACTGGGGCAGGGGGCCAAGGGGCAAGAAGAAGGTTAGGGGTGGTGGAGAGAGACAAAATGACGCTACTGAAGAGGAGATTTGAGAAGGAGCTAGGGGGGAACAAGGAGTGGGTAGTGTTACGAGAGGCAAGAGAAGTTATTCAGGAGGTAGAGGCACTGCATTATATCACAAGCTGAAGAGACAACCCAAAAGGATGAGGACTGATTTAGCAATTAAGACATCATAGACAGGTTTTATGAGGGCAGTTTCTGTTGAGTGGTCAGGTTGGAAGCCAGATTGCAAAATGTATCATAGTAAGTAAGGAAGTAAGGGAGTAGAAGCAACAACAATTTTTTCTACGGGTTAGCAATAAAATGAGAGACGTTTAGGATAGTAGCTTGAAGGGATGGAAGAGTCAAATGAGGTTTAAAGCATGTGTGGGTACCGAAGAAGAAGCCAGCAGATTGAAGAGGGGGCAGGGTATCAAGAGCAGAGTAGAGGAGCTGAATTGGGCTTGAACTGGAGCTTGACTGAGATATACAGAAGATCACTAGATAGAAAGGAGTTAGGGATGGGAAAAGGAATCTTCCAGCTAGGTGCCAAGCTCTCGGGGAAACTTTGCTTGATAGTCTCCTTTCCAGTCCATCTCAAATTTGTTAGTGTTCTCTTCCCCTTGAAATCACTCTCTATTTGCCTGTTTGCATCTTAGAGCCATCCCAGTAGAACATGCACTTCTTGAGGATAGGGACCATTTCATTTTCATCTGGGTATCTCAAGTGTCTAGCACATTGGCTGACGGATGGCACATGTTTCCCTAATTGTTACGCCAAGAGTGGATTGAATCTGTTATATGTGAAGGACAGTAAAGAATGTGATGTGGTTGAATTAGAGCATCTGAAGTGGGAAGGGAAAGAAATAAGCTTTCATAAACCCAAAACAAAAGAGTTGGGTTCAGCGGGTAAGGAGTTTTGAGTTAGGGGAATGACACATTTTAGTGTTTTAGGATCCATTCAGGATGAATTAGACAGACAGACAGGGAAGGTTGTTTCAGCGATACAGGTATAAGGTGATGAAGATCAGGAACAATGGGGTGGTGTAAGTTGAGTTGGAGAATGACTGCTTTGGAAGGAAAAACCAAAAGGTCCTTTGGAAGACAGAGGGGTGGGAAGAGGCAGACTGCTGGGGACTTTGAGCCTTATGGCCTAGAACTTATGGGGAGTGTCAGAATTGAGGAAAGAACTTGTCTCTGAGCTTGTGTGTTAATGGACCCCTTTTCTTTCTTGGCTTCACCCTTTGCTCACCCCATGTGTTTTTAATTATCTCCTGTCTGTCTTCCAATTATTGCCACAAGGGTTGCTGGCCTGCAGCACAGACTGCTGGCGTGGTCTGGAAAGAGCAGATGGCCATTCATTTTGAATCTTCTTGTTCAAAGGTTGCACTTTCAGAATCTGACTTCTAATTCCGCTTCCCATTGTGGTGTTTGCTTAGGGCTGAAGGGATTTTTCCATTGGAGAGACAGCATCCAGAAACATTTTCCTGACTAAATTGTCCTTTGGATCTGTGATAGACAGTCCCAGACAACTAGCTTGAATCTCTTCTTCTATCTAGCTCTTCAAAAAATAGTGACTTTTGTTTGAAATAGCCCTTTTGAGAGTTATGACTCTTCTTTAAATAATACTTAAGAGTAGTATTAGTATTAAGCAGGTTTATCAGAGATTTTTGGTTAGTTCAGATGAGGTCATTATTTACCTATAGAGGACTCATTTGAATAATTCTACCTATCATTAGATAATAGATGAAGAAATTTATATACTATGCTTGCAAGGTCTGGTTACCATGCTAAATTTGTCACATTAATTACCAAGGTTGCTTTCAGCAGATTTCAGCTCCCCAGAAGAGAGATTTCTGTAAGTAGAGGGAAGAGGGGAGGGAAAATGGGATGACAGGCATTTATTTAAGCATCTTCTATGTATCACACATCATACTAAGTGCTTTTCAAATATTATCTCATAGAGGGAGTCTAGCTATTTGGCTTAAAATTTTTGATTTTGGGGCAGCAAGGTGCCGCGGCAAATAGAGCACTGGCTGTGAAGTCAGGAGGACCTGAGTTCAAATCTGGCCTCAGACATTTGACACACTTACTAGCTGAGTGACTTTGGGCAAGTCACTTAACCCCAAGTGCCCTGCCTTCCCCCCTCCCAAAAAATAAAAAGCATCAATAAAAAGTGTATTTAAAAAAATTTTGATTGTAAGATTTAGATTTAGAGCTAAGCAAAAGATGAATTGATTGCCTGGGTAGATAGTGGGTTATCTTAGCGCTGGATTTCTTTAAACAAAGATTGGTTATGCCTTATAATGGATATTATAGAGGAGATTGGAGGGTGGGGGGAATGGGCTTGATTAGATGGTCACTGAGCTCCCTTCTAATTCTAAAATTTTTGAGTTTTGTAATGGTTTTTGGACCAGTCTACAAAAGCCTATTCATTTCATGATATACATGAAGGTCTTTATTAATAGTACTATCTTAGTTGTAATCTGCCTGCCATTTATAATTTTTGTGAGAAATGCGTTCTAAGTTCCAATGGAAGATTTCTTGAATACCTTTCCTACCTGAGTGGGATGGTGGAGCCCTCTCATGGAATCTGGGTCTCAGCCTTTCTGTGAATTGAGTGGGATAAATGGAGGTGGGGACTCAGGGCTTCTGATTGACAGCTAGGCCTAAGTCTGGAGTTACTAAGAAATCAGCTGACCTATAGGAATCTGGAACTTAGAGAAGCAGGACTCACTTCTTCCCTACTACCACCTCAGCAGGAGCCTTGCCAAATAAGGATATAAGTGTTCTTAAGAATTGTTATTGGCTCAATTAGCGTTTCCTTGTCCCTTGTACCTGGGTCAGATTTCATGTGAGATTGTGAGCCTGAACTCCACCAATGAGAGTAAAAGGTCAGTGGTGGGGTCGGTTGTTTTGTTTGTGTTAGGGTCTAAAAGCTAAGTTCTGCCCCCTGGGCTCCGCCTCTCACTACCAATTTCGGAGACCACCCTTTTCGTAATAAAATTACTTTCTACTTTCTACTTGAGTAGCCTCTGAGTTTACTTTTTATCCCACACATACCTAATTCTTTATTCCTCAAAACAGGCATAAGTCAGGGAAGTGTTAGTATAGTGCAGTGAAGGATGCTTGTTGGCTTAGAACCAGACAATGTGGTATCAAATCCTTGCCCTGCCATGCCTACTACTTGCAAAATTACCTTGAGCAAATCACTTAACCTCCCTGGGCCTTAGTTTCCTCAGATATAAAATGAGAGGTTTGGACATCTAAAGCCCCTTTCATATATAAATCTATGATTCTTTCTATAGTCATGGACAAAATTGCTTTTAAATATCAATATTCTACTCTAATCTCAGTGGTACATTTGAAGATCCTGTGTTTGACAGAAATAAATTGTAGTGGGAACCTTCCTCATGTGCTTGATTCTGTGGTTTCATGTGGTTTTAGTATATAAAAGTTGGAAGTTGAAGGTTCCCTGATTGGTATGGCCATCCTCAGTCTTATCAAGGTTTATAGGCCTGATAAATCTACAGCTGTAGATTGAGGAATTTAGAATCAGAATCAGAATCTGTCTGTCTGTGTGTCTTTGAGAGTTGGGATTTATTTCATTTTATTTTTAAAGAATCAATTTTATTGATATCTTTTGTTTTTATGTAGCCTAAATTTCCCTTCTCCTCTCTCTCCTCTTCCCTGAGAGCCATTCCTTTTAACCAGAAAATAAAATAAAATAAAGGGAAAGAGGAGAAAAATTTCATCCAAGCCAGTCAGTACATGGAAAGAATCTGACCTTCGATGCAGCGTTCAGACCCGTGGACTCTGATAGCTGCAGAGTAGAAATATCTCTTGTTCTGTAGAATTTCGCAGCATTCATTTCCTCTTGCTTTATAGTTACTGTTATTCCCTTGTCCATTGTTATAGTCATTTAAAATATTGTCTTCCAAGTTCTGTATCAGTTCATCTAAGTCTTTCCCTGTTTCTCTGTATTCATTATCTTCCTTGTTCCGTCACCTTCAGATACCCCAGTTGATGGGGATTTACCTTGTTCCTTACTACCACAAAAGATGCTGGTGTAAAATTTTGATGTCTACAGAGCATTTCTTTTTGTCATTGATCTTCTTAGGGTACAGACCGTGTAGTAAAATGTCTGGGTTAAAGGTTATAGCCATTTTAGCCACTTGTTTAAATCCAGTTGGCTTCCTGAATGCGTTATACTAACCATTGTGGAAGGCAAGAAAGGAAGGAAACAAACACGCTAAGTCATTTCTTCCTCTGTGCTCAACTTAATCTGTCCTGGGAGGTAGGTGCTGTTATTATCTCCATTTGACTGTTGAAGAGATATGTTGAGAGAGGTCAGATGATTTGCCCAGGCTGATACAGCTTGTAAGTGCCTGAGACTGAATCTGAACTCAGGTCTTGCTGACTCCAGGTCCAGTGCTCTCTCCATTGTGCCATCTAGCTGCCTCTAGTTGCATTAGTGTGTCTGTTTGCACAGCTATCCAAAATTGACTGTTCCTATCCTTTATGATCTTTGCAATTTTGCTACATGTGAGCCTAAAAGTTGTCTTGATTTCCATATGGTTATTTGTAATTCTTCTTTGGAGAATTGTTCATATCCATAACTGCTTGTGTATTGGGTCTTGACTTTTGATCATACATACAATACAGATGTGTGCACACATACATACATTTCATGTATATATCTGGATACCAAACCCTATCTGATGTAGTTGCATAAAGATTTTTTTCCCAGTTCCCTTTTTTGTTCTTTTCCTAGGTGAATTAATTTTATTTGTCCAAAATGTTTTCAATTTCATTTAATTAAGCTTATCTATTTTATATTTAAACATTTGTTATATTTGTATCCCTAGTGCCTGGCGCTTAATAAATGCTTGTTAATTGACTGATTCATAGTCTTAGCTATGTTATTTCAGTGTTAAGGAAACTGAAACTTGCAGTGAAAGTGACTTGCTCAGTCAGAATTAGAACCCAGGTCTCTGATGCCTAGTTTAGGGCTCTACACTGCACCTTGATGACATTCTATTATATGTTATAAATATTATTAATTTTTACATAACTGAGTCCAAATGTTATTCCTTCTCTATTGGAAAAATAACTGAAATTCGAATTTTCAGCTTTAACTGTAGGTGCCAAGCTGTCCATTTCCTGCCCAAGAAATGTATACCTGTAGAATAATACCCCTACTGATTTTTTTAAAAAGTGATTTACAATTTTACTCTTTGTCATATAGTAAAAATACTTTATGGTTTAAATAAACTACTGCTGGAGATCAAATACCTCTACTTCAGTATTTAATTGCAAGCTAAACACTGACTGCCTTGTAAAAGTCGGTGCCTTAATTAAAGTGAGCTGAAAATATGTACAATCACTTTGGCATCCTATAAAGCTAGAACCTCAAGTGAGACTAATTTTGAGAATGAGAATAGTCCTAGATTTATTTAGGCATTTGCAGTTTGGTCCTTTGGGGAGGATCTGATTTCCTTATGATGAGTAGTGCTGATATTCTAGGGACAAAGGAAATAGGGAATTCTCCATCACTGGAGTGCTTCAGAAGCAGCTACATGACCAAGTAGATAGAGTGTTGGGCCTGGAATTTTGAAGATCTGAATTCAAGTCAAACCTCAGACATTTACTAGCTCTGTGACTCTGAGCAAATCACTTGTATGATTCATTTTTCTCATCTTTAAAATGGGGATAATAGTAGCACCTACTTCTTTGGGCTGTTGTGAAATATTTGTAAAATGCTTTTGTAAACCTTAAAGTGCTATGTAAATGCTGGCTGTTATTAGCTATTATCTTCGGCTAGAGACAGGATGATCACTAGTTAGGAATATATTTTGGAGGATATTTATACTTAGGGTCATAGATCTACATCCGGAAGGAAACTTCATTTCACAGATTGGGAAACCTAGGCCAAATGAGGTTACGTGACTTCCCTAAGGAATAAAAGATTTCTGAAATCATTAAACTTGAATTATAAAGAATTCATTAGTGTCCAAGGGTGATTTTGTGATGCTCACTTTGTTCTGCTGGCCACTTGGGGTGCTATTATATCACCCTGTCTGCAGACCATCCTTTTTCAGTCTATTTTTTAAAATACAGTTTTATTTCGCATCTTTTCGCTGCCCTTTTGTGACCACCATTCTCCCCTCTCTTCTCCCGCTCCGTGCCGCCGCCGCCACCCCCACCCCCCACCCCCAACATGCACATTGAAGCTCTTTGTGCACATCTTCCCTGGCTTTGTTTTTATTTTGTGTACATGAAAAAAAATCATTTTCTTAAATCATTGACCTTTTTGGTTTTAGATACCAAATTCTATTGCCTGTTGTCCTATAAAATGATCTATTGAAGATAAAACTGCAGAGGTTCAGTAAAGTTCCTTACTAGGAACCAGTAATTCTGGTCCATGGGAGATCTTATCTTTAGAGTAAGTCTTTTGTATTCATCATGTGAAGGAATCCCAGTGCAAGAGTTCAAATAAGAGACTTTTTTCTTACAATTATCATCCTTTCCAGGTAAGAGCATTTTCCTGATTTTTTTTTTAGGCAGATATTCAGTGTCAGGGAATTTCATATATGTTATCAGAGAGAGAAGTATTCAGCAGTAACTAACTTCTCTAGTTCAGTGGTAGACAAATCAAGAGGGAAAGGAATTTGTCCCGAGGATAAATCCTAAATGATTGTCTGGATTGTGAGCCTTTCCTCTATTGATGGTATAGTTCAGAGATAGACTTTTGATTTAAAACACAAGTTTATGTTTCCCTTTTAAGTTTTCAAGTTAAAAGCAAGATTGATCTCATATCTTTTTCCCTTTACCTCTTCCCCCCTCCCCATCTGAAGCATGAGGTCTTATGGTTGGTTTTGGTGCCCCTGGATATAACTTATGACCCATTTTAAAATTTACTCTGTCTGCTAGCCTAAGATTTGGTATCAGGTCAGTCAAGAAGCATTTTTAAATGCCTATTATGTGCCAAGCACTGTGCTAAACATTGGGGATACAAAGAAAGACAAAACAAAACATTTCTGCTCTCAAGGAGTTCACAGTATAACGGGGGAGACAAGCATGTAGATAACTATTTACAAGAAAGATATACACATACACAACAGATAGATCTAGACAGATATATGCATACAGGATAAATTGGAGATAATCACAGAGGAAAAGGAGCTAGCATTAAAGGAGATCAAGAATGGCTTCTTATAGAAGGTGAGGTTTTACAACTCTTATCAGATTGGCTAGTATGATAAAAAAAAGGAAAATGATAGATATTAAACTGGGACACTAATGCATTGTTGGCAGAGTTGTGAACCGATCCAGCCATTCTGGAGAGTGGTTTGGAACTGCGCCCAAAGGGTTATAAAACTGTGCATACCCTTTGATCTAACAATACCACTGCTAGATCTGTATCTCAAAGAGTAACAAAAAGGGGGGGAGAAAGGACCTATTTGTACAAAAATATTTATAGCAGCTCTTTGTGTGGTGGCTAAGAATTGGAAATCAGAAGGGTGCCCATCAGTTGGGGAATGGCTAAACAAGTTGTGGTATATGATTGTAATGGAATACTTTTGTGCTATAAAAAATGACAAACAGGATGATTTCAGAAAAACCTGGAAGACTTGCATGAGCTGATCCATAGCGAAGCGATCAGAACTAAGAAAAACATTGTATGTAGTAACAGCAGTATTGTTTGATAAAGAATTGTGAATGACTTAGCTGTTCTCAGCAGTACAATGATCCAAGACAATCCCAAAGGTCTGAAGTATCATACTGTTTGCCTGCAGAGAAAGAACTGATCCTGTTTGAATATAGACTAAAGCATGCTATTTTTCACTTTCTTTCTTTCAGTCTTTTTCTTTTAATCAAGTCTTCAAGTACAAAATGACTAATATGGAAATGTTTTACATGATTGCATATGTATAACCCATATCTGATTGCTTTCTGTCTCAGGGAGTGGGGAGAGGAAGGAGAGAGAGAATTTAGGACTTCAAAACTTAAAAAAAAGTTTAAAAAATTGTTTTAACATTTAATTGGGGGGAAAAGGAAAAAAAAAAACTTTTTTTTTTAAAGGTGAGATTTTAGTTTAGTCCTAAAGGAAGCCAGTGAAGCCAAGGAAGGGGTGATGATGAGGGAGAGCAGTCCAGGCATGAGGGACAGCAACAGAAAATGCCCAGAGTTGGAGAGCGAAGTGACTTGTGTGAAGAACAGCAAGGAGGCCAATGTCACTGGTTTTCAGAGTATGTGGTGGTAGGGGAAGTAGTGGTATGACAAGAATGGAAAGGTATATAGGAAATGAAGAGGCTGTGAAAGATTTGAAGACCAAACGGGATTGGAGCCATTTTTTTGGCTGCCTCTTCATCATCATTCTTGTTTGTATTTTATAATGTTTATATCTGAGATTATAAACTTCTGGAGGGCAGGAACTGTTCTCTTCCTGTTTCTTAGGAACTTTTCATGGTGATAATTATGATACCACTTTAGTTAGTACCCAGTAGAGGGGAACTCTAGTAGATATTTTATGATATTTAAAATTAGGGTGATACCTGAAGGCTTTCTAAGACTGCGTGTAATCATCTGTAAGAATTCATCGAATGGAAAATTCGAGCTCTGTATAGATCTAGACCACAGAGCTGAAAATAATTCCATAGGTATTGACTGTCTTAGAAATAGTTCAAAACTATTTCTGAATCTTCTAATTTAAAAAATGCCTCTAGAGATGATGTAGAGATGGTAAATGTACCATCTTATGAACCTTAGTACTTAAAACCTAGCCAGGGTTCACCTGATTGATAACTTTCCCAATACTATGCAGTATTGTCTCAGAACCTAGAACTATAGCTCTAGATCCTTTGAACTGAGACTACTAAATATGTATTTAGATTTCCTCAAGCAAGGCTAAAAGCTTTCTATGGACCAGTAAAGGTGATCTGACTATGTCTATAGTTATAGTTATACTTATTTCACCATCTCTTGTAGCATGGTTATTTGTATAGAGGTCTTCCCTATCATTCGATTGTGTGCTCCTTGAGAACAGAATTTTTTATTTTATATCCTTAGTATCTTTACGTTGCTATCGCCATGAACGTTCTAAGTGGTTGTTTGTTTAATTGAAATTGCATAATCATTCATCATTTTAACCATGCCACAAAAAGCTCAGTGGTTCCTCCTGTTCTTTGGATAAGTCTTAAGAACTTTGCCTTCAAGCTTAGAAGTTCTTCTCTAGCCTGTGTGAAGCTGTCACCATCTTGTCCTGTCTCATCTCTTATTGTAGGCACAAGTATAACTATAGAAAAAACCCTGACTTTGTGGTCAGACTCCCTGGGGTTCAAAATCTCTGCTCTCGCATTTATTACCTTGGTGACCTTAGACAGTTAGCAATCCTTTCTGCTCAGTTTCCTCTAGCACTGGAAATACAGACATTATGCCTCCAACTTGTCTCAAATTTAGCTCCTCACAGATGGCATTAATCTTCTTGCTTTTCTGTCCACTAAGTGCCCTTGCAGCCCCTGACCTTCCTTTTGAGAATCTTAACAACAGCTAGGCAACAGGGGACTTCTTCATTTGTCCATTGGAAAGATGGTAGGTACTCGGGATAGTACAGAGGGAAAACATTCTTGGTAGAGAGGGCAACCAGTGAAAAGGCATGAAGTAGAGAGGTGGAATGTCCTGTGTGATGAAATGCAAGAAAGCCAGTGCCTCTGGACCATGGGTGATGAGTACAGTGCAAGAATCTTGAAGAGGGAGGAAAGAGACAGGCTGTGAAGATCTTTAAAAGCCAAATAGAGCATTTTATAGTAGATCCTGGATAATAATTATTGAGTAGGCTAGGTGATGTGGTTGGACCTGCTCTTAGGAAAATCATTTTGGCAGCTTATTGGAAGATGGCCTGAAGTGAGGAAGAGATTTGAGGCAAGGAAACCAACCAGTGGGCTCTTACCATAGTCTGGGCATAGCTAGGTAGTAGCTATGTATGTTAGGGGTAAGGGAATGTATACAAAGATGTGAAGGTAGAAATGACTAGATTTGGCAACAAACTGAATATGTGGAGTTAGTGCCTGTGAGGAGGCAATAGTGAGTGGCCTCATCTTGCTTCCTCCCAATTTCCTCTGTTAATAGTAACCTAGTACAGTTTAAACCATACTTCTGAGAACTTGACATACCCATCTCCAGTGTACCTTCTGCCCCTAAGAGGGAACTAATGATTATTCACTTATAACCTAGAATATGTTTGGGAATTTAGCCTGTATAAGTATCTCCTTTGGGAAAGGGAGTATCTCTTTTTTGATCACTTTGGAACAGTCAGAGGGCCTGTTAGCCTAGAAAGCTGTTTTCTTTGTTTTTCTACATTCCGACTCTTGGATTTATGCTGAGCCAGAGGAACCAAAACCCATTTATGTACAACTAAGTACTTTCATGGCTTGGGGTGACTTTTTAATGTGTTTTTACTTATGGTGCTTCTTTATATTTTCAGTATGAGAAAGTCATGACAGTGTTATTTATTCAGAACACAGAAATAATGAGTGACGCTGGTTTGGAGAGAGACTTATTCATTTGCAAGATATTTTAAGGAATAGAGTAAGTTTTATGGAGTTTGACTCCCCATGCCATTTAATTGTCCAGGCAGTGGTGAGTTTCATTGTGATCATAGATTTACATATGGAAGGGACCTAAGGGGTCATTTCGTAGATGAAGAAACTGAGGCCCAGAGAGATTTAATGATTTGCCCAGACATGTCATACAGGCAGCATTCAGACCCAGATCCTTTGACTTCAGATCCAGCAGCCTTTCAAGTCAGCTGATTTATAAGAGGCACTACGTGCCAGGCACCATGGGCACACTAAAAATGAGATGGTTGAACCAAAATCAAAACAGTCTTGTACATTGCATTCTATTTCCTGTGTAGCTGGATGTTACCTGAATGCTTAAATTGAATCTGTGATTCCATCTTACCTACTAGATACTAAATAACTGACAAATAGGTAGTTTCTGTAGCAGTGCCCTTTTGATGCAAATGGCTGTTCAGCAATCCCAGTTTTTTCAAGGCTCTCGTTTCCACCAACTCTAACATGCTTTTCTCTGTTAATTAGCATCTGGCTTATTTATTTGGTAGTAAGTAGGAACCTAGACTGCTTTGGAAATCCATCCACAACCCATAAGTAGAAGACTTTGTGTCTCTGACACAGGAAGTATTCCTTATTCTTGGAGAGTAAGGAGTGTAGAGCTGAAGACTTAGAAGTCAATCAATCAGTAAACATTCATGAAGTGCCTAGTTTGTGTCAGGTGCTGGGTTTAAAGGTATGTGAATAACTTTTTGTTGTATGAGGGTTAAAGCCATGGCTTCTCTATTATCGGCTTAAGAGCATCATTTGAACCGAGAGAGAGGCACATTGGCATTTGAATCTACCCTGGGTCTTCTTCCTGGCCTGTCCAAAAAGCAGATTTAACTTATATCAGATAACCTCGAGCTTGACTTCTGGTCTAAGACATTTTAAGTGTAGTGTTCGAGGATTTCTTTGCTTGTTTCTATTTCCGTAATTATAGCATGTTAAGCAGTGAGGGGCCTGTTTGCCCAGACCTTGTGCAGACACTGTGAAATTAACTTTCTTACCCTCCAACAGGAGTCAGACTGAACTGACATTTCCAAAGGGCTGCTGTTGAACTGGCTGTTCTTGGCACCCATTCTCAACATTCAGGAAGGGTGCATGGAGATTAACATTCTAATTCACTGGCGCTTAATTGCTGTAAGCTGTTGGTGGGTACTGAGAATTGGTCACACCGTGGGGGTGGGAAGGAGACTCAATAAAATGCCCAGGACCTTGTCTCCAGAAACCAAGTAACATAACGCTTGAAAGTTTTATTGATGACCAATGGGGAAAGCATGTAAATGTATTAGTGCTGTTTAAAAAAAGAGTATCTGGGCTGGGAGTCCCAAGTAGCCCAACTGTGTTGTCCAATGAAGAAATGTTCTGATGAAGGGAACTCAGAATTTGGCATTTGGGGAATTTAGTATCTTTTGTCTCTAAACTTGTAACATCATCAAATCACATATTACCAAAGCTGAAGTCTGAGGAAGTGTGCCTAGGAATCACTTCATTACCATTGGAAATGCAGCCATCCTTAGCTGGGAACACAGCAAGCATTTAACAGTGCATTACAATGCCATACTCCCATCTAAAAGGGAAATGAAAGGTAGAATAGCCAGTTGAAGCTACCAGGGGAATTGAGTGGAGCAGAATGTAATTACCTCATCTGGAGTTTGGCCAAGGCCCCAGGTTTACCACTCCTAATCTTGGAAAATTTGCCCAATGATTTTAATGACTGTAAGTGGTAAGAAGCAACTTTGACAATATCAAGCCCTGGAAGCACAGCTAGGTTGCTGGGTGAGGGTAAAAACAGGAAGCAGAACATCTTCTTAATAGGAAGTCTTTTGATTCATGTAGTGGAAATTGTTCTAGGTCAGAGGCAAAACTCCCAATTTCTTGCTCTTGTCCTAACCAAAAGGTATACACGACTGTAGCTAATACATCCTTTCTTTTCAGAATAAACATAGATATGTACTGTTTAGAACTTCTCCCATGTGGTATGGGTAGTACAGCAGTATTGGGTAGAGAGCAAGCCTAGAATGAGAAAGAATTGGTTTCAAGTCCTCTCTCTGACCTACATGGGCTTTTTGAGCTTGGCCAAATTGCTTAACCTCTCAGTGCCCTTTGCAGATCTCTAAGACTTGAGCAATTGTTGGGGAATTTATTCCCAGGTATTTGAATATGCTGATGAAATTACAGGTCAAGTATTATAAAATATTGAGTTAGTTTGGCTGTTGTGTCATACTGTTGATGCATCTTGAGCTCACAGTGCACTAAAACCTTTGATCCTCCATGATAAATTGCTATCTAGTCCTCTCTCCCCCATCTTACACTTAGGTTCAGAAAAATCATCACAAGTATGACAATACATGTCTTTCCATTAATTTCACTCTTTTAGTTTTCATGGAATATCAGGATCTTTTTGTCACTGTATGTTAGCTATCCCTCTTAGCTCTGTGTCTTTTGCTAATTGGATAAACATGCTATCTTTATGTCTTTATGCAAGTCATTGATAAAATGTTAAATTGCACAGGGCTAAGTGTGGATCCCAGAGGCTCTTCTCTAGAGACCTAATTCCTCAGTGGCATGAAGTCATTGATGACTCTCAATTCCCAGTACACCTTTAACCTACAGATATCCATCTCATCTAAGTGACTATTAGGTGAAACTTTGTCAAATGCTTTCCTAAGATCTAGGTAGACTGTTTACAGCAGACCCTGGTCCGTAAGCTTGTAATAAGCACTTACTCTTGAGGCGCTGTGCTAAATGCTGGCTATATGAAGAAAGACAAGAGTCCCTGCTCTCAAGGAAATCAGTCTAATGGGGGAGACAACTATGTATAAACAAAGCATATGCACCATCATATCAGAGGGAAGGCAGGATCATTGAGGAGGAAGCAGGAGGTGGAGATGAGGAGGGAGAGAGCTCCAGGCAGTCTGGAGATGGAGTGTCATGTTTAGGGAATAGCAAGAGAGGCTGGTGTCACTGGAACTCATAGTTTGTAAAGGGGAGTAAGGTGTACGTATAGGAAGACTGAAGAGGTATCACATAACACCATATTATGAGATACAGAGAAAGGGAGTTAGTCTGATGTCACCTATTCTTGTAAATGACACTGGCTCTTAGTAAGATTACTGCTTCCTCATTTAGAGGTTCACTAATCATCCTTTAGTTAAAATTCCCAAAGTCATATGATTACTGTTGAAGTCATAGAATCTGAGAATTTAAGAGTTAGAAGAGATATTCGCAGCTGTGTAGGCCAACCTATACCTGAAAGGAATTCCATTGTAACATAATTGGAAAGTAGTTGTCCAGTCTCAGTTTGAAGACCTCCAAGGAATGAAGGTGATGCCCACCACCTCTCTAGGAACCTCTTTACATTTGTGGATAACTTTCATTGTTAGGAAGTTTTCTGAGTTAGAGCCTGGACTTTAACTCTGCTTACTCTAAATCCAGGAGTCTTCCCACCACCCACTACCCACTACCCACAATCATAGAGGAATCTTAGTCATCGTTTAGTCTAAACTCCCTCTCCTTTTACAAATGGTCAAACTGAGACCCATAGAAGAGAAATAATTTGCCCAAGGCAGTCCAGTAGACTTTAGTTCATTGAGGGTGGCTTGGTTTGGTTTTGCATCTGTAGCGTTAGTGTCTTGCACATGCGTAGTAGTCACTTATTAAATATTTGTTTCATTGAACTGAACCTTTTAAGAGCATGATGAAGGTGCAACTGTCACACCTTTCTTTTTTTTCTCTGGCTAAAGTGCAGCTTCTAAGATAGTGGTCCCCATTCCAAAGGCAGGCTGACTTTGGGGGAAAAGTCCCCCAACGTCTCAAGATGAAATACAAGGGATGGGGCTGCCGTCTTTGGGACTGATCAAGCAGGGCTTTATAGTTGGCTTAATTGTCAAGCCTTTTGTGTGTGGAAGGGGGACTATAGAAATTATGTCTGTCAACCTCTTGATTTTACAGATGAGGAAACTTACGAGCAGATTGTAGTTAGTAACTTGCCATTGTTCACGTGCTGGAAGGTGGTAGAGACAGAGCTAGGACTTGAATGACGTTCTTCTGGTACTTGGTGCAGTCTTTTCTCTCCGTACCTGGCCATCTAAGTGAGCCGGGCTATTATATATATTATATATTCTGCAACATTTCAGGATGCTGTCCTATTAAGAATAACTTTCAGAGCTTTAGAGCAAGGCGGTGTGGCTGCACGCAGTGTAATCTAATTCAGTAGGTACCTGTGATTTTAGGCTGCCTGCCATTGAACAGGCCTTCAGACTGACTAGTACTTGAAGCGGTTGGTATGTTAATGTGGTGCTAAATCCCCTGTAGCATATCTGCTTAACTAATGGTTTCTAAACAGGTTCTTGCTCTCCAAGATGGTCTGTGTTCTTTTTTTTCTGACACACTCATTTAATTTCTAACTCACAAGGCATTTGCTTATTTATTTTCATTGTTCTTGATAATAATTCTAAGCCATTAGAGGGGAAAATTATATTCAAAAATGCTGTTTCACACTTTATTTGTTTGATGATTTAGAGCGATAGAAAATAGCACATTTGCTGGCTTTTATAGTCTGATAATTATTCACATCCATCAAGCCATTCCAGGGGAATAAACAAACCACCGTGAACATTACCCTATTAATAGCATCCTCTGTGGCAGGCATCCGGGCAGGATCTTTCTAAGACAGTTTCTTACGTTCACTGAGTTGGATACAGAGGGTACGTTTCTTTCTGATTACCTTACTTTATCTCAGATTCCCAGACTGCTTGGCTAGTAAGGAATGAAATATAGATTTATTAGATATAGAGAAATTTGATGAGCCTGAGATCTGAAGATGAATCATAGGTTCATAGTTGGAAGAAACCTAAGAAGCCATTAAGCCCAACACTCATTTTTGAGGAAACTGAGGCCCAGGCTAAGGTAGCATTTGAACCCATGTCTTCTTGACTCCAACTCTAGCACCCTATCAACAAGCTGCCTCTTTTGTTAGCTTGGATATATTTTGCATGTAGGACCCTTAGTGGACCCAATTTACAATCAAAATTTAAAATTCAGTGGCAATTTGATTAAATCCCATCATTTTACAGATAAGGGAAAAAGAAAGAATAGAAAATATAAAGGACAAGCCCATGTTGGGGGTAGGGGTGGGGTGCTATGCTGAGTGAAAAGTGACTTGCCTAAGGTTTTTATAGGTTGGCATTAAGTTAATATGGCATTAAGAAATGGTAGAGCCACGAAAGCAATAAAGGCGTTGTTTATAGATGATTCAATCTAGAAGTTAACAGAGGTTTTCTTGATATTAAAAAAATTGTCACTTCCCTCTGACTTTTATCCCCTTTCACAAAAAATAATTTAGTCATTAAACATTTGTTAAGTGACTAGCATGTGCCAAATACTGTGCTAAACCCTGAGGATACAAAGAGACAAGAATAGTCCATGCCCTCAGGGAGCTCACAGTCTAATGGGAGAGACAATAAGGAAACATGTACAAATAAATAGAAATAATTTGGGGAGAGAAGACACTAGAATTAATAGGGGTTGGGAAAGACTTCCTGTAGAATAGGCCTGCACAACATGCAGCCTATGGTCTGCTTGAGGCCCACCAAACTCTCCTGTTTGTCACATTACCCGTGGTAGCCAGCCGTCGCCTGTCTCTAGTCTAACCTATCTGCCCCCTGAAGAAGTTTACAAATTGTGTAGGTCTGCTGTAGAAGATGGAATTTTAGCTGGGACTTGAAGGAAGTCAGGGAAGCCAGTGGAGCAGCATTCCAGGTAAGGGGTATTGCCAGAGAAAATGACTTGGAAAAGGATCTCTGTGGTCCATCTGTCTTTCTTCTCTCTCATCAGGTTGTCAGGTGACATGGCCTCTTCTTGAGGAAGCCATGCTGGCTTTTAATGATGAATGCTTTCTCTTAAAAATATATTCCAGAATTTTGCCTGGAGTAGAAGTAAAGCTTATTGGCCTATGTCTACAGATGCCACAGTCCTCCCTCCTTCATCATTATATCCTCTTCTCTCCCCCACCCCATTTTAAATTGAGAATTTGCCCTTTTTCAGTCCTTCAGCAACTTACTTTTCTTTAAGATCTTAAAGATCACTGAAAGAGGCTTAGTAATCATATTTTCCAGTTACTCAGTATACTGGAATGTAGTTCATCTGGGCTTGATGACTTGAGCTCAGTTTATTAGGAAGCTAGATGTTACGTGATTTTCCTATCTAGATCAGGGTTTTTCCACTCGAGAGACCCCTTTTCAGCTTTCTGCAGTGTTCATTGGGGTTGCATAGCCTGAGGGCATTTGCACTGCGGAGTGCACATGCTTTGTGTTCAGAACTAAGGCTTCAGTGAAGTTGTGTGATGCCACATAGGCAAGCGCTGCCAGAAACACCTCAGATTCATTACTTGTTTGATTTTTAATTAATTTTTGGTCATTGGGCATTCTGAAACCTTTCACTTTTCAATTTTTCACAACCCCAAATGGGGTCGAGACCCACAGTTTAATAAGCACTGGTCTAGACATTTTAAAAACTACAAAAGGCCCCAGAAAGTAAGGATGAGTATGTTAAATATTTGTCCTTTTTCTTTGGCCTTTATTTGACACCATTGGATACTGAGCCTAGGATAATGAGGTAACAGGAGGTTGGTTGTACAGGGAGTTCCCCACAGCCACGTCCATCCCTTCCCCTAAACTCTTTTAAACAAATCTAGAAAATACACCAGACTGAATCCTGATCAGGAAATCTAAGAAAAAGTCCATGGGAGTCATTCTTCCAGTACAGGTCAACATAAGGAAAGAAAGAAGACTGCTGATGGGTCTGGCCAGGAGTATGCACACAGGTGGAATACTGATGCAAGGAGAGGGCTGTGCTCCAGCACAAGAAGAGATCCTACACCCCTACCAGGCATCCCTAGACCTATACAGGGAGACTATGATGGGAACAGGTGCCAGTTAGCAGTTTTGTCACCCACTATTCAGGTTCCAGGTTAGAGATCCAAGGTGAATTGAGGGAGGGAATTGTACTTAGGGTAAAAATTAGTTATGGGCCTAGGACAGTGTGTCAAGAGAGGAGCAAGTCGTCGTGAATCCCAGGAGCAGAGTAGGGTCTCGCTTCCAGCTTCTAGCCCAATCTGAAAGCCTCCAGAGAAATAACCAGGCCAAGAATACCAGACCGAAGGGAAGGCTGATGTTCTGTCCTTCTGAAGCAGTAGAGCTTCCCAGCTGGCTAATTATCGCTGAGTCTAACAGTAGTCTGGAACTTGCAGAGCTCAGATCAGTGAGGCAGCAAGTCTGTCAACCACTTTGGAAGCACTGAAAGCTCGCAAGCCCCTACTTTGAGCTGTCCATGAGATCTTGCAACAACATAACACTTTGCACCTCAAGAAAGTTAGCAGCAGGATCAGCCCAGACCTTCCCTCTCAAAGTGTGACAGAGTCCTGCTCTAACTTCAAGTCCGAAGTCAGGAAGTAGATTGGATTAAACAAAAAAAGAACCCTATCATTAAAAGCTATTATGATGACAAGGATACTCAAGACTCACACTTAGGAAAAGAAAATGATCCTGAAACATCTATAGGCAAAGCCTCAGAGAAAAACACATCTTGGTTTAAACTAGATTCAACTAGGATTTAACTTAGAATTCCCAGAAGAGATGAAGCAAGAGTTTTAAAGTTAAATATTTTTTTTTTTTTACCAATGAAAGAAGATCACTGGAGGGGAAAATTGAACTAAATATGAGAGTTACGGCAGAAAGAATTGGAAAAAGAATTAACAGCTTGACTCAAGAGGTATAAAATCTTGCAAAACTTGGCTGGGGTGGGGGGGGGGAAGGGTGGGAAACTGATCTAGAAAACAGATTGAAGAGAGAATATTTCAGAATCAAAGAATACCTGATAGCCACGACTAAAAAAAAAAGAGCACAGAACAACAAGAAACAAGAAATGTTAAAAGAAAATCGCCTAGGTTTCTTAGAACCAGAAGACAAAGTGAAAGTAGAGTCTGCCAGTCAGTCACTTCCTGAAAGAAACCCTTAGGAATATCATAGCCAAAATGCACTTTCCATATCAAAGAGAATATATGGCAAGCACGTGGAAAGAATTCAGATACCGAGGAACTGCAGTTAAGACCACGCATGATTTAGCAGAAGTAGGGAACTGGCATTAGCACCCCAAAACATTGTCTTTATATGCCGTTCTACTAAGGCAGACCAACAGTCCCAGTGTTCCATCGTTAAACATGATTAGTTATTCTAGACCTGGTCACTTTGAGTAGGTTTTCAGCTGGATACTTGCACACTACTTTGTTCTGCCTGTTTCACTGAGCTCAAATTCAATAGAACATATTTTAAGAATTGCTAATCTGATCCAGTGCTGTCATTTTATTCAGGGGGTAAACTGAGGTCAAGAGAGGGGAAGTGGCTGGTCTTAGGTTGCACAGCTAGTTAGTGGTAGAATGGCTCTAAATTGGCCATTTTAAAGGTGAAAACCGTTATTCAAAATGCTTCCAGATCTTGTTACTTAAGAGCTTTAGAATACATGCTCCTTTCTTTTACCTTATCCTCTCTCCTTTTTAAAGTTCTGTCCTTCGTTAATCATGTCACATCCTTTCTTCTTCCATGAAGGCTTTGCTAAACTACAGCCCTAATGCTCTTTCCCTCCTCTGATTTCATATACCCCTGTGCAGATACATTTAGTACCCTGTGACATCCCTATCTTTCTCCTAACCTCTTGTTTAAATCTTTTGTTGTTTTTCTACACATACCATGAGTTCCTCAAAGGCTGTCTTATATGTCTTTGGCATTCCCTACAGTGCCTTGCGTGGAGTGCATGCTCAGTATACAAGTTTTGATTTGACCTCAGTTTTTCTGGCCAGGAATTGTTCATGTTTGCAAATGAAGGCTAACCTTCTAAAAAAATGTTGGTACATTTTGTCTGCCTTGTCCTACTTGGCATTTTTGTGGCATTAAATTCAATGCTAGAGAGTGCTTTTGGTCCTAAAGCAACCAAGTTGCCACCTGCAGTAGTTGCCAGAGAGAACTGACAGCCCTGTCCATAGCTATATACATAGAAAGCAGAACTATTCACACCCTTCCAGTTTGTACTTGCCTAGGATTACTTTGTGTAAAACCTTCAGACATACCAAGAACTGGGAAAATACGGAGTAAAACAAATTTAAAAGAAATGTCTAGCCCTATCCCTATTTGGTATAATAACCGACTGACTTGCATAGTTGTGTTGGACTAGTTTCAAAGAATTGGGCCAGAGAGTGATTGGCAGTCTATGGGAGTTGGAATTGACTTCGAAGCAGCTCTTTGGTTATTCAAAGATGTCTGTCATATATTTATACTAAATCTTCTCTTCTTCAGTCTTAATTGCCCCCATCTTTAAAACATATATACTATAAAGGAAGCATGGTTTTGAGACTCCTCACACTTCTCAACACTTTCCTCTAGATATACTCTAGTTCTTCCAAAAATATGATTTCCTAAATTAAACATATCATTTCAAATAAAGTTCCTTAAGCTTCTTTTAATGCAGCCTAAGGTCATACTAGTTTTATTAGCTGTCGCATTACACTGTTGACTAATGTTGAGCTTGCACCCCAATAAAATCACCATGTCTTTCACATGACTCACTGTTGAGCCGCAGTTCTTTCATTTAATACTTATGCAGTTGACTTTTTGGGCTGTCTAAGTTCAAGTCCTTGCATTTATTCCTACTAAAGTCCATCTAATACTCCTCCAATTTTGCACTACTCATATCCTTTTGGATACTTTTTCTTTTATCCCAGGTATCAGCTATTCATGCCATTCATAAATTACATAAAGTATGATTGTAACAGATACAAAATGTTCATTGAAATATGGCTGCCTTGGTGTTATCAGTTAGGACTTGTTTGTTGTTCAGTCATTTCAGTCATGTCTGCCTCTTCATGATCCCATTTGCGGTTTTCTCGGTAAAGATATTGGAATAGTTTGCGGTTTCCTTCTCCTGTTCATTTTACAGAGAAGGAAGCTGAGGCAAACAGGGTTAAGTGACTTGCCTAGTGTCACCCAGCTAATAAATGTCTGAGGTCAGATTTGAACTTGTCTTGACTCCATGCCTGTCTTCCTGTTTACTGTGCCACCAAGCTGCCCTTAGAAATTGTAGAATCGTATAATGTCGAGGGTTTAGAAAGCAGTTATTCTGTGAAAAGCATTGTGCTTGCAAAGATTTTTTAAAATGGTAATTTCTGTCCTTCTGAATTCCACTCATTTACTATGTACTATATAGTATGGTAAGTGACAAGGATACAAAGAAACGAAGAAACAGTGTGCTCAAGGAGCGCATATATTCTAATGGTGGAGGCAACATCTAAATAACTAGGCATAGGCAATTACATACAGAGTAGATGGGAGGCATGTGAGTGACAGATGGACTGGAGTGGGGAGAGACTTGAGGCAGGGAGACCAAACAGAAGGCTACAGTCTAGGCTTGAGGTATTGAGGGTGGTGGCTGTGTGAGTGGAGGGAAGCGGACATAGTAGTGAAATATTTTGAAGGTATAAATGATAGTAGATTGGCTGTATGGAGTGAGTGTGAATGAGAAGGGAGGTGGCATTGATAGTAATAGGGAAGTTTGGATGGAGGAGGAGAGGGTTTGGAGTGAAAGATAATGAGCTTTGTTTTGGACATGCCTTTGAGCATCTTGTATGGGATGCCTAAGAGGCAGTTGTTTATGTGATACTGGAACTGAGGAGAGAGGTTAGGGTGAATATTTATGTATGAGAATTGTCTGCATTGAGATCATAGTTGAATTCACTGGAGTTGATGAAGATCACCAACTGAGCTGTTGGTGGGTATGACTTGGATGAAGAACCAGCAAAAGAGACTGGTTAGACAAGTAAGAGGAGAACCAAAAGAGAACACTGGCCTGAAAACCAGAGGGTTGTGTCAGAGGTCGGGAAGAATGAGAGTTGAGAAAAGGCTATTTATTAGATTCAGCAATTGACAGACCATTGGTGATTTTGAGAGAGCAGTTTCAGTCTAACGATGATGTCAAAAGTCAGATTGTATTGAGCTTAAAATTAAAGTGGGAAGATAGGAAGTTGAGGTAGCAAGTGTAGATGGCTTTCTTGTGGTTCGCTAAGAAGGGGTGATAGTAGGGATGGTAGTACCAGTTGAGGATTTTTTTTTGAAGATGGGGAGACATGAGTGTATTTACACAGGGCAATAGATAGGAAGAGATAGAAGATTATTGAGAGTGGGGATGACAAGACGGGGCAGTTTGCTGGGGAAGACAGGAAGGGATAGGATCAAAGATTCTGGTGAAGGGTTTTACTGATAGTGAGGTATTTGAGGGTGATACTAAGGTTGAAAACCTGAATTATTGAGAAGATGGTTAGAGGAAAAAGAATGAATTCTTTTTTTGGACATGTTGAGTGATGCCCAGTAGTAGGTTTTTCACATTTCAAAATTGTTGCTCAGGAGAAAGAATGGTGCTGGATATGTAGATATGGGAGTCATCTGGCTAGTCATAATTACTAAACCCATGAAAGCTGATATTAAGACCAGATGGGGAATTATAAAGAGAAGGGGGTAGGTCCAAAAGACAGAGCTTTGAAGTCTAAAAAGTCATTAAAAATGTATAAATTTGGAATTACCACTAATTAAGAAGTGCTTCTTTGATCCCACTTGTACATTTCCTTTGACAAAATATTTTTTAACCATTCACAGCCAGGCTATTCTGTAATCAAATCAAACAGCAAGCATTTATTAAACATTTTGCATTTGAGTCAGTGTAAACAGTTAGTGCTGACCTCATATGGATGAAGAAGCAATAAAGGAGACTAAGAAGCTGTTAGACAGATAGGAGAACCAAGAGAGAGCAGCATTGTAAAAATCCGGAGCAAAACTGGTATCTAGGAGGAGAAACTGAGAAGGTGATGAGAGAAGGAGAAGGTGAGGAGAAATTGAGAAGATAATAGTAGCTAATAATATAATAGGCAAGAAGGAAAGATATCAGGGTATATGTAAAAGGCTTGGCCTTGACAAGAAGGGATCACATATTATTTTTCAATTAAAAATCAATTTTCTCTCTCTCAGCCCACTTCTAATTGAGAGAGGGAAAACAAAATAACTTTGTAACAAATATGTATAATCAAACAAAACAATTCTAGTAGTGCGATGTCCAAATGATGTATTTCATTCCGTACCTTGAATCCCTCTCCTCTCTCTTCCAAGAGGTGGATAGCATGCATTAGTTTTGGCATTCTGGTTGGCCATTCTAGTGATCAGAGTTTTTGAGGTTTTCAATTTGTTTGTTTTCATGGTTTTGTTATTGTAGCAGTTGTTCTTCATGTTCTGTTCATTTCACTGCCTCAATTCATATATAAAGTCTAACAATATGTTTCACTGAAACTGCTCCTTTTATTATTTCATTATATTCATACAACGTAATTTATTCATCCATTCTTCATTTGAGAGGCACCTCCTTAGTTTTTAATTCTTTGTTGCTACAAAAAGAACTGCTATAAATATTTTTGTACGTCTGTCTCCAGCTGTTTTCATTGACCCTGAGGTCTACAACCCTGTCCCTCCTCTCTACCCTGGCTGTCCTGGCTTCCTTCAGATCTCATCTAAAGTCCCACTTTCTGCAACAAGCCTTTCTCAATCTTCCTTAATCTTAGTGACTTCCGTCTGAGATGATCTCCAACATAACCTATATATCTTGTTTGTACACAAGTTATTTGCATAATAATCCTCCTACACATACATATGCATGTACCAAGTGCACTTTGAGAGCTGGAACTAGGGGTGTGTGTGTGTGTGTGTGTGTGTGTGTGTGTGTGTGTGTGTATGTTTTCATTTCTTTTTATACTCAGCATTTAGTACAGTGTCTTGCACATGGCAGGAACTTAAGTGCTTGTTGACTTTTTCATATGATTATATGCAGTTTAAATTATCTTCCTTGGAAAAATTCTTGTTTATATCCTTTCACAGTTTATCAATTGGAATGGCTCTTATTTTTGTAAATTTGAGTAAGAGACAAGCCTAAATATTCATCCCCAGGTTTTGGGCTTGAGTGACTTTGGGAGTGGCAGTACCACTGACAAAAGGATGTTAGGGGTGATGGTGAGTTTGTATCTGAGATGAAGAGACATCCCAGTTGTGAGTTCTTGTAGGCAGTTGTAAAAAAATAATATTGAATGGCTCTGTTGGTTTTGTTTTATGCCAGTTTAAGGAAAAATTATGTTTGCAAATTAACTAGTTATATGTTTTGTTTAGTTTAAACATTTCTTTTGAAGTTAACTAATATTTTGAACTTTGAATATTTTTCTCCTTTCTCTTTTCCTCTTTGAGGCCTACTAGTGGTTGTAGTAGTAGTTTGGTTTGAATCTTGGCTCTTCCACTTTTAATACCTGTGTGATCTCAGGCAAGTTATTCTGGACTTCAGCTTCTTTATTTGTGTTGGATTAGATGACTGTTAAAATCCTTACCAACTTTAATTTATAATTCTCTTTGGTTTTAGTGTTTCAGCAAGCAAGAGAAAATTCTGACAAATGTCTCTTTGATGATGCTTGTAATTTTTCTAGTATGATTTCACATGAGTGTTAAGTACGAAGTCCAATTCTGTCACTGCTACAGGAAACTTTGTTGTTATTTTGTTGATCTCAGTAGGTGCTTAGCTCTTCATTTGTTCATTCCAAAGACATTTAGCCTAGTGTCTACTGTTCACCAAACCTTATGCATATAGGCATAAATAGAAAATTTAAATAAAGCAATCTCTATCTCCTGGAGCTCATAATCTAAGACAGGGCTGTCCAAAATGAGGCCTGCGATTTATGGGGCCCACTTACAAGCATTGAAATTTGCATAAATGTTATAGTAAACAAAGCTGAGCTACCACATAGCTCTCACTAAAATGGCAAATCAAAATGTATTGTCTATTGTTTCAATAAAAACCTAAGATTGGACAGCCCTGATCTAAGAGGATAAGACACAAACATAAACAAATATGATATTAAAATGATAGTGATACTTTGAATATAACAGAAAAGTGCAGAAGAGTAAAGTGTGAAGGCTTACAGGGAAAAATTGTTCTAAAGAAGGCAGTGTTTGAAATTAAATTTTAAAGATTGAGCAGAATCATAGGATTGAAAAGAGACCTTAGAGAAAATGTAGTCCAGTAATTTTATTTTATAAATGTAGAAGTTGAGGCTCAGAAAAGTTAATTTATTTAAGATTATTCAGTTAGGTAAAGCTGGAATTCAAACAAGACTCTAAACTCTGAACTCAGTGTTCTTTCTCATGAAGCCACACTTCCTCCTGAATTTGTCATGCTATACAAAATAGACAGCAAAGAAGCTCATTCCTTCTTTTGTGAGAGTTTACCTGTGCTATAGTTGGAGAATAATGCCTTTGCCTTCTCTCCATCCCATTCCCCTTCTGTGTCATACTGGTAGCATGTCAGGTGGAGAGAAAAATTTTGTTTGTTACATTGTCTGTTTCCTGTCTCTTTGATCAGTACCTGATCTTTGTTTTCATGTTTCTTGCTTACTGCTACTGCCCTGCCATTGCCTTTCTCAGAACTTTGGGTTAATTAGTTTATATGAAGGCTACTTTGTGTCTGCTTTGTATTTGTTGCTTCCCTGTTAGAATGGAAGCTCTTTGAGTACAAAGACTAACTTGCTTTTGTCTTTCACTTTTCAGTGTTTGACCTAATGTCTGGTATCTGACCAGATCTTTAACTTAGAAGTGTAGAAAGTGTAGTGAGGAACTATACATGCTAGTACAAATTGGCACTTGTTCTATTCCTTGTGCTTAGAGTTGCATGCGACACTGGAAGGTTAAAATGTGCCTTAACTAGGGCCACATAGCCTTTTAGTCAGAGGTGAGACTTGAACCCAGGCTTTCTCATCATTTAGGTCAGGTCCAGCCATACTGGCTGTAAAAGCTTAACAAATGCTTGTTAGTTTATTTGATTACACAATGGCCTAGTGTTTTTGGAAGATTTAAAGAGGGGTAAGGGGTGAGAAAAAAGCAAGGGGGCTTTTAGCTGTGTATGGTTAACATATTGTCAAAAGAAAGTTGCAAGGGGGAACAAAAATACTTCTTGTTGAATAGTAATTTTGTAGTTATTTAAGGATGAGGTAGTTTTTATTCATGGGCTTTTTATGGCTTTATAGACCAGTAGATTCAGTACTGTTGTCCAGCTTTCCTGGCCAAACAAACTCCACTTTAATCTCTCCAGGGGTTCTTCTTCTGAACACTCAGCTTGGCTTCTTGCAGTCTGTAGTTTCAGATAACACAAGAACCATGTTCCAATGTATTAAACTTTTAACATCCTCCAGATTCAATTAATCTTATCTTTACAACTCCCAATTACAGGCAGTAATTAAGTGAAAGCATCATTGTAGATTAGGGATATTACATTAATCATCAGCAGCCTTGTAGCCATAAATTAGTTCTTTCCCAATCCTTCAGCATTTTCCCAGAAGAAACAGAATGTTTCATTTCCCTATTTTAAGGGACATTAATCCCAAAAAGGAGCTTTGGATCAGGATTAATTTTTATCATCTTTATGTAAGTGATAAATGGTTACTTTCAAAGAATAACTGCTAAGTTTTTCTAAGACAAGTGGAATTGAATTGTTGATAATTAAATAGTTGAAGGTACTGCCATTACTTTGGTCAGAGGGCACCTAGGAGTCCATAAATATATTAATTATTTCTATTCTCTGAGATCAATTACTGCATGATATTTTTCCTGTTTTGTTTTTAAGACTCCCAACTTTAAATCGGCTTAAATGGTTCTAAAGTCTGGAAGTACCTTCTATGTAATGGTCTTTTCCCTTGCATCATTAAGTGAGGTTTCAAGAGGAAAAATTGGTTAATTTCTGATAGATCAAATTTGAGATTCTACCCTGTTATTAAATTACTTATTGTGAAATAGGAAAAATGGTCTCATGTTTCTAGAATTTCTGGTACAGGATTGTACCCTGGACTAAGGAACACATGAAAACTAGGAAACACATAATATGTTTAATTGCTCTTACTTTGGTGCAGGTAAAGTTAATTTGGGCCTATCCTTTCTTGGAAGGAGTAGAACTCCAGAGGCTTGAGATTAATGGCAGGTGATTCTAGTTTTGTGGTAGTAAAGGATACTTGATAAAGTCCTTGCTTTTTATCTTTTCATTTGAAGATTGAATTTTTATATTAGCTAAAGTTTCTCCCTTGGAATGGATGTGAGTGTGGGTGGGAAGGCGGAATTTGAACTTCCTAGCATTCTGTGTTTTGCAGGTTTAGTGCTTTACCTCTAAGGCATCATTTCTTAATAGAAACAGAAGACAGAAAAAAATTCATCCCTTAAACATAAACCCACTTGGGGCATTTGCATGTAACATTATCAGGGTATTACTTTGTTACCTTCCAACTTCCACTTTGCCTAATATTCTGAATGTGACTTTGTATCTCCAAATTCATTACTGAAATGTTTTTGTGCAATGTGCAATAAACAAAGCTCTAGTTGAAAGCTCTACAGATTTGCAAAGGCATGAGGAAGATAGTTGACTTGAGCTTACTTTGTGCTTCAGGATGTCATTTTGTGAATGGGGGACAATGCTAGGAGTATTCCTTTTTGTTAGAGCTGTGGTTCCAACTTTGAAAATGCAGCCTTTTAGTGACTTTGCTTTGCTTCCCATTAATGGTTTGCTACTGTAATAATAATAGTCACTATTTTCTGTTTTTTTTTTTCTTCTAGGTATGCCATACCTCCAGAACATGGCAAACGTCTGGAACGTCTGGCAAAAGGTAAGCCTCTATGTCCATGGTTTTGGTTATCCTGTGCTGACATTTCTAGAAATTGCATGACATTTTAGGTATCACCTCTCTTTGAGAGACAGGAATGAAGTTTAAAAGGGATACCCTGTGAACAGCTTGACTAGAGCTTTTCGAAAGTATATTAAGCAGTGCTGTAATAGTAAGCTCACATAGGGCTTTTAATGTTTTCCTCCTAGATGCTTTTAAGAATTTTGGGATTGGGATGCATTTCCAGCCCCAAGTCGTAGGTGCCTTTTTTCATAAATGCATAGCTTATTTTCTAGTTATTGTTAATATGTGATTTATCAGCTAGGTGGCATACTGGTTAAAATGCTGGACCTGGAGTCAGAAAGACCTGAACTCAAATTTGGCCTCAGTCACCTACTCCTAGCTGTGTGACCCTGTCAGGTCACTTATTCTGTCTCATAATAATAGCACCTACTTCTGAGAGTTATTCTGAGGATCAAATGAAATGATATTTTTAGAGCAATTTGCAAATCTTAAAGTGCTGTATAAAATGCTAGCTACCACTAGTACCATCAGTTCAAAACTCATTTATCAGATGTGTGTATGTCTTATCTCTCCAACGAGTTTGTCAGCCTTTATATAAGGTAGTTGTTATGTCTTTGTCCATTTTATTATTTGTCTCTTTACTATGTGAACTCTCCACACAATGTTAGATCCATAGTAGTTGACTTTTGGACACAGATTAGTGGGAGAAGAGAGAATCTTATTCTTTCCCTTCTAGAATAGCTGAGTTTATTTAACTATTTATGTGCTGAGTTATTTAACTAAAATGCATAGGGGAACCAGAGTAACTTGTAGAAATTCACGTAGCAAACGACTGTCACTAACCAAGAACACCACTTCTAAGTTCTCTGCCCACATAGACCTTCTCTCAGACCAGAATACAGCCTATCTATCATAGGCGCCATACAAAAAATGGTAGCCACATCTCAGTCTGGTTTCTGCTTTTGTTTTATTTTTGACTTCCTTAAAGTCTAGTTTGGATGGAGAGTAAATTCATTCCTGAAAAGAAGCTAGAGACCAGCCTGCTTTGGGTGACAAGTCTTTAGGCCTCCATATGTTTAGAAAATCTTTTTTTTTTGTTGTTTTTTGTTTTTATAGTAGGAAAATGGGTGAAACTTGGCAGAGGAAATTCTGAGCAGGCAAAATTTTAAAATCTTATCAAACCTTATCAAAAAAACCTTATCAGAAGCTTTTTGTGCTCAGAGGTGGTTACTCTATCATCATTGTTCTATTGTCACTCTTTTCTCTTTGCTTAATTAGAACCTCTAGTTTCAGAAGAGTCACTGGTTAGTAAATGTATGATAAATACTTATAAGCTATAGTGGAGGAAGAAAAAAAATCACTTTCTCCTATCTATTACCTTCTGTGAAGCCCCTCTGCTAGTAGAGTTCAGGACTGGTTCTTTGCCTTCAGAGTTGCTATAGGGAGTGTAGATGAGGGAAGCAGTGCAAGGGCTGCAGTTAAACAGTTAAGGCTAAACTCTCAGTTACCAGGGGACCCATTCTCAAAGTGTGCATTGCCTCACTACTTGAATGGAGAGACTGGGCAAGGGGGAGAGTGGAGAAGGTAGCAGGCATTTAGTGTGGGTTTTTAAAGCTGTAGTTTGAAAGATGAGAGGCTTGACATTTATTTTATGCTTGGGGCCAAAGAGCTATTTATATATTTGGACATTTGGTTATGTTTTTAATTTTTACCTTGCCTGGGAATTCTGTTAGGGTGCACTGGAAATTATTCCTTTTCTTTAGGATAAGAAATGGAATAATACAATGGAAAAGTGTTATTAAATACTCTGCATTTATTAAGCACTCTGTACCAAGCACTGGAGATACATACTAAAAAGTGAGATAGTTGCTACTCTCAAGGAGCTCACATTCTAATTGAGGGATACGACACATAAAGGAGGGTTCAGTGCATGAAAGATGGAAAGCTCAGTTAGTGCTTAGATTCTGGAAGAATGGAACTAGGTAGATGGTCAGGCTGGTCCCAGTGAATGGACTCTGGGGCAGGAGGGAAAGTCCTAGATCCCTGGTGGTTAGACCAACTATCCTTTTAATCATACAGGTTATCCTCTTTCACCCCTTCTATCACATCAGTTGCCAGTTCTTGAAAATCTTCACATCATCTTTCTACCGTTTTCTCTCTACTACCATGTCCACCACTCTAGTTCAGGCTCTTACCGCCATTTCCCAGATGGGAAATTTGAACAATCAACAAGTATTTTTTAAGCTCTACTATGTGGTAGGCATTCTGCAGAGTGTTGAGAATACAAAGGCAAAAATGAAGTAAGTCCTACCTTTAAGGATCTTACCAGGGGAAGCAAAATGAATGTGACACCCTACAAACAAGACATGTACAAAGCAGGCACAATGTACCCTGGATGGGAAAGCACTAACAGCTAAGGGAACCAGTCTGAATCTTGAAGGAAGCCAAGGACTCAAAAAGGCAGAGGTAAGGTGCCAGCAGGGCTAATAACCAACATCATCAACCTATGTGAACTTAAGAGTAGGGAAAGGGGTCTGTTCCTCTCCTGGAAAAATTGTGTAACCTTAACCTTGTTTGGTTTAATTTTTTAAAAAGTTAGAAAAGGTATGGCAGCTATGTATGAATGAATGGTACTGTGAAGTAGGTCAGTTGTTCTTCAATATCTCCTCGTAGGCATTGCTTCCTTCATCCATAGTATGGTAGTTTGCCTAGGATTTAATGCTAGATCATTGAAAAGCTAGATTTAAATTTAAAAAATAATCAAAGAGAATGGAATTCATTACTAAGGCTAATTTTATATAATCCTTGTCCTTATCGAGGGCTGATTAAACAACAGAGTGCAGAGGTGTGGGGCATTACTATCTGTTAGTATAGACATAAGAGATTGGACTGGGGGGAATAAAAGGACAATGCAAGTAGACACTTTCAGTTCTGAACCCCAGAACATGAACTCTTGATTGCCCGTTCTGCTGGGTAAGGCCAGACAGCCTGGGAAAATGAGGTTTACTTCTAAATAGATCCTAAGCCATTAGTTGCATTGTTTTCTGGACTGCTGACAAGTAACCATTTAAATTGCTTTAAGTATCACCACTTATGCTTCCCCTCACCACTTAGTACAGGGAGTGTTATGATGCAGGTCATTCAAGAGAAAGGTAATACACCTGGATATTTCATAAATGATGCAGTTGGTGTCTGAATGATCAAGCCTAGTTAGGGGAAAACCTCAAAAACAGTGGTTGTTAAACTACTTCAGACTTAAGCCAGTAGTCCGGAGACTGAAGGCTTAGGTAAGCCAGAAATAGTGAAGGGTACGTTTCTTGTTTATAAACAAAAATCTCTAATTCTTTGCCCTCAAATCTTTTCACATAGCATACTTATCCTTCTACTTTTTTCTGTCATGGACCCCCTTTGGCAATCTGATGAAGCCTGTTGTTTGTCCTTTGTTTCAAAGAGGATCAGTGATATCACGGGTAACATCTTGACTTGTGTGTGCATCGAGGCAGAGTTGCACAAAGTCCTCAGCCTCACTTTTCCTAAGTCATTGATGTCCAGTAGCAGGACAAAAGTCAAGATGGCTGGAGATGGCCCAGGATGTAGTGGATGACCTTGGCATCTTTGGTGTCTGACCAATTTCTAAATGCTCCACAGCGCTCTGCTTCAGCTGCCTTCATGCCCATTGGAACAAATTGTTCTCATCCACCCATTCTCCTAGGGAGAATCTTTACATGTTTGGGGTAGACATCCCGTAAGTCACCAGTAGGTTTGAGACCTGTTGATTACCCTCAACCTGGGTTAGCCTGTCTGTGAGGTGGTTTTACTGTGGTATGGCCACTGTGCATGCTATAGCTTCTTGGAGCCACAGGTGAGAGTTGGGTGTCAGGTGGACACCAAAGGTGGATGAGCAACCCTGAAAAAGACTTGGAAATCCCCCACACCAGAGGTGTGCATCCTCCCTGAACACCTCATATACCCTTTATGGGACTCTTCTCAGAGGAATGTTTGATTCCCACAATCATAATTGAAGGAAATGCAAAATGTCAGAGGTTAATGAAAATAAAAATGGAATGTTTCCCTACCCAAATTCCCAGACCTTTTGAAACATATACGTGGATTTCTTGAGGGTCTATGGACTCCAGGTTAAGAATTCCTGCTTTATGGGGCAGCTAGGTGGCACAGTGAGTAGAGCACCAGCCCTAGAGTCAGGAGGACCTGAGTTCAAATGCAGCCTCAGACACCTGATACATGTACTAGCTGTGTGACCTTGGGCAAGTCACTTAACCCCAGTTGCCCTGCCAAACAAACAAACCAAAATCCCTGCTTTAGAGCACAGATCTTGTGAAAACTCCCAGCCCACAGTATTCTCCATTCTAATCTAGCTTCTGGTTCTACTATTTGCTTTAAAGGTCACAGATTTAATGAGCATACTCTCTATGCCTTTATCCATGTTATTGATAAAAGTATTAAAGTTCTCAAGGCCAAGTACAGATCTCTTGGGCCTTCTCAGATATGGAAGGTCTCCTGGAACATTGACATTGAACTAGTAAAACTACTCTATCCAAACCACCTATCCAAACAGTTCTGAATCCATCTGATTATATTGTCATCTAATTCATATCTCTTCATCTCTTGACTGGAGTGGAAAGAGAATTGAGGTAGGGAAAGCTACCAGCAAGCTTGTACCTACTATCTAAACCATGATGATGAGGCCCTGTTGGGTATGTGAGTACAGAGAAAGAAACATTTATGAGAGATGTACAATGGTAGAATTAAAAAGACTTGGTTAAGGGGGTAAGAGAGTGAGGATGTCAGCCCTGGGTGACTGGGACAATAGTGATTCCCCTCAATAATAATAGGAAAATTAGAGAGAGGGGAATTTTTTTGGGGAAAGATAATATGAATACAGGACAGTTTATGATGTCCAGTAATGTGGTTGGAGATGGGAGACTAGAGATTATCAGAGAGGTTAGGGCTAGAAAAATAGCCTAGAGATAATAATTGAAACCACAGGAGCAGGTGAAATTACCCAGAAAAATAAAGTTAAAAATAGTATAAAAAGAGAAGAAGGCTCCTAAGGGGAGATAGCATGAGTGGCATGTTTAGCACGAGCAACCTGGCAGTAAAGAAGTCTGTTTCATTTGAATGATGGTATTGGAAGCTAGACTAAAGAGTTAAGACAGTGAGAGGAAAGCAGAGGCCCTTTTTGTGGATGCCCTTCTCACAGAGTTTAGCCCTGAAAGGGAGCCAGAGATACAGAGATAAAGTTAGTCAGGGTGGACAGATCAAGAGAGATTTTTGATGGTAGGGGAGATCTGGGCATCTTTGTAGTAGGCAGTAAAGAAACAGCCAGTAGACAAAGAGAGATAAAAAATTATTGAGAGAATAGGGAATGATAGAAAGGACAATCTTCTGGAGAAGGAATGGGATTGCTTATGAATGTGGAAGGATTTGCTTTGTCAAGGAGAAGGGCCATCTCTTCAAGACAGGTGAAGGAGACAGTAGCAGAAGGCATCTGAGTGATTTAAATAATAAATAAAAATATTGTTTTCAAACCCTTCATAACCCTTCATTTTTCAGGCTCTGCCATTTCAGCAGTGCTGAAATCACTTAAATGTAGTATTGCTTCTTTCAGAAATCCTTTAATTCCTCAAGGTTAGAAAAGGTCTTCCTTTTAGATCTCATACAATATTTAGTTTTAGCTACTATCTAATGTGTTGGGTTTCCATTACATATTTCTGTGATGATGGTCTTTTTTCTCCTTTCTGTACTATAAACTCCATGAAGGCAGTGACTGTGTTTTCTTTAAACTTTATCTCCCCCTGGATTCTGTGTCTTCCCCCACAATATAGTAGCTTACCCAAAACATAACTATGTTCAGTGAGTATGTGTTTACCCCTTGTTTTCATTGAGTCTTATGGAATCTTTGAGCAACAGAGGTCAGAGAAGAATAGAATTATAGTGCGAGGGGACCTGAGAGGCCATCTAGATCAATTTCTTCATTTTATAGACCCAGAGAAGTAATAATTGCCAAGCTTGTATTTCTCCTTAGATTCTCTGCCTCTAAATTCTACCATCATTTTTTTTTTTTTTATTAAGATGTGTATCTGAAGAAGGAGTGGTTGAAACAGCTTTTTCTGGGTTGAATTCTTCCCATTAAGCTGTTGCTTATTCAAGGGCTATGGGGCTTCATTTATTAAATATCTAAGCCTCTTGCCTTTTTTCTGTCTGCTGATTGACCTGACTTATAACATCTTCTAAAGCCAGTAAGATGTAATGAGGGGCAAGGTGGTGGTACTTAAAAGAATTTAAATGGCAACTTGTTCCCGAGGAAAATGTTAACCCTAATGGCTTAGGTGCCATTTAGAGGTGACAGCCACGGTTTCCCTGGCTGTCTTTGTATTCACATCAGTATTCAGTATGTGGTATTTGCATTGCTTCTGTTGCTGGAAGAGTTTGTTTTCTTCCTGGCCAGACTTGTGGCCCTTGTTCCATATATGCTCAGCAGTGTGAAACTTGGAACTGAAGGTACTGAAGTACTGAAGCAGTTTGGACTAAAAGAGCCCAACATACCTATTTCCTGAGAGGGCCTTATTTCTCTGTATATAGTTCTTCATTTTTCTGCAGTATAGTTTGCAAAGCATTTTCCTCATGATAATTCTGCAAACCGATATATTTATGATGAGTGATAGATGGCCTCATAATAAAGTAACACTTTTTCCATCTCTATTCAAATTTTTATATAATGTCTTATGGAGCTGACTCTGGGCTCTGGGCCTTTTCCTTTGGTCAGAACTCTGGCAAATCTTATCAGATCTTATCTTGAGTATTATTAAGAAACTATTCTCTACCAGAGCTGGAGATATTTTTTTTTGTTTTTTTTTTCAAAAGGGTAGGATTTACATTTTATTGTCATTTACAGTAAAATGTTATTTGGATGCATACTCTTGTTATGCTTGATCTTTTTTTGGAAATAGAAAAAAAATTATAAGCGATGTAATTTAGACAGCTGACAGTTGTTCACACTGTTCTCACGATCCACAATTACTTCAATTCATTAATGGTTAATTCGAACTTTTCCTTATTGGCTAAAAATATGGAACACTTGACTAATTCTCGTGTCATCCTTGCGCAGGGGCCATGCTAATCTATCATTCCAGTTTTAGTATATGTGCTGCCGAAGCAAGCACCAGAGCTGGAGATCTTAAGAAAAGTAAAAGACAGTTCTTGCCCTCAGAAAACTCACAATGTAATGGAGGAGACAACATGCAAATAACTAAGTACAATCTCTATTATAGGATAATTGGAGATAGTCAAACAGGGAAGGCACTAGAATTAAGAGATATCAGGAAAGACTTCCTGTGGCAGGTGGGATTTTAGATGGGACTTGGAGGAAGACAGAGGGAAGCCAGAAGGAGAGATTAGGATGGAGAATTGCCAAGATGCATTTTTTAGCCACAGTAAATAGGTTTTTTTGCATTGTGTCCTTATGGGGAGAAGCCCCGTAGACAGAATCATAGATCCCTTAGTTTCTTTATTCTTGGAAGCTTTTAAACACAGATAAAATTTTCATGGCCTTTGAACATTCCTCATCAAAACTTGCCTCTAAACTCACTACCTAAGGAGGGCATATGTTGCGAGGCTATTAGAATTTTTGGTTACATATCTATGTCCATCGCAGTTTTATTACCAGATAGCCATTTATTCCATCAGTTGACTTTTTCCTTCTTTTCTTTCACTTAAAGTATAGATTAGATTAAAACAATTTTTTCCCCTTGTACCAGCCAGCCCTTAAGATGAAGCCTTTTCCATTTCCCTTTTTTAGAGTAAATGAATAAATTGAAGAGGCAGGGACACAAAATTTAGATGTATGAAAGATTTTGCTATAGTGAAATGACATTCAGAAGCCATGACATTCAGAATCTCCCTGGGAGACTTAAGTAGAGGGATTGGTTTTTTGTTTCCCTGCTCAAAAGATACCATTTTGGTTTTTTTTTTTATGTCAAGATCTTGAGCTCCTAACAAGTTGCCATTTTCATTTTTTGAAGTACGTTTAGCACTGAGTTATTAAAACTGTCTTACCTTCTTCATTTTATAGCTGAGGAAATTCAGACCCAGAGAAGTTAAATAACTGGTCCAAATTCACACAGCTAGTCCTAGTCAGTAGCTGAATTAGGACTTGAATTTGAGGTCTTCTCTTTCTTAGTTTAGTGCTTTCTCTCCTATAAACTATGCTTGCCTTCTCATCCTTTGTTGGGATAATCATGTTCCAGTTGTGTGAGAAAAGGAGGTTATCTAATCTTTTCTCTCCTATACTGATCCTCAGTTCTCTGCAGACTTTAAATCTGAGTTCACTTTTAGTGTTCTTATGTTTCCACAAAACTGGGATTTTTTTTTTTGCACTTAATAGTATTTGATTTTTTTCTAATTACATGTAAAGATTTTCACCATTCATTTTTGTAATATTTTTGAGTGCTGTATTTTTCTCCCTCTTTCCCTTTTCTCCCTTCTCCCCTTTCCCCAAGGCAGTAAGCAGTGTGACATGTTGCATATACAATCATGTTAAACATATTTCCGTATTTGTCATGTTGTGAAAGAAGAATCAGAACAAAAGGGGAAAACCACAAGAGAGAAAAAACAACAACAAAAAAGTGAAAATAGATCTGTATTCAGACTCTTTCTCTGGATGTAGATAGCATTTTCCATCATGAGTCTTTTGGAATTTGCCTGGATCATTGTATTGCTGAGAAGAGCAAAGTCTGTCATAGTTGATCATCTTACAGTGTTGCTGTCACTATATACAGTGTTATCCTGGCCCTGCTTACTTCACTCACCATCAGTTTTTGTCAGTCTTTCCAGGTTTTTCTGAAATCTGCCTGCTCATCATTTCATATAGAACCATAGTATTCCATTACATTCACTTACCACAACTTGTTCAGCCATTCCACAACTGATGGGCATCCTCACAATTTCCAATTCTTGGCCACCACAAAAAGAGCTGCTATAAATATTTTTGTACATGTGGATCCTTTTCCCTTTTTTATGATCCCTTTGGTATACAAACCTAGTAGTGGTATTGCTGGATCAAAGAGTATACACAGTTTTGTAGCCCTTTGGGCATAGTTCCAAATTGCTCTCCAGAATGTTTGGATCTGTTCACAACTCCACCAACAATGCATTAATGTTTCAGTGTTCTTACATCTCCAACATTTATCATTTTCCTTTTCTCTCATATTAGCTATCTGTTAGGTGTGAGGTGGTACCTCAGAGTTGTTTTAATTTGCATTTCTCTATTGAATAGTGATTTAGAGCATTTTTTTCATATGACTATAGATAGCTTTAATTTCTTCATCAAAAACTTCCTACCCCATTTATCAATTGGGGAATGACTTGTATTCTTATAAATTTGACTCAGTTCTCTATGTATTTGAGAAATTAGGCCTTTATCAGAGACACTGGCTGTAAAGATTGTTTACCAGCTTTCTGCTTTCCTTCTAATCTTGGTTTTGTTTATGCAAAAACTTTTTAATTTAATGTAATCAAAATTACCCATTTTGCATTTCTTATGTGGTCATAAATTCTTCCCTTCTCCATATATCTGACAGGTAAACTATTCCTTGCTCTCTTCATTTGCTTATGATATCACTCTTTATGTGTAAATCATGTACCTATTTTGGGATGTTGGTCTATGCCTATTTTCACAGCAGTTTTTGTCAGATACTGAGTTCTTATCTCAGGAGTCTTTAGGTTTATCAAATAGTAGATTACTATAGTCATTTACTACTGTGTCTTGTGTACCTAACCTATTCCACTGATTCCCTACTCTATTTCTTAGCTAGTACTAAATAGTTTTGATGATTGCCACTTTATAATACAGTTTTAGATCTGGTATGGTTAGGCTACCTTCCTTTGCATTTCTCACCCCTCCCCCCCCCATTAACTCCCTTAATATTTTTGACCTTTTGTTCTTTCAAATGAATTTTTAAATTATTTTTTTCTAGCTTTATAAAATAATTTTTTGGTAGTTTGATTGGCATGGCACTAAATGAGTAAATTCAGGTAGAATTGTCATTTTTATTATGTTAGTTCAGCCTACCTATGAACAATTGATATTTTTCCAGTGGTTTAGGTCTGATTTTATTTGTGTGAAAAGTATTTTGTAATTATATTCATATAGTTCCTGGGTTTGGCTTGGCAGGTAGACTCCCAAATATTTTATATTGTCTACAGTAACTTTAAATGGAATTTCCCCTTTCTATCTCTTGCTGCTGGGCTTTGTTGGAAATATATAGAAATGCTGATTTTATACGGGTTTATTTTATATCCTACAACTTTACTAAAGTTGTTAATTGTATCAAGTAGTTTTTTAGTTGATTCTCTAGCATTCTCTAAGGGTACCATCATATATCATCTATAGTGAGTGATGTTTTGTTTCCCCATTACCTATTCTAATTCTTTCAATTTCTTTTTACTGCTAAAGCTAACATTTTTAGTACAATATTGAATAATAGTGGTGATAATGGGCATCCTTGTTTCACCCCAATCTTATCCCCATTACATATAATGCTTGCTGATGGTTTCAGATAGATATTTTAAGGAAAATTCCATTTATTCCTATATTCTCTAGTGTTTTTAATAGAGATGGGTGCTGTATTTTGTCAAAGTTTTTCCTGCATCTATTGAGATAATCATGTGATTTTGGTTAGTTTTGTTATTGATATGTCAATTATATTTTTTTTCCTGATATTAAAACAGCCCTGCATTTCTGGTGTAAATACACTTGGTAACAGTGTATTATATTCATGATAAATTGCCATTATCTCTTTGCTGATATTTTATTTAAAATTTTTATATCAATATCCATTAAGGAAATTGGTCTATAATTTTCTTTGTTTTGGTTCTTTCTGGTTTAGGTATCAGTACCATATTTGTGTCATAAAAGAAATTCAGTAGGATTCCTTCTTCATCTATAAAACTGGGATTGAGAAAGTTTTGTGGTTGGGGAAAAGATGATTTCAGTTGGTTGAGCTGGTTGATTGGGAAGACTCTCAGCCTTAGTATTCTAAATTTTTAAGAACATGGATCAAACTAGACAGTTTTTTCTTTCCTTTTCTTCCACCCCTTTGACTGTCCCTACTTCCAACCACTGCCCTTGCCAATCCATCCTTCACACAGGTACCAGAGCAATTTTAATATGTGTATACCACCTCCTTAAAAACTTATATCTTTCCTTATTCTCTGTGTGATAAAATACATATTCCTTAGCTTGACATTCAAGACTTTTTCGCAATCTGGTCAAAACTGTTCTAGTCTTACTTGAATGAATGGATGAATGAAACATGCATTTTATTAAGTGCTTACTCTGACCAGTGAACTGATCTAAACCCTGAGAATACAACTAGAAAAGTAGGCTAGTCTCTGCCCTCAGGGAGCTCTTATTCTAATGTGGGGAGACCTAGCATATGGAAGCTGCACATTGGATTGTCAGGTCTCTGGGTTCTTAGGGTACAGCAAAGGAAGTAGGTATAAATTTTCTTTAGTGCTATTTATACTAATTAAAATCATATCAGGACTTGGTAGTTGTGGCTACAGCACCAACAGAAACAGTATCAATCTGCAGATTTCTTCTAGGGATGATGACTGGTATGAGTTGGGTCTCCCCTTTTTTTGTTGTTTTAGACTTACCTGACTCTCCATGATCCTGTTTGGTATTTTCTTGGCAAAAATACTGGAGTGGTTTGCCATTTCCTCCTCCAGCTCATTTTACAGATAAGGAACTGAGGCAGATATGGTTAAGTGACCTGCCCAGGGTCACACAGCTAATAAGTGTCTGAGGTCAGATTTGAACTCACATCCTCCAGGCTCCATGCTCTCTCCACTGTACCACCTAGTTGTTCATAGGATCTCCCCTTAGTGATGATTGAGTTAACAGTATTGCTCTTTATTCTTTCCTAATAGCTTCTTCCCTCCATATATAGTATGCTATTTTCTTTGCCTAGAATGGACTCCCCTCTCTCCCCTTCTCTCCAATAGGCAGAGGTGGACATGCCCTCCATCCATCAAGGCTTAATACCTTTCCATGAAACTATTTTTCCTTAGTTCTCCCCTTTCCTCTGATTCTCACTCTCATCAGAAGATGCTGTAGATGCTGTTTGCAAAATGCAAAATGAGTGAGGTACTGAAAATCCCAAGTTAATAGTGATTCTAGTAGTTTTCTGTTTGGACTGATTTTTCTAAGGCTTTGTTTTTAAGAAAAGTCAAATTATTCTGAGAAGCTGAAACAAAGCTCTTTGTATATGTTCTTTGTAAACTTTTCTTGCCCTGCTTCATTGAACTATAATATACAGAGATTCAGTGAAATGAGCTTGCAATTAATATGGAAAATGAATAGCTAAGCTATAAATGGGCTCACTGGGAGAGTTGTGGAGCCCATGGAGAGAACATTAATATGTTACCATGTTATTGGTGCTAATCACTTAAAATGTGCTTCTTTATTAGTAGCTTTAATGAGAGCCACTTAAACTGTGCATTAAAAAGAGAAACTGCAGAGAAGGACGACGGACTGTGTGGCAGGCAGTCATAATTCTAATTGAAATGCTTTTAGTACAAAAAAAAAGTTGTTGGATTCAGTAATCCTTTGCCCTTTCTAAAACATCTGCATTATATCCCATCAATCAGGTTGATTCTCAAAGATTGAAAGTATTCTCCTCCCCACACATACACACACCCACTTTTTTTCCTAAATTTGGAAAATTTTTTACCTAATTTGGATTGATTTAAAACCTCCTCCAGTGTACATACACTGCTTTTGAGACCAGTGCTCTGCTCTTGCCTAAGAACCTCTCTTGGTGGTGGTGGTAGGCGTGTACCTAGTGGACATGGGCATTTGTGGGTGAGCTTATTCTAATCCTAAGCCCATGGTAGTACTGTGAGTAGAGACATAATATCCATTCTCTGTGTTAAAAGAGGGTGGCTAAGATTCTCAGTAAAGAAAACCAGGGCACCTAGAAAAGCTTTCACTCCTCCTCACAACTCCACCTCCCTCCCCAATGATCTTAGGGTCTCTCTAAGAACTTTGATATTTTAAGCTGAGAGAGGAAATGGGATGAGGAGATAGGAATCTTCCTGTTCCTTCTCAGAATAGGCTTGTGATCTATAATTGGCAAATTGTTTTGCTGGCAGAAGGCCAAGGATAGAAAGGAATACTGAGAAAGTAGCAAGAACCTTGTGATGAAATTTTGCTCTGCTTTACTTAGGACCTTGGCAATTCCAGGGTAGTGGTTTAGAGAAGAGAAAGGTAGACTAGAGCAGACTAGGTAATTTGTATTCCAATCCCTCTGCCCTCTCCCACCCCGCCCCATCCCATGGAGTATCTTCTTTATCAGGGACCATATAGAGTCAATGTTCTATAGGTACACAATTGTATTAACTTGTCTAGGAAGAAAGAATCTTCTTAGTGGCAACTAGGTGGCACTGTGGAGAGAGCACTGAGCCAAGAGTCAGAAAGTCCTAAATTCAAATGTGGCCGTAGAACTTAGCTGTGGGACCATGTGCAAATCATTTAACTTCTGTTTGCCTCAGTTTCCTCATCTGTAAAATGAGGATAACAACAGCACCTGTCTTGGAAAGTTGTTGTGAAGACCAAATGAGATTTGTAAAGTGTTTAGACCAATATGAATGTTTATTCCCTCCCCTCTCCTTAGTATGTGTCTAAAGTTGCAAGATTTTTTGGGGGGGGGGCGGGGGGAGGCTATTGAACATGAATTTGACTAACTTTAAAAAGCTCTAAAATGGAGGTCTAAGAAAATTCTAGTACTATTGCCCATAACATTATTAAGTACCCTGTTGATTCAGATATTAAAACACAGTTTGTGTGTCATACTCAGTATCCATATAAGCTCAGTTTGGAGGAAAAATAAAATTTAGATTCAGACTGATGTGGTACACTGTAGACACACCCCACCATAATATTGTGAACCCCCTGATTATTGTTTTTCAGTATTTTTGCAGAACCAATTAATAGTGTTAGGCTAATGTACTTTTACACATGTGGAGGGAAGGACCCGTATTTGAATATAATCTTTCTCATGTTATGGTTAAGATGCTATGTTTATTGCTGGTGAGAGAAAAGTAGATACAGAAAAGACCCTTCCATCAATGAGCTTATAATCTAATTTGAAACAGGTAAATAAATAAATAAATATTATAGAAAAGGAAAACATGTTAAATTCAAGTAGATTAAAAGAGAGAAAAGTCTTGTTAAAGATGAAGTCTGTGGTCAGACTTGAGCCTCAGTAATCGGAGACAGAAAGGCACTGTCCCAGGAAAGGGAGATTGTGTCAATAATGGCATGCAGGAGAAGCAACATAATAACATTGCTATTGTGAAAATTTGCAGTTTAAGGGTCACCTCCTATAGCAAGAAACTGGGAGAAACCTGGGTTCAAATCCTACCTCTGACACTTCACAGGGCCAAATTACTTCTTTAAACCTGTTTCCTCGCCTGTAAAATGGGGATATTAATGTTTATTGTACATTGTATTTAATAAGGTTTTTGGGAAGGATCCTCCAAGTTAGGATATGTAAAGTGCTTGGCAAGCCTTTAGTCAGATCAACAAGCACTTATTTAAATTGTCATAGAAATATCATCCATGTATTAGTAGGCACAAGAGTGTGAAGTAATAATGGCAAGAGGAAAGAGACAGAGAATATTATCGTTTGGCTGAAAAACAGTACTTGAGGGAGAAGAAATACGAAGAAGTATACCAGAATGAATGTACACGGCCAATGACTGGCCAGCTGTTTTTGTTTGTTGTCATATTATCTATCATTGTAATTAATCATCTCCCAATCTCCAGGCAGTTGGGAGACTCTTGGAAGAGGGGATTATAGATTAAAGGGAAAACACTGGAATGTCAATACAAGAGCTCTAGAGAAGAGTTGATCTTTTTCCCCCAAAGAACCAGTTCCAGGTAGTTTCTCTCTCTTTCAGAATGTAAATGAGAGTTCTTTTTAAAAAAAATCCCACCTTTCTTTTTTATCATACCTCTCCTAAAGGGAAGACTGAAAATGGATGTGTGATCTTATTTTTCTTATTCAAGAGCTTCTCTTTGTTTATGACTTTTGAATAAAGGTTATCAATTAATCCTTGTTAGGACAGCTGACTAGACTGATGATATCTTCTACTTTTGCTTTCTCCTCCAGGGTTTTTCCCTGGCAGTTCTCAGGGATGTGATGCCTTTCTCCGTCACAAGATGACTCTCATCTCTCCCTCCATCTTGAAGAAATACAGCATCCCTTTTGATCGGGTATGTACATACAAAGTTTAACAAAGAATATGCGGAATGGTATTGGGGTCTGGAAGATGCTTGCACTGAGGTCACCGATTTCATTAAAAGAAACTTTTTTTTTCCTTTCTAATGGAAGGTAGTTTGTTGTTGGTTTTTTTTTTCAGTACTACTACATAAAGTTTGCTTTGATGAGGCCAGTTCAGTGCTTCAAATCAAATCATTTTGCCAAATACACCTAGTTTGTGCCCTGTTTTTGGTTTGTTATAGGCACATGGTATATTCCTGTAGTCTCTTTTTCTCTACTCTCTTAAATGCTTGATTTAACTTTTTCTTATGAGCTCCTTGTGGTCAAGACCTCTTTTTCATTTTGTCTTTGTATCTCCAATACATACCGCACTTTCTTGAACTTCATAAATAAACTTAACAAATGCTTATTGGGTTAAACTGAATTGAAATTGTTAGCTCTTGTCTTTCTCCTGTAGTTATGGTCCCACGGTTTGGACTATTTTTTTTATTAATTTTTTTTTATTTTTAGTTTACAACACACGGTTCTACATAATTTTGAGATCCAGATTTTCTCCCCTCCCTCCCCCCTCCCTCCCCAAGATGGCATGGAATCTCATATAACTACCATGTATAACTTCGCATTGAATTAATTTATACACTAGTCAAGTTGTGGAAAAGAATTATGACCAATGGGGTGAATCATGAGAAAGAAGAGACAGAACCAAAAAAAAAAAACCCAAAAACAAAAGAGAAGAAAAAAGGCGAGCATGAAGTGTGCCTCAATCTGCATTCAAACTTCACAGTTCTTCTCTGGATGAAGATAGCATTCTCCATCGTGAGTCCCCTGGAGTTGTCCTTGCACCTTACGTTGCTGAGAAGAGCGAACTATGTCAGGGTTGGTCCTTGTGTACAATGTTCTCTTGGCTCTGCTCCGCTCACTCAGCATTATATCGTGTAGGTTTTTCCAGATTGTTACGAAGTCCGTATCATCCCCATTTCTTATGGCACAGTAGTATTCCATTACTTTCATATACCACAGCTTGTTCAGCCATTCCCCAATTGATGGGCATCCCTTTGATTTCCATTTCTTGGCTATCACAAAAAGAGCTGCTATAAATATCCTTGTACATATGGGTCCTTTTCCCGCTTGTGTGATTTCTTTGGGATACAACCCTAGAAGTGGTATTGCTGGGTCAAAGGGTATGAACATATCTACAGCCCTTTGGGCATAGTTGTTTGGACTATTTTTGATGTAATTATCTGTCACAGTTTTATTTCATTATACTCCAAGCATAGCACAGTTTTTATTAATCCTTATAGGGACTCGTAAGGCCCACCCCCAAGTGGTGGTGTTTTGCTGTTTGTCTTTCATTTTCTAAGAGGACCAGTGACATCACGGGGGACATATGGACTTTTTCATGAATTGGATTAGAGTTACTCAAAGTCATCATCCCCACTCTCCCTGAGACCTAAGTCCAGTGGCAGGACAAATGACCTGAGATGTAGTGAATGACCTTGACATTTTTAAGTGCTTCATAGTGCCCTGCTCAAGCTGCTTTTGTGACTGTTGGAGCAAATTGTTTTATCCAGTTATTCCACTGGGGAAAGTCTTCACTTGCACAGGGTAGAACTCATTAACAGGTGTGCGGCCTCTCAGTTACTCTCAGTCTGGTTTAGCCCATTTGCCAAGATGGGTTTACTGGGGTGTGGCTATTGTGCATGTTGTAGCTTCTTGGAGCCACAGATGAGAGTTGAGTGAATTAGGTGTACACCAAAGGTGAATTAGCAGCCCTGACACCAGAGGTGCTAGTCCTTCTGAAAACCTCCTCTACCCACAAGTATGTACCCTTAGCCTCTCATCTTTTCCTCTGTCCAGTCCCTTTTGTCTCAGTTGATCCCCAGCAAGAGCAATTTTCTTTAAAGGTTTGAGAGTCAAATTCTTTGGCCAGTCTGCATATTTATTAATTATCTAGATGCTATACTTCAGGTTCTGAATTGGCCTTATCAGAGCAAACACTTCAAGTTCTCCTTAGGCTCCTCTTTATAATTATTTGGCTTGGCACCCAACTATTTTCAGGTATACTTCCTATCTTGTGCTTTTGTTATATTTCCAGTTAAAACCCCCTGTGCTGCAGCTAGATGTGTCCTTTCCTATGTCCAAGGAGTCTGGTGTCCTGGGATTAAGTTTGGCTTCATGAATTTATCTAAGTTAAGGAAGAATTAGTTCTTAGTTCCAGAAAAGTGACTGAAGAACAGATAGATAGATGCTGAGCCTGTGATTTCCTTGGCATACAGCAAAGAGTTTTCTTCAGTTGGGAATTCTCTATCTCTATTCTTCTCTCTTTGCAGGGAGAAACATAAAAGTCATAACTTTTAACCCAATTCTCTTTCATCATTTCTCTGGAATCAGGAAGCAATTCTTGACTACCTTAAAGATAAATTTATAAAGCCAACTTAATCACTTGAGAACTCACCATATATAGTTATTATACTCAAATCTTGGCTTAGTACAAGAGTGCCTGAGCTCAAGGGTCCTCTCTGGATGTCTTACTGAGATCAATACTGCTATTATTGGGAGACAAAGACCAGTGCACAGGTTCTTTTAAGGGAATGAATCACCTGTTTAGAAATAAAATATCTTGGCTTTCATAAAGTGTGAAGACTGTGAACTCATTCAATTTACTGCTTCAAAGGTTGTTTCACTTTTCATAGTGAAAAAACTGATGAATGAAATTTGAAGTGAAATCATCTGGTTTTGAGATGAACTTGCTGTTGCTGCAGTGGGAACTTGTGTGATACTAAACAGTTAAGGATCACTGACTTTGGTTTTTGCTAAGTATCAGTCTCTTTATTGAACTCAGCACCTTTAAACCCCCAAAGCATCTCACTTGAAGATTGAAGTTGGCTGTTCTTCTCAGGGATTGTGATTCATATTTGTCATTGTACACAAGTTGGAGAGCATCCTTTTTTCTCATGCTTTTCACTTTGTTCTTCTTTTTCTCTTTCTTTCTCTTCTTCCGTTTGTGCCTTCCTTCCACAAAGGGAAGCTACACGGTATTGTTGAAAGAGCACTGCCTTTGAAAACCAGGGTTTTTAGTCACTATGCCTTTGAATGATCTTAGAAAAGTCATCTCTCCTCTCTGGGTTTTGGTCTCATCATTTCTAGAAAGAGAAAGTGGGACTTAATGACCTCAAATAGATCCTTTCTGTCACCAGATTCTGGGAGCAAAAGGAGTGTAGGAAATACTGTAAGAGGTTGTCATGTTCTGAGACTCTGAGAAATTCTTTTCTGCTCCTTGTTGGACTTTTCTCTTGTGCAAGAAAGCTTTGCAAGGAAAAGTGGACCTCTGCTATATATCTCTAAATCTAAAGCCTTATTTAGTAACAATATCCAAACAGCAACTCAAAGCTTAGGTTTCAGGCTAGTGTTTCTCAGAATCAGTCTACATCAGAGATGCTTATCTCTCTGAACAGGCCTGATGATACAGCTCACCTGACACAGTTGTAGTCTAGAGGCCAGGCAGTCATAGAAAGTAGCTTCTCTTCAGGATATTTTTGAAGGCTTCTTGGGAAGAACAATTTTTCAGGTACAATTGATAGTTCCACCAGCAAATAGAAAATAGTTTCTGACAATTCACTCAAACAGCCTCCAACATTAGTAGATGAAGAGGGGGTTAGGGTTTTTTTTTTTCTGGGCCAGAATTCAGGAGGCTAATCCCCAGCTATTGCTTGTGTTTATCAGATAGTGGAGCATTCTGATTTATGAAATGCCTACTGGTTCTCTGTCTTAATTTTAATTTTGAGCATCATTTATAAGGAAAATCACTCTTAAATAAGTAGTTTTCCTTGTGTTAACATGTTGGAAAATAGTGTTTCTCCAACAGGGATTTTCACAGATAGAGCAATGGCTTGGGCTATATTGAAAAATAACTCAAAAAGAAGAACTTACCTCCTACTTCACTATGGATGAGACACTTTGTTCTGGAGATTCAGGGCACATTTTCTCTTCCATATATCATTTTCCTTTTTCCCCTAAACCATGTGAACTTTTTTTTTTTGGAACACATAAGTATTTATGAAATGATTTTTCTCCTGCAAATTCTTGTTCACAGTCAAGAGAATGGGAACTTCTTAGGGGAGCCTTAAGTGAGATCCTGAAAAAATGACTTTTCCTTGGTATCTAAATCTTGGAGGTATTTGAGTACCAGGTTGGTTTGCCTGGCATTACCTGAATCCTAGTCTGAAGTAGGTACAGTTGAAATCCAAGCAGCACTTTTACTCAAAAAAGAGAAATGATCCTTTAGCAATATGGTTAGATTTTATCACTGAAATTCCTGGCAGCCTTCAAACAGGTGAATATGCACAGTTTATAAATCTTTCAAATGGTATTTACTTCTTGAGGAAAAAAGATCAATATCAGCTTTTAATAATTAAAAAATGCTTTTTTCTGTAATCTACTATTGCTTTCTTCGTTTATTCCTCAAGAGCTTGTAGAAGTTACTGTGTTTTCTCCATGAACGACATTTTAGTCCAGCATCCTTTCACTAGTTATTACTTTTCTGCATGGCCTATCCATCATCCTGAGCAGTTTCTAATTTATAGTTGGGGTAATGTTGACAGCAGTGACATGCAAGACATACACTGTGGGCTTGAAATGAAGACACTAGGATAGAAATCTTTTGACAGAAACATAATCTTGCCTTAACTTAACAGTCTTCATTTACGACCAGATTTGTGAAAGGGTTGAATGTTATAGGTCTAGTGGGTTGGCCTATTATGCAGTATCCAGTCTGGTTCTGGGCATATCCCTCACACAAGTTGGCTCCCCTCCCCTCATAAGACAAAAAAAGGCTTCTGTTAAAAGGGGAAGATTTTTGCTCTATAATGGTATGCAAATTTACTGTGACAAAGTAAAATGATTTGATTTATACAATTAAGCTTGCAACTTTTACATCTTCAAAAAAGTATGTCCTTTGTCCTTTTGTTTTAGTTCACAATATTTGATAGACATTCTTCAATTCATCATGAAACCACACATCAAATCTGTCCTGTGAATAGTTGAGTTTTTTTTTTCCCCAAGACCAGCCTTGAATATATCCCATCGTTTTCAATGGTATTAAAGTTCCTAGGCAATTGAGGCATATTAATCTTCATCTCTTGAAAGAATTTCACAACTTTTCATGACCTGTGATATGATGCAAGGCTGTAATGCAGTATTCCATCTCTGTTTGGGGATTTATGTAATTCAGGAACAAATCTACTTCAGTAAATCAGTATATTTATCAAAGTTTATCATTCCCTCAGTGAATACAAGACTTCTGGGTTCAGTGGAACTAAAGTCCCCAAACCTTTTTTGGGGGTAGATGTTTTACCATTTGATAAAGATGAAGAAGATTTTACAGTTCCCTTAGGCTTTTTCTGATAAGAGTTTTGTTATAGATTTGAATGCAAAAGTGAGTTTCATCATTAAAAGTTACATTTTTCAAAATCCTGTATTCCAGGCTTTGTATTTTCCCCATGATAAGCAAAAGATTTATTATTATTATTATTTTTACTGGTCTTCTCACTGTTGATTCAGAATTAATAAACATTAAGCTTTTACTCTGTGTCAGGCATTATGCTTAGTGCTGGGAGTACAAAAAAAAGGGCAAAAAATAGTGCTTGTCCTCAATGAAAAAGTTAATCTAGCTTTCTCCCTGGTGTTAAGTACCCCTGGAAATTTTTGCTTGTTTTCTGAGGATTAATTTCATTGTGGGTCTAAAATGCAGACACATTGTATTTCAAACAATTCTTGAAGTGTGCTTTTTTAAAGAACTGCAACTTTTGCATACTTCCTTAGAGTAATGTTGTTGTTGTTCTTATTTTCAGTTGTGTCCAACTGTTTGTGACCCCATTTGGGGTTTTCTTGGCAAAAATACTGGAGTGGTTTGCCATTTCTTTCTCCAGCTCATTCCATAAATGAGGAAACTGAGGCAAACAGGGTTAAGTGACTTCCCCAGAGTCATACAGCTAATAAGAGTCTCAGGTCAGAATTGAACTCAGGAAGATGAATCTTTCTCATTCTAGGCCTGTCACTCTAACCACTGAGCCACCTAGCTGCCCATTGGAGTAATATATCCATTCTTGATTCCTTTTATTTTTTTAATAGTATTTTATTTTTTTCCCTAGTTACATTCAAGACAATTTTTAGCGTTCATTGTTGCAAGATTTTGAGTTCCAAATTATTCTCCCTCGTTCCCTTCCCTCCTCATTTCTGAAAATGGTAGGCAGTTTGATACAGGTTATACATGTACCATCAAATAAAACATTACCGTATTAATCACAGTTGTGAAAGAAGAAACAGCAAAAGGGAAAAAAGACACGAAAAGAATAAAGCAAGTGAAAAAATACGCTTTGATCTGCATTCAGAGTCCATTAGTTCTTTCTCTGGATGTGGATATCATTTTCCATCGTGAATTCTTTGTACTTATTGATCATTGTGTTGCCTGAAAAGAGCTGAGTCATTCATAGTTGATCATCACACAGTGTTGCTGATGCTGTGTACAATGTTTTCTTGGTTCTGCTCATTTCACTTTGCATCACTTCTTACAAGTCTTTCCAGGTTTTTCTGAAAATCTGCCTGCTTATCATTTTGTATAACACAACAGTATTCTATTACATTCATATACCATCACTTGTTCAGCCGTTTCCCAATTGATGAGCATCCCCTCAGTTTCCAGTATTTTGCCACCACAATAAGGGCTGTTATAAATATTTTTGCACATGTGGGTTGTTTTCCCTTTTTTTTTTTTAATGATCTCTTTGGAATACAGACCTAGTAGTGGTATTGCTGGATCAAAGAGTATGCCCAGTTTGGTTACCTTTTGGGCATAATTCCAAATTGTTCTCCAGAATGATTGGATCAGTTCATAACTTCACCAATAGTGTCCCAGTTTTCCCACATCCTCTGCAATATTAATCATTTTCTTTTTTTGTCATATTAGCCAATCTGATAGGTATGAGGTGGTACCACAGAATTGTTTTAATTTGCGTTTCTCTAGAGTACTTCTTTATATGCCTATAGATAGCTTTGATTTCTTCATCTGAAAACTGCCTGTTTGTATCCTTTGACCATTTATTGGGGAATGACTTGTATTCTTATAAATGACTCAGTTCTCAAATATGAGAAATGAGGCCTTTATCAGAGACAATTACTGTAAAGATTTTTTTTCTCAGCTTTCTGCTTTCCTTCTAATCTTGGTTGCATTGGTTTTGGTTGTATATAATCAAAATTCTACAAATTCTACATAATGTTCTCTATCTCTTGTTTGGTCATGAAGCTGTAACTCACTTAACTTTTCCTGCTGTACTTGGGTACATGGATGTTTAGTATTGATATTGCTTCATTGTCTATTGTAGATGTAGTTTTTCCTTCCTTATCTCTTTTAATTAGATCTGTTTTTGCTTTTGTTTTGTCTGAGATCAGGATTGCTATCCCTGCTTTTTTTTCTTTTTAACTTCAGCTAAAGCTAATAGATTCTGCCTCAGCCTCTTACCTTTACTCTGTGTGTGTGTGTCTCTCTTCTTCAGATGTGTTTCTTGTAAACAACATAGTGTGTGTAGGATTCTGGTTTTTGATCCACTCTGTCCACTTTAATTTTATGGGAGAGTTCATCCCATTCACATTTAATGTTATGATTTATGTTATGATGCTATGATACCTGTGTATTTCCCTCCATACTATTTTTCCTCCTCTTTGTTCTCTGTCCTCTCTCTCCTTTCACCCTTTCCCTCTTGACAGTGTTTTGCCTCTGTCTACCACTTCCCCTGATCTGCCCTCTCTTCTGTCAGTCTTTCTCTCTTTCTCCTTCCCACCCCCTTTATTTAATCTCCCCTCCTACTTTCTTGTCAGGTAAGATAGATTTCCATATTCAACCGATTGTATTTATTATTCCCTCTTTTAGCCAGTACTGATTCTCGCCTTTCTCTCCATTGTAATAGGTTTTTTGTACCTCTTCATGTGAAATCATTTACCCCATTCTGTCCCTTCCTTCTGCACCCAGTGTACTCCTCTTTCTCATCCCTGAGTTATTTTTTTGTCGTCCCCTTAAATTCACCTTACACCTGTACCCTCAGTCTATGTGCATCCCTTCTAGCTGTACTATTGGTGGTATAATACCAGTATCATCTTCCTATGTAGAGATGTAAACAGTTCCGCTCCATTGAATCCCTTATATTTTCTTTTCCTTTTTCCCTTTTTAACTTTTTAGGCTTCCCTTGTGTCTTGATATTGCAGATCAGATTTTTTTGTTCAGCTCTGGTCTTCTCATTATAAAAGCTTGAAATCCCTCTATTTCATGGAATGACCATTTTTTTTTTCTCTTGAAGTTCAATTTTTCTGAGTAGGTGATTCTTCGTTGTAGTCGTGGCTTCTTTGCCTTCTGGAATATCATGTTCCATGACCTCCAATCCCTGTTATAGCTGCTAAGTCCAGTGTAATCCTGATTGTGGCTCCCTGATATTTGAGTTGTTTCTTTCTGGACACTTGCCGTATTTTTTTTCTTGACTTGATAGTTCTGAAATTTGGCTATAATGTTCCTTGTAATTTCTATTTTGGGATCTCTTTCCTGAAGTGATCAGTGAATTCTTTCAGTGCCTGCTTTGTCTTCTGGTTCCAGGATATCAGGGCAATTTTTCTTGATAATTTCTTGAAAGATCCTGTCCAGGTCCTCCTTTTGATTATGGTTTTTAGGTAGTCCAATGATTCTGAGATTACCTTTTCTGGTTCTATTTTACAGTCCAGTTGTTTTTCCCATGAGGTATTTTGCATTTTTTTCTGCTTTTTCATTCTATAGAATTTGTTTGATTCTTGATGTCTCCTAGAGTCATTAGATTCTACCTGCACAATTTTAACTTTTAAGAAGTTGTTTTCCTCAGTTTGCTTTTGTACCTCTTTTTCTATTTGGCCAATTATACTTTTTAAGGATTTGTTTTCTTCAGTGGATTTTTGTATCTCCTTTTCCATTTGGCCAACTCTGCTTTTTAAGCAGTTGTTTTCTTTTTCCAAGCTGTTGACTCTATTTTTATAATTCTCTCGTATTACTCTCATTCTTCCTAATTTTTGTTCTACCTTTCTTATGTGATTCTTAAGGTCTTCCATGAGTTCTTTCTGGGCTTGAGACCACTTCCCATTTTTCTTTGGACTTTACATAAGTGTTTTGACATCATTGTCCTCTTCTGAGTTTATATCTTGATCTTCCCTGTCACCGTAATAACTTTCTTTGGTCAGATTATTCTTCTGTTGTTGTTTTTTACTTATCTTTTTTGCCTTTTTCCATTCTTTTCAATTTGAGCTCTGTTCCCAGGGTCAAAGGGGCACTGTCTCAGGCTACTTGTGATTCTTAATAAAACCATAGAATTCAAAACAATAAAATAGACCAGTGAAACTTTCTGGGTTTAAAATGCTTGACTTCCTACACCATTTGCAGCTTCAATATCTTAGTTAGTTATTAAAGGTGCTTTTAAAAACCAATCACTTGTACACATTACCCATTTAAAAAACAATGTAGAATTTAAAATACCCTAATAGGGAGCAATTAAATAGGACAGTTCTCATCTGATTAAAGGAAGAGGAAACCAACCCAATTCAATTTCATCTGGTCAAGATGTCAGCTTAGTAAACACAATGATCATTGTCACAAATTGAACCCCATGTCAAAGCAATTGCTTGTCCCAAGTAATTCACTCACCACTATGCATCAGGAATTTGTGGTGGGCAAAGCCAAATTTCATATTGAAATAAAATTGGCATAATTCCTAGAACCTTCCTTGATAACCCAGGTAAGTTTAAAAATAGTAGTGAAGCAAAATCTAGGTTGGTTTGTTGCCTGTGATCCATTTTGGGGGGAAGAGGGAGAAATTGAGATCTGAGGTAATCAGTTAGCAAGTATTTGGTAAGCTTCCACCATATGACAGGCACTGGGAAGATAAGCCCAAAATTTCAATTCCTGCCCTCAAGGGACTTTAAACTTTTATCAGTATTGCAAGTAAAATTTGGAGAACTCTGTAAAGTATACTCATAGACTTAACCTCTTTATATATTCATCCCCAGTTTTAATTTTTCTGAAAATGACATGATATTGTCACCTGGAGAATTTTCAAAGTGGAACTTAATATTTATTTTCCTCAATTTTGATAGTTCATTATTCAAAAAGAAATATATTCTAATAGCCTTAATGACTAGTTTGTTCTTTCTGTGTAAGTTTGATTTTTGACTCTGTTGTAAGTTTCTTGAAAATTTTTAATATGTGCTTTTTTCTTCTGTTAATTACCTTTATGAAACCAGTTAAAATTGTGCTTCAGTTGCTTTATTGTAAAGGTCATTGATACTGACAAGAATCTAGTTATAGTCCCTTTCTGGAATCCTAAAATTGAAGTTGCAGGGGAGTGTGGATGCTAAGGAGAAAAATCTTATTTCAGGAAGCAGAAGTATGTCAGCAGCAGCCACTTTGTGGCTTTTGGTCTAATTCCTATCTCTGGCAGAAATGCCTTGAACTTCCTTACTCTTACTTGTGTCTCATTTGTAGACACTTCGAGTGCTTAGAGAATGAAGCTGCTTTGATGACAGACTGATCATAATTAATTGGGCATATGTTGAGAATTGGTTCACATAAAGACTTAGAATCACACAAATGAGAGCATATCCCAAATGATGATATCAAATCCTGAAATTTTTTTTTTGACATAAGAAAAACAAGATCTTAGAGGTGGAAAGGAAATCAGAAGACATTTAGTCCAACCTGTAACTGATCAGAAATGCATTTTATACACCCCCTGACACATGTAGCCTCCAATTATTCACCTCTGATTTCTTTTGCTTTACTTGCCTTATCACCCCCTCCCCTGTCTCCATTGCACCTGGCTGTCTGAAAATAATGGGCCAGGGGGAAAATGTTCCCTTCCATCTTGCCTTCACCCCTCCCCAAACCCCAGCCTTCCCAGATCCGATGGCTCCCTGAGAAGCCAGCAGATTGCCTTGAACTTTTGCCTTCCTTTCACTCTTCTTCCCCAGGTGGCCTGATAGAACTGGAATTTATTTAGATGCATCATTAGACTAGTTTAATTTTGTCATGTCTACCTGTTGTCCACCTTGGACCAAGGATGCTGAAACTTTGTCAGGGTTTTCAGTTTTATCTAATGATGGGACAGGTGACGGTTCAGGCTGATCCTTTGAAGATGATTTGGCTGATCTTTCTGAAGGTTCTGAAAGTAGTAACATAGTGTTTTAATAATTTGAGTTGATCATTTGCCCCCATGGGTAATGGATTTTAGTAGGTCTTTTTGACCATACCAAAAATGACTGTTTAAGGAAAAGGAATCAGAATATTTTACAGGAAGGCTTTAGATATATGACTGGGTAGGTCTTTCTGGCCCTTTCATCAATAATCTGAGAATTTATTGAATGAAATGATTCATCTTGGTTTTATAATATTTTGAAATCTTACCCAGAAGGTTAGGTAGCATGGAAGTGGAAAGGATAGTAGACTTGGAGAAGCAGATATATGACAAATGATTCTGGTACTTGACTTGAGAATTAAGCCAAGTCATTTAACCTCTTTAAAGCTTGGTTCCACTTCTACAAAATGAAGAGGTTGGACTAGATGTGCTCTGAGATCTCTCTAACCTCTACATCTGTTGACCTATGATCCTTCATTACAAAGCACCAGGTTGATCCTCAGGGTACCCACTGAGGACACACAGTAAATATTGGGGGGATAGCAAGAGACACTTCAAAATAAGCAGGGATGAGTAACCACAACTTCCAAGCAGGCAGCATGCTGGCACAGTTTGGTACCACTGAACATACTAGGAAGCCAGGATCATTTCCTTAGTATAAATGGTCTGCTTAGCTCATTGGGGAATTTTTTTCCCCCAAAAGAATACATGAGGTCATAGATTATTAGAAATAGAGATTCTTAATGATCTTTAATCACCTCATTGGATAGATGATAAAACTGAACCCAGAGGGAAAAAGTAGCATATCTTAGACTGTATATAGCTAATTACTCTTAGATCCAGAGTCAGAAAGACTGTGATTCCCTGTCCAATTCTCTTTATACCACTCACCTTCCCAAAGTCTATTTAAAAATAGAATATTATGTATAAAATTATATTTTGTCCTTTACCTCAAGTATCATCTGTCTGACCTTTACCTTTGATTTTTCTGGTCTCTGATCTCATCTGTCAAGCTTCACCTGCTATGTTCTTGGTTATTAGGCATAATCCCTGGAATAAGAACTCTACCAGGAATAGAGTTGAAATTGCTTTAGCCAGTGTATGCTTGTTTTGACAAATTTTGAATTAAGAGTTCTCATCCATTGACCTCTTTGGCCCTCAGATCACTCAGGAGGCTGGCGAGTTTATGATCACTTTTCCCTATGGATACCATGCAGGATTCAATCATGGCTTCAACTGTGCTGAGTCAACCAATTTTGCCACGCTGCGGTGGATTGATTATGGCAAGATGGCTACTCAGGTAAGCATCTGCCCTCATGAAAGGGCTTTCATCAAAATTTCTTTTAACTCTAATGTTCAGACAAATGCAGCTGGAAGGGGCCCTGAGCTTGGACAGAAAACATCTGGGCTATAATTCTGACTCTTGTTACTTACTAGCTGTGTGAATTTGGGCCAAGTCATTTCCTTCTGCTAACCATTCCCGTCCCCCACCCCTGCCCCGCCTGACCTAGTTTTTCTTATGTTTGCCATCTTTTCCCAGCCTGAGCAGGGCCTTTGTATACTGCTCAGGTTGCTCCTGCCTCTCTCTGGTAGGGGAGCTATTCAGTGTTTGTTACCATTCCTGAAATGCATGTACATTATTGATATGTCTTGGCCCGGAAATTGGAGGAATTTGATTTTTGACTGTCACTTGGGCTTCTGGTTACATCTGCTTATAGAAGCATGGCAAAGCAGAAAGAGTGGATTTTTCAGAGCAAGCCCAATGGTTCAGATTCTGTACCCATTGTTCCCTTCCTTTGGGCAAATCACTTAACCTCTCTAGGCCCTCACTTTGTTTTTTTGTAAATTGAAGCATTGAACTAGGTGGTCTGAGGCTACTTGTATCTCTAAAACTATGATTCTATGATCACTTGATGAGAATCAACTTTGCAAACATACATCTTTACCGTTTCTTATTGGCAGTTTGGAGGGCATATGAAACTACTTGATGGGAATTCCTTGGAGAGCTGATCTTACTTGGAACATGAGGAGAAGTTCTCATGTTGCTTTGTCTCTTTGACAGGCTTTGCTCTGGGCCTTACATTTCTTCTGTCATTTTCTAGCGCTGGGCAGGAAGAATGTTTATGAATTATGTGTATGTGTGTGCCAGAAAGAGTTAGCTGATAGGCAAGTAATTATAGGGGAATTTCCCTATAGGGAAAAACAAGGGAAAAAAGAAAGAACCCTCTGAGATGCATGGCTACTATTCTGGGTTGATCTCTAGGTTGGGAATTTAGTACATATTAAACTGATAGAAGTATGCTTTCTCTGGTCTCCATATATCATGAATAGGAATCTAGCACACTAGCACTCTGACTGGTCTCGTATTCTCTGCCTGTGGCTGAAGTCAAATATTTTTAAGATATATATGGCATTTCTCCATAATTAACTAGGAGTAGAGAGAGTCATTGTGGCCATTGGAAAGGTCTGTGTGTGACTATTTGTGCTCTACTCACAATTGCTTGTCATAGAATGACAATGATATTGTCACGGTTGAGGGAAAGACACTGTTTACCAACTTTCCCATCCTATTTGTCCAAATTGTTTTTTTGTCCTTGCCAAAGGCTAGTCTGATTAGCTTCTTCTGTCTTATTCTGGTTGTAGAAATGTTACTCATGGCAGACTGATGATTTCCCTCCTACTGTCATCTGGTTCCATGCAAATATCACATTTAAATTTCTACCATTTTTTTCCCCCAATGCAGGATCCTTATGGTTCTCCAGGGATGCCCCACATTGCCTCTTTTATATCTTCTGCCAGATAAGGACTTAAAAAATTTGAGGGTATACCAGTTTTTGAGTCAGGTCACAAATTGTATAATGTGGGTGAGTAGCCTTTGATAAGCAAAGAGGGTGGCTACCTTCTATGTGAGCAGAATAATGTGCTAGGCACTGAGAGAGGGGACAAGTTTAAAAAGACAGTCCCTGCCCTCATGGAGCTTGATACTCTGCTCTGGCAATATGCTTAACAGAAAGATCACTCAGATAGTTGAAATAGCTCTTTTAAATAGCACTGAAGTACCTACTATGCACCAGCTACTATGCTGGATACTGGGGGGACAGAGACAGAAATGACATAGTCCCTACCTCAAAGAGCTTATAGTCTAATCAGAGACATATGCAAAGTAGGTACAAGATCATGGTGCAGCAGAGATTAGGAAAAAGTGCATTCTCTGTATGGGCAGCAGCTACAAAAGCATGAAGACAGGAGCTGGAGTGCTGTGTGTGAGGAGAGCCAGTGGGTCTGGTCCACAGTCTGTGTGTAAGATGGACGGGGACCAGCTTCTGAAGGGCTTTCAGGGGCGAACAAAAGTTTCCTTGGCATTTCTGTGGAGGATAGAGACTTGAGCCAGGGAGTCCAGTTAGATGGCTGCTGTAGTAGTAGACCTTGTGAGAGGAGATGAGCACTTGTGTAAGTGCAATACTGTGTGACCATGTGAATGGAGAGGAGATGGATGTGAAAGATACTGTGTAGACTGAAATAACAAGACTTAGACTTTGAGGTGGCTGCTAACGTTTGCATGTTCCGTCTCCCATACTGACACAGGAGTTTGGCAGTATCTTCTTCATACTGCTTACTGGCTCTGCCACTCTCTAGAGTTACATTGTACGACGTTACTGGGGGCAGCAGCCAACAGCATGGTAACAGCCACTGAGCTCAGAGGAGGTAATCGTATACGGCCCAGACAGTTGATGATCATCTAATTTGGATCTTGAGCAATTGCTGGACAACAGTGTGGCAAGAATGGTTTGGCTATAAGATCAGTGTTTGTTGAGGCGGTGTTATATGAGATATATCATTAATTCACTGAGCCCCACCACTCTTAAGTTCAAAGAATAATAAATCTCCCTCATCTAATCACTAGTTATTTTTTTAAATCAGCTAATACAACTTTCTCATTTTCTCTGTGGGATGTGATTGACTCATAATCATATAGTGAGTTTGTGGCAGAGTGGAGACCAGAACCCAGGTCCCCTGACTCTTTGTCTAGAATTCTTTCACACCGTGATTCCTTTAACTTAAGAATTAGGAGCTCCCAGTCATTCTCTGCTGCCTTGGTTAGCATTCATCCAAGAAGATGGTTGAGGGTTTCACACAAGGGACACGCTATGGGTTAATTTAGAGATAAAATGAAAGCTATCAACTATGAATTCTTGTTCTTAGTCTAAAGGAGTAATATAAAACCTTGTGACTCTAGACTTAATGCCTTGTGGGTGGGGTGTGTCTGTTTCATTAAAGTGATGACAGTTCTGGAAATGAGAGTTCAAGCTGATTTGACAGAAGCCATATTCTCATTTGTATCATGACCATGTTCACTGTGTTTGTCTGGAGCCAATGGCCAAGATTGAGTTGTAAACCCCAGATATTGGGGTTTATCAGAGGAGTGCTGTCAGACCCTTAACTACAGTAGGCACCAGTGGGGACTACTCAAATATTAAAAGCAATTTTGGATTCAGCCATGTGTTCACAAGTGACATTTGGGAAGTGCAGTTTTAGATTGAGCCTCCACGCTTATATTGTTAAGCGGCGTAGCGTGAAATTACTGAACAAGTGGCACAGACAGCTATGTACAAGGCCCGGGCTGAATGGGTCAAACCAACATTCAAGGGCTGGCCATGGCTACCGATGGTTGGGACCACCCTCCTTTTCGCAGGATTCCCAGCAAAACTGGGCATTTTTGGAGCCACAACTAGGTTTTTCCTGTGTGCTGTGCCACTTCTTACTGCATAAAGGTAAAAAGACAGCTTAGCCAGGTTTGCTGTGATGTAGAAGAAAAATATACCTGCAAACTTTGGTTTAAATCTCAGTTCTATTAACTTAAAGGCCCGTGTGACCTGAACAGCAGTTTCTTTAGCTATAAATATGGGGATTTAAACCATAAAGAGCCCTTCCAGTTCTGACCTTTTGTTGTTCTAAGGTTCTTTCCAGAGCTGAGTTCTACATGTTCCTGAATCATGCTTGGCCCAGAGTGTCTTTTTCTTGAAAATATTAAATGCTTAAGGCATTTAGAAATTGTGGACCTTTCAAGAGCAGTTTATTTCGAAAGAATTTTCATTTTATATCTATATTGGGTAGTTCATCAGTTTCTGTGATGAAGAAATTTGACTGGATTTTATAGTGAACTTTTTTAAAATTTTTTTTCAAAGGCCTTTGCTTGGTCTTTTGTGGTTTCTGTTCTTGAATTTACTGTGGAACAGCAAAAACTATTTGTTTTGAGCACAAACATGGCATTATATCATTAGCTCATCAGTAGAATGGGAAATGGACATTTTAGTAACCATTGTGATGTTCTATGATAATACTGTTTGTGGAGTGTTTTTCCTTTTTAGGCACTTTATCACCATTAACCCTCATTATGCATCTGTTCAGCAGGCAGCCATTCTACCTTCCTTTTGTTGGGAGACAGAGAAGAAGCTAAGTGATTTCCATCTCTACCATTATTTATTTTACCAGACCTCCTATCAGCCTAAGAGCGTTTCATATTATGTAGTACTTCCTATAATTGGGAAGAAGTGTTGCTTTTCCGCCCAGGAGGCAGTGGTTCTGGAACATCTGGTCTCTATTTGGCTCCCTACCTGTTAGTTGTTTTTAGCTATGGCTTGTCTTGGCTGCTGTTGTCTTTATTATTTGAGAAGCTGTTATTGGGGACATAGAGGTAGAAGAAGAACACTCTGTCTTCTACTGGGAAGTTTTTGTTGATCTTGCCACTTCTCCCTGTGTTAACTTTCAAGCCCCTTTGCTAGTAGACATTTAGAATATTAAGATTGCCAAATCACACAGTCTCCTGGATGGAAGAGACCTCAGTGTCCATCAAGTCCAAACCATGCCTGAACAAGACTTCTCTTTATAACACACTCACCCCACTTCCATTTTTAGATGTCCAACCACCCCTTTAATGATACTTTTGAGAATTCTACCAAAAATTGAAGTTAAGCCCTCCAATCTTGCAGTGCTCATTCTACTCTGAGGCCCAGCCGTCATATGTACCAGTCCTTTAAGTACTCAGGTGTAATTCATCTAGACTTTGTGCCAGATACATACTTGCTTATTGTCTTCCCCACTGAGCTCTATAGTGTAGAGGAATAAGAAGACTCAAGATGGAACTCTGTGGGATACTGATGGTCAGCAGGAGTGACCTGGGTGAACATCCAGCAAAGAAGTCAGAGAAGCAGCAGTCTCATAGGTAGGAGGAGAACCAGGAGAGAATGGTATCCAGAAAACATAGAAGAAAGTATCAAATTGAAGGTGATTATTGGCAGTGTTAATAACTGCTGAGAAGTCAAGAATGAAGATTGAGAAGAAGTAAGTTGATTTGGCAGTTAAGAGATCTTCAGTAATTGTAGAGAGAGTATTTTCAACTGAATGATGAAAAGGGGAAAGTTTTTTGTTACCTGATTAAAGGCAATTATTTTTTGTTTCTTTTTTGGTTTGGAGGTTAGGGGAACCAGTTAGAATATTTCTTTTGTTTAGTTAACCAAGCAAAGCCACTCTCCCTCTGGACTGATTGCTTCTTTAGGGAGGGAGAGAGAGAATAAATGGAGTGTGTGTGTTGGGGGAAGGGGCAGTACTTCACAGTATCTCAGGTTATCTACTCCAGTCCATCTCTGAACAAAAATCCTTTACAACTAACTCCCTGACAGTTGCTCCAGCATATCCAGTAAGGGCAAACCCCTTTCCACTTGTGGATAGCTCTTTTAGGAAGTTTTCCCCTAATATCAAGCCTAAAATTGCCTCTTTGAAACTAGCCATTGCACCTAGGGTTTCTTTTTTAATAAGATTTTGTTTTTTCCCCAATTACATGAAAAAATAATTTTTAACGTTTATTTTCTTAAAAAACTTTGAGTTTTAAATTCTTTCCTTCCCTGAGATGGTAAGCAGTTTGATATAAATTATACATATGCAATCATGCAAAACATTTACATATTAGTCTTGCAGTAAAAGAAAACACACCCAAAAAACCACCAAAACATAAAGTGAAAAATAGTATGTTTAAATCTGCATTGAGGTTCTATCAGCTCTTTCTCTGGAAGCGGGTAGCATTTTTCATCATAAATCCTTTGAAATTGTCTTGGAAGTTAGGAACTTCAACGATTCCTTTATTTAGTTAACCAAGCAGAGCCACTCTCCCTCTGGACTGGGAGAAAGAAAGTAAATCCTTATCTTTCTCTGGGCCCTATGGGTGAAACTAAATGATAGCTAAGACCTTGTCCAGCATTAACATTCTAGAAGTCTAATTTAGTTATCTTCCTATTAGACCATCTAGAGAGTTATGTTTTGAAGGCTTTTGGTACATGCTGTAGAAGTTTGCTCCTTTATTGCCTACTATATTGATTTTGTTAAATTTTGCTTATTGAGTAGGAAAACCTAGGCTAGTTACAAATTGTTAACTTTGTAGTGGGATTACTAGTTGAAAGGTCAAAGTGGTATTACTCTTTTACTTGAAGATGAAATTTACATGTAAGTGCCTCTTTAAGGTATGAAACCGAATTAGTTTTTTGAGGTTTCATGATTTTAAATTGGTTCCTTTCTAGGGAGGGACTGGATAAATTGGTCAGAATTCAGTTGGAATCCCTGGTTGAGAATATAATGACACACACAAGTAAACAGCTTTTATCCCTTTGCAGAGCTTGAAGGATTGTTTATTTGAAATATCCTCTAAGATTAAGAGATTTCAACTACGGTTTTTGGTGACATGGAAACTCTGGCTAGGTTTCTGTCCCGTGTCTTGATCTCTGCTCTGTCCAGCATGTGCTGCACTTCCCCAAGAGCAGTCTTTCTCCTCATTCGGAAGAAGTATTTTGAGAGTATTTTTGCTGAGCAGAGTTGATATTGGAGTGGGGAGGCAGTCTTCAGTTATTTCCCTGTGCATACTGACAATATGCTCTTCCCACAGATGGCCTGATCTGTTGGTATTCCCCTACATCCATAGTGTCTGCAGCCAGTTCCCACATATCCATTCAGCATACATCTAGGCAGCTGGGTGGTGATGGTGGAGTGGGATTGAAAGGGACCTTTTCTAATAATGCAGCTTGGCTTAATTACTGTAAAATGAGAATCAAATTGGTTTTGCTGTTCTAAGGACTGTTTGTTCCTTCTGTTGGGTAATGATTTCACTTGCTCTAGATGATTAGCCAGAGGCCCAGAGGGAGGTGGGAGAGGAGAAGCAGGGGAGGATGGAACCTCTAGAAAAGAGAACTGCTTTTCCAACTTGCTCTCATCTTATCTCTTTGCTTCATCAATCTTCTGATTTATGGTATTCGATGTTACATGTTTGTAAAGTATATGCTCACTGTGGTTTGTTGTTCCCAGATTTTCTCTGCAATTTACTAGTCCCTCTGCCTATGTATAGCAACAGCAGCAATAGCGGTAGGTAATATTTAGATAGCGCTTTCAAGGTTTGCAAATATTAGGCTGTTTGGTCCTCACAACAACTTTGGGAGTTAGGTGCTATTATTTACCCCTGTTTTATAGATGTGGAAGCTGAGGTTGAGGGAGGTCACAGAACAAGTAAATGTCTGGGAGAGGATTTGAATTCAGTTCTTCTGACTCCAGGTTCAGCGTTCTTCCTATTGTACCACCAGCTGCCTCCGTAAGTAAGTGAGGGTTATCTGTTTAAGGATCATACAGTTTGGAAGCCAGACTCTTTTGGGGAGAGAAGGTAGTTCAGATCTATTCTTGTCCGCTTCCTTTAGTTTGTTTCAGTGTCTGGTGACTGTATCCTGAGGTCTCTGAAGCACATATTAAAATTTCTCTTCTTCTACCATCTAGGATCCAGTTTAGAGAATTTAGAGAACAGGACTAAAGAATGGCATAGTACATAGAGTGCTATATTTGATGGGCAGCTAGGTGGTACAGTGGATAGAGTGCCTGGCCTGGAGTCAAAAGATGCCTTAGATTCTCACTAGCTGTGTGACCCTGGGCAAGCCACTTAACTATGTTTGCCTTAGTTTCCTCATCTGTAAAATGGGCCGTAGAAGGAAATGGCAAACCGCTCCAGTATCTTTGCCAAGAGATCCCAAATGGGGTCATGAAGAGTCAAACATAACTGAAAAATGATTAAAAAACATTTGATATTAGATCTGTGTTGGAATGTTCTCAGAAACTAGATGTGTGACTGTAGGCAAATCACTTAAATTCTTTGAGCGTCAGTTTCATCATTTGTTAAATGGAACCTGTCATAGAGGATTGTCATAAGGCTAAAATGAGATTATGTATATAAAACTCTTACAAACTTTAAAATACTATATAAATGTGAGCTATTATTTTTCCTCTTTCCATCAAACAGTACTCAGGTTCACATTGAAGAAAATATTCAAATTGATTCCTTGCTTGGTTTTAAGCATTTTTTAAAATTCAGTGTTTCTGAAATAAACCTCCCCCAAGTAAAGTACAATTACACTGACATTGTGGCTACTTATTATAATTATTTGTTCACAGTTTTATGTTGGCTCTTGACTTGTAATAATCTCTGAAATGTGTTTAAGTTTTAAAATGCATTTTAGCTAATATTTGTCGTGTTACTGCCATGTGCAAGAAACTTAATAGGTATACAAAATTCCTGTCCAGAAGAGGAGAATCAACTATGTACACAAATGTGTACAATTCAAAAGAGGGTGTGAAAATATATAAGAAAAGTGTAAACAAAATGCTGTGAAAGTTCACAGGAGGGAGTGATTATTTCTGGCTAGGATGCCTACTTGGAAGACTTGGCATTTTTTTTTTTTTTGCTTTTTTGGCAGGGCAATCGGGGTTAAGTGACTTGCCCAAGGTCACACAAGCTAGTACATGTGTCAAGTGTCTGAGTCCGGATTTGAACTCAGGTCCTCCTGACTCCAGGGCTGGTGCTCTACTCACTGCGCCACCTAGCTGCCCCAAGACTTGGCATTTGATGTAAATTTTAAAGGCTGGGGAAAATTTCAGTTGATTTGGATAGAGGGCATTCTATGTGTAGAAAACAGGCAGGAACAGACATTAAGGAAAAAAAAAAACCAACAACAACAAAAAACTTAGCAAACATTAGAGGAATAGTTGGCTCAGTCTGATTGGAAAACAGAGCACTTTTAAGAGGAATAATATAAGATGCTGCTGGGAAAGAAGTGTGGGGCCAGATTGTACAAGACCTCAAATTCTAGATCATTTCCACAGATGCATGACCATGAAACTTCATTACAGTATCACAGCCAGTGGTGGGATTCAGCCAGTTCGCACCAGTTTGGTAGAACTGGTACCTAATTTTAGGTTGAGTTCAGCGAACCAGTTGTTAGTGGGGGTGGGACCTGCGCCCTGGCTCAGTTACATGGAAAACTGGTTGTTAATTTATTTGAATTGCACCACTACCACAGCATCATAGTGTTGGAAAGGCCCTTGGAGAGAACCTAATCCATCCTGTACCTTAATAGGAATTCATTCTACAGTATCCCCAACAAATCATCCAGCCTCCTTTAAATACTTCTGTTGAAGGGAAATTGACCACCACCTGAGGCCAATCCTTTTTGCATGGTTCTAATTCTAGCTTATTTTTCCTTTTGTCACAATGATATTTGACACTAAGCAACTTACACCTATTTCTCATAGTTCTGCCTTCTGAAGTTAAACAGAACAAGTCTAATTTCTCTTTCACATGATAACCTTTCAGATATTTATGAGACAATAATCATGTCCCACTCTAAGTCTTTTGTCCGGGCTAAACAGATTTAGTTTCTTCGGCTGACCCATATATTATATGATTTCCAGTCCTCTCACCATCCTGGTGTCTTCATAGTATAGTATAATATAATATAACATAATATAGTCAAAATATAGTATCCAGACCTAGAGACAGTGTCCCATTGTCTATCAAGGGTACAGTGGAGTCATGTTTTTATTATACTATGTCTTTATTAATACAGCCCAAGATTTAGTCACCTTTTTAAGTGCCATGTCACACTCTCTGCCCCAAGGTGCTCTATATTCCAACTAAACTCATTTTTTCACAAAACATTCTGCCTTTGGACTGAATTTTAAAGTGTTACATTGTTTTGGTGTTTTCATTTCTAGCCGCTTCACTCTCCTCCTTCACAAGTAAGGAATAATAGTTTAAATGCTTAGAGAATAGTGGATTCAGTATGTTTCTTATTTTAAAAGAAATCCTTACCCTTTGTGGATCCCCTGATACATCCCTGCTGGTGACTGGCAACTAGTTCTGTCTCTGGAGGAAATCTTCACAAACTATTACAGATATTGTTTAAAGGTGTCTTGATTCTTTTACAGTAAACGTGCTAGAGGAGAAACAAATTTCATGGCCATTTCATCCAGCCTGGGTGTCTTTCCCCTCCCTGTTCATCCAGTATGGGTGTCTTTACCTTCCTCCTTCTCTGTACATCTTTGATAAGGATGTACTTGGGTAGACAGATGTGTATGAGTGGGTTGAATGCATGATAGGTGATTTTTCTATTATTCTAGTGATGGTGCATTTTGAACACCATCAAAGTATTTTTTTACGATTCCTGGAAAGCACTGAATGCTCGACACCAGTTATAGCTGAACTACAGAGAACCCTTTTTTCCCCTCTCTTTTTGGCAGTCTTGCCTCTGTTAGATATGACATGATTCCTTCTCCCTCCCTGTCCCCACCAACTTAAGAACTTAGAAATAAAACATTTGTCATCTTTTCCATCATCTAATCATAAGAATTTGATTGTAAAATGTCTTCATTATGTTTAAGAAAAAGAAACAGTAGCTTTTCCTGTGTCCTGCTCCCAATATACTGACGTCATTGACACAAGATAATTTGGGGGTGAATACTGTATTTTCCCACTCATTTTGATCCTGTCCTTCCTAAATACTTGTCCATTTTGTGATGGCCGTTTCTTTAGTCTTCCTGGTACTTGCCAAAGAGCGGGAGCAGTTTAGAAATCCAGCCTGCTTCCTGCACCTTTCAGGCGGCACCAAACACTCCTGTATACCATATCGCTGTGTGGAGTTTCTTTGGGTCTCGTTTTGTTTAATCGTTCATCTCTCTGTGTACGATAGTTTTGTTGCTTGTTTTCTTCCACTTGGGTTCCTTGGTGACAGTTGTCAGCTTGCTCAGAAGATGCTTTGCTGGGTGACTCCTGGAGACAAATGTTTTATCTCAGCCATAACGGGTGCAGGTTTTTCCTATGATCACAAACCTGCCAGTTTCTCTTCAGAATATCTCTATCCTCACTTCAGAAGACTAAAGACGTTCATGTTTTCCTTATGGTGTGGGCTGTCTGTGATATACTAAATAGGGGAAGTAGTTTGCCATAGTGGAAAGACTCATATCCTGGGGGGAATCAGGAGACCCGAGACCTGGTTTGCTGCCATTTTATAGTTTTATGGTCATGGATGAGTTACTTCCTCTGCTCCCAGATTTTCCCATTTGACAAATGAGAAGGTCTCTTCTGGCGCTGACAATCTATTCTTTTACAGTATACGTTTTTGTATTAGCACAACCCATCTTAGTCTCCCAGGTCCTATACTTTATTCTCAATGTGAATTTCAATTTGGAAACATTAATTATGAATCAGAAATGGCCAAAAATCTTTTTTCTTCACATTAGTCGTGTTGTAAAACAAAAATCTTTTTTTAAACACTTGTCCAACAAAGAGATTGGAGACCTTCACCATGATCTGGATTTTAAATTTCAATAAAACCTAAATTTCTCCCTCCATCTAGTCTCTCCCCAGCTTCCAAAGTGATATTACTTAAAAATAAAATACTGGGTCTCCCCATCTTGCCTAGGCTAGAAGTTCAGGGGCTATACATGGACTTGGTCTGAGCAGCCTAGGAGTCTTGACCTACTTGTTTCTGATCTCAACCAGCCTGCCCCTCCTCAAGCAGCTCTCCTTTCCCTATCACTCTCATTTCATTCCCTACCCCCACTCCCCACCCCATTCTTGGGACTCACCATATCAATGCAGATTGAATGCAGATACCCAGTTAGCCCAACTCACCGCAGTTCAGGACTCCAGAGCTCAGCCTGGAAGTGGCAGCCACCAAGTCTGATCCAAAGTGATATTACTAAAATGCAAGTCCGACCATATCAACTGTAACCTTTGGTAAGACACTGCCCCATTCTGGGCCTAATTTCCTTATCTCTAAAATGAAGGGATTATACTTGATCTTTAGGGGCCCTCCCAGCTCTAAAATTCTGCATACAAGTGGTAGTAATAGAGTAGGTATTAATAATTATTTATAGGAGTTGAGAGTGCTAAGAAGACTTTAATGTTTGTAAATGGCTTTTATGTACTCTGTGTCACTTGAGCTTTACAGTGCCTCTCTATGGCACATCTTCATAGGCGTTATTGTTCCATGAGAAGACTGAGGCCCAGAGAGGTGCCAACTTGCCCATGCTCATGGCTAGGAAAGTGTCTGGGGTAGAGTACAGATCAGTCTGTCTGCTATACTACACTGGTCAGTACCAAGGCAGGAGTTTGAACCTTTGACTTCACATTCTAAAACCAGTGCTCTTTCCACTACACAACCATGCTCTATAGTGGCTTTTTATTCTTTTAACTCCACAATGAGACCAGTAGTACAAGAATTTTCTCCATTTTACAAGAGGAACTTGAAGGTCAGAGAATTGTAAATGTCACTTGTCCAAGGTCACAGAGGTCTTTAGTGGTTTGACCAGTATTCAGACCAAGGTGCCCTGAACTTGAACTCTAAGAGTTGTCTGATGAAAAGCTGGCCAGTATGAAGAGAGACCCCCTAAAACATCACTTCACACTTCAGTGTCTTATACCTTGAATCCTAGTTTTCTTTTTTTCAGTATATGAAACTGACAGTTTCAGCTCTGGATTATGACCTTTCCTATTGAAAGTCAACCCCCACCTCCATTCACAGCCAATTTACCATCCATAAGCTGCGTGGAGCAGTATGGTAGCAGCTGAAATGTGGCTGGATAGTAGGCCCTGCAGCCAAGGACTAGAGGGAGCCTTTGGAAATCTTTGCCTAATTGTTTTGTTTATGAAATGCTGTAGTGTTTCCAGTGGATTTCCTAATGAACTGGTTTGTTATTAAGTCTTGCTGCATTGCTGGTAATTACACCAGAAACAGGGGGCCAGGACTCATCTTCCGTCACACAAGTTATGAACCACCAGCTAGTAAACACTCAGCATACATTTTTGGAGTTTTTCCCCTAATTCTTTGGGCATTTAACTCTTCATGGGCCCAAGATTCTGAGAAAATATTGTCCCTAGCCTACAAATGGATTGTGAGTTAGAAGTTCACCTGTAAGTTGTGTGGACTTGGAATTCACTTTCACAGGTAGAATTAGTAACGTTTCTAGTGATAAATATTAAAAATGGTGGTTAGACTCCTAGATTGGCTGACAAATGACCATTTAACCCATAATGTAACTAACATTAATTCTTGGCAATGAAAAATAGTAGAAATCTGTTGGTGGAGTTGTAAATTGGTTCAAATATTCTGGAAAGCAATTTGGAATTAAGAAAGTGACTAAAATAGATATTCCTTTGACCTAGTGATCTCACTGCTGGGCATATATCCCAAAGAAGTCAGTGATAAAATGAAAGGCCTTGTATACTTCCAAGAGGCAGCTAGGTGGCACGTTAGTGCGCAGAGCACTGGGCCTAGGAGTCAGGAGATCTGAGTTCAACTCCGGTCTCAGACACTTACTAGAAGAAGGCCTCCACTGCTGTTCAACTCAACAGACACTTTCAGACTTAGCTAAGCTCTGAGGATTCAGAAAAAGCCAAAAATAATCCCCGACCCTCAAGCATCTTCCATTATAATGGGAGAAGCAACATGTAAGTATGAGTGGATACATACAAGATATATATAGAGTGTGTGGTGAATAATAGCAGAGCCAGGGTCTGAACCCAGATCTTTGGATGGCGGGTTCAGTGTTCTTTTCAGTATACCAAATCCTTCCCTTTCTTCTGTCATTTGTTTCTGCTGTTTGCAGTGAGTATTTTTCAAGATTAAGGCATCTTGATTTACCATCAGCAAGTCATATCTGGTCAAAATCAGAGACCAGAACCTTCTCATCTGAAGTAGAAAGGCTGGTTTTGAGAAGCCCTTCCTGTAGCCTTACATAAGCATTAAAAAAATAAATCCTTGAATAGGAGACAAATACCAATGTAACACATTTCAAGAGGCTGTCCAAATTATTCCAGTGCCTGGGGACTCATTGAATGAGTGCACAAAATAAATTCACAACTCCTCATAATAATTCAAAAGAAGCATTCTTCATTCAGATTAGCTGTGATCAACAGTGCCTTCCAATGAACCGACAAGATGACTAGTCATTTCTAAGCACATTGATAACATAGAAGAGGTGATGCTGAATTATTTTGTTCATATCTCCTTTTTCCTGCTGGAATCAGCTGCTTCCCCTACATTCCTTTTCCTTTGTCCTCCTCCCAAAGCAGACCGTGTTTTGTGCTAGCTTTGTTTGCAAGGGCCAGAGATTTCCACATGGCTGCCCCTTCTTTTCCTTTTTGCAGCGTTCAGTGTTACACAATGAAGTGCTAGATGACTTTTTGTTAAAATGAGAGATGGTGATGTAGAGAAGGCCTGAGAAAAAGCATTTACTGGACCCAGTTAGAGTAGCAAATTGCATTGTATAGAGAGCCTACTAGCACTAGAAAATATTTTTGGTTTTGGTGAAATGTTTTGTTGGAACAGTTGTCATTGTGAAAGAATTCTTTCCCCTACCTTGTTTCATCACCTCCTTTTCTTCACTCTTAGCTTGTTCATCCTCCTCCTCCTGTCTTTTACCCTCCTTCTCTGCACACCCCCTTTCCCTGTAATTTCTTCAGACAGGTCTTGATAAATCAAAATGTTGCCTTCCATTGAAGGATTTGAGTAGTAATAATAGCTAATATCCTTATAGTGTAATTTGGGCTTGTAAAGCACTTTACATATATTTTCATTTAATTCTGGGAAGTAGGTGTTATCACTAGTCCTCTTGTTTGGATAAGGAAACTGAGGCCCAGGGGAGTTGACTTGCCCAAGTCCTCTTAATTTCAGTCCAGTGCTCTATGTACTCTGCCACCTAATTGTACAAAAAGTGAACTTGGACTGCTGGCATGTTACATGTATGCTAGTTGAGGAAAAAATTGGCTTTCTCTCTTTGGTGAATAGAGTACAATATGTCTCTTCAAATTTTTCAAGGAAAAGCCAGGCTCCTTCATGATTAACAGCCTGATCTTTTCAACCACAGCACTTCAGAAAACCATTACAAGCAGAGTTGAAAGACATTTGGAATGGGAGTGGAAAGAGAAAAGAGGTATATTTAAAATTGCTGTATTGGGGGCAAGTTTACAAAAAGGTTGGGAAATCTTAATGAAGCTGAATGGTACCTTGCATTTACATAGAATTTTGTACTTTTCAAAGTAAATTCATCAAAGCACAACCCTCCTTGCATAAAGTTGCCTCGACCAACATCTTTTTTTCCAGTATTTTTCCAGTATATTCCGATATATTTTCCAGTATTAATCTGCTGTAACCAGAATCTACAGTGATATCATGAAAATCACTCTAATGCTCAGTTACTTACCAGAGAGACAAATTTTTATGGTCAGCAGCAACCTAAGCTCATGTTTTGAGCCCAGGCAACATGATTTCCCTCAATGTCAGTCCATTCATAACCCCATACATAATATTGTTTTTTTGGAACTAATTGCCACCCTCATGTTTTTTGCTTGATTTTTTTTTGTGACAATGACAACAACATTTTTGCTAATATGAAATTGGAGATGCCAGTATCATGAGCATGTAGGATTTTCATTCTCCTCAAGGATTAGCCTGAAGAATGCTGTACACATACTTAGTAAATGTGTTAATGATGATTTTTGAGCTTTGAAAATCATGCTTATCTCTAGTCCCTAGTAAACATTGTAATTATAGTTAGCCCCACGGTACTTATTTCTGTGCATTGCTCAGGAAATATCTCTCAAGAAGACTGCAGTGGAGTTCCCATAGTCAGAAGTTGGTTTTATTCAAATTTCATTGACTCACATTTAATAATTTTCCTTTAGATGGGTGGTTGCCTATTCTGTCCCCCATTTAATATTTTTTATGTCAAATTCTAATCTTGCTTCACAATACTTTAAAACATAGTCTCTAGTTAAGAACAAATGATAATCAAATTAGAGACTTCTATTTCAAAGCAACTCAACTCACTTATACTTTAAAGATTAATATATTTTTAAAGGCCGCTTCTATCTTTTGAAGTTCTTGGCATCTTCCATAGGTTAATTTGTTGTCTGAGGGATACTAGGATGGCCTTTACTCATTCATTCACCAAACATTTATTAGGCACTGGCTGCAAGTGAGTGTGCTAGGCATTGTAGAGGACGGAAAATTTAGAGGAGCCATGATCATTATATACCTGGAGCTTAACAGGTATAAAAATTATTAGGAATAGTCATTAATACCTTAATGCAAATTATTCTTATCTAACCTATTGACAAATAGAGCCCAATATAGGTAGAATTTTCTTCAAAGTGTTTGGAGACAACGGTAGGAAGCAGAGCTGGGGTGGGGGGCGTCCGAGGGGGAGTATTTCCCCACAATGGTGGCCTTTTGTGGAATACCACTGTGGGAGGCATTGTGCTTCCAGGGGTGGGGTACGTGTTGATTTTGGGAATCTGGGGGATAGGGAGTGAGAATAAAGCAAATGGATTTTTTTCACCTCCTTCTGGCATTGTTCCACGGGCTCTTGATGTCAACAATGGAATGATTTCTCTGAGTCCTTTAATCACTACCATGCAGGGTATTGATGGCTACTGCTTTTAGCTGTCCCACAGAATGATCCCCTTCCATCCCCTTAGCCTGTCTAATCTTAGGGCCATTGCTTCTTCCAGCTTTTCTAACTGTCTCTTTTACTAAAGTGCTCTCTCCTGCAGATCCTTGCCTGTAGTACCAAGTATTATCACTAGCCATTTTTATTCAGGACAGCAGTATGAGTGTAGGGTGGGATCTCTTGCCCATTTCTTCACAGAGGTAGAGTTCATGTATTATACAGAGCTATCTACTAAAACATTTAGTCAACTTTTAAAATGTAGTTTCATTAGATATGATGATCTTGAAGTTGTTAATGTCTGTTAATCTTGACCCAACTCTTTGCAACTCACCCCCTTCAAATTAATCTTGGCATTTTTACACCTGGGGCTGCCAATGACCTTGTTCATGATACTGGTATCAAACATGATTTAGTCAAGAAGACTACTTTTATAGCTCAGACCCTTTCTACCCTTTGTGCTTTATGCTTTTCTTTTGAAAGATAGTATGGTTTAGTGGAAAGATTATTGCACCTGATTAAGCAGACCTGGATCCTAGTCTTAGCTACACTATTGACATGCTGTATGACTTCATTGGGCATCAGTTTTATCTTCTATAAAATAAGCAGGTTGGACTAGATGTCTCTGGAGAGCCCTTTTAATGTTGACACTCTTTGTTAAATCAATACATTGTCGTTCTCACTCTGTTTTTTGCTTGTTTGTATTGCACGAAATTTTAATGCAACTATGATCTTCTTTCTTCCTCTGTTCTTTTAGTTTCTCCAGTTCAGTTGATTGTGACACCATCCTAATGAGGCCAGGATAATTGATTCAATTCCTGAGTAGAATTAGAATTCTTAACTGCCATGACACCAACTGCATAATCAGGCCTACCCAGCCATCTTGCAAATGCACATATTTGGTCATAAGAGGTGTTGAGCTACAATGTAGGGAGCAGACTGACTAGTTTCTGGGGAGATCTAGCTCTAAGCAATGAAGAGGTTGAGCCCAGGGAAGTCAACTCAAGCAAACTTCTTGGGAGAAATGGAAGCCTTAGTTTCCTGAGCCATCAAGATTCAGACCCATTACGGATCCCATGCTGACCTTGAACTGTCTAGCCCACCAAGAACCAAGTACATATTTGAAGTGTGGGATATCTTCTGAAAGTTCCTTACCCCTTTGCTGTCGTGAGATTTAGGTGAAGGAACTGGCCCAAAATGTGAGTTCATTCTGAACCTGCCCAAGTCTATGACCTCTTTGAGCCTCAATTTCTTCATCTATAAAGTGAGAAAAATGTTACTTGCATTTCTTTCTTTGAGATGTTTGAGATGAAAGCACATTGTAAAACCTACAGCACTATAGAAATGTGAACCGATTGTGTAAAAAAGGAGTAGAAAGACAGTGTATATGGCTAGGCAAGATTCTGAGCCTAGAAAGATTGACAGCTGATGGAGAATATTGAAATTGAACTCTGACCCTAGGCCCTAAGCTGTTTGATGTATGCCCTGTGTTATGTCTTGTCATATTTGTTATGCCTGTTGCGGGCAGTCCTAAGCCTTTAAGTGTTGACCTGAACTAGAAAAAAGAGCAAAGGTTATACTTTGGTCCTGTGAAACAGCAGAAGTAATGTCATGGTCACCAAACTATTGAACTGACCAGTTAAAGCATATCCTTTGCTACAGGAAGCACCATTCTGCTGGGGAGGGGGAGGCAGTGTGGTGAAGGGGAAAGGGCATTATTGCATTTTTAATCAGAAGGCCTGGTTTGTTATCCTTGTTTTGTTACTTTTACTACCTAGCTTCAGCAGTATTTTTAAGCCTCAAGATTTTTCAGCTCTTTTAAATGGTATATTCCAGCTTGAAATTCCTTGTTTCTTTTAGGAACTTCTTCCTGTGGACTTGCTATTCACTCTAGCAGATTTGGATGAAAGTCTTTTAAGAGGCAGGAGGTTTGTCATAGGAAAAGCCTCTTCTTCCATGCTAAGTGCTAAAAAGAAGCCTGGACAAAAAAAATTATTTTATAGAGCTTGAAAAAATAATATCAAAATTCATCTGGAAGAACAGAAGGTCCAGAATATCAAGGGAATTAATGAAAAGAAATGCTAGGGAAGATGGCCTAGCCATACTAGATCTTAAATTGTATTATAAAGCAGATATCATCAAAACCACTTGGTACTGGCTAAGAAATAGAGGAGTAGGTCAGCGGAATAGGTTAGGTACACAAGACACAGTAATCAGTGGTTATAGCAATCCACTGTTTGATAAATTCAGAGACCCCAGCTTCTGGGATAAGAACTCACTGTTTGACAAAAACTGCTGGGAAAACTGAAAAATAGTATGGCAGAAACTGGGCATAGGCCAACGTCTGACACCTCGTACCAGAATAAAGTTCAAATGGGTACTTTATTTTAAATAGGGCTGTATCCCAAAGAGATCATAAAAATGGGAAAAGGACCCACATGTACAAAAATATTTACAGCAGCTCTTTTTGTGGTGGCCAAGAACTGGAAATCAAGGGGATGCCCATCAACTGGGGGATGGGTTGAACAAGTTGTGGTATTTGAATGTAATGGAATACTATTGTGTTACAAGAAATGATGAGCAGACACACTTTGGGAAAACCTGGAAAGACTTATATGAACTGATGCTGAGTGAAGGGAGCAGAACCAGGGGAACATTGTACACAGTAACAGCCACAGTGTTTGAGGACTGATTTTGATAGACTTAGCCCTTCTCAGCAATGCAAGGACCTAAAACTTTTTCAAAGGACTCATGATGGAAAATGCCATCCACATCCAGAGAAAGAATTATGGAGTTAGAAGCAGATACTCTTCTCTTTTGCTTGTTTTCTTTCTCATGATTTCTCCCATTCTTTATAATTCTTCTATGCAACATAACTAATGTGAAAATGTGTTTAATAGGAATGTAGAGCCCATATTGGATTGCATGCCATCTTGGGGAGGGAAGGGGAGAAAATTTAAAACTTCTGGAAATGAATGTTGAAAACTGAAAATAAATACTAAAAAAAAAAAGGGATCCCTGGGTTTTGATATGCCCTTATTTTATGTTTTACCACCTTTTGTTAAAATGACCCATTTTACATGATTTCAGTCCTCCTACACGAAATTATCATGGTTTATAAAAGATAAAGTGACAAATACAGAGGCCATAATAGATGCTAGTAATAAGAGCTTAATGACATCTTTGTGTCTTTTGTAGCTAAGGAAAGGATCCTAACAGCATAGATTTTGGAGCTACAAGCAACTACAAGAGGTCATTTAATTTCCAGAAAAGGAAACTGAGGCTCAAGAGTTACTTAACTTCAGAGAATTAGTGTTCAGGGTCACATAGGTGGTAAAGTGGCATAGCCATGATTTGAACCCTAGAGTTTTTTCCATAGCATTCTTTTCACTGTGCACAAATTATTCCATTTCTTTGCTGAGTTTTAGCTTAAAAATACCATGTGAGCATCATTAGATTTGTTATACAAAGGTCTCGTCTGTAAAGTTAACATTAACAAAACTCACCAAAGAATGTCAAGCTCTTATACTTGGAAAGAGCAGAGAGCCCAGGCTCAGATGTCTATTTTCTGATCCTGACTGGAGCACTTGTTAGCAGTGTGAACTTGGGGCAAATCTTTTCTGTATTCAGCTTTCAGTTTGGTGACTGAAGGATGATAATGCTTGGCCTGTTTACATCACAGCACTGTCACAAAAAGTTCCTAGTAAAGGACAAATTCCTGTAGAAATGTGAGTTGCTAAGTTTCACCTTTTCATGTTGCCAAAGAGGATAGACCTGTTATATCAGGTGTCCTCTCACACTTCCACAAATGAGTTACAGAGAAGCAACAGAAGGAGCTGTCCAACAATGGAACAAATTGCCCTAAGTGGTAGTGAGCTTCTGATCTCTTTTGGGCCATCCACAGAGAAGCCACATGACTCCCTGGCATGGTGTCTGTACAAAGGATTCCTGGGTTCATTGTGAGCCTAGACTAAATTCTTCATAAGATACTTTTCAGCCCTGAATTTACTTGCTGTTTGAACCATTCATTTCAGAATATTGATTTTTCCCCCTCTTCTCTATCTCTGGGACTTTAGATGTTGACTAACACATTAAGTTGGTTGGGATTTTGGGTTTCATGTTAGCTGTTTAGTCTGTGGCTGCTTTTTTCTTTGTCTATAAAATGGGAATAGGAATTACCTTTACTCACAGTGCTATCTGTGGTGGAAAAAAGTAATAAGAGATTGTAAAGTGTTTAGCAAATATACTGCAATAAGAATGGTAAGTAATAAGTTCCTGGCAATTTTATTGAGTATTAATATTTATTCCTCTGTAAAGGTTAAATTTATTTCATTTTAAAACTCCCTAGAGGGGAGTAATGTGCAGAAGCTGATGTTTCCTAGTAACAGGCCAGGCTGCTTCTGCCTCTGCATTTGGAGAAGAGGTTAACTCTATGTCATAGATTGTATGAACACTTGACTTTCAGGCCAGAGGTTTGTTGAGAATAAACCAGCTTTCATAGTTTTACTTGGCCAGCTTTTGAATGGTTCATTGTATATTTCAGAGGTGAAATTGCTATCAGAACCTTTGGATGAAAGGTTAAGAACTATGATGAGAACGTAGGGGTAGTGTGTTCCTCAGAAATCACCTTCTGGGTCACCTAGGATGAGTGCTGGACAGAGTGCATAAACCTGTTTTTGTTTTGTTTTTAAACCAACCAGCATTTAACCAGGTCAGTCAGTCTTTGAGACTTTCTGCAGCTTACGAGTCAGTGCTTACAATCTGCAGGAACCTTTCTGTGTTCATTCAGGCATTTTTCCTGGCGTCTCGAACAGTAACAGCACGGAACAGAGTCCATTAATTTAATGCTGTAATGCAGAATGTATTACCTTAGGGCACTATTGCTTATCAGCAGACAGGGAGGGATTTGCTGTGTGACAGTGAAGTATAGAATTAATGTTGTATATATTATATGTGTGTGTATACATGTATATGTATATATGAAAATTACAATATTTATTTTTTTAAAAAAGAAATCTATTTGTTGCAATCTTGGACCCTGGATTTCTATAACCAGAGGTGAACTACAAGCCCTAGAACATTTTTCTCATTTTACACTGAACATGCCAGCTATTCCTAGGAGATTCTGATTATGAATATTCTGCTGTTTGATCTGTCAGTCTTCTGATGCACATGGTGACAGCCATTCTGTTCCCAAGCACTTTGGTATAGCAATCTGGGCACCAAATGAGAGAGAGCCAGGGAGAAGCAAAGATGCTTAGATTAGATCCCTAAGTCCCTTAACTCTGGGGTTGTAAATTTTTTCATTTGTCATTTGGATGTGACAAGTGTGCAGCCTTCATGTTGCTATTTAGTCATGGTCCATGCATTTGGTGACCCTGCCACTCTTAGCTCTTTGCTACCTCTGTAACAGGATTAAATCCCCTTAGGAAGCCCAGCAGAAGGAATGGTAGCCTGATTGTGCTGTTGCATTTCACTTTTCCTGTGAGTTGGGGAGAGATGACAGGAATGCTCCACACACAGTTGGAGGCATAGGACTCTAGTCACACTCCTGATAAGATTCCATGGTCCCAGGACTGCTTACTTTTCCTGCCCTTTGGGCAAAGGCAAGAAAGACCCTTTAGAGCACTTAAATCATTTAAGGCAAGCAGTTTATTTACAAATCTATTCATATGATTTGTCCATGATCAGTAAATTAAAGCTGTATCAGTAGTTCCACTTCTTAATAGAAGTCATTTTTCTCTTTTCCCATACCCCTAGTCATTGTAAATTCACTTATTCATTACATATTTGAGGGTATCTATATGCTTATACTCTGCTCCTTGCGGAATGCAAAGTATTGACATTTTCCCTGCCTTCAAGTTTCTTACCTTCTAGTTGGGACAATAAGACATACATATGTATATACATATACATATACACACACATATATGCAAGAACCATTCTGAAGTAGTAGAGAACATGATGGATTTCATGTTATAGTACCCAGTTTGAAATCCCAGTCCTGCCACCTATGTGATCCTGGGCAAATTTGTCCCCTCACAGGGCCTCATTTTCTTTCTCTGTGAAAAAGATGGGGTGGGCTAGATTATCCCTTTGAGGTCTCTTTAGCTCTTAATCCTATGTTCTTAGGTGTTGTCATAAGTAGTAGTAGTGATTTAGTAAATGCCAGATGAGTGACAGAGAAGTAAGTGCTCTAAGTTCAATGGAAGGAAAGGTCACTTCTGCTCACATGGTCAAGAAAAACTTCCTGGAAGGGGTGGGATTTGAGCTAAAATGTGAAGTTAGGTTCAAATGATTTATTGAGCACTTACTCTTTGCCAGGCTCTGGGCTAGGTTCAAAAATGGGGGAAAAATAGATACAAAAATAAAACAAAGTAGTTCCTGTCTTCAAGGAGCTTTTATTGGATTAGATTTGGAGAAGTAGAAACATGGAAGGAAAACCCTGATCATAGAAAATGAAGGTGATTAATTTTCCTTAAATCATAACATGCCACTTCAATTCAGCTGACATTGTATGCCTACTGTATATATACCCTGAGCTAGGAATTGGGGAGATAAGAGTTTAGATAAAACATAGCCCCTGCCCTCATTGACTTTATAGTCTAAAAGAAAGATAAGACATAAACACAGACATTTATAATACATTTATCATTCATTATTTAGAGAGAATCATGCATTATTTAGAGAACATGCTTTCATCTTGTTAACCACTATAAACCATCATAAGTGGCCTTAACAAACTCGTTTAAAGCTCAAGTTCTTTAACTGGTATTCTTTGATTTATACTGCCCAACTCTGATGATTCTGTTACATTAACTCTGTTAATTCTGTTACATTGTCACAAGGGAAAAATAGTTTGAGTGTATTGCCTATTATGTACATACGTATTTTAGTTTGCTATTTCTGCCAGTTTTAAGGAGTAAGATATTAGCAGTAGTCCTGATGGTGTGATAACTTGGGTATAGCAATTTTAGATAATACCTCCATTCAATTAAATTTTGTGTGCTTTGTGTACCACATTGGTCTTCATATAGGCTACTCATTAATAAGAAAAAAATAACATCAATTATGGGCTATCAGAAAGATTTTTAGGGGAGAGAGCATGACCAGTTAGATCAATACAATAAGTAAAATTTTCCTTAGCTGCTCTCATGAAGGGAGGGAATATCAGTTTCTAGTGGTCATAAGAGTTATTTTGGAAATGGAGTGGAGCAGTAAATGTGTGTTTGCCTGGGGAGAAAAGTTGTTCTATTATGTGATTCCAGAAGTCATATTATAAGCATAACAGCACCACATAAATTATAATCTTTTCTTTTCCCCTTTTCCTTCCCTTGTCTTTCCTCTTTACTGAAATTGTTGGGGTTTTTTTAGTCACAAAATAAGGGGAAAAAATAAAATCCAAGCTCCAATTTTGCATTTGCCTTACATGCTTTAAGTATTCTCCTTTCTTTTCTTGTATATTTTTATCTTCCTTCAGAGCAGGAACCAAGCTTTCTACAGTAAACTACATTTAGAATTTAGAATTGATAATGATTCAGACATGGTACACATGATTTCTTAGCAAGCAAAATTTTTCAAACGGGATTTTTTTCCCCTTCTGGATTCTCATAGACATATTTTCAGAATCCATTCTGAAGTCTGCAACATTTTTTCAAACCAAATAAACACCCATGAAATTAAAAACCATTCAGTATCTAGACTGAACCATTTTTGAGACTTAAAGTACTTTAATGATTATGAAACATTATTCTATTTTAAGCTTAATTTTAAAAAACATATACTTCTGAATTTCCATTCATATCTTTGTTTATTGATACATACCTGAAAATAAAAACTTCATTCTTCAGTGGTTTCTGATTTGAGAGTGCTTAACTTAAAAAATCTGTGATTTCAGTGCTGTCTTTGCTTCATCCATTGTCAGATTAGCTCCTCCATGCTTTAGTAGATTGTCTTTTCTGAACTATTACACAAGATAGTCTTCCCTTATTTTGGCCAGTCTTTTACTGATAAGACTAGAACTTAGCTAGACCTTGTTGGACAAAAGGCACACTGTTCATGTCCAGGACCATATTTGAAGGTCTTCTAGCAGTATAGGACCTTCTAGAGCTTGTGCTGTACTGGCAAAGCCCTCAAAGACCCATGTCACTTTCATACCAGATTAAAGCAACAGAAATTCAGCAGATGATCTGGAATTAATAAAATATAATGAAGCATAATATCCAGAATTAGGGAGCATGCTTTCCCTTGTTCAGACAATATGTAGATTAGTTTTTGGGTTTCATGTTTTAGGAAGATAATTGATAAGCTGGCGAGTATCCAGAGAAGGACAGGCAAGATGGTGCTGGATCTTGAGATCATGTTCAGTTGAAGGATCTGGGAATGTATATTCTGAAGAAGAGAAGATTAGGAGTAGTCATGAAATCTGCCATCAAGTATTTGAAGAGTTATATGTTGAACTCAATGGCTTATCTAGTCCCTCCCAGCTCCTAACATTCTGTGATTCAGCTAGGATTCTGTAAAATGATGTTTTTAACTGACTTCTAAGTTAGACTTATATAGTAATTGTGGCCTCCACCCCATCCCACCCACTCCCCAAATCCGATAGCCCATATTTGTTACCATTTTTTAACACCTGTCTAATACAGAGCTTTCTCAGAAAATAATAGTAATGGATAGGTGAGCTTTGTAACTTTTTAGCTGGCCTTTTAAGAAATCCCAAGAGATCTAGGTACTGAAAACCCAAAAAACTTTTTCCATCTCTACTCACAGCTGAGCCCACAGGAATCTAAGTAAATTGCAGGAAAACTATGCAAAATGTGTGAACTCTAGCTAATAATAATAAATGTAAACTGAAGTGCTATTAAAAAGTGGGTTATTAGTCCCTGAAGAGCCTTCACTGTACTCTCATATGGCACCATCTAGGCCACTTAAAGGTTTGGGATTTGGAGCATCACTTCTTAAGTGAATGTAGGAGCAATGGATTATCATCTATCTTGACTAAATACATAGTTTAATTTTAAAACTGCTTAAAGCTCAACCTAAATGTAGCTTACCATTTTTAATAAGTTGGATTTTTGTTTTGCTTTGTTTGTTAAACACCTTGATTTTTCAAGATGTGTTACCTTGAGGAATGGTGAGATTGGGTGACTTCAAAGAATCTGAACATCAAAACCAGGCATTAATTGAGGGTTTCTGCCTGTCTTAAATACTAGGTTTTAGGAATTAGATAATCATAACTACATCTGATAAACTGGACATTATTTGACCGAGCAAAGTGAATTTTGTTTGCTCTTTATGTTTCATAATTTTTTTTCTCTCATGATGACTTTCGGAGAAAGTGATTGATTGTAACTAAATTTTGATACACTACGAAAAGCATCTCCAGTAGACCATATTGTGGTTAATTGCTGATCATGAAATAAAATGGTAGCTACTAAATGTTTTCAAATTGGCATATTGACCAATTAAATTTTTTTTTTGACCAATTAAATTTTTAACAGAGTTCAGTGAAAATTAATACGTGGGAAGATATTCTAGAGTGTCTGTGGGGGAGTGGGGGAATGGATCAGGTCTTAGAGCAGTCAGTTTGTTAATTTTGTTTGTAGCTTAAAAATTTGCCTTTTATCCAGTTAGGAATCTTTAAATTCAGCAGATATTTAACCTATTCTTTGTAAAAGACTCTTTACTCAGCACTGGAGATACAGAGGTGAAAGACAGTCCTTGCCCTCAAGGAGCTTATGATCTCTTAGTAGAAGTCGTATAACATTTACACAAACAATTCATATGAAGTCAAATGTGATAGAAGAGACCTAGACAGTGTTCTATAAAGAAATTTGAGGAGGGAAGACACATGGACAGTGAGTCCTTCAAGTCTTTGCTAGGTTTTTGGTTCTATGAGTTTGATAGTTGTTTAATGCTAACCAGGTTGCTGAGGAGAATTAGGCAGCAAGTTTGAGATCACCTACCACAGTGCTCTGAGTCTCTCTGGACAGGCTGCAGGGCCTCCAGATGAGCCTGACTATTCTTACATCTATAGTGAGAATTCTGGGGAATAGAGAAGGGACAGCTTTTGATTCTTTGGTGTTAGCTCATGCTTTTAAGCAGTTCTTGCTCTTACTGGGTAAAGGCATTAAAAAACATTCAACTGGTTAATTAAATTGTCTCAGGCAGCTCTGCTGAGAGGAGCTGTCAGGGGCTTTTTGAGGTGCATTTTGCCAAGTTGTCAAGCCTCTCCTAATGCAAAGCATAGCAGAGAGGGTGAATTCTTTTCTTGTATGTGGCGGGGTAGGGACGAGAGGTATTAGGGCTCTTAGTATCTGTGTACCCATATGACTTCAGAGTAATTTTCATTGTTAAAGGATGCTGGCCTCAAATACAGGGTAGGCTCCTAAGTCAAGATATGTTCATTCTGTTGCTGAAAGTAGATCAGACATTTGTGGAGATAGAGGCCCTGGCTTCTAATCCCACACTAGCTCTGTGATCAAAAGGAAGTCCTTTACATCTCTCTTCACATGTAAACTAAGGATAATAAAGTTGCTGAGGGGGAAGCATTTTGTAAACCTTTAATTATATAAATATAAGTTATTATCAAAACTGTTTGAGAGTCAAGGATCCCACTAAATCTCCTGAGGAGGATGCTCTTAGTCTGTTGCTTCCTATCTTGAGTCTTTGAGGTGCTGGCAATACCTTTTCCCTGGTAGTGGCCCATCAGCCTGCCAGTACATGTTCTGAAAGGCTTTCTTGCTTTCTTTTTGTCTCCAGATAGCAAGGCTTAGTAATTACCAGATGGATTGGCAAAGGGACTGTCTCCCAGATGGTCTCAATACTCATTATTCGGCAGTTCTCTTGGAGCTTTTCAGGGCAGTGAAAGCCCCCAGCGCCTTAGAGGGGCTGGTCTCTTTGCACTTTATGTAGCAGTTAGAGTACAGTGGACTCTAGGGTGCTCTCAGTTCTGTAGGAGGTCTTTCAAGACCTTTTCTCCCCTCCCTGCCCATTTGTACCTAATTTCTCCATTAGAAAGTAATGACACAGACCAATTCCCTTTTGAGAAAGTTTTCCATCTCTGTCTTCAAGGCTGACAGGGGAATGCTAAGCTGCAAGAAGGGAATTGAGAACACTCAGCTTTAATTTCAGTAACTACAGTGGTTCTCTATACAAACATCTGTACCAAAGGATAGGGAGAGGGCCGGCACAAAGGGTAGAAAAGGAGAACATTTAGGGCTGCTTTAGGAAAACAAATATGGGCGAGATTTGTTTTGCTTCCATTTTCTTCCTTTTCCCAAGCTCTGTTTTTTTTTCTGTTACTGCCCCTCTGCAGATTTGCAGACAGAGCCACAGTATGGAGGCAGGAGGAATGCCATGCTATTTTCACATCTTAACTTGCAGGAGTGGTGGGGAAAGCACAAAGTAAATTATTTGTGAACTTTACTGTGTTTGCATTGAAGTACAATTAAAACTAATCAGAGTACTCATCCATCCCAGCAGTGTTTATGTAAAATTACATCAGCCAGACTAGATGATTATCCAGCCAGAGCCATGGTCTTTCAGCCTCCTTCTTCCTTGATGTAACTACATTTAGAGTTTGGGCTCCTTCATCTTGTGTAGTTGAAATAGTTCTGAGTTTAGAGCAAGAGGGCATGGGTTTGAATCCCACTCTGTGACGTGAGGCAAGTCACTGCCCTTCAGTTGGCCTCAGTTCCCTCCTGTGTAGAGGGTTTGGGCTGGAGATCGAGTGGTGGAGTAGGAAGTATGTTGGATTCAGATCTCATTGTCTTGTTTACTACCTGGGAAGCCTTGGTCAAGTCACTGAACCTCTCTGGAGGGTATTGGGCTAGATAATCTCTAAGAATCTTTTCAGCTCTAAATCCCACAGAGCTGGAAGGGTGGAAGGGGGACTTTAGAGGCCAAGTCATCCAGCGTGCACCTGACTACAAGTTCCTTTTATTGCTATATCCCCGAGCAGTAGTCATTTGGCCTTTGCTTGAAGATGTCTAGGAGAAGTAGGCTTTGAGAACCCACTACTTTTCAAGGTATCCTATTTCACTTTGGAAAAGCCCTGCAGAAGGCTAGATGTATGTCCGAATTCTTCCCAGTTCCAAGTGCACAGACTTTCAGATACTTCATGAAGATACCTAACACTTGCTCGCGTGCGTGCGTGCGCGTGTGCTTGTGTGTGTATTCTTTTCTTCAAGTTGTTTTTCTTTAGTTCCTTCAAATAGTCTGTATATGGCATGATCTTGAGACCCTTTCCTATCCTGGTCACTTTCCTGTGGATAGTCTTCAGCTTATCAAAGTTCTTCCTAAAAGGGGTCCCAGAACTGAACTGTCAGGGGCTTTTTGAGGTGCATTTTGCCAAGTTGTCAAGCCTCTTCTAATGCAAAGCATAGCGAAGAGGGTGAATTTTTTCTTGTATGGGGGGGTGGGGACGAGAGGTATTAGAGTTCATAGTATCTGTGCATTCATGTGACTTCAGAGTAATTTTCATTATTAAAGGATGCTGGCCTCAAATACATGGTAGGCTCCTAAGTCAAGATATGTTCATTCTGTCACTGAAAGTAGATCAGGCATTTGTGGAGATAGAGGGCCTGGGTTCTAATCTACCTAACACAGAGAACAGTGAGGCTTTCCATATCTCTTGGATACAATAAATAAAACTGTTGATCTTTTATTTTTATATCGCCTATATTTAAATCACACCTTTTAATGTTCTCTAAGTTTGTTTTTTCTTCTGCTACCATATCATAATGTCAAATCATGTTGACTTTTCATTTCTACAAAATCCTATACTTTTAAACCATACTGCTTTGGCCATGCCACCTATCTTGTATTTCTAAAGTTGATTTTTTTTTGAACCCAAGTGCAAGACTTCACATTTATATCCTTATAAATTTCTTGAGCATTTTAACCTGTTTTTTTGGATCATGATTCTATTTTCCATTATCTTAGCTTTGTCTTAAGTTATGATCCCACAAAGTTGCCAAGTTGCCATTTGGGAGCCAATGATGAGCCTTCCCCCAGGGATGCTTCTCATCTATTACTGCCTCAATCTGATAGCTGTTTATTAAGCACATACTCTATGCAGAGCACTGGGGACATTTGTAGTTTAGATAAGACCTTAGTCCTTGCCCTCAGCACCTTATAATATAGTAGGAGCAGTAAGATAAGTATGGTTATACACATTATTTTTGTATCATAGTTCAATTGTATTTAGTTTTGAAGGGGGTCAGGGAAGGTTTCAGTGGTGGGTAGGAATTCATTAAGAGGGAGGTAGAAAGATGTCCTTTCCAGGCAAAGAAAACAGTGAGGACAAAGTCTGATTAAGTCCAGTGAATAAATATTTGCGCACCAAAGAGCCTGATGAGATTAGAATATATGTAGGGGAGAAATAGGAGATCAGTTTGGAAAGCGGGCTGGGACTTGCTGTGTAAAGCATTGAATAAACTTTGGGCTGAAGTGGTTGAATTTAGGAGACAGTTGAGAGGGAAAGACAAATAGGACAAATATTCCCTTCCCTGCATAAGAAAGGCTTGAATCTCAATTCTGCCTCCTAGACCTGTGTGAACCTCTCTGGGCCTCAGGTTTGATCATCATCATTTATGAATCACCTACTGTGTTCAGGCACTGGGCTAAGCACTTGAGATGCAAAGAAAGGCAAAAGGCAGTCCTTTCCCTTGAAACACTCAAGGGAAATAGGGGAGACAGAAGACACACACAAGCTATATACAGGATAAATAGGAAATGATTAAGAAAGAGTCCACACTAGGATTTAGAGGGATTGGAAAAGGCTTCCTGTAGAAGGTAGGATCTTTGGTGGGACTTGAAAGAAGCCTGAAAGCAGAGAGGAGGAAATGGTTGTGGCTAACATTTATATAGCACTTTAAGATTTGCCAAGCATTTGTAATAAAATGTAAAATATCTTATTTTATCCTTATAACAACCCTGAGGGATACGTACTATCATTATCTTCATTTTACAGATGAGGAAACTGAGGCTCAGAGAGATTAAGCGCAGGGTCTCATGCCTAGTGAGTATCTGAGGCAGGATTTTACTTGGATCTCCTGACCCCAGTTCAGTGCTCCGTCTGCTGTGCCATCCAGCTACCTCACCTGTAAAATGAGGCAGCTGAACTAGATGGTCCCTGAGGTTCCTTCAGCTCTGTGAGCCTGAGATTCTGGCAGCCTTATGAAGAGTGGATTGGAAAATAGGGAAGGCAACTGGAGTAGTGGTCCCAGTGGGCTGATCAGATATACCACCTCTTTTATTTTGCCTTTTTTCCCCTTACTTCTCCTCTCTTTCTGCCCCCTCTCTCCCTCAGACCCCTTTCTGTGCCTCTTAAGCTAATTTTGCTGTATTTCATGGGCAAAATGGAGAGTGGGCTACTAAGTGTGATTTGAGAGGCCCTGGAAATGTTTCCCCTTCACTCTGTACTATAAATCTCCCCACCCTAGTTTGCTGCAGTGTTGAAAATACCTGTCTTAGAAATCTATTCTTCTGAATCCAGCATGTTGTAGTAGAAAGAAAACTGGATTAGATAGTCAAGAGACCTGAGTTTGAATCTAACTCTGCTAGTTACTAGCTCTGTGACTATAGGAAAATTACTTAACCTCTCTGTGCCTTCCTTTTCTGAAAGAGACTAGATGAGCACTTTCCCAGCCCCAGAGTCAGTGTGAAATGGCCCCTAAGCTCCATAAACTTTGTCATCTCTTTAGAAGTTTTGGGGCAGTGGGGATGCACTTTCTGCTTCATGAAGCTTCGAGTTGTCCTCTTTTGTCACTCAGCAGAGAAGTAAACTGGCCTGTCTCTGGGACCAACAGGTGATCTGCTCTATAAAGTGGGTCTTCATGTTCTCCTCCATGGGTGCACACAGGTGGTTTTTTTAATTACTTAAGGAAGAGTAATTGAAAAGCCACTCAATACAAATCCCTTAAGCCAGGCATGATGGTGACACTGGGGAAAGCTTCAGGCCAGCCAGGAGTCTGAAACATGGGCACCATCTGTGTTCCAGCAACTCCTTGGCCAAATTACATTCCAAGCCTTTCTTTCCAGCGCTATTTTTCATTAAATGAATTGAATTTGTTGGAAATCGCCTGGCCATAAATATTCCCTCCTGCTCAGTACAGTCAGGTTATTACTGCTCCCCAAGTTAGTGCTTCGGAACAGAGCAGAAGGCGACTAGCACTCTTTGTGAAATGAAAAACAGAAATAAAAAATGCTGGGCTGGAGGAACAAGCAGGGAATTCTGCAGAGAATATTTTCTCCTCTCAAACACTTCAGATTCCTGGCCAGAAATTCTAAATGTTGTTTGATAATGAATGAATACATTTGGAAGGTGGCTGTCAGAGGCAATATAATATCATTTAGTCTTTTTAAAATCAAGATTGTCTGTTTCTCTGAATTTCTGCCGAGAAAGTGACAATGACACTATGGTGGTTGAAACAGGAGTCCTATATACTGTGTACTTATGCTTCAGTACTATGTACTGAAAGAGGTTCCAACCTGCAGTTGTAGAAGCTGTTTTCTCTGTGTCTTTTTGCTTGATGGAAAAAGCAGAGACAAGGGACTATATAAATGATACCTCACAGTTGCCTTTAGAGCTTATAAAGCATTTTTTTTTCCAACAACGGCTCTGTGACTTAGGTAGTATAAGTGCTTTTAATCTCCGTTTTAAATATGAAGAAACTGTTTGTGTGACTTGTCCATGATTACATGGCTAGTTAAGTCTCAAAACAAGTGCCATACCCCACTGCCCCTTTCAGATGTGGAAAAGACTTAGAGAATCATAAAATTTTAGAATTAATTTTAAGGGGTCCTTCAGTTGAACTCTTATAAGTCTATAAGGTCCCTCACTGGTGGAGGGAACTAGCTTCTGCTTGAATACTTGTGAATATCTGTTACCCTTTCCAGTTAGACCAGTTTTCTCTTTGTAGAACTTCAGTGGAAGAATACCAAGTACCTTATGTACTCATAGTACTAAGAAGGTATGAGCACACTCACTCCTCTCCTGATTTTTCTCTCAGAGATCATTTTTCTGGAATTCAGGACCCTTCCTCCCTTTCATTTCTCATGTTCTCTGGTAGAAAGAGTAAGGAACAACAGATGAACAGCCTGAGTGCTATATTGGTACAGAAAAATGTCATCTAGTCCAACCGCCACATCTTTTCAGATGAGCAAAGAAAGCGGTCAGAAAACTTTCTCAAGTCCCAGAGCTGTAGAGTAGGGGAGTCAGGACTTAAACATGGATCTGCTGGCTGTGAGAACAGTGCCCTTTACATTAGACAACACTTATCCCATATTTGTATTCCTTTTAATGCACAGGTCTGATCATATCACTGCTGCCCCGTTTAGAAACTTTCAGTGGCTCCCTATTACCTCTAAAGTAAAATACAAATTTGCCATGGTATATAAAGTACTCCTCGACCCGGGAACCTACCTTTCATGGTATTCTCATTCCCCCACGCCAACGAATTTGGAGTACTCCCTCCCCCCCAAACTCCACATTCTTTTTCTTGCATAAGTTGTACCTTTGCATAAGTTACCTCTTCCCATTCCCACTTTACCGTGTGCCTGGAATTCACCCCTTCCTTATCTCTGCTTCTCTCCTTAACATCCTTCAAGAAAGCTTAACTCAATTGCTGCCTCCTGAGGTGAAGTCTTCTCCCCTGCCATCCTCTTTTCCACCCCACCCCCATTGTTATTGCTTTTTCTTTATCTCCTAAAGTTACTTTGTTATTAGATTTATCTGTGTATATATATATATATTAAATCTCTCTCGCTTCCTATTTCCAAGTAGAATATAAACTTTTTTGAGGGCAGGGAATGTTTACTTTTGGCATTTTGGTCTTTATGTAGTGTTCCTTGTGCATTTTCAGGCACTTAATAAATACTTATTGATTTTAACTATAGGGGGTGAATAAAAAGGGGAGATTTTTTCAGGGCTGCCCACATTTTACCTAGCATGTGGCTATATACTGTACTTATATACATAGAATCTAGGCATTGGAAATTACTTCAGATCTTCTAGCCTGTCCTTTACTTGAGCAGGAATTCCCTCCTCAACATTTCAAATAAGTGGTCATATAGCTTCCCCTTAAAAATCTCCAGTGATGAGGAACCCATTCAGGTAACATGATATGCCCAACTACCTTCTTCTTCATGGAATGTTTGTCGCATCACAAAGGTTTGTCCTCATGGTGGACACAGTGTAGTTATCTTTTCCCTCCATGTAGACTGGCATGTGTTATAATTAAAAGGAGGAGGTAATTGGAGTAAAGAGGCTTGAGTTTGAACACTGGCTTTATCACTCAGATTTCTGAACCTGGTCAAGTTTCTTCAGCTTTCAACTTCATTTTCCCTATCTGTAAAATAGGCTTTCATAATGTTTATAACACCTAAATCACAACTTTGTTGTGAGGAAAGCAGTTAAAAATATAAATTGTAACTGTAATCTTCAATTCTTCTTTCCAGGTCCTTTGCCACCCCTGTTGCCCCTCTCCCACCCCCCAAACCTCCAATTGCTTTTTCTCTTGTAAAAAAAAATATTCTCTACTAAAGTTATTTTGAAGGAAAAGCAATTCCCACAGTACATTTAAGTTTGTTTTGGGGAGACAACTGAGTTTCTTTTGGATTTCAGAGCTGTCTAGTAGTTGTTTCTACAAGTTCTAGGAATCCTCTCTTTTCCTGGCTACTCTTTGGAAGAGTGAAATCCAATTTGATGCTTTGATGAAAGGGGCAGGAGGAGACTTTGTCCATATCTCTGAAATCTCATTGTAGATATTCATTCCACTGTTCAGCTCCTGGCTATATGGCTAGTAGTATATATGTCAGAGACAGGGCTTAAACCTAGGCTCACCCTTTATCCATATCCTATCCATTGCATATTCACTTTGAAGTGTTAATAGGGTTTCTTAAATTTGTGGCTGTTTTTTTTTAAATGGGTCAAAATAATGCAGATCAAATTCTTATCCATTAATCCCCAAGCCACTTTGTTAACAAACAGTAGTTTTCCTGTTGCTTTTCTTTCAATTTCTTTTTTACCTTCTGGCTATCGAATATCAGGGAAGTTCTCCTTGATAATTTCTTGAAAGACTATATCTAGACTCTTTTTTTGATCATGGCTTTCAGGTAGTCCAACAATTTTTAAATTATGTCTCCTGGATCTATTTTCCAGGTCAGTGGTTTTTCCAATGAGATATTTCACATTGTCTTCCACTTTTTCATTCCTTTGGTTCTTTTTTATAATATCTTGATTTCTCAAAGTCACTAGGTTCTACTTACTCCAGTCTAATTTTTAAGGTAGTATTTTCTTCAGTGGTCTTTTGGACCTCCTTTTCCTTTTGGCTAATTCTGCCTTTCAAGGTATTCTTCTCCTCATTGGCTTTTTGGAGCTCTTTTGCCATTTGGGTTAGTCTATTTTTTAAGGTGTTATTTCTTCAGTATTTTGGGGGGGGTCTCCTTTAGCAAGTTGTTGACTTGTTTTTCATGGTTTTCTTGCATCTCTCTCATTTCTCTTCCCAATTTTTCCTCTACTTCTCTAACTTGCTTTTCCAAATCCTTTTTGAGCTCTTTCATGGCCTGAGACCAATTCATATTTTTATTGGAGGCTTTTGATGTAGGCTCTTTGACTTTGTTGACTTCTGCTGGCTGTATGTTTTAATCTTCTTTGTCACCAAAAAAAGATTCTACAGCCTGAGTCTGAGTCTGTGTCCTTTTTGGCTGCCTGGCCATGTTCCCAGCCAACTACTTTGTCAGGGTATCACTGCTTGTAGAGTAGAGACTGCTTTATCCCAAGCTTGAGGGGCTGTGCTGCTGTTTTCAGAGATACTTCTACTCCACTGTCACCACAAGCTCTGCCACAGCAGCGCTCCTCCTCCCCCAAGAACCTCCAACCAGGACCTCAACCCAGATCCAAGCAGGACAAAGCAAGACCTGCACTCCTGCTCTGGTCTGCTGCTTGATTCCTCCCACCGTGTGAGCTAGAGACTCTGGAAGCAGCCCCAGGAGCTTCCTGCTGCTGCTGTCACCACCACGCACTACCTCTGCCACCCCCAGGGCTGGGGCCAGACTGCTTTCTAACCCGATCTAGCAGTTTTCCCAGTAACCTGCTCTGTGGTCTTTGTCATTTGTGGGTTGAGAAGTCTGGTAACTGCCACAGCTCAATGATTCATGGCCCTAAGGCCTGCTCCAGGCCAACTCTGGTCTATTCTGGCAGGCCCACGCTGGGCTGTGCTCCGCTCCCAGCACTGTGAGATAGATCCTTCCCAGGGACCGTCCAGGCTGTCCTGGGCTGGAGACCTGCTTCCCTCTTCTATTTCGTGGGTTCCGCACCTCTAGAATTTGTTCAGAGCCATTTTTTACAGGTGTTTGGAGGGATTTGGGGGAGAGCTTAAGCTAGTCCCTGTTTTCCAGCTGCTATCTTGGCTCTGTCCCCTCTGTTGCTTTTCTTAAATCTTGTCGGCTTCATTCCGTGTAGATAGAATCACTTGGATACTAGCACTGGCTGGCCCTGACAAGTTTTGGGTCTAGCTCCTAGTAAAAAGTAACATCTTCAAGTGTCTATGTTAAGTTCAGTTGTTAAAATTATGGCATCATTTAGACAGTCTTCCTTTCCCTCCATCATCTTAATCCCTGCTTCCTTTTATGTAAGAGTACACCAGTTCCAATCAGCAGTCATTTTTTAAGAACTTGCCATGTACTATGCTAAACTTTGGGGGCACAGAGGTGAAAAAAAAAACAACACCTTCTCTGCCTTTAGAGTACTTACAGTCTACTAGGGAGGATACAGCATGAACCTAAATATAATACAAAGTTGATTATGGTAGTGATAAAGGAAAAACCCAGAAAAGGTACTTTAGGAAAATTTTAACTTCAACACTGTGAGGTAGTTCAAATATTATCCTCAAACTGACATTTAAAGAATTAAGTGCCTTGCCTTAGGCTACAGAGCTAACAAGCATCAAACCTTAGACCATAGATTGTCAGAGCAAGAAAAGACCTTGCATCTAGTCCAATCTCTTCATTTTATTGAGGAAGAAATAGGCCCAGGAGGAGACATGAAGGGGCTTGCCCAAGGCTGCACAGTGGAGTGGTTGCAGAGCCAGAGATTAGATGATGAAGAAGTGGGAACAGAATCTTTGCAAGGCAGGGGGGGTTACAGAAACAAGATGGAATCTAAATGTGTGTGATCTACTATTTTTTTTTGGCAGTGCACCTGCCGAAAGGACATGGTGAAAATTTCAATGGATGTTTTTGTGAGAGTGCTGCAGCCCGAGCGCTATGAGCTGTGGAAACAAGGAAAGGATATTACTGCTTTGGACCACATGAAACCCACTGCACTAACTAGCCCTGAACTGATGGCTTGGAATGAGACCAAGGCTGTGCTGAAAGCTAAGCTCCTTCGGAGGTAAGATTTGTCATGAACAGGATTGTTCAGAGGATCAGTTTCAGTCACTATTGCACTCCTGGCATTCTGAAAGCAAGATAGGGTCTGAAGGCAATCCTCATTGGGAAAAAGAGAGATTTCTAGTTCCCACTCACAGACAGCAGGCAGGGGTATGGACATTTTCAGACTGTCTCAAACTCTTTCCTTCTCTACTTTCAACTTTCTCTTTATCTCTGGATGGAGGTATCTCTGCTGAAATGTGTATATTCCTATGGTTGATGTGCCCCCAGTCAGGAAGCACAGCCTTGCAGATACTGCCTCTTTCTCTAACACAGGAAAAATCTATGTTGATGAGCCTTCTGGCTCATTTTAAATAGTGCCATCAAAGGAAGAGTACGGTCCTTTTTTTGTGCATCAAGACTGTCCTTCCTTTTTGTTTCACCACCTCTCAGCTAGAAATCTGCCTGCTACCCTCTATGTTTCTGCTTTTCTGGACTTTTCTTTCTTCTCTGACATCACAAGTTTGTATCACCTATATCTAAAAGAAAAGTACACATTGCAGAGATGGTTTAATCTCCAGGGCATGAGGACCCTGTTTCTCTTTTACAGAGAGGGTGGTCAAAACCTTCTTGGCTTGTGGGAGATAGCAGATTTCTGAACCTGGTCAGGTTTCTTCAGCTTTCAACCTCAGTTTCTCCATCTGTAAAATAGGCTTTAATAGTGTTTATAATACCCAAGTCACAACTTTGTTGTGAGGAAAGCAGTTAAAAATATAAATTGTAACTGTAATCTTCAATTCTTCTTTCCAGGTCCTTTGCCCTCCCTGTCGCCCCTCTCCCACCCCCCAAACCTCCAATTGCTTTTTCTCTTGTAAAAAAAAATATTCTCTACTAAAGTTATTTTGAAGGAAAAGCAATTCCCACAGTACATTTAAGTTTGTTTTGGGGAGACAACTGAGTTTCTTTTGGATTTCAGAGCTGTCTAGTAGTTGTTTCTACAAGTTCTAGGAATCCACTCTTTTCCTGGCAACTCTTTGGAAGAGTGAAATCCATTTATTTGATGCTTTGATGATGGGGGCAGGAGGGCAGGCTTCCCCTCCAGTAAGTTAGCTGGCCTTTAGCAAAACTTTAAGGGATGTATCTAGTGTGTATCTTGCCTTAGTTTTTCCTAAACACTTAAAAAAAAAAGACTCACAAAGTTGGTGATGCCACAATGTGATTTCTAGAATTACTGAAAAAGCTTGTTTTGACAGAATTTTATCTTTGTACCAAGGATTAAAAAATACCTCAATTGTGTAGCAAGCACTTTCCAAACAACCTTGCTCTTCTTCATAAACATACATTTTTAGCTTTGTTATTCATTCCAGAATGCCTGTCCAAGTGTCTGTCCGCTTTAGTGTTGTCTGGATCTGTCAGGGGAACCCCTTTACCATCAGATGCAACAATAGAATTTTCATATAGGGCCCAGCAAATACTGCGTATGCCTTTTTTGAATCTGAACTCAATGCTCAGTTGACCCTTGATTTGGGCTTTGTATTGGGGAGGGGTGGGGTTGTTTAATGAAGGAACATTTCCCTTCATCAGACTCTTTAGATGGTTTGAAACATTTCTCATTCTCTACTTAAGATAGATCCCAGCCTTCAGATGGAATTTGGGCATCTCCCAAGAGCTAGTGAACAATAGGAATGCTTTTCACACTTATCCATGGTTACATGAGGGACTAAGTTCTGAGAGTTTGGAGGCAAGAAAGTACTCCTGGAACTAGCCAGGTGCAAGGAGTTGCTCACTTATGGAGAAAAAAAAATCACTTCAGGATATAATTCTTTTTTTCCAACTGTTGTTTTTTTAAAGGACTTTATTTAACTTAGCATAGTTTCACTTACACCTTAGACCTAGCACTATAACCCTATTTTGTAAGCTTCCTGCTGCCACTTTTATGCATTTTGGGCCTTTTCGGCTTCATCTCAGGATCATTTATTCAAGTTCTCTGGTCCTTTTTTTTTGGAAACAGATAATACTAAATTAGTGACCTGATCACATCTGCTCCCATCACCAAGAATATAGTTAGTCTTTCCCTTTTATGCTATCTTTTATTGTCTTTACTACTGATTTCCTGTTGTCTCTCTGTGTTACCAGAAAACAAAGTTCTGGTTGGGGCTTTCTTTTTTTTTCCTACCTCTCTCTTTTGGCACTTGTGTCTTAAAAGTAAAGTCTATATACAGACAGAGCCCTAGCTAGGGAAGATACTCTGAAATGATATTTGCATAATATTTGAATTGATTGTGGTCCAAGCTAATTGGTCAACAGAGCGGATTGCCAATACCCAGGAATCACATTTCCAAAACTGTAATCCCATAGAAGGTTTTATAAATGGCTTGCCAGTAGGACAACCAAAATCAAACTGGAATGAAAACTAGTTCTCTGTTAGTCATGTTTACTCCAGGAAGGAGGAAAAAAACCCCAACTTTTTCAAGAGGAAAACTGAATTACCAGAGATTTTGGTGTTCCGTATATATATACATACATCTTCTATGTGTATGCCTCTCTTCCTTCACCTCCCCTTCATCCTCACTCACTTGTGTCTTCTTTTAACATACATGAGGTTACCTGTGCTTTAAGGGAAAAGAAAGTACCAAGTAAGCTAGTGCTTTCATTTCATCATTTATTGCTTCTCCCTCTACTCACAGAAGCCATCCCTTTCTGTTGTCCTATGACATATTCATATTCTGAGAATGGGACTGAATAGCAAATTTTAAACTAAACCTTTGGTATGTAAAGTAACACAAATTTTTAAAAAGTAATTGAGATCTCTTTTTCTTTGGAAAGATTGATTAATGGCTAATTTTTTAAAGCTGATAACCAGAACTGATCCAGCTCATTCCTACAACTGAAACATGGTTTACTTGGGTAAGGAAGAAATATAGCTTCATTCTGCAGCACTCTCCTCTCTGCCCCTCCTACCCTCCAAAGTATCTCATCTGCAGTTTGTAGATATGCAGATATCCTTTTCCTACCTGCTTCTGGCTTACTCAGTCATAGAGATATATACACAAAGCTTTTAAAGAAAGGCTGGAGAACACTTATGTATATATAACATATATATCTGGTTAAAGTGGAATTGAAGCAGTCTGTCCCTCTCTAACCTTCCCTCCTCCTGTTTCTCCCCCTTCCTTCTCTCCTTCCCCCTGCCTTTCTTCTTTCTCTCTCACTCTCTCCACTCCCTCCCTCCCTTCCCTATCCCATTCCTTTCTCTTTCTCCCCTCTCCCATTAACATTCTTTTCCTTTTAAAAATAAAATACTTGCAGGTAGTCATCCCGTAAGAGGAACATCATAGCTACTTCTCCAGAAATATCTTTTAAAGGCTTTTTCCTCCTTTCCTTCATCCTCTCCTGCTCACAGATATACTATTCTGAAGGGGACCCTATTACACTGGGATGTATGATAGCTATGAATAGGCTATTTAGTCATATTCTCCATATGTTGAATCTGATGCCATCCTAGAGTAGCTACATTTGCTAGATGTTTATTACCTTGGGAGTGAAACCATTTTGTGGGTTCCCTTGCTAGTAGGATTTGGGTATGTTACTCTGGTTCTTATTTCATAGACTGAATTTCTGAAGCTTTTTTCCTTCTTTGAGTATCACAAAATAATAAAATCTCTGAACAGTAAGAAACTTTAAGAAGTTAATCTGGTTTAACCAATTCCTGAGCAAGGCCCCCCTCAATAGCAAGTAGTCATCCAGACTTCCAGAAAGGGAGAACCCCCTAATTCCCAAGGCAACCAACCCATTAATATGATTTACCATGTATTATTCATAGTAAATAGAACTCATTCATTAAGCATCTGCTGTGTGCCAGGCACCATGCTAAGCACTGGGCATACAAATAAGAAAAAGAAAGATGGTCCTTACCTTCAAGGAGCTTACTGTCTAATGGAGGAAGACAACACACAAAAGGAAGCTGAAGTGGGGCAACTAGGGGGTACTCAGCATGAGAGCATGATGTTTGTCTTGTGGAAGCCAAGGTACGCCATTTACAGAAAATGAAGTTACCTGGCAAGCTCTGAGACTTCTTTAAAGGAATGCTTTGGCAACACTGAAATCAGAAGGAAGAAGCAACTGACGGTGCTAAGAAGATTCTCAGGAGATTGCTGCTGGGTTTTTTTGTTAGGCTGCTTCCTGCTTTCTTCACCAAGTGGTCTTTTGAATTAAGGTTAGCTAAGGTTTTCTGAAGTGGGTTTCTGAGATTGTGGGTTTGCTTGTCACTGAAGGTCTGCAAACACACTGGGTGACCACTTTCTGGGGATACTTCAGAAGGGATTCTTGGGTCAGATAAAGGTTAAATTAGGTGGCATCTTAAGTGCCTTTCAATTTTTAGATACTGTAATCCTCTGTAATGAGATATATTACATCATAGAACCATGTAGTCACATGATCAAAGGGTTCATTTTATATATGGCCAAGAACCAGAGAGTGATTTGCCCAAGTTGACATGGGAACTAAGTAGGAAAGCTGGGATTTGAACCCAGGTCCTCTGAAAAAAGGCCTTGAGGCCTTTTTCTACTATGTCATCTTGCCTTCTACAGGATAGGCTCACATATGTAACAGAAGGGATGGGCATTAAAGAGCCTGGAAGGGTTATCTAGACAGCTTTGGTCCCATAGGAGCATAGATAAAATGTTGGAAGGGACCTTAGAGGTCATTGAGGCCAATCTCCTCATTTTATGGATGAGGAAACTGAGGCCCACAGCATTTAATCACTTAGAGGTCACTCTGCTAGTAAATGTGTGATGAAGGATACAAACCCAGGTTCTCCTGATTCCAAGTCCAACATTCCGCCTAGACCACACTTCTCCCGTCTTGTAATGATCTCCTGATCATTACAGCAGGTGTGCTTTGCTGGCTCCCCAGATACCTGTGTGAATATGTGTGTGTCTGTTGCCCCTTTAACAAAATTAACCGGGCATCTTATGGAACATTTGGTTTGTCTCTAGTGCTTCGCATTTCCCAAGATCTCATGTGAAGCACAAAGTGGGACCACTAAGTAACAAAATTAAAATGTTTTTCTTTTTGAAGAGAGACTCTGTTTTTAGGAACTTCAGCAGTGAGAAAAGCTGATCCTTATGGGTTCGGCTAAATGTTCCTGCTAATGAATATCTTGCAGGTGTGAAGTTAACATCTATACTTAGAGGGTGACCATATGGTTGGAGTCTAGCAATTATAAGTGACTATGTGTGTAGATTCATTTTTCCTCTATTAATCATTATTGGTTTAGTATCCCCCTCCCTTCTCCATTCAGTTTGCCTCATTAAGGGCTTTGCTACTTTCTTTAACTCTACTCTAGTTCTAATTGGCAGCCTGATTTCTGGACAGGCTCTGGGAATGGGGGTAGCTGGATCTCTATTCCATCTGAGGCTTAGGTGGTAGGTAGTTGTTGGAAGGATTCACTCTGCTTTATCATTCTGTAGCAGATGTAATGTTGCAGAATGGAAAAAGCATATGGAAGCTGCCACTATCTCCAAGCTTTCTTTTTACTGAAATAGGTGACATTTATAGCTCTTTAGAACAGACTTTGCTTTTAACTAATGAAGCACTTTTTTTTTTTACTTAACCCTTCTCTGCCCTCCTCAAAAAAAAAGTAAAGGTGACAAAAAGATAGGAGTAGAAAGGGTATGTGTCTGCCTTATCGTCACCCCAGTGAGTGTCCACTGATTCATCCACATGTTACCCTCCTTTGGAGCGAGAGGTATTGTCCTCAAGAGGAGAAAGAGTCTTGAGGATTCAGGACATGTATAAATATTCTATGTTTATTTCTTTTTAATTTGTTTGGCCAAGATTCAGCTCAAATGGTATATACTCCCTCCTTAGTTAATAGACCTTGTGGTCAAATTTGCAACAAAAAGGTCCAAGGACTTTCCCTCTTCTCCTTATCTTCCCATTTGTACTTTTAACAGCAGCTTACATTTCACAGTATCTCTAGTTTCTCCGTTACCATTTGTTGGGGACATTGTAGAAGAAATTCGTTCATAGAGTCCCTTCTAGCTCCTAAGATTGGGGTGTTCTGTGATTCTGTACCTTTGAGATTCTTTATCTTCTCTATCCTGGCTGGGAATGTCTGTTTGGGGATTAATAAAGCTATTTCTATTTCTATTTTTTTTTTTCATCTAAAGGCAGTCTTCCCCACAGAGGAAGTACCCTGTAGGCTTTCCTCCTTTCTTGAGCTGGAATTGGATAAAACTGACAGCTTCTTATCTGCCTACTCTTGGTTTCTTCTTTTAGTCTACCTCCTTAAAATAAGCTGTTCACTTTAGTCCCTTTGTTGCTTTCTCCAAGCTACTCTTTGTCACATGGAGTAAATTTGTAAGCTCACCCACTTCTCTTTCCTTCGATTGTATTAAAATGGTCCACACAGCCATAATAACATTTTCCTAGGGACATTCTACTCTGAAATAAAATGAAGCATTCTTTGTTTAGGAATCTTCTTCTGGCTCTCCCTTGCCCTGCCCTGCCAAGTTCCTGGGAATTGGAAAGGAAAGAAGCTAGTCTTTCCTAAAGTACACTTAAGGTGGAAAGGGGGAGCTCAGAGTGAAGTAGTGAAAATGGGTACTTGTATGTAATATATTCACAATATTCATATATGGGGGGAAAGTAAGGGAGGGGAATTAAAAAGCTAGACAGGGAAGTGTAATTAGATAATGTCTTAAAGAGATGAAGAAAAATCTTAGAGGAAAAAAACCCTGAAAATTTACATTCTAGACAAATTAGTCTGAAGGAAAACAGACACTGGAAAAAGACTGAGGAGGAGAGAAAACCAAATATAGAAAGGAAGAGAGAGCAGAACAGAAAGCCTGGCCTATCGTAAGTCAATTCTTTTTACTCTCTTCCAGGAAGTTTGTTTGACATTTTCATCCAGAATTCGCACTCAATTCAAAGCATCCCTTGTCTCCTTTATACCTAAATATAAGTACCACTCCTTTGACTTACAGTGTCAAAGAAGCTTTTTCAGAAGTCCATTGGGTGTCAGGCTTGGCTTTTCCCACTTCCAGATGTCATCAGCATCCTCTGCTTGGCATCAGCACTGCACCCATGTTTGACCATTTCCCTTGCCCTTCCCTCTCTTTCAACCCATTCTTCCTTTATCACCCAAACCCTTTTCCCTACCTCTCCTCACCAGAGAAAGTGTTCTCCCTATTCCTCCTGATGGAGCAGATATGATGGCCCACGTGATGGAGGTTCTCTCAAAAAAGGGAGGGAGAAGGAGGGTGGTTTTGTTGGTCTTATGTTCTTTAGCCAAGAATGTCAGATTACTTTCACAAATCTACCATCCTAGGTCCCACAGAAAAAGAAGCCAGCCTAGGCGGCATAAGACAGAAGACCAGAAGTCTTTGGGAGAGGTTATGGCTGCAGAAACCCTTTTGGAGGAGGGCAAAGTGAAGGAAGAACCCAAACATGGGCCTGACCTAGAGGAAGAAGAGCAGCACAAAGCTCCCGAAGGTGGCGAAGGTAACTCACAAGCCACTCAGTGGCTCTTCTCTCAAGCCCAGAACTGCTTATTATCAACAGTTTGGCTACCACATGATGTTTGGTGGTTTGTTTGTTTTTTGGTGGGGAGGGTAGCAGAGGAAGGCAATCTGTGATAACTCATTAAGCCTTCCATCAAAGTTGGCAAGGCATTTAACTGCAGAGATGCAATCACACCTCCTTGAAGTATTGAAATAAGCTTACTGTTTATTTCAACCAAAAGATCAATGGAGTCAGTCAGTACTTACATTCATAGCAGCAGTAGATTTTTTTCCCTCTCTCTTTAAGAATTCAGTTCAAATAGTTTTTTTGGCAGGGTTGAAAGTTTTTGCCAGAGCTATTACAGTTTTGTAAAAATGCATATTACAGGAGTTATGTTTTTAAAAAAACATTTCACAAAGAAATGAATCAGTATATTTTATCTGCCCCATTCTAACCAGGATAGCAGCTGTTTGTAGCTGACAGAAAAATAGAATGTGTCTGCCTTCAGTAGACTAACTTCTGTTAACTCCCCTGCTGCAGGGCACCCCGCCCCGCCTTCCTGCCAATAAATAAATAAATGCCCCTATAGATATAGAAAGTCAAACTGGATTTCTCTTCTTCCCCTTGAACAAGGTAAAGAGTTATAACAAGACAATTTACATGCTGGGTCCTTGTTTTACAGTTGGCATTCAGGAAGTCTAAGACCAGGGCTGTCTGGAGAAACAGTTTTATGTGTGTTCTAAAATCCCTGCTCTGTCTTATAGCACAGTGAGTCCTTTGAAAGATTCTCTTGTTATGCAAGGAAAATGTGAGGAGAGCAATAGGATTCTTTCTCTCCCCATTATTTACAAGTGAATATATATTTAGTGCATTATGATAAATAACCCTGGTTTAGCCATAAATTTAGAAATCATTATAACAAATGGCCCCAAATGCTTGTGTTTCTAGTCATGTCCAACTCTTCATGACCCCATTTGGAGCTTTCTTGACAAAGACTCGGAAGTGGTTTGCCATTTCCTTCTCCAGTTCATTTTACAAATGAGGAAACTGAGGCAAACAAGGTTAAGTGTCTTGCCCAGGGTCACAAAGGTGTGGATTTGAAACCTAGGTCTTCCCAAGCTGACATTCTGTCCACTGTACCAGCTAGCTGCCCTTAAAAGCTAGAAAGACCTTAGATTATAGTTTGTTAAATTTGGAAATTAGCACATCAAAATGTGAGAGCTGAAGGGGGCCTTGGAACATAGGATTTTTATTAGATGACCACTGATGTTCAGTACTTTTTTATTTAATAAATTTTTATGAATATCTTATTTTTTCACCTAAATTTTCTCCCTTTTTCCTGTCTCTGAGTCAGCTCATATAATAGAGAAGTTTAAAAAAAAAGAAGAGAAAAAAAACCAAAGCTGATCAATACATCCCAAAAGTCTGACTGTATATAGTGTTCCACATCCATGGCCCCGCAGCTTCTGCCGAGGGATCGAGGGCGCTGTCTGCTTATAGCTCTTGTCTTTGGGAAGAACCTTGCTCAGCGTTCACTTGCAGGTGTTTTGTGGTTATTCTCATTCCTATAAACATTGGCACTGCTGTTTTCTCAGCTCACTCACTAGGCTCTGCACCACTTCCTCTAAGTCTTTCTGCACTTTGCGTATTCCTGTGTTCATTGTTTTTCACAGTACAGTAACACTCCATGACATTTATGCACCGCAGTTTTGGGATGTGACGTCAACCGGAAGGTACCTTATGGTCAGTCAGCAAGCATGTGTTAAGGGCCTGTTCTGCCCAGGGCACTGTACTGGGTACTAGTGACAGAAATACTGAAAAAAGAAACATTCCTTACCTTCACGGAGCTTCCATTCTACTGGGGGAAATAGAGCACATATATGCAGTACTTTAAGGTATCTCCCTCATCTTACAGCTGAGGAAATGAAATGTTTTGCCCAGGATTGCACGGCTAGTAAGTGTCTGGGGCTGGATTTGAATGCAGATCTTCTGACTCTAGGCCCAGCATTCTGTGCACAATGGTGCCACCTAGCGTTAAGTTATGTACTTATGGTTATTACTTTCCATTTTACAGCTGAGGAGAAAGGCTCACAATGGTTCAATGTATTGTCACATCAGCTAATAAGTTGGGCACTTTGTATTTAGGTGTCTTTTGGGTATAGTACTTTTTCCACTAGGCCTTGTAATAAAACCTTGGGAATAACGAATGTTAAAGGTAGAAGGAACTGCAGAAACCACCTGATCCTGTCCCCATATTTCACAAATAGAGGAGTAAAGGGTGTTTCCTGGAAGAGTCTGCCCTAGAATAAAGTCGTTGGAGCTTTTGTGAGTTTTCCATCTTGGTAGGAAAGAGAAAGAAATCTGCTGGCCAGCCCAGTGTTCCACCTTCCTTTATGGCCATCAGATGAGGATTGCCTTGGCCTCTACATATCAAGAGAATTGTGCCAGGCCCATAGATGTTCATATATTACAGAGAGCCCCTGCCTGGCTCTCTGAAGAAGTTACCTTCTTCATAGCAGTATCTTATGATTGATGAACCCTGAAAACTCTTTGCTTATAAATAACAGTGGTAAGGCAAGAATACTTGATTGTCAGTGTTCAGGATGATATTGCGTTTAAAATCCCCTTTGCCCCTTTTCTTCTTCTCCCTGTTCGGTTTTGAATGAGTAGAGGAAAGGAAGTCCTGTGTTTTGGTGGCTTTCTTAGCCACCATCTTCAAGAATGAAGGACAAACAGAAACCTCTGTGAGTAGAAAAGGAGCTGCCCACTGGGGACCGAACTGGAATTGGTCAGTTGAGCAACACAGCTTCCTTCCTTCCTTCCTTCCTTCCTTCCTTCCTTCCTTCCTTCCTTCCTTCCTTCCTTCCTTCCTTCCTTCCCTTCCTCCCTCCCCTCCCTTACTGTGGGTGCTCTGGCCAAAGAGAATGTACATTTTAATCTCTGACACTTTTTTACCCTTTTCTCTTAAAAACTAGCCTTAACCCCAAATCACTCTTGCTCATCGATTGGCCAATAATAGGTCAAGCCCTATTTGGTCGTTATTTGGGCCCTGATTGGCTCAGAGTGAATGTAAATAGCAACTGTCTCTGTTTTGGCCAGAAACTCTGAGGGTCTTCCCCTCCCAGATCTATTTTTTTTAAGAGGCCATTCTTTACCGTATTTCTTATTAAGCCTGAATCACTGGGTAGACTTTGCTTCAGTCAGACTGAGACCTGTTAGAGACTTTAGCTTGAAAAGGCCAAGGCCTCTGACTGCATCCTGTGCCATCTCTAGGCATTCTGATCTGTATCTGTCCACTGGGCCCAGATGGCTCCGGAGGAGAAAGTGAGGCTGGTGACTTTGCACAGCCTTCCTTCACTTCAGTCCATTTCACTTGCATGTTGTGGCATCACCTTTCTGAGGTCCTTCGAGAATGAAGGAAAGTAGCAGCAGCCACCATCTAAAACCAGATGTTTTGGACCATGATGCTACCTGCAATTCTAAACCCCTTCTCCTACCCTTTTAAAGGCTTTAAGCCAAGAACAGCAGACAGCCCTGAGGGAGAAATGCTTTCTAGAGGATAGTGAGGGAGCTGATGCTAGACTAGAGATGATTCCTAGATGGTTCCCAATTTATGAAGGGGTTGTATTGCCAAATTGTTTGTAAGTTACTTATTTGGAATTCAGTGCAGAGTTTTCTGATTGTTGTGGCTATCTCTCCTCTGACTTCAGTGCCCTCTTAGACCATAAGCCTCTTGGAGGAAAGGCAGATCTATCTCCATATCATCTGGAATCATGTGGTAATAGAAATTTAGATCTGGAAGGGACCTTAGAGGTGTCCACCATCACATTCAGTTACGTGCTTCTTAGGTGCTTTAGGCATTGTGTAAAAGGGCTTTCCATTTGTATTGAATTAGAGAGAGGATGAAGAAAAGGGACTAAGCATTTATGTAGCTCCTCTGTGCCAAGCACTGTGCAAGGTGCTTTACGACATGATCTCATTTGATCCTCACAACAATCCTGTGAGGCATGTGCTGTTATTATCTCCATTTTGCAGTTGAGGAAACTGAGGCAGACTTGCTGGGGTCACACAGGTAAAAGTGAGGGCAGGTTTGAACTCAGTCTTCCCAGCTCTAGGCCCAGCCCTCTATCTACATCTTCACCCCACTGCCCCTAGCTAGTTTAATAGAGGACTTTGCTTAAGTTCAAGAGACTAAGGGCCAAAGTCTGGTGTTGGCTCTGATTGGGCATGACCCTGTTTAAGTCCCTTCTCCATTCTCTGCCTCATCTTCCTTATTTGTAAAATCAGAATGATACTTTAGATATACAGGAAATATTGCCAGGAAAGTGCTCTGTAAACTTTAAATAATAATAGGGAAGAGATGGTTAAAATATTTTTATTAGTGAAGTAAATAGTTTTTAATGAACATTTGTGAGATCTCCATAGCAAATTACAGATACAGTGTCCATAAGGTTGTCCTATCCATTGCAATTTGTTATTTTAAAAAAAAAACCAGGTGGCATATGAGGGCTGGTTTCCCGGGCTTATGCATAAAATCCTATTTATTCCATAACATAGCTTAATTATTGTACTAATAGTATAAGTCTTTGTTCTGGAAGGAGTTGATGGAAAATGAAGAGAAGGGCATTTCATCCCCTCCCTTTCCTGTGTCTTAGCTATCCTGGGGCAGAATTTTAAAATAACTTGTTTATGTGTAGTATCTTTCTCCTACTTGCATTTCTGTGCCCCTCTCCCTATGTCCCCATTTGTCTTAAGTTAACCTCTTTTCCTGATCTGCTCTTCCTCCTCAAAGTGTGCCGTTTTCCACACTAGCCCTGCCTCCCCCCACCCACCTCCCACCTAATTAAAAACTTTTCCTTCTATTCCATAACATCATAATAACCATCCCCAAGGTATTTGCATCTTTCAAAGCCTTTTTTTTTTTAACACTAACCAAAGTGGATTTTCAGAAGATACTTATGTGGTATTTTATGCAGAAAGGTACGCTGAAGGTAGAAAACATGCAAGCAATGTTGAGAGAGATTTTGTTTTGGTGGAAGGAAAGGGCTGGAAAGAGGTTGGGAATACCTGAGAATGTGCTCCTGGATCTGTTCCTTTAACTGGTTCCAGCGTTTTCCTCTACTTCCAAACACAGATTTACTTTAAAATACCCATATTTTACCAAGAGGGATCCCATGACAGCAGCCCACCACCTCACATCATCAGGTGTGGCTGTTTATGAGACTGTTGTTTGTAAGCTTTAGACCACATGCATATATTTATATCTGTTGTTTCTTTAAAGTCAATTTCAGATTTTTTTCCTCCTTAAAAAAAAAACAACAACAAAAACAATCCTTTTTGCTAGCCTGACAGTCTCATTCATTTCATAAAGATTTCATAAGAATCACTCATTTAAGTGAATAACCTTCATGTTCTGTTTTCACACGTCTGGAGTGTATTGCATGAGGGAATGCAAAGAAGCATGTGTTTGTAAGTACTACCCAAAAAAGAGACTTTTAGTTTAAAATTTCCAACAGGTAACTGTGTGTAAGTGGTCTTTATGCCTTTACTTCTATCCTAGTGCCAGCTTAATCCCTGCTTGCTCCGTTTTTTTGCAGTAGCTCCCCAATAAGTCCTCTCTCTTCTGTCAGAATCTTTTTTAGGCATATTCTATCACTCATCTGTGCAGACATCCCCAGGGACTCTCTATTGACCACCCAGTGAATTTCAGACTCTCTTAGCATGATGTTCAGAGCTATCCCCAATTAGGTTCTCCACTACCTTTCCAGCTTTATTTTACATTACTCCTTGGTGTACTCTGTGCTCTCAGCACATTATTTTCTGAACTCCAGACAAATTCAGTCTATAAGCATATAGTGAGCACCTGTAGTGTGTAAAGCCATGTGCTTAGGAGATTCAAAGAGAAAACAAAAACAGAGCCTATTCCCTCATGCTTTCTTATGTCTAGGATGTCTTCCCACCCCATCTTGGCCCAGTGAATTCCTTCTAAAAGGTCACCTCATCCAGCACTTCTGGTCAGCGATGATTTTCACTCGGGAAACTTATTGAATACTGTGTCTCATGTCCTTAATGATATAGTCATCTCTACTGGTGTCTTTGATTTCATAAAAGTGAGGATTACGTCCTAATTAAACTGTGTCTTTCCCTGCTGACAGTAGGCTACACGTAATGAATGTTTGTTGGATGAATGGACGCAAATACCTCTCTTCTAAGAATTCAGTAGTAAGGTCCTAGTCGCTTGGCTGGTCACTGTCACTAGTGAGCCCTTCAGGCTGTTCCTTTCTTGGTTAGCAGAAAGAGGACCGAAGCTCAAACCTTTACTGTATCATCAGCATAACTCGGTCAAGTTACTTCTCAGCTTCCTCATCTGTGAAAGAAGGGGGTGGGGCTAGCTCTTTGAGGTCCCTGAAAGTTCTAAATTCTCTTCTCCCTCCTTATTAAAAATGGTGACTGCCAAGCAATCACAATAATAGCATTAACTCCTCTATTATGAGAGTCAAATGAAATAATGGCACTAAAATTATTTGCAAATCTTAAAGTATGATGTAAACACCAGTCATTATCATCACCATCATCGTTTTTAACTGGAGAGTAATCAATTTGGGACTTGCTTGTCCAGGCTTGAGATTAGATTGTAAATGCCTTTAGGCAGGGTCTATGCACTTGGTAAATTTTTAATAAATCAAATTGAGTCATACTTCTTTAAGTGTGACCACTTTAAAAGAGACTGTTGTTAAATTTAGGAGGTTAGAGTTTCCCTTCTGAAGCTATAAGAATATTTTAATGCCATGAGGAATATCTCTTGCTTGAAGGCTCTTAGTCATTTCCCTTCAATACTTTGAATAAAAGATAAATGAATAAAAAATAAATAAAATGAATAAAAAATTTGAATAAAAAATAAATACATTGACTAAATAAATGATCATACTTAGAGACACATGAGAAATGGTAGCAAACATTACATTATGGGGAATGTTGACAGTTTTAATGCATCTTCTTTTCTGATTTTGATACCAGCTTAATATTTTTAAAAGCTGTAAAGTGCTAAAGAGCTACCTAAAAAAAAAAACTTACCATAATATGCAGTTATTTAAATGGCAGATTCTTAATAGGGAAAATGTATTTTGAACTGCTAAGAAAAGGAAATTGTCTGAAAGTGTGGTCTTTTTGGCAGAGGGAGGTGCTAGAAGTGCTTGAGCACCTATAGACATTTCTGGGTTGACAGAACAAAGGCGCTGGAGACCCTGTGATAGTAAGGAACCTGTATACCTGATACAGGCCTGCAGGACAAAAGTGGGCTGGACAGTTAATGTGGCTTTGTAACTGATGGCAGTCAGTGTAATGCTTCTCCCAGTGTTGGAGTATCACAAACATTCTTGTGTTTCTGCCATGTAACTGTGTGATAGGTCTGCCCTTCAAACCTCTGCACAAACCTCTGCTTTATCCTCGACTACCACCAGGAAAAGGAGCATTAGAGGGGAAGGGAAGTGTAGGAGACCACCAGTAACACCTGGTTCGATCTCAAGCCTAGAACAGCCCAGTCTAACAACAGACTTCCCACCTCCTCCAAGCTTAAAGTAACACAAAAAGAATGAAGTCCTGCTGTACGTAAGAGGGAGTAAACTCAAAGAATTGATCATTTTTAAAAGTGGTATGAGTTTACAAGTTGGTCAAGCAGAAAAGTTGTGATTCAATATTTGAGACAAGAGGGGAAGGAGGAGAATGTTCCCAACTCTTGTCAAAAGTGCCTATGCCTTTTATTTTCTTATAACCCCTTTCAGGATCTTAAATGGGACAAACAATGAATCTGAGTCAAGTTCAAGGGACCTTCAGTGAAACCTGCTGCCTCCCGAAGCAGGATGTTTCATTTTGTTGCAGGGTTTTTTCCTTATGTGGATATTGAATCTTAAGCTTGTATCATGTTCCCCTTTCAAGTAAATCTGAAAGAGAGCTGTCGTGCATCCCTCCCCTGCTTCCTCCTCTCTTGGCTGATTGGCACCTACCCCCAGGATCTCGGACATGCTCCATTTTGAGGCCTTGGCTCAAATATCTTGAGATTTTTCTGACTAGGAAACTAAGTCCTAAAGAAAGAAAGTGATTTGCCCAAGATCATGAATGTATTAAGTAGTGGAATTATCATTGGAACCTAGGCCCTGAGGTTCTGCTCCATTGGGAAGTGCATTGTACTGTGTCCTTAATGGTTGTGTCAGCTGCCAGCCAGGGCCTGTTCTTAGAGCTGATGAATGTTCTCAGAATTGCCTACAATTGTGGAGCCCCAGGACCATAAGAGACACTGAAGACTAGGGTTTGCCTTCTGTGACATTGCTCACTGGGACAAGGCTGCTGAAATCAGAAGTGTGGGGAAGTCGTGATTGCTGAGTAGGAATGAGCCCTGTCACTGGCACCATCATCACCTTATGGAGTCAGGAGTGCTATATCCCTGATGCATTACAGAGCCATGCTAGTAGCCTCATTAACCAGTAATCTGTCATGATGAAAAAGATAACTAAGCATTTGGAAGGTCCAGAGAAATAGTCCTCCAGTAATTCAGGTGCCATCCCATTTTGACCCACATGCTGGGCCTTTTAGCAGAAATCGCTAGTAAATTAGAGAATGTGATTTCTTTGGACAGTATTGGAGGAGAGATGATGAAGCAGCTAATTTTAGTAATGCTGTAAAAAGGCTGTACTCAATGGAACTCAGATGGAACCTAAAAACCATATAACTTACTTTTTCAGAGAAGAACATTGAGATCCAAAGAGAGAAAGGAACTTCCCAAGGTCTTATAGCTAGTAAGTGACAGAGTCAAGACTTAGAGAACCCAGGCTGCCTTAAAGTCAACCGCAAATAGAAAAAAATTGTTCCTTACGTAAATGAGAGACTGTCAAAGCTACAAGTTCACTTTTCCGGTCTGTTTGGGTTCAGACTAGGAGTCTGTTGGATTGGGTTTGGGGGATGGGTTGGGGAGGACCTTTTATGCATGGCAAAACCAGACTTCTATATACATAGTTGAATAAAGTGGGATTTGAAATTCAATTCTGATTTTAATTTTAAGTTCGGCTAGTGTTTGTAAATGCTTATTTGTCCAAGGACACTTAGCATATTATAAACTGAGTGCAGGAACTGGGAAAAATGAATACCATCTGGGTTCAGGTCAACTGATGGAAGGACGTGGTAGAAAGAGAGCTTCCACCTGCTACTTGTGTGTCCTTGGATGAGTTACTTCACCAGGGCCTGTCTTGACTTCCACAATTTTCAGATGTGACCAGTGATTCTTTCTGTACACCATGGGGCAGCCCAGATGATGGAGGGGATGGAAAATAGGTTCCCTGGGGAAAAGGCTAGTTCCTTGTAGTGTTTGAGCTTTATGTGTAGAAAGTGGCGGGGTGATTGAATAACTGGTTTAAATTTGTGAAAAATTATTACAAAAATGGTGATGATGGTCAGGTAGGGAATAGAAAACACTTTGAAAGCTGGATTGGATTTAAAGGAAAAATTATTTCCTGCAGCAGTGATGAAGCATTTAGCAACAAACCCCATCCCTTGAGATTTTCAAAAGTAGGCACCTAGGTAGGTTGTACAGCAGACTTGGAGTCGGGAAGACCCGAGTTCCAGTATGGCCTTGGACTTACTGTGTGACCCTGGTCATCAATTACCTGTTTTCTGCCTTTGGTTCCCCACCTGTAAAATGAGGATCATAACAGCACCAACCTCCCAGAGTTGTTGTGAGGGTCAAGTGAGACCATATTTGTGAAGTGCTATACAGAACTTTTAAAGGGCCATATAAGTGCTAACTACTATGGTGATGACAAATTACTATCTTTTTGTCTTGTATGGTGTAGGTCAGCATTCCCCAACTTAACATATTGGGGTCTTTCAAGTCAAACCTTACCTGATTCCTTTTCTAATTTGATTTTATCTCAGGTACTTTTCACTGCTACACACTACACACAATGCCTGGCACATAGTAGGCACTCAACAAGTGTTTGTTGGCTGACTGACTACAGCATGGGCCCCAAATCTGTATTCTTTTTCATGTGCCTAGATCCCCACTCCTTCTGTTTAGGGACTTTTACCCTTTCTTCCTTCTCTGTTCCCCAGTCTTCTTCCATACTCCAAATCCCACACTCTATTCTAGTTTTAAATTCTGAAAGACCTGAGTTCAAATCCAGCCTCGGACACTAGCCATGTGACCCTTGGCAAGTCATGTAATCTCTATTTGCCTGTTTCCTCAGTTGTAAAGAGATGATAATAGCACCTATCTCCCAGGCAGATTATGAAGATCAAACGTGTTCACATAAGTAAAGGACTTTGCAAACCTTAAAGCCTTTATAAATGCCAGCTGTTGTTGTTATAGTCCAACCACATCATTTTAGAGGTGAAGAAACTGAGACTTAGAGAAGCAGAAGGACTCAGCCAAGGACCATGACTGGCAACTCCATATTCAAACCTGGGTCAGCTGACTCCAGGTCCAATCGGGAGGAAGATGTGAGATAACATCTGGAGGGCCCCTGGAGTCAAATCAGAACTGCATGTATTTAGTGCTTATCGTATCAGGCACTGAGGATATCTGGAAGCAAAAAGAAAGACTTTGTCTGCCCTTATTAAGAAGCTTACGTTCTGATGGAGGAAGACTACCCATCCAAGGAAGCTGAAAGAAGAGGGACTGTGAGGTAGGGGGAAAAGAAGTCCAGGCAGTCAGGAGCTGGACCAGGATGGCAAGAGGAATGAAGGAATGAATGTGGCTTCTGAGTCCTATGATTGTAAGATTAACAAGCAGCATCTCTTTTCTGCTACTAAAATCCAACATCAACCAGTTTATAATGAAGTTGGGCCACAAGAAAACCTAGGGTGTTCTGCATCAGTTGCTGTGGTTTTTGCAGCTTCTCCCTTTTCCAAAAGCCTGCACCATAAGCGTGCTCCAAAATGATATATTTTCTGTACCAGGAGCTGGTTCTGCTCTAGTAAATTTTAAGGGCTGCAGGACTTAGAGCCTCAGCAGAAAGAGTTGGGTAGCAGCCCCTTCTCAGCCTGCAGAGCAGAAAAGACACTGATTGATGTACTAGGCTGGCAGGTGGCAGACATTTTAAATACACTAGGTCTGAGGTCTTCAAAAGAGGCACCCTCTTCTGTCAGGCTGAGGCAGTGTTAATCTTTTGTTTATACCTGGAGCCTGCCTTTGGATTCTAGTATAGGACTCTCTCCCTTAATTGAGGGAGGTCCTTGTAAAATAGATCTTCCATCATCTTAGTACATCATCAAAAGTTTTAAATAAAAGTCCTAGTTATCAGCTCAAACTGGTCATTTGGAAATCAATAAAGCTAGGTGGGGCTCAATTCTGGTTTGCTTTTTTAAATTTTATAGCACATTTTCATTGTATAGAGAGTGAATATGATCTATTGTTGTGTGACTAGAGAGAAATACAATTTGACTTTCATTCAGTATGTTTGTTTCTCTAAGGAAATTCAATATGCCTCTTTCCAAGATGCTACAAAGCTGTTTATCTAAAGGGCTGCTTTCAAAAATATGACAGTAACCATTTGGATTGGCCTTGTGGCCATTTTTATAAATTAGTCTAAATAAGACCAATAGACTCTAGCCTTCTGGGAAATGGCTAAATTGAGACGTCCACCTAAATGACCCAAGCAAGGAGTCTCACAACTTCATCTTTCTCTGGCTTTAATCATTTTACAGCGTCTCAGGTTATTGTGTTGCTGCTTATCTGATACTGTTTTGTGTGGGAAACCCAGTGAACAGGCTTTGTGATAAACATAATGGTTACTTCTTGGTTGGAAGCTGGTCTGTAAATCTTTATTATCAGATGAACACTGCTCCTTCCAGATCACCCTTTCCCACACCCATCTTATGATGATGACCAAGTTGACCCATCTTGTGGGGGGGCGGGGCAGCTCTGACCTTTTACTGTAGAAAGCCATCCAATTTTAGTGTCCTAGGTGAGAAACAATCTCTTATTGAACATACTAAGGGCTGGCATCTCTATGAGGAACACCTATTATTATTTTTCTTTGAGTGAACAGATAACTTTATTCATTAATTTGGGGGAGGGGATACAGGAGAGGGGAAGGGAACATATTTCATTGTCGATATAATAAGGGGAGCAATGAAGGCAGTGTCCATCATGACCCAGAGACTTACTTTAAGACCAGAGGAATTTTAATCATTGCAGCTCTGGAAAGGCTCAGAATCCAAATAGCTTGATAATTTTTGTGTGTCTCTAAGAAGGGAATTAGAGAGAATTAAGTGGTTAAGGGTCGGGGCTTTGGAGGGGGGGGGGGAGGAGAGAGAGAGAGATGCTTTTTATTTCATGGGTAATTCCTTGCTTCTCTTAAAAATTATCGGGGCCTTAGCCTGCCAGAGGACATTATGTGCTGTCCCAGCTGCCTCAGAGATGTTGACAACATGCAGCTAAAATGAGCGCCAGCAACAGCTGAGGAAGGAGAAATGTAAGCAGCATTCAAAACAACGGTCAATACCAAAATTGCTGCGCTGGCAAAATTGGGTCTGTTGTGTGATTAATTCGTTTCTTTAAGGCTTCTGAAGGAACCTGCAGTGGGTCTTCCTTTACTGTGTATAGAGTGCAAAGCCTGGATTCCAAAAGACCTGGCTTTAACTATGGGCTCAGACGCTTACTAGCTGTGTGGCCCCAAGCAGGTCACTTAACTTCTGTTTGTCTCTGTTTCCTCTGAAAATGGGGGCAATGATAGCGGCTGCCTCCCGGGATTGTTTTGAGGACCAAATAATAAGTGCTGTAGAAATGATCATTAACTGTCATTATTACTTAGAGAGACATCTGGTGACACAGTAGATAGAGCGCTGGGCCTGGAGTCAGGAAGACCTGAGTTCAAATTCACCCTCAGACTTGTTCTGTGATTCTGGCCAAGTCACCACAGTTTTCTGAGTTGTAAAATGGGCATAATTGCAGCACCACCCTGGGTGGTTGTGAGGATCACGTGAGAAAGTATTTTTTAAAAGAGACAGAAGATGGAGAAAATGAGGGCAGTGAATCTTCTGTAACTGAATCATTGGGAGAAAGGAACGTCATTGAGGTACAATTTGGATAAGAGGTTGAAATGGTAACATATGTAGATAGCTCTTTAAGGTTTGTGAGGAGACAAACTTAGCCCTCTGAGTACTAGTCTGAGCCAGTCTTTGGCCTTTCCCAGCATGATGAAAAGTGTGTTGGATTCAGAGTGGGGACGTCTGGGTTCAATTCCTGTCCCTGGTGCTTTTTAGCTAGTAACCATGGACAAGTCACTTAACCTTTTGAAGCCTCTGTCTCCTGACTTGTAAAATGGGGGGAAATAAGAGAAATGAGATCTGCTGTTGTTACTACTACTACTACTACTACTACTACTACTACTACTACTACTACAATGCATTTTCCTAATAATTTTTAAATATAATTGTCTAGTTGAATCTAAGTTCTTTGAGGGCAAAGACTGTTTCTGGTGATTGTTTTTGGAACTCCACTGCCTAGCACAGTGGTACGTTGATTTGAATTGACTTAGATAGGATTGAATTTGAATGCGGTTGAACTAAAGAAATAGAATAATAGATACCAAAAAGAATTAAGAACTAAGTTGTTAGTGAGTCACATGAAAGAAACAAAAACATTCTTCCTTCCGTTTTCTTTTCCTTCCTACATTAGGCTTGTTTCTGTGAGATATAAATATAAATAAATATATTACTGTTGATAGCAAAAATTCTGCATTTTGATGTTGATTTGTGTTTTTTGGTGCATTTTTTCATCTGTTTATTTGCCATGTGACTTGTAAGTTAGTTCCTCTTTCTGGTCCTTTGTTTCCTAATCAATAAAATGAGGGTCTTGCACTACATAGTCTTAAAGAATATTAGAGCTAGGAGGCCTCTCCTACATATTTCTATGATTCTTTGGTCTTCGCAACAGCTCTGTGAGGTAGATAGGGTTGGTGGTGTTAACTTGATTTTCTTCAGTACTCCAGAGAATTGTCACTTCATTCATTTGTATGTACTCCCACCACCAACACATTGAGCCACTCTGTAGCCCCATGAATAGTCTTAAGGACTTGGTGTGGCTGAAAAATTCATTGCCCTCCATTCAACTTAGGGCTGACCCTCTGGTGACAGGCATACAGGCTGTCACCTGACTTGATCTTTCTTTTGTGGGTAAGTAAACTGGGACTTCAAGACAATGAGTGTCTCATCATGGTTGTGATTAGAGTTAGCACTACAACCTACCGTTGCTGACTTGCAGTGACTTTTGTGTGCCCTACTATCTGACTGAATTCCCTTCAGCATTCATTTCCAGTTGAGCTGGGAAAGCTCATCAGTGCTTTCTTAGCGTGCTTACTTGCCTCACCTTATAAAACACAGCCCTCAAAAGAATAAACGATTTGTTTAATTTATCTTTGATTTACGACATACTGATCACTCTGATAAATTAAAACGATGTACAGGATGCTATGTCTGACTCCGCTCTTTCATGGGCTCTCATATGATACGACAGGGAGGCAAATAAAACCCATGTCTTGCACCTGCAGAAAAACAAATCACCTGCTGGTTCAAAGCCCTGTTTGACTAGCTATGTATTGAACTGCCTTCCAAAAGAGAGGGGATTCTTGAACCTTTCACCACCCCTTTGAAGCTGGTCATTTGCCCACATTCACTTGGGCATGCTGAGATGTTACAAGGTTTAGCATTGGCTCACCTTCTCGCTTTTCTTCCCAAAGTATTTACCTTCCCATTAACCTCCCACTCAGAACTCTTCAGTGGGTCCCAAGAGCCTCCCAAATAAAATCTAAACATCTTGGCCTTACTGTCAAGACCCTCTGTAACCTGGATTTCCATTAAATTCTCAGCCTATTAACATCCTACTCCATCCCACACTGTTCCCTTCCATGTGTGCTGTGCTTCTTACAAACTGTACTTAGCTTTCTACTTCTCCTACTCATCCGATATTTTTCCCAATTTCATGCCTTTGTCCATATTGTTCCTCTATCTGTCTTCTGTAAATCTGCCCATCCTCCAATACCCCCTCCCCCATCTTACCTTTTCTGGGATGCTCCTTTCTAACCACACATAGCCCTTTTTACCTGTCCTGTGTTTTCGTATTGCACATATATAGTATTTGCATCACAGGTATTACATAATACTGTTTTTGTGTAGATTGTATGTCCCCTTATGGATTGTGAGTTGCCTCAGAACAGGAACCATGTCTTAATTGCATTGCTCTCGGGATACAAAATTAGTTTTTTTTTTATGTAGTAGATGCTTAATAAAATGGTTATTGTGTGAATCAGTGAACTCAGAAGTTTGGCTACCTATAAAGTGAAAAGGCTATTTAACTCCCATAAATGTTTGGAAATTCAAATTTGTTAAAAAGATAGCCAGATTACATGTTAGCATTGGCACAATAGATGCATTTTCTGGAGCAGCAAGCTTATTTAAAATAACTTATTTACTAAATTAATTCCCATCCACCCACTGAACTGTATTTCTCATGATTACTTAATGTGAATTCTACTCAAGTTAAGCCTGCCTCTTGTTTGCGGTCTTCCTATGTTCCTCATTCCCCTCCCCCTTCCATGTTCATTCTACCATTAGCACCATTCTTCCATACTATTTACTGCCTGAAGCGTCCTTCAAGACTTCTGGTCCACGGTAGTGCATTGTTCACTAAAATGAAGTACCTACTATGTGCAAAATACTGTGCTAAGTACTAGGCAGGATACAAAGTTTATTTAGTCAGTAAATATTAAGTGACTACACTTAACCCAGGCACTGTGCTTATGCACAGAGAATAGAAAAACAGGCGAGAGACAGTGTCTGCCCCCAAGGAGCTTATAGTCTAATGGAGAGATGACAGGCAAACAGATATACAAAGCAAGCTAAATACAGGATAAATAGGAAATAATTATCAGAAGAAAGACGCTAGAATTAAGACAGCATTTCTGTCCTCAAGGCTAGTTAAAGGGATAACGCATAAACAGAGATATGATGTGTAATGCTTTATATTATAGTTGAATGTCTATGTAGAATTGCAAAACATTGCGCTAGTCCACAAGTATTTACTAAGCTCCTACTATGTGCTGGGTACAGTGCTAAGCATTTTGAAAATGTTTACCTCATTTGATCCTTAACAACAACCGGGTGAGGTAGGTGCTATTATCGTCCCCATTTTACAGCTGAGAAAACTGAGGCAGATGGGCTAAGGGACTTACCTGTGGTCACACAGCTAGTCAGTGTCTGAGGCTGGATTTGAACCCAAGTATTCCTGTCCTTGTTCCCCATTGCTCTGTCCACTGCACCACCTTGGAAGAGGTGCCATTTGGGTTGACTTTTAAAGGACGGGTATGAATGTTTCCTGTAGTAGTAAAAGTGGAGGGTGTTCCAGGGATAGGGAACAGCTTGATCAAAGGCACTTGGTTCTTAGGATTCGTTGGGAGGGCTGAGAGCGGCCCCATTCATTTTGGGCATAGAGTATGTGAAGGGTAGTGAAAGAGGTAAGGCAGCAGAGGTATTGTGAGGTCATTTGAAAGGTTCAGTAGAACCTTTAATGTCAGTCACAAGTGTGTGAACTTACTCAGGAGGCAACAGGAAGCTTCTGAAGGTTTATAATTGCACAACCGTCACAATATGCAGGGTGTACTGACAGGCTTGGTGCAGTTTTAAGGTAGGTAAGCCTAAAACTGCACTAAGACTTTTGGGACACTATATGACAGGCCTGCACAACTTGTGACCCACCAAAGGATTCCAGGTAGCCCTCAGAGATGTAGAGGAAAACATCCTTTGTATGTAGAGGAAATTTGCTGGCTGTGAGTTGTGCAGGCTGCTATAGAAGAAAGATTTTTCTAGCAGTGGTATGGATGAATTGGAAGAGGGAAAGAATAGAAATAGAAAGTCGTAATAGGAGGCTATCACAATAGTCCAGAATGGTGGTAGCAAAGATTTGTTCTAGGGACAGTGTGGGATGGAGTAGAGGAAACAAATGTGAAAAATATTCTGGTAGTGGAATTACTAGGACCTGGTAGCCACAATCAGAAATAGTTAGACTTGTCCTTTAGGTAGTGGTGTAAAATTCAAATAGAAATGCAAGATGCCTGCAGGCTGCATATTGACTTAGTTTAAAAATGTAACATTATCTTATGTTTTAGTGTATTTTTATTTACTTTGTTAAATAATTCCTAATTACATTTTAATGTTGTATGGGCCACACTGAGAAGTGCTGTGGGTCATATGCAGCCCTCTGGACACATTTGACCCCTCTGGTGCAGACCATGTAATTTAACGTTCTGTTATTTATTGCTTTGCCCACTAAATGTTTAATGTATGTATCCTGTGTGCCCAGCTAGATTGTAAGCCCATGTGTTCCTCATAGCACCTGATAAAAGTGCTGAACCTGCACTCACAGGATCATAGATATAGAATTGAGAGGAACCTTGGGGCTCTTCTTTTCCAGTCCCCTCATTCTGACAGATGAGTGAACTAAGATCAAGAGAAGTGATGTGGCCTGCCCACTCAGTAAATCCTTGTTGTTGGTGGATTGCTAGGAAATGTTGATTACTGTCAGTAACACGCTTTTAATTTCTTGGACCAGGGGATGGTAAGACCAAGATCCGTGCCCCCAAGGCCAAAAGTGATAAGAAGAAGAAGCACCACCACCACCACCACCATCATCACCATCACCACCCACCTCAGCCGCCTCAGTTGTTGTCACCTCCACCCCAGCTCTGTACAGATGAAGAGGCTCCCCCACCGCCGCCTCCCATATTGGAGCCCCCTATATTAGCACCAGTCTCTACTGCCACAGAAGAAAACTTTCCCTTAGCTGCCCCCCTCAACATTGTCCACCCCTCTGAGGTGCCCAACGAAGAGGATGACTTTAAGCCACGACCTATCATTCCCATGCTTTATGTGGTTCCACGGACCAATAAGGTGGTATTTGACAAAGAGCGTGTATCTTGCCAGCAAACACTCGAGCACTTTGCTCAGAAGGGCCAGATTTGGAGGGAACAGACCGTCCCAATGGAGCTAACAGTGAAGGAAGAAGAAAGGGGAGAAGCTGAGCAGGTGGAGATCAGTCCCAAAGCCAGTGAGGTTCAGGTAATGTCATGGGAAAAGAGGCTAGCTAATTCTAGCACAAGAAAACAGGAAGCATTGGTACTTTAGGAGAAATTGTTTCTTAAGCAAGTTCTGTTTCCTGATTAGGAGCAGAATTTGAACTAGCAGCATCTGTGGGAGATAGAGCTGATAAAACGACTTGAGTAGAGGGAATGTAGGTCAGGTAACATGAAGACTGAAAAAAAAGATGTGGAATTTAGCTGACTCGGGTTGTCCTGATAGCCATTAGCTAGTTGCCATTCTAGGGAAGTTTCACCCTTCTTCAACAGTGGTGTCTTACCAGTAAGGAATGCTGGCTATTCTTAGCACAATGCATTATTCACCTTGGCTGAGGGTGAAGATGGAGAGCAAAAAAGGAAGTGTAATGCCTCAGAACTAACAGGTAATCCTAAGTTGGGCTCTCTGCATTGCTTCTCAAAGCATTTCCTTTAAGTAGTTTTCATTCTTATAGGCCCCATCTACCTTTTCTAAGTTGAAAATGGAGATCAAGAAGAGCCGGCGTCATCCGCTGGGTAAACCACCAACTCGATCCCCATTGTCCGTTGTCAAACAAGAGGGCTCAAGTGATGAGGGTGAGTATGTAAATTTGCCTGAAGCCCAATATTGTCATTATGTCTGGCCTAGCAGTAGTTTAATAAAGTATACTAAAATGTATGTTGTGGTTTCACAACAAGTATATTCAACATCAGCAAGATTGAAGTTTTAAATATTGACTTATAAAGTGTTCTAACATAGATGTTAATACATAGAAGCGTAGAGTGGTAAAGAATTTTCAAACACAAATTGTCACAATCCCAAGTGCCCTCTTATGTAAACAAATATTTATAGCCTAACACTTGTTAAGCACAAACATAGACAAGATGGTCCCTGTCCTTGAGGGCTTCTGGTAGATGGGGGGGGGGTGGTTGTGTGCCACGAAGCAGTATAAGTACTCACGAGATACCTGATGGAGAGAGAGAATACTGATAATTGAGAGAATCAAAAACAGCTACCCTTAGAGGGTGACGGCCAAGTGGAGCCTTAAAGGAACACTAAGGATTCAAAGAGGCTGAGGTGAAAGGGAGACCGGATCCTGGCTGCGAGAATAGTTTATGAAAAGGCATGAAAATGGACCTCTTTGCACTAGAAAATAGTGTGCTTTGATGATAAGTAATGTGAACCGTACCTGGAATGGTTAGTGAAGCTCGATTGCGAAGCGCTTTGAATCCTAGGAGCAGGAATTGACATTTTATCATAAGGAAATGGGGAGCCACTGAGAATTTTCAAACAAGGCAGTCAGACCTGTCTTTCAAAGTTATCATGGCAGCTCAATGGAGAATGACTAGAGAGCTGAGAGATGTAAGTGTGACCTGAGCAGAAGCAGCGTGGTTTCGTTTGGCTTGGGCTACTTGACCTCAGTCAGCTCCCTGCCAACGCCTCTTAGAGAGGCCTCAGCAGGCCTGCAGGTGTGCAGGCGGAGGTAGCAGAGAGGAGTGCCAGGTTTAACATGAGTGGGGAAGTTCGTTCCCATAGTCCTGAATCCCGGCCAGAAGACTTTAGTTTTAGGACATCAGTATAAATTCAAACTAGTCACTTCTCCTCTCTGGGGCTCACTTTCCTTACCTGTGAAATGAAGGGGTCATTTTCAGCTCTAAATCATTGAGCCTGTAATCCTAAATATAAGGAATAGGAAAAGGGCCTGGGCAGCAGAGGGAGTGCTGTTTGACTTGTCAGACCTCAGTGAAAGGGAAGCTGACAAGGAACACTGGGAAAAAGTGGTCAGTGGCATTGAGAAGATGAGGGATTGACCCATGATCACCTAGTATTGGTGAGGGGCAGAACTTGAAACCAGCTTTTCTGATTCCAAGACTTTCCCCACTATGCACCACTACAGGAACCAGATCTTAGCTAGTGATGAACATGTGCTCTCTACTCTGCAGACCCTTAATAGTCATTCAGTAAGCATTTGTCATATAAACACCTAGAAGATAGGCACTGTGTTAAGCCTTTTTCTGTACAAGACATATATAGATCCTTTTAACCTCTATCTCTCTCAATTTCCTCTACTGCAAATTCAGGATAATAATTGCACCTACCTCCCATTGTTGTGAAGATCAACTGAGATAATGATTGTAAAAAAAATGCTTATCACAGTGCCCTGGTACAAGTTGGTGCTATATAAATAATATCTATTATTATAAATAAACATGAAATGTTAGTAATAAATAGAAAGTAATTCTTGGGGGGTAGGCTAGGATGGATGGGGTAGAGAGGACACAGCCAATAGGGGAATCAGGAAGTAATACTTGAGCTGAACCTTCAAGGAAGCTGGGATGTGAATAAACGAATGAAGAATTGGAACTGTGAACTGTGTCTACATAGTGCAGATTCAGCAGTGAAGATACTAGACAAGAGGTCCTCATATCTGCCCACTGTAGGGGTCCTTAGTCAAGTCAACAGAATGTATTAAATGCCTACTATGTGTCTGGCACTATGCTAAGTGCTGGAGATGTAAAGAGAGGCAAAAACAGTCCCTGCCCTCAAGGAGCTCACAGCCTACTTGGGGAGGATAGGAGTTCTAATATAATTGGGTTGGAAGAGAGATTACATGCAAACAGCTTTGTACACACAAGATACAGAGAGGATAAATTAGAGATAATGAAGGACCATTCCAGGAAAGGCTTCTTGCAGAAGATGAGTTATTAAGTGAGATTTAGAAAAAGCCAGGAAGCAAAGAGGAAGAGGGACTTAAGATCTTAGCTCCAGTGTCCATCAGTTCAGTTCAGTAGCTACTTTGTACAAGACACATTATTACCATATAAATATCATGTAAGTGTATGTTATAATTATCTATGTGTTTCATTGCCTTATTAGATTGTAAATTCCAGGAGGGCAGAAATCTTGTTTTGTAGGAACTTTTGAGCATCTTTCCAACACTTACTATGTACATGTAGGCATTTAATCAGTGTTGAATGAATTCTATAGATTGTACATGTATACACCCTGAGTTCAGTTAAAGGTATGCGCTTCAGGCAAAGGCAGTGGAATGCACTGTGGTTGATTCTTTTTATTTCTTATATTGTTTTTGAGATGTATATTTTTCGTTGACACTAAAGATTTGCTCCCTACTTTTCTTACCCCTTTTTTTTCCTTTTATCCCTCTCATTAAAAAAAAAATCTCCCCTTTCTTCCTCTTCCATTCTTGCTCTCATTCATTTCATTCTAGAAGCGTTTCCCTTCTCTGGAGAAGAGGATGTGAGTGACCCTGAGGCCTTGAAGTCTTTACTTTCCCTCCAGTGGAAGAATAAAGTGCATAACTTCCAGGCAGAGAAGAAGTTCAATGCGGCTGCAGCCCTGGTAGAGCCATATTGTGCTGTCTGTACTCTCTTCTACCCATATAACCAGGTAATTGCCACCTTGCTGAGAATTTCCTGTCAGCAGAATTGTTGCAAGGTTTTCTATCTATTTTTTAATGTTTTCTGTCTCCTGTTGTTACAAGTGATTGCTTTGTTTAAAGAGTTGAATTTTTGTGGGTTCAAGAATCTATTTCTAAAAACTAAAAATCAGGTCATTTTAGTACAATATAGTTGGTAAAACCTTCACTGACATCTTTTTTTCTGTAGCTGGTCATCCATGGAAGACAAACTGATGGATCTGACCAAGCTGGGAAGGCTTTGGTTGGTTGTGGACTGGTATTAGCAGTAAACCATATTGTCATCTAAGAACCCGTTTTGCTAAGTTCAGGAAGGCTCCCCACCAAAGTATTGGCTTCTGGATAATTCATTTTTTGGCCAAATAAGCCATCTACTAAAGACATAAAATGTTGTGATCTGTATTGGTGAAGGAAAAACCCTTATCTGTGAAATCATAGATATTTTAAAGTATTGAAAGTGTAGGTGATGGGATAGGTAGGTGGTACAGTGAATAGACCTTTGACCCTGGAATCAGGAAGACCAGAGTTAAAATCCAGGCTCAGACACTACTGCATGATCCTGGCCAAGTCACTTAACCCCAGTTGCCTTAAAAAAAGAAAAAAGAAAGTATAGGTGGAAGTGAGATGGCAGTGGTACTGAGTCAGAATGGAAAATCTCCTGTGTACTTCCCCCTTCCACATTCTATGTTGTTCCTGGAGGAAAAGTCTGTCCATCTGACTTGGAATTCAGAACTTTGAATGAAATGGTCAGTGTTGGAACCACTTAATTTACATGACACTTAGATATGTGTTCCTAATCAGGAGGAGCAGAAAGTGGTATCAGATACTGAAAACACATCTTAACACTAGTTTTCCATTTTTACAAAAATGTAATTTTAGGAAAACTTGTACAGAGAGTTGTATAAATGGTTAATTTTTTTTTTGTTAAATTTGCAGATTTTTCTTTCCTAAAATTCAAACGCAGATACTATGTGGCCCTTTTATATAGCCAGATCCTAGCCATTTGGATAGAAATAGCAACACATGGCAAATTAGATGGAAAAACTGTTGGATTGAAAAGATTTTAGGGCTCACCAGTGTAACACTTTTAGATTCTTTTTAAGGTGATTTCCTCCCATCTCATTGGGAACTTTTTTGATAGACTGAATAAGTAGCCCCGCAGGTTTTCTGGGGACTTTATTACCAACAAAAGGCTGTATTTTTAGATGGGGTCCATCCTGGCCTATCTTAGTGCTGCATCATTCAGGTATTTGTAAGGGAGAGGCTTCTGCTCAATAGGCGAAGGAAAAGGGGAAGAGGAATTTGGAGTCCCACACTAACACTCCTGTGTTAGTAAATGCTGCTTGAGGTGTTGTAAAAACACAATTGAACTAAGTCTGTACACACACGCTCTATTCAGTTTGCTTATCATTGGAACAAATAAAGAGATAATTGTCTCTTTATATAATAACGTCTTTATAATGTTATCACCGAGCACATTCCTTTCTTTTCATTGCCAAAAGGTGCTGCTAGGATTCAGTTTGGGCAAGTTGGGTAGAAGATGAGCATTTTTTTTAGGTGCTATTATTAAGTAAAATGTTCAGAACCAAATCTCATGGTGCCTCACATGTCAAATATACATCACAAACTGAGGCATGCAGAACAACCTGCTTCAAGAATTCTAAAGCAGGTCTTCACCCCACCCCCATAAAATCCTCCAGCACTAAATCCCCCATGTTTGTGCTTCCACGTGTGTGAACAATAAAATTTCACACCTTATCTCATGTGGAGAATAGTGACAGTTTTTAGAAGATGTGGAGGCATTGTCAAAGGAGGATCTCAGATTTACAAAGTCAGGTACCCATTGTCAGTAGGCTAGTGTTATAGTTTTCCACCAGGATTAAAGGAAGTGCATGCGTTTTGTTAGACGTGCACTGCCTCTTTGTTTGTAGTTTGTGATTGCGCACATTCCAGTGCACAGAACTAGGAGCCGTAGGGAAGGCAGCATACCAGCAGTAGACGCAAAGTAAAGGAAAAATCACTGCCAGTTAAAGCTGTCCACAGATTTCCCGTTAACAAGTATAGCAAGGTCAGAGATAGAAAGGAAAGCCTCATGATTCCCAAAATATTCACATCAGCACTTTTTGTAGTATCCAAAAATAGGAAACAAAATGAGTGCCTGTCAGTTGGAGAATGGCATAGTAGTGGTCATATTGGAATGGAATGGAATGTTATTCTGCGAGAAACATTGAATATGAAGAATTCATAGACAACTGAGGCAGAGCGACATAAACAGAACCAAGAGAACAAGATATACAATGACCAGAAGAACGTAAATGAAAAGGAAACTAAGATGAAGCCAGACACTGAGTTTTTATAATGACTAAAGATGAAGGAGCATCTCTTGCTAGTTGTCACTTTGGGCAGCGCACTGGGCTTGAAGTCAGGAAGACCCAAGATGGAATCCTTCCTCAAATACTTGTGATTTCTGTGGCTCTGGACAAGTCATTTAACCTCAGCCTCAGTTTCCTTTTCTGTAAAGTGACAGTAGTAGTGCCTGCCTCACAGAGTCCTCGTGAGGATCAAACAATACAATGTATGTAAAGCACTTTGCAAAACTTAAAGTGCTCTCCATACGTGCCATCGTCGTCGTCGTCATCTTTTACTCTTCCTTCTGTTATTACTATAATTGTTGGTATTATTGCTGCTGGTATTATTCCTTGCTCTCAGTGGAGAGACAGGTGACTACTGGTTTAAAGGCTCCCTCGCTGTTCCGCTTGTTTTTGTTTAGCTGTTTTTTTATGTTGGGGGCGGGGCAGATGGAAAGTAACATCTGGAAATGACTATGACAAAAAACTTTTGAGTTCTAGATTTTCTCCCTCCCTCCAGCCTCTCCCCCTTCTTGGGAAGTCAGGCAGTTTGATACATGTGAAGTCATTCAAAACATACTTTCATATTGGCCATGCTACAAAATAAAGTGCAGGCAAAAGAAAAATAAAGTGTTTAAAAGTGTGCTTCAGTCTGCATCCAGAGTTTACCAGCTCTCTCTGGAGGTGGATGGTGTTTTTCATCACAGGTCATTGTCTTGATCAGAGTAACTAAGTCTTTCACAGTCAATCATTTTTACAGTATTGCTTTTACTGTGTACTGTGTTCCAACTCTGCTCATTTTACGTTGCATCAGTTCATATAAGTCTTCTCAGGTTTTTCTGAAAGCATCCTGCTCATCATTTCTTATATCACAATAATATTCCATCACAATCATATGCCACAACTCAGCCATTCCCCAATTGATTTCCAGTTCTTTGCCACCATAAAAAGAGCTGCTATAAATGTTTTTGTAAATGCTGTATAGGTCCTTTTCCTTTTTCTTTGATCGCTTTGGGTTACAGGCTTAGTAATGGTATTTTGGGGTCAAAGGGTATGCACAGTTTTATAGCCCTTGGGTGTAGTTCCAAATCGTTCTCCAGAATGGTTGGACTAGTTAACAGTGCATGATACAATTCCACCAACAATGCTTTAATGTCCTAGTTTTTCCACCTCCCCCTGTAGCATTTGTCATTGTCCTTTTTAGCATAGCTCTTGAAAATCTAGTATCACTACTATGCTATAAGACATCAAAGCAGTACTGAAAAACATGAATACCAGGAAACATTTGCTATTACTGAGCCATTTGTTTAAGGGCCTCACTTGTTGTCAGCCCTCTTGAATAGGATATTTCGTTTTCAGTGAGAAGCTAGCTCTTGCTCCTCAACTCTTTGGGGAAGGGAAACTCCGATCCCAAGCGCTTTGTGGCCTTGGATAAATTCAGGCTTTTTTTTTTTTTTTATCAAACACACATAGTCTCTTCTCGGCCATAGAAAGCTAAGTATTACCTAGAAGCTCTTCAAGGTGACATAGTTCCTAAGCCCATTGTTGATCTTGGTGACCTAGAGGGAACGTCCAGGCATTCATGTGCTGCAAGATTTCCAGCAGTACGGCCAATAAGCATGCCCCAATCATAGATGTTCTTTAATGGGAGGCCACATGGCCATTTTTCAGTGATGTCATTCTCTGTGGCCAACATCACAGAACTGTGAATTCTTTTCTTTTATTCCCCTGACGTAGAGCTGGCAGTTACACAGTGAATGCTTTGTAACAAGAGTCCTCTACCCACCTATTAGAGCAAAGATTTTACCTAACACTGCTTTGTTACTTTCAAAGTCCTTACAGACAGATAAAGAGACTTCCCAGGCCCCTGTGGGGGAGACCTCCTCACTACTTCAGCTTTCCAAGTGTGGACAGAAGACCAAGCCCTTGATCCCAGAAATGTGTTTTACTTCAAGCGGTGAGAATACCGAGCCTCTCCCTGCAAATTCTTATATTGGTGACGATGGAACCAGCCTCCTCATTGCCTGTGCCAAATGCTACTTGCAAGTTCATGCCAGTAAGTTAACGCGCTTCACGTGGGGACTGAGGAAAGTGTGGGCTGATGGAAAAAGCACAGGTAAAAGGCAGTGCGGGTGGTTGTGGTCCTCTTCAAAAATTCAGGCATCCTTGAAACAACATCTTCTGACAAAGAAGATCTGAGATCTACTGTCTGAGAAGTAATGACAGTCCTCGAGAAATATCTTTGGTTGGTTCATGTTTTTACTTGCTTTTTACTGCAGGTTGTGCAGATCTGATCTATACCCACAAGGTAGAGGTTTTCACTTTACCATAAAATACACATTATTTCACATTACTGCACAATAGGACCATGTTGCTTGTTCAGTGACTTCTTCAAAAAGCTTGAGAAAACTCAAGTTGATTTCCCTTTTGAATTTCCTGAAGCTGCTGGGTTTTTCTATGGTTTGGCAACTTTTGGATGCTATGCATCATGTAAAAAAACTGAGAGGATACGTCACATAATTAGGCAAAAAGCACAGAAGATGTTTTAAAAAAAGGGGTTGGCCTTCTGTATAACATCAGGTAAAGGTCCATGAAGATCACATCAGCACAGAAAGAAAAGACAAACATTGTAGATGTAGTGTCTTTCTTTTTCTATTTGATCTTAGAGTGGCCCCTTCTGGAAACCCAGTGGCAGAATTTAGTAACTGCTAAACTCCTGCAGATCAGTCAGGTATATTTTCAGTTATAGTTTGGGCTGCTGTTATGACAGTATCTTATTAGAAGGAGGCCCTTTATTTCACTGGGTACTTTCCTACTGACTTTGCTATTACAGAACTGCCTTCATGAACAGAATAGTTAAATTGATGAAGAATACCGTAGGGTATTCTAGGGTATTCTGTGCTAGGTGGCACAGTAGATCAGAGTGCCAGTCAGGAAAACTGAATTCAGATGTGACCTCAGACACTAGCTGTGTGACCCTGGGCAAGTCACTTAACCCTGTTTGTCTCGGTTTCTTCATCTATAAAATGAGCTAGAGAAGGAAGTGGCAAATGACTCCAGTATCTTTGCCAAGAAAACCCCAAATGGGGTCACAAAGAGTTGGACACAACAAAAAAAGACTGAACAACAAAAAAGCCTTAGGAGGATACAAAAGTTCTTACCATCTCTCCTCAAATTTTGCAACTTACTGATTTTATTTTTCAAGCCAACTGGAAAAACCCTTGGGTTCAGGGGTAGGGGACAAGCATGTCCTTGGTCTGCATCTGATCATCCTACAGTCAGAACTCTGTGTGCTGATTGTCTGGGGTTTATGTCCTTCCTTGTTCCTCTGTGCACGACTCCTTGTTACTCCCCCGCCTTCAGGGCCACTTTGCCTCTCTGGTATTTCTGAATATGTGGATAGCTTTTGACTGGCAAGAGTTTGATTCAGGAAGTCCTAGTGAAAGTTTTGGGTTAGTGGATCGGATTCAGTTGTGGCACTGTGGTGCAGTAGAAAGAGACTCTTACTAGCTAGGGGCATCTTGTCCCCTTCCACACGCAAGCAGAGATCAGTCAGGTACTAGTAATGATCGTGAAGCTAGTTTTACTTGTTTCTTGCTTCTGTGCAAAAAGGTAGCAACAACCCAAAGATCAAGCTCGTAGGAAGGTATGAATGGATGGACGGATGAAGAAACATGTTAAGCTGAGCCATGAACATACAGTAGAAAAGGGAGGTAGTCTCTATGCTCAAGGAATTCATATTCTAGGAGATAGCACTTACTAGATAGCAAGTTTGGAAAGAAGGGGAAACGGAAGGCAGCCTTGGTGGCAGGGTAAACAGGAAGGGGCCGATGGTTCTCCGTCTTACCAGCAGGACTACATGCACATTGAGGTGATGTGAGCAGAGAGCACATCAGAGAGCTGGAGGGGCCCACAGTCATGAGAAGAGAAGAGTGAGCCCTAGAGCTGGAGTGGAACAGGTGCATTAGGCTTTCTCCTAAAGGAATAGGGATGGGGGGAGGAGGAGAAGTGTTGAAATCCAACCAAGACGGGAAAGGAAGTAGGAGGCATTGGCTGGAAAAGTTAGAAGGAAGGGGGAGATATTAATGGAACCATAAGCAAGAGCTGGAACAAGGGAATGGGTCAATCCCCTCAGCCCTCTGGCTGAGGAAAGGAAAAGGAAGACATTTAATTTTATATTCCCCATTGAAGGTGGAGCAAAGAGCTATAACTTAGATCCATGTCCTTTTTGGAAAGTTAGTATTATCCTTTCCCCTCATTCACTGGCCCCGAAGTTAATTTTCATATGCCAGCTTAGTGCTTATTTCATAAAAGTTTCCAGTCAGTTTTGGAGAGAATCTTCTGTTCTGTAAATTGATTAGGTGACCAGTAGCCCCCAGGACTTCTTGCTGAATTTTGGGGGAGAAAATAGTAGGGAGAATTAGACAAAAGAGAAATCAGCCCACCATTGTTTGAGCCCTTTGATAGAGACCTTAGGCCTACTGCATCCTACCTTTTTTGCTTAGAAAGTAGCTGGAGAGAGAATTTCTAACAGCAGATAATAGTGTCTTGAGTTTCACGCCAACAATATGGGAGACTAGCGGCACTACCCAGTTGAGCTTTGCAGTTGAACCAAGTAGCAGGATAGAATATCGATCTACTATTTGACCTTGGTAAAGAAGGTCACATCTACTTATTATCAAATAAAATTATTTTTCATGGTTTCAGCCTTATAGATAAGAGGGCACCTCACAGTTTAGCACAAATATCTTTGGTAAAGATTTAAGTTCAGTTCCCTTGTTGCTCCTTGGGTACCAGGCTCCTGCCAGCTCTGTTTAAGCGTGCTTATAGAACTAAGGTGATAACCTAGAGCTTCAGCCTCCCTTATCCACCCATAGGCTGTAATCCCTAGCTGCTTTGCCTCATGCTTAGATAAGGATTTAGATTCTAATCTGGCTCTGTATCTTCTCTAGCCGTGCACAAGGGAGCTTTCTTACCAGGCCGAGCTGTGTTTTGGGGAGGAATTAACCAGCAGTCAGCACATAAGGGTGAAGTTAAAGCTTTTCTCCAGCTCAGCTTTCTCTCTTCTGAGCCAGTGTCATCTGGCTTTCTCTTCTAGGTTGTACTCTATAAAAGTGTCCTTTTTTTCTGAGTAGCCAAGTAGCTTTTCCACTTGGACTGCCAATCTGTGTCTGTTGGAGAGTGAAGCTGATAGTACAGTGTCCCGGCCATGTCTGCTCAAAGTCCGTGCTGTCTTCCTGTTACTTGAAACCTACCATAGGAGCTGCATTCTTAGGACAATCACTTAATGCAGAACCTTCCCCTTGGAATTTCAGAGGCAGGAGATAAACACTGCAATCTCATGTAGTCACATGCAACTCTGATGTTCCCAACTGAAAGATTTATGCAGGCTAGTTTCTATTTCACATGCCTTTCTTGATTGGCTTTCCAAACCCTGAGCCAGTCGGCCCTGGGCTTCCGTCCACCTACCCCCTTCCAGGGCTTGATTTGGATTTGCCTGCGTAGCCCGTCAGTGACCAGAAGATGCTTTTGGTGGAGTACACTTGTGTAGCCATGTTGATTGCTCTTCAGTGTCTGTCTGAAATAGCTCTCATTTGTGGTACTCGGGTGGTCAGGAACCTGACTGTGTTGATATTTTCACTTTTATTATTACCCAATTAGAATATAAGTCACAAAGTTGACCAGTCTTCAATTGCTTTGGATGGTGAATTTTTTATAACAAGAAAATGTTTATACAACTAAGCACATAGAATATCTTAACGATCCTGGCTTTAATATTTTAGGTTGATAGCTTGGACTTAGCCAGAATTAACCACATGTAAAGGGGATTTTAGTTTTCTTTCTGCATAACATTAGCATTTTAAATGAACCATTACTAGCTTCTTTTGCCCCAAAGCCTTTTGTTTCACACTGTGTGCTGTGGCCTGAATTAAGGTGAAGAGGATGGTAAAAGAGAACAATTATCTTAAATGTAGTGAATTCTGGAAGGTCTAAATTTAAATCCCACCAACAGCTGTGCCCATCAGCTCCCAATGACATAGCATCTGAGCTCTGGATCTCTGCCTTCTTTCAGGTTGCTACGGAATCCGTCCTGATCTGGTAAATGAAGGTTGGACCTGTTCCCGGTGCACAGCCAATGCCTGGACGGCGGTAACATACCCTTTACTGCCAGGGCTCTTTGTTCTTCAGACTTTGCTCATAGGCATTTAAAAGCCCCTGGTCGTCAGGCCTTTGGGGCTGAGAGTTAGAACTGGGATAGAGCTTGGGTCTCTGTCACGATTTCCTTGCAACTCTGTAATATTAGGCATGATTCCTCTCTTCTCCAGGCCTGTTTTCTGTAAACTGAAAGAATTGAATCAGACAGCCTATCAGAGTAGATATAGAAGAGACAGCCTGACATAGTTGAAAGAGTACCAGATTTGGAATCACTGGATTGTCCCATCCCTAGTTTTCAGGCAGAGATTGGATTACTGCTTGCCTGATTTATTGTTGAGCATATACCTGCTGAAACACAGCTGGGACTAGAATAAAATGCTCCCTGTGATGCTAAGATCTGGTTCAGACCCCAGGTTCTGACATTTATCTCGCCATACTAACCCCAAGCGATTCACTCAGCCCTTCTGGGGTTCAGTTTCCTCCCATGTTAAATGGGGATAACAGCACTTGTACTACTTAGGTCACAAGATAGTTGGGGGTTTGGAATCTTTAAAGCATTATAGAAATGCCAGGTGTTTTTGTTACTCCTGAAGAGTTAATTTAAGGATCTGCTCTGTACTGGGACAGTGAGTAAGAGCACCTATGTGGAAGGAAAGTTGAGTAGGAAGGGTCTGGTAGCTTTTACCATTAATCTGTACAATGGTTTTCCTCTGTAGGAATGCTGTTTGTGTAACCTCAGGGGAGGAGCTCTTCAGATGACAACCGATAAAAGGTAGGAAGGGGTTTTATTTTTTTTTGACTGTTTGGCCCTAGAGCTTACACATTAGCATATCATGACTCTTGCTCTACATAGGTGGTTCTGACTGGGAGCAGCAAGGCAGAGGAAGTGATTGATCTCTGTACTAGAGATGATACTGACTCCTTTTTTTATCCTATTGGTGGTATCACTGACCCTTCAGATACTGAGTAAGACCCAAGTATTGGACAAAGATTATGGTTGGAGGGACAGTGACATCAGACTTAAGTGAAGTCTGAATATCCCATCTCATAATCTTATCTTACAAACTCCTTAACATCAGGAACCTTGTAGTTTGGTGAGACTAGTACTGAACGTAGAGTCAGGAGATCTAAGTCGCAGTTTACCTTAGTATCTATGTAAGCTTTCCTGAACTTCAAATTTTCTTCTCTGTAAAATGGGGATAATTATAGATCAGCACAGCACTACTTCAGCTAGTGCATGCCTCTGTGCACAATGAGCAGTCAGTACAGTGTGACTATTCAGTCACCAACCACCTGAGAAAAATGTTTAAAATCACTAGTAATCAGAGAATCACACATTAAAACACTTGTGAAATATTACTTCACACAGATTAAGCTAGCAATGGTGCTAACTGGAGGGGCTATATATAGTAATACTGATTCACTGCTACTGAAGTTGTGAATTTCTTCAATGGTCTTGGGAAAAAAATTGGAAATGAACAAGAAAAAATGCCCATTTGCTCATAGGTTTTAGCCCTGAGATTCAACTACCAGTACTATATTCTAAGGAGATTATTAATCACAATAAAAAAAAATCTATCCATACTAAAGTGTTAGTAGCAGTGGATTATTTGTGTTAAAACTAGAAACAAAATACATGTGTAGTCATTAGGGAATGTCTGAACAAGGAATGATAGAATGCAGTAGAATACAATATATTAATAATTTTAATAACAAAAAAGTGAGAGCTCACCAAAAAATAAAGTTTGTAATCAAGATCTCCTGTGAATTGCCTAGGTGGATCCATGTCATCTGTGCTATTGCTGTCCCAGAAGTACGATTTCTTAATGTAATAGAGCGTCACCCTGTGGATATCAGTGCAATACCAGAGCAACGATGGAAATTGGTAGGTGTTTAAGCCATGTCAGACTATGTTCTATATTGCGAAGTTTTTGTGGAATTACTATATGCTTTCTTTGCCCAAAGGAAATAGTCAACAAGTATTTATTGAGCGTTTCTATGTGCCATACACTGCACTAAGTGTTGGGAATGCAAAGAAAATACCTTCCCTGTTCTCGACAAGTCACAGACCCTTTATTATTAAGTATTATTAAGTACCTACTTTGTGCCAGCCTTGAAGATATAAAGAAAGACAAAAGATAGACCCCGTTCTTGAAGAATTCACACAGTCTAATGAGGGAGAACATGCAAAGGGCTGTGTACAAATAAGCTAGAGACAGAATAGTTTGGAGGAAGTCTTAGGTGGAAGGTTCTAAGATTTAAGGGGGACTAGCAGCAGAGACTTCTTATAGAAGATGGGACTTTGGTTGAGACCAGGAGGAGGAAGAATTTTTTTTTATAATCAATATGCCATTTTTATTAGGCTGTGAGGCCTCCCATAATAAAAGGAGGTTCTGTGGTATCCATTTTTTAAAATTTTATTTATTTTTAAAAAATCATCATTTATTTATTTAATATTTCTAGTTTTCAGCATTAATTTTCACAAGAGTTTGAATTACAAATTTTCTCCCCATTTCTACCCCCCCCCTCCGAGATGGCATATATTCTGATTGTCCCATTCCCTAGTCAGCCCTCCCTTCTGTCACACCACCTCCCCAATCCTGTTTTCCCTTACTTTCTTATAGGGCAAGATTGATGCTTATGCCCCATTGCCTGTATATCTTATTTCCTAGTTGCATGCAAAAACTTTTTTTTTTTGAACGTCTTCTTTTAAAACTTTGAGTTCCAAATTGTTTCCCCTCTTCCCTCCCCACCCACCCTCCCTAAGAAGGCAAGTAATTCAACATAGGCCACATGTGTGTCATTATGCAAAACCCTTACACAATACTCATGTTGTGAAAGACTAACTATATTTTGCTCCTTCCTATCCTATCCCCCTTTATCCAGTTTTCTCCCTTGACCTTGTCCCTTTTCAAAAGTGTTTGCTTTTGATTACCTCCTCCCCCTATCTGCCCTCCCTTCTATCATCCCCCCTTTTTTGTCTCCTTCCTCCTTCTTTCCTGTGGGGTAAGATACCCAGTTGAGTGTGTATGTTATTCCCTCCTCAGGTCAAATCCGATGAGAGCAAGATTCACTCATTCCCCCATACCTGCCCCCTCTACCCTTCCAACAGAACTGATTTCTCTTGTCACTTTTATGCGAGATAATTTACCCCATTCTATCTCTCCCTTTCTCCCTCTCTCAATATATTCCTCTCTCATCCCTTAATTTGATATTTATTTTTTAGATATTTTATTTTTTAGATATCATCCCTTCATATTCAACTCACCCTGTGCTCGCTCTCTCTCTCTCTCTCTATATACATATATATATATATATATATTTTCATATTCCCTTCATCTACCCTAATACTGAGGTCTCATGAATTATATACATCATCTTTCCATGTAGGAATGTAAACAAAACAAAACAGTTCAACTTTAGTAAGTCCCTTGTGATTTCTCTTTCTTGTTTACCTTTTCATGCTTCTCTTGATTCTTGTGTTTGAAAGTCAGATTTTCTATTCAGCTCTGGTCTTTTCACTGAGAAAGTTTGAAAGTCCTCTATTTTATTGAAAATCCATATTTTGCCTTGGAGCATGATACTCAGTTTTGCTGGGTAGGTGATTCTTGGTTTTAATCCTAGCTCCCTTGACCTCCGGAATATCATATTCCAATCCCTTTGATCCCTTAATGTAGAAGCTGCTAGATCTTGTGTTATTCTGATTGTGTTTCCACAATACTCAAATTTTTTCTTTCTGGCTACTTGCAGTATTTTCTCCTTGATCTTAGAGCTCTGGAATTTGGCAACAATATTTCTAGGAGTTTTCGTTTTGGGATCTTTTTCAGGAGGCGATCATTGGATTCTTTCAATTTCTATTTTACCCTCTGGCTCTAGAATATCAGGGCAGTTTTTCTTGATAATTTCTTGAAAGGTGATATCTAGGCTTTTTTTTTTTTTTTTTGATCATGGCTTTCAGGTAGTCCAATAATTTTTAAATTATCTCTCCTGGATCTATTTGCCAGGTCAGTGGTTTTTCCAATGAGATATTTCACATTGTCTTCCACTTTTTCATTTCTTTGGTTATGTTTTATATTATCTTGATTTCTCATCAAGTCACTAGCTTGTACTTGCTCCAATCTAATTTTTAAGGTAGTATTTTCTTCAGTGGTCTTTTGGACCTCCTTTTCCATTTGGGTAATTCTGCCTTTCAAGGTATTCTTCTCCTCATTGGCTTTTTGGAGCTCTTTTGCCATTTGAGTTAGTCTGTTTTTTAAGGTGTTGTTTTCTTCACTATTTTTTTTGTTTCTCCTTTAGCAAGTCATTGACTTGTTCTTCATGGTTTTCTCTCATCATTCTCATTTCTCTTCCCAATTTTTCCTCTGCTTTTCTAACTTGCTTTTCCAAATCCTTTTCCAGCTCTTCCATGCCCTGAGACCAGTTCATGTTTTTCTTGGAGACTTTTGATGTAGGCTCTTTGACTTTGTTGACTTCTTCTGGCTGTATGTTTTGGTCTTCTTTGTCACCAAAGAAAGATTCCAAAGTCTGAGTCTGAATCTGAGTCCGTTTTCGCTACCTGGCCATGTTCCCAGCCAACTACTTGACCCTTGAGTTTTTCATCAGGGTATGACTCCTTGTAGAGCAGAGAGTACTTTGTTCCAAGCTTGAGGGGATGTGCTGTTGTTTTCAGAGCTATTTCTATACAGCAAGCTCTGCCACACTAGTCCTCCTCCTCCCCCAAGAACCACCAACCCCACCGGACTCAGATCTTAAGCAGTCTCTGCACTCCTGCTCTGATCCGCCACTTAATTCCTCCCACCAGGTGGCCCTGGGGCTGGAAGCAATTGCAGCTGTAGTTCTGTAGCTGCACTACCCCACAGAAGACTGCAAACTCCTTTCACTCTGTCCCCACAGCTTTTTCCACTAACCTTCTCTGTTGTCTTTGGTGTTTGTGGGTTGAGAAGTCTGGTAACTGCCACAGCTCACTGATTCACGGCGCTAGTACCTGTTCTGCCTGGCTTCCAGTCTGGTTGGTCTGGGCGCACCCCATGCTGGGCTCTGCTTCACTTCGCTCCCAGCTCCATGCAAGATAGACCATACCTAGTGACCATCCAGGCTGTCCTAGGCTGGAACCCTGCTTCCCTCTGCTATTTCGTGGGTTCTGCAGTTCTAGAATTTGTTCAGAGCCATTTTTTATCAGTGTTTGGAGGGTCCTGGGGGAGAGCCCTAGGCAAAGTCCCTGCTTTCCAGCTGCCATCTTGGCTCCGCCCCTTCTTGAGGAAGAATGTTTGAGGTGTGGGCAACAGTCAGTGTAAATATATGACATCAGGAGGTGGCTTCTTGTGTGTGAGGAGCAGCCAGGAGGCCAATCCAGTAACTGGACTGCAGAATACGTGGAGGGAAGTGAAGTGTAAAAAGACTGGAAGGGTAGGGAGGAGGGAGGTAGTGATGTTAGCTTTAAAAGTCATAGAGGCAAAATTTCAATGAATGAGTGGTCCTAAAGAAGATAAATGAGAAGGCAGTCCTTCAGTACTTTGCAGAGGGAGATCCATGGGTGTGGTAGGTATTGTATATATTTTCAGGCTTTTTTGATGTATTGATTAGATTTGTTGAATTCTTTTCTTCCTCTCTTTTTTCTTTAAAGAATATAATTTCTCATATAGGATGGCTCTGGAAGGGGGATGGATACTGGGAGAAATTCTGATGATAACCAAAAAAAAATTACAAAAATGTATTTAAAAAGAAAAAATCAAACAGGATTTCTTATTTTATCCTGAAGGTAATTGGGAGCCCCTGACCCTTTATTGAGCGGGCCGGTGACATGGTCAGACCTGTGCTTTTGTAAGGTCATTTTGGATTGGAGTGGGGAAAGACTTCAGGCAAGGAGACCAACCAAAATGCTACTGCAGTAACCTAGGCAAGAGTCATGTGATGAGGGTCTGAGCAAAGCATGGTGGCTTTGTGAACGGAGAGAGTGGGACATAGACAAGAGATGTCGGATATGTGGGACAAGCGTCAGGACTCAGAAGCGGTGCTGAGATTTGGAATCCAGGAGGACGATGGTGTCATTAGCGATGATAAGAAGGTTGAAAAGATGGTTTAGAGGGAAAGGTCATGATTTGTGCTAGACCTGTTGAGTTTGAGGTGCCTATGAGGTGTAGGGTTTGAGATGTCTAAAATCTGACTAGTGATCAGAAGAGAAATTAGGGGGACATATGTATGTGTGTATATTTGCATGGAAGTGAGAGTAGGACATTTGTGACCTCATGAGAATACCAAACAAGATAGTATGGAGGGAAGAGAAAAGAAGACCCAGGACAGATCTGTGAGGTACACCCACAGTTGGTTAGTGAGTAGGAACTTAATGAAGATCCAGCAAAGGAGGCTAAAAAGGAAGAGTCAGGCAGGAGGAGGATCAGAAAGAAGGAAGCAGGGTTGTGGAAGCCTAGAGAGGAGAGAGTTCTGATGGACAGTTCCAAAGGCTCCAGAGAGATCAAAAAGGATGGGGACTGAGAACGGGTCATTAGGCTTGTCAATGACGAGGTCACCGGTAACTTCAGAGAGAACAATTTCAGTTGAATCATGGTGTCAGGAGCCAGTTGCAAAAAATTTAGCATCAAGAGAAAAGAGAGGAAGTAGAGACAAGTATAGATGGCTCTCTCAAGGGGTTTAGAGGAAAACAGAGGATAGTGATCAGGGAAGGCTAGATCACATAAGGATAGGGAAGACATGGGGAAGAAACCTTTAGAAGGAAGGGAAAGAAGGAAACAAGCATTTTATTAAGCACATGGTGAGTGCCAGGCACCGTGCTGAGTGCTTTACAAATATTATCTCATTTGGTTCTCACAACAGCCCTGGGAAGTTGGTGCTGCCATTAGGCCCGTTGTACATTTGAGGAAGTGACTTCAGGGTCACACAGCTAGTCAGTATCTGAGACAGGATTTGAACTCACTCCAGGCTCAGCACTCCCTCCACTGTGCCATGTAGCTGTCTTTATAGATAAGGCAATACTGAAGATTAGAGTGAGGGGGCAGTCTGCTAGATAGGCGTATGCAGAGGGTTTTGCCATGTATTACAGAGGTAAAAGAGGAGATAACCTCCATTTTTTCAGTGAAGTATGAGGTTGATATGGTGGAGGAGGGGATGCCATAGGAGGCTTGACAACTGATGATGGTTTGGAAGCAGCCACTTTGTTCAGTGGGATGGTGAAGGGGCACGGTAAGAGGCTTGCCTGTACGATACAAATCTGTAATGTACACAACATGGTCTGTGAATTTTCTCCAGCTACTTTCATCAACACATGAATAGAAGCATGGAAAGCAGATAGTGGCAATAATCAAAGGCTGAGGTTTGAGTAGAGGCGAGTGTAGAGGTGAACTGGTTGGCCAGAAACTTGAGAGAGAGAATGGAGAAGGTAGCCAGAAGAAAGCAATATCCTGGGAAAGAACAGAGAGGTGGAAGGCCTGGGGAACACTGTGAGGACAAAGAAAAGGTCAGGAAAGGTGGAACAAGAAAAGACTATGGTCCACTAAAGGAATTTCATAACACCCGGAGATGTGTGATCATTCATCCACTGAGCGCCCCCCCCCCCCTTAAGGAAAGTGTTGCTGGGCTAGAACCAGGCACTTGGTAGCATTATGACTGGAGCAGAGCACTTCATAACTCTGAGACTCCATTTCTTCATCTGCAAGATGGTTATAAAAATGCTTGTACCACCTACTTCATGCCTATTGTGAGGAATGTATGTTATAAGCTATACAGTGCTGTGTGTGTGTGAGTTATTATCTTTGCAGTTAGGTGAAATGAGGAAGCTAACAAAAGGTTTTCCACATGTATGATTTAGCCTGGTTTTTTTTTTTAATTGACACACTAGAACTTATACTTCCAAATGAGCATTGTCCTTCAGAGTTGTCCTTTTTAGAAACCATACCATTTTCCTAGTGGTGTAGCCATTGCTTAAAGTAGTTTAAGGATCTCTTATCTAAAATTGCTGTCTTGGCTAATTTAACCACTCACTTATCCACCATATATGGTCAGAATTTAAAAAAAAAAAAACTTTTCCCAAAATATTTGCCACCAATGAGGCTACAAAAAAAGAACATGCCATAGGCTCTGGAGGCAATATCCAAAGAGCCTCTTATAACATTTTCGGCAATCAGAGAAGCATTGCAATCAATCCAACATTTTAAAATTACAATTTTGTTTTTATTGATATCTTTTGTATTTATGTCACCTTTACTTTCAGATATATACCTTTCCGTTTCCCCTACCCAGCAAGCCATATCTTGTAACAAGGATTTTAAAAGAAGTGATGGGGGGAACAAAACCAATTCAATGAACCAAACCAACACCTCAGCCTCACCTCTGCAAAGTGGAAAGGCTGGTGCATTTTCTCAGTTCTTATCTGAGGTCAAAACTCAACAGTTCTACCATATGCCAGGCATTATGCTAGACACCAGTGATACAAAGACAAAAATATTGGTTCTTCCCCTCAAGGAGTTTACATTCTAGCAGGGGAAGCAACACATACACATATAAGTATATATAAAAATGTATTTGTCAATATAAGGTAACTTTCTAGGGAAGGCACTTAAGAGTTGGAGGATTCAGGAAAGGTCCAACTTTGAAAGAAGCTAGGGATCCTAAGAGTTGGAAGTAAAGAGGAAATGCATGCTAGCCTGTGCAGAGACAAGGAAAAGAAAGACAGAAGGTCATGTGACGAATAAGAGATAGGATGGTTTGGCTAGAGGAGAGAGTTAAATAATGTCTGATAAGCCATTAAGAAAGATAAATGTTCTCATATGTTGTAGGATGCATACCATTTGCATTTATATATAGGGATTCTGATAAGTTTGTTTAAAAGTAGATATGAATCACACTTAATATGTATGGATAGGTTCCTTGGGGCCCTTAACCTTTGTAAGCAGCCTTCTTTTAGGGACTGACTAAAGGGAATTCAAAAGGAATTCATACAGAGCTGGGTTTACTATAGGGGCTCGCATTACTGACTCAGTTTATTCTTTTGGCCATTTTTTCTGGCCACTTTCTCTAGAGATAGTCCAGCTGCCTCATCTTTCATATGAATTTTAACCCAGAGGTAAATATGACTGTATCTTTTGGGGCTGAGGATTTAGTATTCAGACTCTCACATGTCCACTCGGGGGCAGTATCTCCTGCATGGTGATCAGGCTTCTAAGGATGCTCTCATGGTCCTCTGTACAGTGAGAGAGCTGCCACCAAAGAGGGGACTACTCCATGAGCGGGGTACAGAGGAAGAATGTGCTATGCCTTTAGGGGTGCATGATGCACTGGAACATCAAACTGATGGTTGGGCCCAGGTCAGCTGTTGGTCTGCATTGGAGGGACTCATGTGGGCAAGGCAGTATTTGGGAAGGGGAGAGATTCATTAAGCATGCAGCCACCAGATCCAAGCCCAGCCAGGCATTGGATGGGTGATTACGAAGAGGCTGTGTTGGTTTCCAGAGTTATTCCTCTGTTGTGCAAATGGGTTTTGTACACAAATGTGGATGTAAAAAGCATTCATTATTCAGGTGGAGTGATGGAGCAATGCAACGCGCGAGTGATAAATCCTCTCACACAGGCTCTTTATGGATCATCTGACATTTCCAGCATGCATCCTCTTCATTACCAGCACTTGTAACGATGAATTAAAAATCCTTTTACACAAGGCTCACTTGTACTGCTTAATGGGGCCTCACAAGGAAAACACTTAACTCCTGCAGGTCTGCCCACTAGCAGCCTAGCACCATTGTACCTATCTAGTATCTCCTCCCATCCTCATTCCAGGCCCAACTTTCTTGGTCTGATTATGATAGTCTGTGGCTAAGAAAGATGACTTCACAGGGATGTGATTTCCATTTACATATACCAGGATCCCATGTAGGAAAGAAAAATGTGAGCCCTTATCAGCTTAGACCTGATCCAAAGCACCTTCTCAAACTACCTGTTAGATTACCAGCTTCCATAGTTGTTTAAGAGAGCCCACATCTGATGGCTTAACCACTTGTACACAAAAGCGGTTCAAATCTAACCCACCTTAGCCAAGTTGAGGAACAACAATAGGCTAATGAATACTTACTGTATGAGTCAGGAGTCTGAATTGATCGGGCAGTTCATAGCTGGTCGTAGCTTCTGCTGTGGGGTGAATGTTTGTAGATGATGTGTGTGATCTCTTTATTTGAGACATGATGGATTTCTCGGAAGAACTGTTAAGTATGAGAAGCACACAAGAAGAGTGCTCTATTTATCTTTTCTTAGAATATGTTATATTATGTTATATATATATATATAATACAGGGTGTTCCTAAAGTCTGGACACAGGCAGAAATGCATATTTTCAAAAAATGAAATGAATGAAATTTTCAACAACATTTTATTTAGTTGGGATATTAACAAATACCATCTTCAATATGATTTCCATCATTTGTGATGCAAAGGCTGATGCCCTTTGCAAGATTCACATGAACTCGATGCAACAACTCCACATTGCTGTTAGTTTTAGCACATTCAGTCTTTATGTGTTCAATCAAGTGTGTTGCATCTGTGATTTTCATTGAGTACACCTTCTCCTTTAGCATACCCCAGAAAAAGTCAAGGGGGTGAAGGTCTGTTAATATTCCAAATGTTTCAAAGTATGCATTTTTGCTTATGTGTCCAGACTTTAGGGACGCCCTGTATTTTATATATAGAATATATTACATGTAAAGTCTGGAAGGATTTTGGGCCTTCTTGATAGAAAGGAAGTTATTCTATACTCTGATACTAGGAATGTTTATTGACTAAATTAGATCACCTGTCCTGCACACTAGTAAGTAAACCTGCCTGTTCTTTCACACTGCTGTGTGCTTACGTCTTTTTTCATGCATAGTTGTTTTGTTACACTTTGTAAGAGCACACTTAGGACATGATGCCCACTAGGAGTCACTATAGGCCTACATCAGTAAGCACCAAATGGCTCCTCTTGAAGTCCAGCTCTGGGCATCATGGTTCAGTTTTCCATCCAAACCTGTAGCCCTCTCTTCACATTTTATTAACCACATAGCTACATATCTCATTGTTAATGGATAATCACTTGAATTCAGCTCCTGTGCCCCTCAAAAGTGGTCCTATGGACCACTAGGCAAGTAATAGGACCGTAGCTTCTCGAGATGGAAGGGATCTCAGAAGTTATCCAGTTCAGTCCATAAATGAATGAGAATCTCCTCCACCACATCCCTGAGAGTTGGTAATCCAGGCCTTGGTCTAAAACCTCTCCTGAAAGGAGGTTGCTACCACCTGAACCCAAGGCATCCCTTTTCACTTTCAGATGGCTTCATTACAAAGTTTTTCCTTAACATTAATCTGCCTCTACATTTTCTGCCAAATCATTACTCCTGGTTGTCCCATTTGAAGATATTACTAGATGTCTAAGATTATTCCTAATCCTAAACAAGAATAGATGGGCAAAAATATCTTGCTCCCAAGATATTGAAACCACTGCCTGTTAGCCGAACTGTAGAGGCGTGATCCTCCGCTCTGAAGCTACGTTTCCTCACGTTGTTCTATTGGGTGCTGATATTCTTTTCTGAGGAGCCTTCAGGCCTGGGTCTGATTCAGGGGGCATGAATAGAGGAGATTCAGGGAGCAGTGTCTTTGAAGAACCCCAGAGTATCTGAATGATCCATCAGTATGTCGTCTGCATTGAGCCCATGTGTCTTCTTACACTGCAAGGCTCTCTTAACCCATCCAGCCATGCAGTGTTATAAGAAATGGTCTTTGCATGCCTCCTGATTAATGGTGTATTATGGACCTGAGTGTAAATTATTTATGACGTGGAAATTTAGAATAATTAGCTGTCATTCCTCAGTGTAGTAAATGAATTGTAGTGTTCATCATGCTGAAGACAGCCCATTCTTCACTCTGTGCTCCAATCTGATTTTTCACTATGCATTTGCTCTAAGGATTTTCTCTCATGAGATAGCTAGGTTTGGGTCTCATCCCTACAAAGTGTCTTTGTATAGTTCCTTCTTTTCCCTTCCCAACTTTTCTTAGACTCTCGATTTCCTCTTCTGGACACTATAAGGGTGTGTCTCTTCAGGCTATAACCAGCCTACTTATTAGTGATTTGTTTTAGTGAAATGTGCAGAACTGGTCATACTTGTTTTCCATGTTGTCCATTTTGTGGAGGAGTCTGGCTGTGACTTGAGTTCTTTTCAGTACCTTCATCGTTCTGTGTTGCTGGTGGCTATCACAGCAAGGAAAATCAGAGTCCTCAGGACTTGAAGGTCAATACTCCCTCACGAAGGAATATTGAACATGTTGTATATCAGCACTGTCCTTGTTGGTGAGAGATTTTTCTATTGACAGTTTAGTAATGAGATCTCATCACTATTGATTCCAGTGTGGGGCTACGTTCCTGCTGAGCCCTTAGCTGTAGTACTTATCTAGTATTTGAACACAGTTTACAGAGTGATAAAGGAGCCACTTATTAAATACTTTGAGTGACGTTTAGATAACATAAAGGAATCTGGCTAGTTCTGAAGCTAGCCAGTTCCTAGGATTACCACAGCATCCGTGTGCAGCGGTGGAGTGGGGTGTGTGACATACTCTGATACCCCTGTAGTGCTCATTGGCCATGTATACTGGGGTGAGGGACATGCGTGCAGCAAGGTGTTTGGTTTCAAGTTTGTAGGTGATGCTGTGTGGTTCACCAAGGATGAAGCCCTTCATAAGGGAGCTCTATTTTGTGATGCTATTTTTAAGGCAGTTATGCAAAAACAGCTTTCTGTGGAAAGAAAATCAGAACAATTCCTTTGAAGCCTGACAAAAGCTCCCAAAGGGAAGATCAGAACTGAGACAACAGTGTGATCTGAGGTAGTTCCTTGGAAGGGATATAGCCAAGCCTTTTCAGTCAGTCAAGCCATACTAAGTCCTGAGGCTACAAGGAGAGACAAAAACACAGTCCCTGCCTTCAAGGAGCACGCAGTCTACAAGTGGAGACAACAGGCACAGATCGTGCACACTAGATATGGATGGTGCAAAGGGAAAGCTCTCAGTAGGGAGGCATTAGTGGGGAGGAGGGAACTGGGAAAGGCTTCTTATAGAAGGTGTGATTTGAGCTGAGTCTTGAAGGAAGCCACTGAAACCAAGAAGCAGACAGTGTTCCAGGCATGAAGGACAGCCAGGGAAAAGACAGAATCAGGATGGAGTATGGTATGTGAAGAGCACCAAGGTCACCGTCACTTACATTATGTGGAGGATGGTAATGGGCAGGGCCGTGGATAGAGTGCCCAGCCTGGAGTCAGAAGCCTGTTCTTCCTGAATTCACATCTGGACTCAGGCACTTACTAGCTTTGTGAACCTTGGCAAGTCATCAAATCCTGTTTGCCTTGGTTTCATCATCTGTAAAATGAGCTGGAGAGGAAATGATAAACCACTCCAGTATCTCTGCACAAAGAAAACCTGAAATGGGGTCCCAGAGTTGGACACGGCTGAGATAACTGGACCATGAAGGTAGTAAAATGTAAGAATCCTGGAAAGGTAGGGAGAGGCTTCAAAAACCAATCAGGGGGTTTCATATTTGATCCCAGAGGTAAGAGGGAGCCACTGGCATTTGTTAACTAAAGGGAGATGATGGGTGATATGGTTAGACTTGGACTTTAGGAACTTACTTTGGTTCCTGAGTGAAGAATAGATTGCAGTGTTCAGAGACTTGAGGCAGGGAGATCAATTAGAAGTTATTGCAGTAGAGCAGGGCTGGGCTAATAAGGAGCTTATACCAGACTTGCAGCTGTGTGGGTGGGGGAGGCAAATTCAAGAGGCTTTGAGAAGGTAGAAGGGACAAGATTGGGCAGCCGAGCGGATGTGTGGAGTCAATGCAAGTCAGGAGTCAAGGATGGCACTGAGGGGGCAGCCTAGGGGCATGGGGGTGGCAGTGCCCTCATCAGAAGAAGGGAATGACTGAGCAGTGTTTTGGACATGTTGAGTTCGAGACATCTGTGGATCATCCTGTTCAAGATGCCCTAGAGGCAGCTCTGCAACTGACCCCGTCTTTGGCCTTGAGGATGTGGTTTCATCTCTCTGGACATCATTTTGTTTTACTAGAAAATGATATGGTTAAACAGCCATGATCTCTGAGTGTCCCTGGAGGCAGGAAGGACCTGAGGTTAAATTCAGCCTCAGGTACTTAATAGCTCTGTGACCCTGGGAGAGTCAACTTAACCTCTGTCTGCCTCAGTTGCTTCAACTGTAAAATAGGGACCGTAGTAACACCTACCTCCCAAGTTGTTGTGAGGATCAGATGAGGTAATAAATGGTAAAATGCTTAGCACAGTTCATGGCACAAAATAGACGCTTAATAAGTACTTATTCCCTTCCTACTTCCTCTCCTCCCTTCCCTGAAGAGGGCAGGCACTAGAATTAAGGAGGGAATCAGGAAAGGCTTTGTGTAGAGTTTCAGTTGGGACTTGAGGGAAACCAGAGAAGCTAAAAGGGAGAGATAAGGAGGAAGAACGTTCCAGGCTTGGGGACAGCCAGAGAAAATGCCTGGAATCTGAAAGGATCTGTGTTTAGGTAAGCAGTTTTTAGTTGACTAATTAATGAGCTTGTCTTCCTGCATAAAAACCAGATTTCTTTGTCTGACTGTTTCACTTCAGAAATGTGTTTACTGTCGAAAGCGGATGAAGAAGATATCTGGAGCTTGCATCCAGTGTTCGTACGAGCACTGCTCAACTTCTTTTCATGTGACCTGTGCCCACGTGGCTGGGGTCCTAATGGAACCTGATGATTGGCCCTACGTTGTGTCTATCACTTGCTTTAAGCATAAAACAGGCAGCCAAGGTGTAAGTGCTTCTTGGTATAAAATTTTCACTTTTTCTTAATCTTCATCAGTGCCTGTTTGGGTTGTTGAGACCGTGACTTTTCTCTGTCTTTTCTAGGTCCAATTTCTAAGGGAGGTGTCATTGGGCCAGACAGTTATCACAAAGAACCGCAATGGCCTCTATTATCGGTGCAAAGTAATTGGCACAACCACACAGACATTCTATGAAGTGAACTTTGATGATGGTTCCTACAGTGACAACTTGTACCCAGAGAGCATTATTGTGAGCAGCCTTGAGATGTTCTGGTGGGCTTGTGGGAGGGGAGGAGGAAAATGTTACCTGATCACTTGATGAAAGAGACTGCCATTAATAAGCTAAGAAACTGCTTGGGAAAAGTTGGGAAAGTGAAGACTGGCACCATGTGTCTTTTCCCTTGTTGCCTTCAGGAGCATTGTACTATGACCTCTTCTTTACCTTCAGACATCCACCTTTCTGCACCTTCAAACTATTCCTTCGTTTTACACAAAATTCAAGCAAGACAATATTCAGTAATTACACGAGACGTAAAAAAGGACCGTTCTGCCGACAGTAGCTCACCAAGGGCAAGGATTCTGTTTACTATGTTGAGCTTGCTACCCAAGTGTCTTATCACAGTTCCTGATTCTCTGACCTGTCAGGCTTGTGAGCTTGAGGGGATGATAGCATTTAATCTTTTACTGATCCAATTAACTCCTCATTTTATTTAAAACAATATATATGTATATATTTTAATTCTTTCAGTAAATAAGCATTTACTTAGTGATTAATTTACCAAAATCCTTGGGGTAGGCATTGGGAGAGATACAAAGATAAATACTACTTACCTCAAATGAAGCTATTCTTTTTAGAAAATGGTAGTTTATTGTTATCACCAGAATCACCTTGGCCACAATTGTAAGTGTTGGGTAGTATTAAATCTTGAGCACAAATGGATAGCAATAGGCAAAGACTTGTTTACGTGTGGCTTTCCACCTTAGGGATATGTGTGCATTGCCTTTTAAACTGTATTGTTTTATCAACAGAGCAGAGATTGTATCCAGCTGGGACCCCCTCCTGAAGGGGAGTTTGTTCAGCTCCGGTGGACTGATGGAAATATCTATAAAGCCAAGTTCATTTCAGCTGTGATCAGTCACATTTATCAGGTAAGAAGGAAGAAATCTATCACAATCTTGTTTACCACTCCCTAAGACCTGGGTTGATTGGGGGGCGGCAGGGGGCAGAGTAGACAGAATGAGAGAGAAGACAGTCTGTTTTTGGAGTATTCAGAAAAGTCATTGATAATGGAGAATAATGACCGAGGGATTGTTTTTCAGCTGTCAAGAATGAATCTTTCACTCAAATCCTCTTCCTGTGCCCCATCACAGCATGGCACTTATGCTGGGCTTTTCAAAGCGATGGCCACAGAACACAAGCTCCGGCAGCTTCTACCAAGCTAACAAATCTTAGGTAGTGCCAGTCAGTGTGTCTAAGAATTGGCCGAGCCCAGAAAAGCTCATCACTACAAAACTGGTCCCTGAATGACTTTTTTTTTCCTTTTTTGACACCACCGCTCACCCAGACTGCCCAGCAGGGTCTGGATGGTTTGTGATCTACACTGGTGGTTAGGTGGACCTGCACCAGTGAAATCACCCAGCCTTGAGATACCACAGTAAGGAGAAAAGAGTGGCCATCTTGTTCTCTTTGCTTGCCTTCCAGGTCTGCATTGCCCTGTATGTAGCACCTCTGTGGCCTCACTGCAGCCTGAGGGTCCTAGGTGCTCTTTGTGGCAAAATGTACAGCCCTCTGAAGTGAGTCTGGAAAGGAGGGTTGGGGGTGGAATGCCATTAGGGTATTGGCATCATATTGGTGCTCTAATGAAAAGCATGCCTTGTCCTATTAAAGATCTAAATTCATGACAGGACACAGTGAGGAAAACCCTACTCCTTAACTGGAAGCGAGCAGTTTCTTTGTTCTCTCTGATAAATGAGCACCTTGGGCAAACTCTGGGTCCTACCTTAGGGTTGGGCCAGCCAGCCCTGAGATGTATAGCTCTTCTTGATTCTTTTCATTTGTGCCTGGGCCGAGTGCAAAGACCTCAGGAGCTGCTGGAGACAAAAAACGTCTACATAATGGGGCGGTCCACTTATTCAAATAAGACGATGAAGATTATTCGCACAGCCCTGTGCTGATGAAGAGGAGCTTGAGTAGAAACAACTCCACACAGCACACCGTCCCATATAATTTGCATTGGGTTTGAATGTTCTGTGTAGTTATTCTAATAGCGTATTTGCTGTTGTAATTGTATTTAGTTTAAGCTGATGTTAATTTGTGTTCTCCAAGCTAGGATTGTCAGGGTTGGCATCTCTTTGGGAATTTAAAATTTGTAGTAGGTGACAACTTGGAGAGTAGCACTGATTTTGTTACCATTTCACAATGTTAAAATTACCCAGCTTTATTTTGGTCATCAAATTGGATGTGTGGCCTTAAGAAACCCTCCAAGTAGGAAGACTTGGAGTCAGAGAACCTGGGTTCTAGTCTTTGTTCTCCCGTGGGTGAATCACTGTACCTCATCTATAAAAGGAAGTAGGTCTCGCTCTCTAAGGACTTTTCTACTTGAGGTTGCATGTGATTTAGTTAGACTCCCAATTACCTTTCTGTCCTCTCTCCCATGCCCAGGTATGTGGTCAGTGCCCTGTGACTACTGAAAGCTCTCCCCAGTTGTGTTCCAGAGTAGCTCTCTGTTATCCCTCCTCAGCTGATTATCTTCCTGTTTCTAATTCCCAGCAACCCCAGGTTGGTGAAGGACCTTGAGTCCATACCACGTGAGGATCAGTTGAAGGGTCTGGGGGCATTTATCTTGTTGAATGAGAAAACAGGGAGAAGCATAGTGACTTTGTTCAAATATTTGAAGGGCTGTCATGTGGAAAAGAAACTAGACTTAGTCTTCTTGGCCCCAGAGGTGAGAAGCGAAAATAGTGGAGAGAAGTTATAAGGAGGCCAATCAAGGCTTGGGGGTGAGGAGGAGCTCTCCCAGAGTGAAATCAGCTGCCACAAGATATCAGGGCTTCTCCCCCACTGTAGGCTTTCAGGTGATGATTGGATTATGCTTTGTCTGGTGCACTGTAGAAGAAAGTCTTTGGGGATGAGCAGAGACTATCAAGATGGCCACTGCATTCTATTCCAACTCAAAAATTCTGTGTTTCTGTGATCTAAGTTTTTCTCTTTGGACATATCCCAGCTTTTTAATATCCCTCCTAAAACATGTTACTCTGAAATAAACCCATTATTTCATGTGAGCTGACCAAGCCAGAGTACATGGTCTAGTCATTGGGGATACAAAGGCCAAAGTGAAAACAGGTCCTGCCCCCAAGAGGTTTACAGTGTAGCCAAGGGAGACCACATTTACATGTACATATATTTACAGCATAGCTACCTGGCAAAGCTAGTTTGGCTGGACTATTGCATGTATGCCCTTAGGCTGAAAAGAAAGGTAGGCTGGGATCAGGCGGTAAGGGCCTTCGATGCTAAACCAAGGGTATTCATATTTGATCTTGGAGACAGTAGGAGCTACTGGACTTTATTGCCTAAGAGCATGACATTACGCTTTAAGAAAATAATGCTGGCAGCTATGTTAAGGTAGCACTGTAAATCCACACAGTTTGGAGGAGTTGGGGAAGAAGCATGGTGGAAAGTATTTGGGTGAATGGGTGCCATACTGTCACTGCAGTGTGCTACAGACAGTCTGGTCAGACAGAGGACATAGATGAGAGGTTTAGGAAACAGTTTACAAGCCTATCGCAGCAACATGATGTAGTAGTAATGGGTAATTCAGATGTGCAGATATCTGATCTCTCTCTTTGCAGAATCAGAGCATCTAACAGTTTCCTTCTTTGAAAAGTAGAAAAACCAATAAGGGAAAATAAAATTCTTATGGATCATGTGGTTGCTTTGGAATGGGGCTGATAGGAACTTTGTGAGGAAGTTACTACTACACATTAGAAGTTGCCATGGATTAAGAGAGGAAAGTTGGGAATATCCTGGCATGCATCCTAGATTTTGGAGAACAAATCTCAGAGGGTTGAAAGGAGGGATAGAAAAGATGCTGTGGCTTATAATTCTATAGAAGTTGTCATTCTAAGGGGCATGAGAAATTTGCTGCAGTGAAACTGAAGACACAAAGGGGAGCCATCTAAAGAGATGGCTACATGGGGAATTCACTGACAGATTAAAAAAAATTTTGTTGATATAATTTGTTTATACAACACCTTAACTCCCTTACCTCAGTGAACCATTTTTTGTAAGGATGAATAAACAAAGAGAAGGAAAATGCATGTAATTGAAGCCAGTCAAAACATCAGTCAAGTCTGACAGTATATTTAGTGTTCCATACCTACAGTCCCCCACCTCTGCAAAGATGGAAGAGGGTGGTGCATTTTCTTATCTTTTATTCAGTCAGCCTCAGTCATTATATTTATGGCTTTCAGTTTTATTAAGAGAAAGAACTGCTACTCAGGGTGAATGGGATGATAAAGGATCATGGAGAGAAGTTAGAACTACTTATCCCTTATTTTGCTTCTCTTTTCTCTACCAAGGAAAATGGTCATTAGACTAGAAAGGACATGACAAAAATGGCTCCTAGAAATCTGATAGCTAACAGAGTTGGGGAACTAGTAAAATTATCCAAAGTTACTGTTTTCAGTGACTATTCTCCAGACCCAGGAGAACTCTGTACTCAGAAACACAAAAAAAATCAACTGGTATATATGACTGTTGAGTCACTGTCAGGGGTCTTTGAAAGACTTTAGAGAATGGGAAGAGGTATTGCAGAATTGGATAAGGAGCAAATGCTGCCTCAATTTCCCAAAAAAGATAAGAGAATGAAATCTGCAAATTACAGACAGAACAGTGATTTGAATTGATTCTTGGTAAAACATGGCTGAGAAAGGTCTAGAAAAAGGAAGAATGATCATAAAATAATGGCTTCATTAAGAAAAAGTCTTGACAGCCTAATTTCATATACTTTTTTGTAGGGTTAGCCAATTGGTTGATCAGAGGAGTGTTATAGATACAATTTACCTAAATTTAAGCATTTGACAATTTCTTATTCTGTTCTTGTGGACGAGATGGAAAAATGTGGGCAACATATGGTGGGTATTATTAAATGGATTGGGAATTGAATGAATAGCAAGATCCAAAAAGAGTAGTTCTTAAGGGATCCATGTTGACTTAGAAGGTTTCTGTTGCATTGCCCAAGTGATCTTTAGTGACAGGCTTGTTAGATCTGCAGATGACATAATACTGGAAATGATAGTTAAAAGGTTGGATGATAGGATCCTAAAAAGATATTAACAGGCTAGAAAGTTGAGCCAACTCTAACAAGATGAAATTTAATAATTTAATAGGCCAAGCCTTATACGTGGTTCTAAAGGAACACTTAGAAGGACACAGTATCCAGGACTGGGGACATAAGAATTCCCTCTCTATTACTGCCCAGATCAAACATGAGTATCCTTGGTTTAGCATTTCATGCCTTCTAAGCCTCACCCTACCTTTCCAGTCTTATTGCATGCACACAGTAATCCGGCCAAACTAGCTTTTCTGGCCTCACACATGTCACTCGGTATCCCACCTCTCTCTGCCTTTGCCCTGGCTGTCCTCCATTCCTGGTCTGAACTTCCATTTGAAGCATTTTCTGAATTCCCCAAACTGCCAGGTATCTATTTTGTATCTACTTGTATGCGTAAACGTGGTCTCCCTTGGCTAGACTGTAAACCTCTTGGGGGCAGGGACTTGTTTCCACTTTGGCCTTTGTAACCCCGGCTCCTAGCACCTGGCACATAGTAGGCTCTTAACAAAATGCTTGTTGATTCATTAATTGCTACTCGGTCTTCCCTTTTGCCTGTCCTGTTATTTTAAATAAGATTATACCTTTCCAGGGTCATGTTCCAGTAGTGAGTCTCATCTCATCAAATCTCAGTGATGCCTATGAGGTCTCTAGTTTATCATGCTTATTATTACTCAATGTACTTATATGGAAGTATCTTTGGGTTTTATTACCAGCTCCTATGAATTTCTTGATATCATTACTATTCTTCCTACATTGAAGGTACTTTTTTTTAATATATAATTTCAGTGTACATACCTAGGGAATTTTTTTATTCCCCTTCCTGGTAGAACTTGGTGTCAGGTCCTCACTATTGGATTGGAGTAGGACTTCTAATCTCTCTCTCTCTCTCTCTCTCTCTCTCTCTCTCTCTCTCTCTCTCTCTCACACACACACACACACACACACACACACACACACACACACCCTACCTTTAATCAAAACTCCCATTGCCTCAATGTCAGCAATCAGCCAGATGTTAAGAGGAAAACAGTCAGATTAAACTAATTCACCAGCACTAAAGTGTGAATGGCTGATGGGTTTAGTGTGCCCAAGATCTATTTGCATTTTAAAAGAAGATCTTGTTAAGCAACTGAATTTCTAGTTGGTATTGTCTTTGTGAAATACTTTTAGGAAAAGGGGGTTTTCCTCCTTCCTTTTGTTGTAGAGGTTGCCAACTACAGGTGTTAGAATAGTCTAGATACTCTCTTTTGCTTGTTTTTTTTTTTCCTGTCATCAGACTAGGGGTGTGTGTGTGTGGTGACAGAAGATTAAGCCATTACCTGTAAAATCAAGGAGAAGGAGTCCATGTGGTCTATGACCCTTCCAACTTTAAAAATGCTTCATTCCTAAAATGGGTCTTTTCGCTGGACCTTCAGAGAAGTTACTGCTAAAGAATCTAGAATTGAACAACTGGAAGTAGCCATAAAGATCACCTCATTCAAATTAAGAACCAGAGAGAGGAAGCCCAGTCTCACTGGCTCTAGAGATTGGCCATTTTGGAGTCCTCACAATTTGAATCCCAGACCCAAGGGTCTTCTTTGAGTGACCATTGTCCTTGGGTTTGTTTCATTTGCCCTTAGAAGACTAGCTGACTTTTCTGACTTTTAAATTTTGTTTTATTTTGTTTCAAACTTAAGTGCTTTCTTTTGAGCTGAGGAGACCCTTGTGCCTGTCTCCTCTGATCCTTTCTAGTTTCATATTCTTTAAATTTTTTTTTCCTTGAAAAATCTGGTGCCAGGAAGCAAGTTTCCTCTTTTTGTCTTCCCTTTAGAGATGTAGGCTAGTTTAGTCTGTATTTATGGAACTGTTTTCTGTTTGTGAGAAACGTGGTTTTGGGGATCATTGGACTTCCTAGGCAGGGCCAAAGTCCTGAGGAAGAACCCTGTGATAATCCCTAGGGAAGGCTGTACAGACCATAGGATTCCCAGAGGAAGACCAAGTGGTAGCCATCCCTTAATCTGTGGGGATCACAGGGCCTCCTAGGGGTCAGACCCTAAGGAGGACCCAAGTGATGGCCCCTTAGGATGGCAGTAAGATCACAAGGCTCCCAAGACAGGGCCGGAAGTCCCACATGATGCCCCTTAAGAAGGCCGTGCAGACCACAGGGTTCCCCAAGGGAATGCAGAGTGGTAGCCCTCTTAACACTGCAGTGGGGATCACAGGACGCCTCAAGACAAGATCCAAGAGTAAGTCTGGCGAGCTTCCGCTGCCTGTTGCTTTCCTTCACTTGACCTTAGGAAAATCCATGTGATTTGCCCATTCTCACCCAAAGAACTCAAGACCAGAGTGGGCAGAGGAAGACATTTTATTACACTCCCCGAGAGAGCAGGTGTGGTGCTCGAGGGAACACTCACACCGATATAGCTGCAGGAGCAGGGGTAACCATTCCCTCCACTCCTGCTAGAGTCATGGTTAGTTTACAGTTTTTGTTTTTTTTTACATAGTTTTCCTAGGTTATACAATTTATATAAATAGGATAATAAGGATACAGAAGCAAAAGTGAAGTTCATTAGATTTTCCTTGTCTTAGTTTAGGATTAAACTATATTCTTTTACTTCCCCTACTTTCCCTCTTTAACATATGCAAATTATGCAAATCAGTAGGCCTGGATTCTTGACCAAGACCATACCCTAGATAATAAGCTTGAACTGGTTCAAGTGGGTTTGGTCTCTCTAATTCCCTAGACTGCCTTCTTAAAAAGTATGCACGTGCATACAAGCCTCTGACAGACCTTGAGGCCTGGTCTCTGCTAAAGCTGGGGTGGGGGAGGGCAGGGAAGCACACCTTTAGTTCTGTGGAAACAAAACTCCTCCTCACATTTCTTACATGTTTTTTCTTTTTGAGTGACTCAGGAGTTCGGGTATAGTATGTATTACCAGCCAAGCAACTCATGGTAAGAAATGTTTCCCAGACAATAAATGAATGGTTCAGTCTTCAGAGGTATTTTGGGCTATTCTGATTAGGTCTGAGAAATTAAAATCATGCCAAAATCTTGGAGCTGAATGTTTGCATTTCAGCCACAGGCCTGGTGTAGGTGCTCGCTCAATAAGAAAAGTCTAAGTCAGGCTTGTTAATGGTGTGGAACCATCTTTGTCCCTGTGCCGGATCTGGTGCTGGAGACTCACATGTACATTGGTCCTGATCTGCTGAGGAAGCTCGGATGACCCAGAGCTGACCTTTCCCCAGCCCTTCCTGGTCCTGACTGTACCTATGGAAGAGAGTTCACTTCTGTTAGCTCTGTTGGCCTTTCTAGAGGAAAAATGGCAAAGAATATGGGCTAGATGAAAGTTTGGGGAAGAAGTTGGAAACAGATGAGCACACTAATTAATAGCATGCGCGTAGTGCGCCGCAGCCAGAAGGGCTAGCCCTGCACCGATAGGCAAGGCGCCTCTCAAAGCTTTCATTTCCTGCCTGTAGTATGGGACTAATATGCCATTTGTTTTCCGGTATCATTGTGAAGAAAGCACTTTATAATCCATCAGGTTCTCTCTAAAGAGGCACTAAATAGACAAGTTCTCCCAGGTGGCAGCTCGTCATTTGTTGGCTTTATCTCAATGGGTATTCCATCAAACTGTTCTGTTTTGTTTTTTCACTATTTACGCCCTTTTGTCTCTTGGAGTAGAGAAGAAAGAGTCTTTGTTTGGAGTCAGAAGGGCTGGGTTTACTTGGTGACCCTTCCCTCCCTGGGCTCTAGTTTCCTCATCTATACAATTAAGGATTTGGACTTGATGACTTCTAAGGTCTTTCCCAGGTCTTAATGTCATTCCAGCAAAATTGTCCTCTGCGATAAACTCCCAGGACAACTTTGTAAGGTCCTTTAGGAACATATCAGAGAGATACTACCACCTCTCTGCTTGGCCATAGTACGCTGCTTCATTCGCACTATAATTTTAAGAATCCTAGCATTCAGCAATTAAACTGGGATCAGTAACTTTTCCACAGTGACGTACCAGATGCTGACCCTGCGTTTTGGGATCCAGGAGAGAATGTAAGGATTTCATGCCTTTATAGGTGGGGGAGAAGAGATGAAGTCTCCAGACTAGCCCAGACCAGTTTTGATAGTTGGGGGCTGCATGGTACTATGGGAAGAATATTGACTCGGGAGTCCAAGAAGATGCAGCCTCAGTTCTAGCTCAGCCATCAGCTAGTTGTGTGACCTCGGGTGGATTACTGCCCCTTTCTACATTTCATTTGTTTAAATTGATAGGATTCAACTAGATCATCTCTTAAGAATTCTCCCAGCTCTGAGGTTCTGTAGCATATGATATACCTTCCCTTGGTTAACAGTGAGGCCAGTGAGTGACATAAACTTGTGTAATTGATGAATTCCAGTCGGGGTCAGTCTGTTCCAAGGAGAGGTGGGAACAGCAGAAGCCTCGCACTCCTGGAGACTGCTTCGTGGCCCGGCACCATAGGAATCTCTCCAAGCTGCACCATTCCAACTTGGAATGAAGCAAAGCCGAAACAGCACTTGGCCACTATAATTTAGAAGGTCCTGAAGTTAGAACTGACCACACTAAGTTATTCCTTCCTTTGTCATTTTGTCACTGACAGTGGATTCATCATAGTTTGGTGACAATTCAGAAAGTAGTACTTCTGGATGTTTGTTATATTTCAGATTTCTTTCCCATTAATTTCTGTAATCTTTTCAAGCTGATCTAGACTTCTCTCTGTCCTAGAACAGACCCTGTACATTTCTTTCTTATTTTTAGTCCCATCATTTCCTAGGCCTAGAAAGTATTCTTTCCCTTACTTTACCTGCTGAATTCCTACCCCTCCTTTAAATCCCAACTAAACTGCTTCCTGTGTGAGTGAGTTCTTCCACGCTTATACACTCTCCAGAGAGTAACATGTGCACTTGTCATATAATACTTTGTATTATAGCTATTTCTGATTCTGTTTTATCTCCCATTAGGAGCTCCATAAGGACAAGTAGTTGGTCTTATCTAAATTGCGTATGTCTCCCAGCACCTGAACATAGAGCCATCCTGTGCTTTGGGGGGAAAGGTTCGGTTACACACACATTTATTGAGTATTGCTATATGTAGGGTCTTATGCTATGTACTCTGAGAGACAAAAAGGTTAATAAAGTGTGTTTGTGCCCCTCTTGGCATTTACAGTCTTACAGAGACTACAGGGCAGTAACATAAAGAGTGGTAGCAGGCAGGCAGGATGTGCAAATGCAAAGCAGAAGGCACCACAGCTCTGGGTTGGAAAACTGGAGACTTGACTTCCTGCAGGGAGGTGGGGGGAGGGAGTGGAAGGAGCAGAGGGCTGTGGAGGGCAAGGGGAAGTTTCCTAGAAAAGGTTACATTTAAGCTAGATCCTGAAGGAGAGCAAATGAGCAAAGCTTAGAGGGGAGATCACTTCAGGGTAAATAGTACCTATTACCCTTAGGAATTTCTAGAGATTCACCCCAATTCACCCCAGGTGTTGCTGACATTCTTGCTTAAAAAATAAGTTGCTATTGATGTGTTCTGTCTTTCACATCATCATCAGTTATCCCCAGTATCCTTCACCCTCCCATTCCTAGGGAACCATCCCATGTAACAAGTACTGTTTTTAAAGAGGAAAGATAATCAGCACAACTGATCAGCATAGTGACAAAGTCCAACAACATGTATCTCACACACACACACACACACACACACACACACCCCTCCACGGAGGGGAGTGTCTTTGCATCTCTCTTCATTCACGGCATGCTTGATCTTTGTAATCTTAATACATTCACTTTTGAGGTTTTGGTTTATGGTGGTTCTCTCCATTTAGATTGTCGCAGTTCCTGTGTATGTGGTTTTCTTGGCTCTTTGCTCTGCATCAGTTCATATAGCTTTTTTTCCATACTTCTCTGTATTCATCACACACATACTTTCTTATAGCACAGTTCTGTTGTTCAGTCATTTCAGTTGTGTCTCAGTCTTTGAAAGATACTGGAGTGTTTTGACATTTTCTTCTCTAGCTTCTTTCACAGATGAGAAACTGAAGCAGACAAACAGGGTTAAGTGACTTGCCCAGGGCCACACTAGCTGTCTGAGGCCTGAGTTGAACTCAGGAAAATGAGTCTTCCTGGTGTTCTATCCCCTGCAGCGCCACCTAGCTGCTTGTTGTTTTCTCTACTAGACTGTGAGCTCTTTGAGGGCAAGAACTGTTAGGTTTTTGCCTTTCTTTGTATTCTCAGCACTTTGCAAAGTACTTGGCACATACCAGCTACTTTTTATTATTAATGATTTTCATTCTTACCTTTGCGTGCATGAGGCATGAGCTGAGTGTGTTAGACAGAGCCCACCTTCCTCTAAGCAATATCTAGAAGAACTCCTCATCCTAAATGGAAGGACTCTAATGATTTGGAGGTAGAATTACTTTCCACTCTTTATCTTTGAAACAAGCATCTCTTTTCTCTTCCCAGAGACATAATTCATGTTCTAATCAGTGAGCAGAGAAAGCAGTTGGGAGCATGAAACTGTTTAACACCCCAGGTCTTTACACCTGACTGATTATTCCACCATTTGCTAAAATAAAAACATATTTTGGTAACTGAAATTGTTTAATTTGGATGAAAATGTTCCATTTGAAGGGAAGAAGTTACTGACTAGCTGAGAGTGATCACCTAGTGACAGAAGCGTAGGAGAGAAATTTGTTTCCTCCCTCATTTCTATTTCAAATGGCAACTTTAAGGTTTTTTGAATGTTAGTATTAGATTTTATTAAAAAATTATAGTCTCTAAGATCCCTTTCAACTGTGACAGAACATCTGATATAATCCCATCATCTCACAAACAGGAAAACTAAGGTCCAGAGAGAAGTAACTGGCCCAGTGTCACCCTTAATCAATAGAAGGGCAGAGATAAGAACCTTATTCTTCTGATCGTTAGTCCAGCGATGTTTGATCCCACGTGACACAAGTTCAGATACTTTCAGTCTCTAGATCAGTGGCAGGAATCCCAGTATAGCCCAGTAATTACAGCTGTTTCTTTAACTAGCCCATAACTTCCCATATAGTACATGCTCAGATATTTGATTTTTGACTTGATAGTGTCTGCCTGGTTACCCCAGAAGCTTTTATGGTGGAATAGAATGTCCTCCCAGGCTGACAAGCAGTTTTTATAAAATGTCTGTAGGAACTAACCTAGACTTCTGAGTGCTAGGTATCCTCTGAACCTGTTCCCTGGGGTCACTGCAGCATCCCCAAACTAGTCACCTCTCTGCAAAGCTGATAAGGAGTGGTGTTTGTGACCTTGAGTCTTGCCTCTGCCATGACAAACCTCTCTTTGGCTTGCCATTTCAAATCTTGATGCCAGGAATGGTGTCTCTTCTCCAGCTAAACATAGCCATTTAAACCAGTCCATGAATGTTTTTAGATCTCTACTCCTTCCTATTTTTCCTTCAACTTCTATGGAAAATGTGCTCCAGCTTGCCAGTGTCCTTACTGTAGTGTGATGGCCCCAGCTACTCCCTTGTACCTGTCCTGAGGACATAGCATTAGACTGGACAGTAATAACTGGTGTGTCCTCTGGGCTGAAGGAGTTCGGTGCCAAATGTAGTCTTTTGACTGCTGACAACTAGCATCACGACCACCAAAAACCATCCTAGAAAGAGCATGGAAACAGACAATTTGTCAAAAGATGGCACCTTATTAGCTCTACGTAAGGATGGCAGAGGAACAGTGATCCTTTTGCAAAGAGTCTTAGGAATGAGAAGTCATCGTTTTATATAATTTAAAGCTAGAAAGGGCCATCAGAGCTCCTCCTAGTCCAGTCCCATTGTCTTAGAGATGGAAAGACTGAGTTTCAGAAGATCACACAGACAGCTAATAGCAGAACTCAAGCTCTGTGACCCGTGCTTCAACCCCAAAGTTGTGTCACCTTGTCACCAGCCCCTCCCCCACTCAGTCTGTGACATGTTCGAAAGAAAGTGTTGAGGGTAGCCAGAAGGACCTTTTCTGCCTGATAGCTTCCATTAAGGTCAGTCCAGAGTTGTCATGTGAAGTGAGTCTTTCTGTAGCCCAGGTGTCCAGACCCCTGAGCACACACAAACAGGGAAGATAAGCTGCTCCCTCAACTAGACGTCAGACTGCAGCCACCCTATGAAGATGTTATTGTCCTGGGTGACCCAGGCGCTAGGATTGGCATCTCTGCTGGAAGGCAAGACATTCAGACTAAGATCTGAAGTGTTTCTGTGCTAGTTGAAGAGCCAACCATTTTTTCACTCATCCAACAAATGCTAGGTCCATGCTACGTACACAGCTCTGGGAGGAGATACAGAGTTTGGCTAAGATGTGGTCTCTCCCTTCATGGAGCGTGCAGTCTGAGAGCATCCTATTTTTTGTTTCTGCTTCCATTGTAGGTGGAGTTTGAGGATGGTTCCCAGCTGATGGTGAAGCGTGGTGATATTTACACCCTTGAGGAGGAGCTGCCCAAGAGGGTCAAATCTAGACTGGTAGGTAACACAGAGGCACTGACTGCTTTTTTAAAATGTCTCTGTTGGACTTTTACAAAGTAACTAATGTAGAAGATGAAAAGACAGGCGATGCCGTCTTTTCTAGCACCAGCCATCAATCCTCAGGGTATTATGAAATCTCTTTACCATTCAGGCCACTTGTGTTTGCCTACGTTGGAAAAGGGCCTTGGGCTTTCTTTGAGCAGGAAGCAGAAAGTGAAGGAGAAGGTGTGGGAAGGGTCTGCCTGAGGACTTAGAGCCAGGGATCCCTGAATTGGAGGAGGACCAGGGTTTGAGGCCTGCCACCTCCCTACAGCTCTCAATCCTGTACTTGTCTAAGTTGAAGGCCAGTGGGCCTTGGCCGCCCCTCAGATAGCAGTTGGAGTCAGTGTAGCCATCTACTTGGCTGAAGACATTGGCTCTCCTTGAGCCCTGACCCTCTAATAGAGCTGTATTTCCTGTCTTTGCAGTCTGTCAGCACAGGTGCTCCACAAGAGAAAGTATCCTCAGGAGAGGAGGCCAAGGCAGCGAAGCGCCCAAGGGTGGGCAATGCCCGGAATTCTGAGGACTATGGACAGAATCCTGATTACCTGGCCTTCATGGAGAGCCTCCTGCAGTCACAATACCAGCCTGGAGCCCAGAGCCACATGTTTTAGTACAAACACAATTTTAGTACCAACATCTCGTGACCTCCCCCACTCCCCACCCCCACTCTGACCCCTTTACCCCAGCAAAGCACCCAGGCAACTGTGGAACAAGTGGACAGCCCCCTCCTTTCCCCCCTCCTCCTTCTCCCTGCAATAACTTGCTGTGAATTCCTTTCATCTACATTTAATTTTGACCATCTGAGAGACTTGTCTGGCCACAGGCTACCTCGACTCTGCTGAACACACTGCTGACGGTAATAGGAAAAGGAAGCGATGGTAACCTCTCAGATTGCATGTCACCTGGATGCTTTAGAAGAGCTTGTATTCCCGGAGCACATGGATGCCTGGCTCTTATCTTAGGCTAGGAAGGGTTCAACGTTACGTTACAAAAGCAAAAACTACTCAGATTTTTAAACCATGTAAAAGCTCTCATCTTGAAAAGGTGCTATTTCACTGACTACTGAAGCAGCCTTTGGAATTGTGATTTCTGTATATAAATCACCTTTGTGAAGTTCTTTCTATAAATACTTATTGTTTAAAAAAATATAAGAAAAAAAAGGAAAAAGAAGGAAAGAAAAAAAAATCCCCAAACTGGTTTTCTAGATTTGTGGCTTTAAAAAAAATGTTCTTTTCCCCGCAAACTGAAATGGGATTTGAGTAACACTGAATACGAGGGAGAGAAAAACATCTCATTCATTTTCTTTTGTTGTTGTTTTTAAATATTATTTGTATATTGAGTGGGCAGGGAATGTGTTTTAGCTGGAGTGTCTTGGAAGTTGAGGGTGTTTGTGTTACGAGCAGCCCATTTGCGTGTTTCTTTTACTGCTCCCTCTCCCAGTGGCCATGCTGAGGCTTGTCAGTCATTCAGGTGGGGCTACAGACAGGGTTGGGGTATGCACTGGGGGAGGAGGGGCACCAAGGTTGAGAAGGGGAGGCCCTGCTACCTTTGCTCTGCTCTTCTCTGTAGTCCCTTGGAGAGGTCTTGCAGCTTCCTCCCCACGGCTCTTTGTGCTCTTAGAAGAAGGCAGGTTGAGGGTTCTGCTTGGTCTCGGACCTTGGGTGCGTTTGCTGCTCCACACCCTGGCAGATGGGATGCGTGGCCAGCACCTCTGTGCATGCCTGGCAAAATAAATACTTTCTTTTCTGGTTGGCTTGATCTTTTGCTCCTTACTATTGTGAGAATCATTCCATAACTAAGTCTCAGAGCTTTATATGTATGTTTGATGACAGAAGAAATTCACTCATCCGCTTTGTGGCTGCGACCGACTTTGTTTAAGCAGAAGAGAGACCCCTTAGGTCGCCCCCTGTGATGTACACTGGAGGCAGGCCTTGATTTTTTTTGGGGTGCTGGACATGTGGCCGACGTATATTTGGTTGTCTCTATTAATGACTCCTAGCTGAACCAGTTTGGGGGGTTTTTATTGCAGACCACAAAAGATGTCTCCCATCATCCCCTACAACTGAGCCAGGTAGCCATGAGCTAAGAAGTGATCTGAAACTGGGGAAGGAGAGACAGGGAAAGAGACCATGGACTTGGGAAAGGATCGGTCTTGTTCGGATCAGGGTCTGGGTCAGGGGTTTGCCCCTGGATGCTGTGACCATGTTTACACTGACTCCTGATGAGCCTCTTCAGAAAAGCCAGCAATGTAGATGAGACACAAGCAGATGTGATTTTTCTTAGCATCTGGTATCTGAACAACCAACCATGGACACTCTGAAGGGAGTGGCTGGCTGGTTCATGACAGGCGGAATTAGACCCCTTCGGTTGTTGTTGCCTCGTTGACTGGAGACCCTTAGTGTTCCTCTGTGTAGAAAGGTGCTGGCTTGCTGTTTGAGGCCATTGCACGATGACGTTCCTCCTGGTGTTTTATTGGGGCGGGGTGGGGTTTAAGGTGTTGGTTTCAACTTCAAGTGAAACTGCACCTTTTTTTAATCTTAGATTGAATTGAAGAGAGAAAATGTACTTCATATGTCATTTTGGAGAAAGAGTAAGCAGAGCTGAGGCCAAGCCTCATTTTATCTGGCTGTGCGTTGATCTGAGTGGTTTCCTGCCATTCACAAGAAAATGATTTCAAGAATAATCTGCATGTATTTTTTAAAGATGTTTTAACAGTTGATAGGCCAGAGAGAGTACTATTCAAAACAAAAAAGTGAGAGAATGTTGACATCAGAGAACTCTTGCTGTGGAAAGGGGAGAGTGAGGGCTGGGGAGGAAGGGTGGGCAGTGGGGACCTTGAGTTGTGGGGATCTCCTTCTTTATGTAGCAGTCCTGGCTGAAACAGCACCTTTCCTAGATCTTTTCATAGTTCTATTTATGTTGTCAAAACGAGCAGCTACATATTCTCCAGGGCCCATATTCAAGGAGTGCTTATTTGAATTGGTACTCTGGACCCTTAGAAAACTGTTCTTTGTTGGACTGACCCCTGGATGAGGCTGCCCCTCCTCCCAACACACACACACACACACACACACACACACACACACACACACACACACACACACGCCTTCCAAGTTCGGGCTTTTGGGAATAATTTGTGCTAACTTATACATAGTGGCCACAGTACCAGGGGAAATGCACATTTTTTTTCCCAACAAAACATATTTGTAAGTATCTTACCTGCTACAAAATTCCAGGCTGCTTGTTATTTTGAAATGTCTTCATTTCTGAGACGTGCCTTTGGTGTTTTAGGTGGCGAGAGGGCTGATAACCTAGCCCCTTTTTAAGGGTGGTGTGCTTTATAATTCTCTAAAGGAGACAGACAATTTGGCAAAGAGCATAAGGCCCATCCAACTGAGTGTGCACAGTGTGGACGTATAGGAAATGTGTCTTCAGATGAAAAGATTGACCCAGTACTCAAAGGCATGTAGTGATGGCTTCCAAGAGAAACAGCTTAGGACCTTAGGATCAGCTCCTGGAAGAAGCCTTAGAAATTTTCTAGGCCAACTGTCTCATTAGTCAGAGGCCCAGATCGGTTCAGTGACTCATTCAGAGGGGCAGGTAGTAAGTAGCAAAGCCAGCATTCCAGCCAAGATCTCCATCCACACAAACCATCCTCCTCCCTGTGTCAGCAGGCACACAGCCTCACTGGTGTAGCTCTCAGACCAGGCCAACCCCTTCATCTTATAGATGGGGAGCAGCGGGGCACAGGTCTGGTGCTCAGAGAGATTTAGTGGTTCACCCAAGGTTAGGAAGGACGTTGAGAACGGAACTGGTATTTATACTCACTCATGTCCAGGAGTTTGAGGAGAAGACAAGACAGAACAGGAACACCGTGCTTGTGCTGTTGCTTTCTCTTCCCCCTTCACACGTGCTCTAAACTGGCCTGCTGGCTATTCCCTGAGCTAAGCAGAACGAGGCATTCCATCTCCTGTCTTGGTGCCTTTGCCGGGTTGTCCCCCACACCTGGAATGCACACCCTCCTGCCCCCGAGCTCTTGCAAGGCTCAGCTCAGGTGCCGCCTCCTTGGCAAGTCTTTCCCGATCCCCCAGGTGTTAGTTCCCTCTGCCTCCTGAAATTACTTTGTATTTACTTATCCTGTACATGTTGTATCTCCCCAATAGAATGTAAGCTCCTTGGGGGCAGGGACTGTTTGGTTTTTGTCTTTGTATCCGGAGTGCCTGGCCCAGTGCCTGGCACATCATAGGCACTTAATAAAAGTTGTTGAATTGTTGAATCCCTCACACTTAGGGAGTAAGTGTGAATCTTTTCTTCCACATCTCTGCCATACCCTGGCCAATTCTGAATCCTGCGGGGCCTCTTAGGCTATATGTTTTAGTTTTGCCTGGGATTCCTGGAACAAAGTGCTGTTGGTGCTGGGATTCACATCTAGTTCTTACTCCAAGTCCAGTGTTCTGTCCACACACCACAACCACCTTATCCCAAGTTTGTTAATTTTTCCTGCCTTTTCAATGATATATTTCACATATGGTGTGAGGAATCAGTTATGTGACTAAGTAGATTCCCCCTTGGGCCTCAGTTTCCTCATTTGTAAAGTGGGAACAATATTACTTTAGGAGAATCAAGGGAAAAAAAACTTAAAAGTGAGCATTGCCACGAGGGTAATGATAACAACCCATATTTACAGAGTGCTTTGAGGTTTGCAAAGCATTTTACGTGCATTATGTCTGTGAGTTGGGGGCTATTATTATCACTATTTTATAGGTGAGGAAATTGAGGCTTAGATGAAAGGACTTGGCGAGAGGAGCATGGCCATTAATTATCCAAGCCCAGTTCTTAACTGCCATTGGAGTTAGTTATCTGATGGGAGCATTCTGTCTGGAGAGTCCAGAATAGAAGTACAAAACACAACCCGCAGCACTCCTAAGTGTGGCCAGAACTAGATTAAAATGTAATTGAGAAATAGCTGACAAAATAAATAAAAACGCGATAAAGCCAAGATGCTCCATTTAAAACCAAGTCACTATGTAACTTAGAAGATTACTAATATGTGGTCTGTTCGAATTGAACAACGTGGATCTGGAAGCCATGTATTCTCTCTGGCCCACCCAGCCCCTGACTCCAAATCAAAGTTGAGGCTTATATTTTAGAGAAAACCCATTTCTGTTTGGAGGCGATGTTTAACAAGCCACATTCACCATGAAACAAAGCCTTGCTCTTCAGGAGAGTGTGTAACCAGTGGCCAGGTTCCCTAACCCAACATGAGACAGACCCTTTCAGCCTTCCCTGACGATTCTGGCAACATTAGCAAGATAGGGTTCAGCAGGCTTTTTAATTTCGGTGTGTGTGGGCTGACAGATGCATTCTGGTCTTCAACCCATAACATGAGAGAGCGTCATTTTTTAACCTCTCCGTAGTCCTGCAGGCAGCATGCAGGTGGTCTGTTCTTGTGCAGATGGTGTGTAATTGTGTTCTGCTCTTGAGACCTTGTAAAATAGAGTAGCGATTTTGGATGGGCCGTCATCTGGCTCTGGCCAGAGCCGAAATACCAGTCTTGATTAAGGATGAACAGACACCAAATGTTTTAATGTGTATAACTGGATGAGGTCCCCATGCCAAGGAAGGAGTTTACTTGTAATTTGTTTGTTGGGAAGCAGAGGAAAAAAATGACACGTCCCCAGACATGTGAACTTCGGGGAGCGCTAGACATGGAGTCAGATGATGGTGGTTTCTTTGATTCCTGGCTCTGCCACCAGGCTGCGGACAAATTTCTGCCTCTCTGAGGCCTCAGTTTCCCCATCTGTAAAATGGAGATAGTGCTTGCGTTACCCATCAGGGAAAGTTCTAGGTAAGCCTCTAAGCGCTAGAACCTTTGTATTAGAGCAAATTAATTACCCAGCCAATGGCAGAACTTGAATGTGGATCTTCATGTCTGAGGCAGGCTCTACCCAATACACTTCCCTGCCTCTTACCTTTCCAGTTTATTGGATAGAACTTGTTGAGTAGCACAGCCCTGAAGGGATACTATCAAGAGTTCCAAGCTCCAGCATGACCTGAGAATAGTGATGAATGCTAAGCATATCCAAAAAAGGGTTTGGTTTGGTTTTTTCAATTATTTTTAGTGGTGTTGGGGTTAAAAGGATCAGAGGATGGTCTAGGACCACGAGGCTAATGATAATGGTTGACATGGAGAAAGTTGAACTAGTCAACTCTATAGTTTGGTCCCATTTTCTCTTCCAAGAAGAACATCCTTTGTCCTAGATGGTTATGTCCAAAAATGGTTATGAGGAGGGAGGCCAGAGAAGATCTATTCTGCCTTTGCCGGGTTCAGGTCACCAGGACGTGGATAAATAATTGTCTGAAAGAACTTGGGTGTGATTGCTGAGCCACACTATCAGTGGTCTTTACGTCTTGGAAAATAGAAGGGGTGCTGCGGCACTTTGAGCCCAATAGGATTCAACAGCAAGAAATGGCAGCCAGAAAATCTAAGACGATCTTAGACTGTTCTGAGAGGCTTGGTGTCTAGGGCTCTTTAGGTGACCCCTGTTCTTGCTATCCTCTGCCCTGCTCAGGATGTATCTGAGCATTGTGTTCACTCCCTGGTGCCATGTTTAGGAAGAAAGATACTGAAAAGCTAAGGAGTCCTCAAGATTGGTCCATATGAGGAAGGATGAAAAGACTGGGGATATTTAGCCCAAGGAGAGAGTCTTCAGTTATTTGAAGGGGAAATGGGATTACATTTGTTCCCCAAACCCCCAAATCAGAGCTAGGAGTAGTAGATGAGAATATAGTGTAAACTGCATGAGATTTAAAGGACCTGAGTTCAAATTCCAGCTCTGCCATTTTGGAGCATCGCTAACTTCAAGCAAGTTACTCCCCTTCACTGGGCTTCCATTCCTTTCCTACAAAGTGATCTCTTTAGACCTCTCCCAACCCAACATCCGTTATTCTAAGTTTCAGAGAGGCAGATTGAGCTTTTGTCTAAGGAAAACTTCCCTAACAAAGCTACCAAAAAATGAAACAGACTGCCTCCTGAGGCAACAAGTTTCCTCATTAGAGACCACCAAGCAAAGGCTGAATATCAGCTTCACGGGTGTGTAGGCAACCAGGTGGTACTGTGAAGAGACTGGTTGATTTGGAATCAGGAGGATCTGAGTTCCAGTCTTGCCTCAGTCACTAGCTGTGTGACCCCTGGGCCAAGTCACTTAAATTCTCAGCCCCATCTGTAAAATGGGGATGATGCTAGCACCAGCCTCACAGGGTTGTGAAGCTCGAGAGAGATGCTATGAAGCGCTGCAAACCTCAGAGCAGTATATCAATTCTGGCTATTATGCATAATTACAGTTTTGGAGAGGATTCTTGCTCAGGTATGGGTTGGACCAGCAGGCCTTACAGCTCTTGGGTCTGGGGAGTCTATGTGGCCTGACCTGCCCGCAAGCAGAATTTCTGATGAGTAGCAAGTCTCTGGGGATTTCCATCAGGCCAGAGCTGTAAGCGGGGAATTTTTGTTTCCAGGGTATTACCCAGAGAATCACTTCATTGCAACTTTGAGGAGCAAGCACACCCAGGCACGAAAGGAGCACGAACCATGCCCAAAGTTGGGGGTGGCTTAGTTGTGTCTATATAGACAGACAGTGACAGGGAGGCCCCGAGGATGCTGGCATGAGGTTACTTATGGCCAGGGAGGCTGGAGGGGAAGCTCATCCCAACCTTCCCTCTTCTAGCTTCCCATTTTTAGTTGTCCTGCTAACTAGATACTGCTCCCTTCTTTCTGCATTACTCTAGGACTTCCAGGTAAATCCAAATCGTTAAACCCAGTGCCTTGGGGCAGAACCCTGGTCACTGCCATCTTAGAGCTCTGAATCCAGTAAAATTGTGGATCAGGAGCTGGCTAGAACCAGCCCGCTGGATAGAGTGCTGGGCCTGGGCTCAGGGAAGACCTGAGCACAAATTTGGCCTCAAGACGCTAGCCGATGTTGACCTCTGCCTCAGTTTGCTCAAGTGCAAAACAGGAATAAAAACAGCACTTAGTCTCACAGAATTGTTGTGAGGATCAAATAGGATCATATTTGTAAAAAAAAAAAAAAAAGGAACACAGCACATAGTGTGCCATTAGGAGTTCTGGCACATAGTAGGCACTCTAGAAATGCTTGCTCACCCTTCATGGGATTGGGGTTGCCCGGTTCTGCGCTCTCAGATGAGCACAGCTGCAGGCCCAGCTTCTGACTCCCAGCTCATAAGTATTTCCCCTGGGCATGCTGGGAATGTTGCTGATATTCTGGGAACCTGAATCTGCAGGCGTGTGAACTCCAGCCCTTTTCTTGGCTGCCCTTTCCAGGTCCTTTGGCCAGGGCAGTGGGATCAGTGCAGTCTCTGTCTCTGGTTTGCTTTTGTGTTCTTTCTGTCTTGGCTTTTGCCCTTGTCCTTGTATCAGGACTCATTTCTTTTTAGAGTGATGACAAAAAGCTCACAGAATCTCAGAGTTGGAAGTGACTTGACTTAGAGACCTTCTGGTCCAACTTGTCAGCAACAAGAATCCCTTCTCCCACAAACCCTTTATTCTTCTTGAAGACTGCTAGGGATGGCAAACCCACCACCTCCCAAGGTCAATCTCTTTTCCATTGTTGAATGGCTCTAACTTTTTCCTAACATAAAGCCACCTCTCTGTCCCCCACTAGGGACAAGAGAAGCAAATGTCATCTCTTTTTCCCAGTAGCCCTTCAAATATTTAGACAGTTTTCATGGTCCTCTAAAGTCCTCTTAACCAGGTAGACATCTCTAGGTACTTCAGGTGTTCCTCATAGGGCATAACCTCAAGGTTCTTTACCATTCTGGTTATCTTCACCTGGATACTTTTCTAGCTTATCACCAGACTCCAACAGGACCGTCACCTCCCCTTCTTCTACTTACTGTGCTACTCTTAATGTTAACGGTCACCGTGTCACGCTGTTGGCCCCCATGCCTCTTGTAGTGCACTGAAACCCTCTTTGAGACAAACTGTGGTCTAGCTAGATAAAAATCATACAACTGGCCAAGCGCTAATCCTTGGCCCACTCTGTGTTGATAGTTCCGAATCTTCCTCATTGTACTGCAGTGAAGTGTACAGCCATATCTGTTTATCTTGGCTGCCATGATAGCATGACAAGCTTTGATAAACACTGCTTAAGTCTTTGTAAACTCTATGAGCACCACCAATCTACCATCAGACAAAAGGAAATGAGGTTCTCAACTGGGATGTTCTCGGTGATGCTGTGCTGGGCTCCTTTTCAGATGGTCACAAACCACCCAGAAAATACAAAAGTGGCATTTGAAGCCAGGCTCTCTGTCTCCAAAGCCACTCTTTTCACTCTACCTTGTCTCATCCTTTCTACGTTTCCATCTTGCCCCGAGACTCTTCCTATTCCATGTCCCCCGTAAGCCCTGCTTTTTCAGTTCAGATACCATCCAGTTAAAAAGGCAGACAGATGGGTGTGAGAGATATACTAGGGACAGAAATCTATGAATGCGAGGCTACTTTTTAAAATTTATTTTTTTCAATGAACAAAAATTATTTTCTCTTCCTCTTACCTCCGTGAATGAAAAAAAGATGGAAAACAAAACCCTTGAAACAAATCTGCGTAACCGAGCAAAACAAATGTCCATGTTAGTCATGTTCGATATTTATATATGTATATACATATATATATATAATGTATATATTTATATTTCAATTTCATCCTTCTGAGCCCCGAGTCCATCTTCGCTCTGCCAAGGTAGATAGCATACTTCATCATCAGTCCAATAGAATTGTCGGTCATTGCATTGATGAGATTTCTTCAGTCTTTCAAAGTTGCTTGCCTTTACAATGTTGTTGTTACAGTATAAATTATTCTTCTGGTTCTACTCATTTCAGTCAATGCAAAGCACTTTTATCCATAGATTAGATTTATTTAGCATGTTTGTTCTGCACAAATGGAGGAAAGCAGAATGATTTCTTGCTAAAAGCATCGAGGGACACAAAATGGCATCAGCCAGAGGTGAGGGAGTGTGAAGAGTGACATCTGACTTTCCTCCAGGTCCAAGTGTGTCATAGAATCATTGCAAAGGACATGAACTGTCCTTAGGATTATGGCCCCCGTGGTGTGGGAAAGAATCCTAACCCTGAATTAAAATCCAAACTCTCATGCTTCTTGGCTAAGTGAGCCAGGGTTCAATGTTTTCATTTCTTTCGGCCTCACTTTCCTAATATTTAAAATGGAGATAAGAAGCCTTACGTTTCTTAACTCACAGGGTTGTTAATGAGAGAAGTGCCATAAAGCTGAGGAATACAATTATTTTCGCTTCTAAATACTGGAAGATCATTTAGTCCAGCTGCTTCATTTTACAGATGGGGAAATTAAGTCCCTAGAGAGGCAAAGGGACTTGTCCATAGTCACAAGTAACAGAGTCAGGATTTGAACCCAGGCCCTCCAAACTCTAAATCTAGCATACACTATATTGTCTCTTGCTTCTTGAAGTATCTTTTGTGTGACTGATAAGAAGAAACCTACTACCCCGTCTCCCTTTGTGGTCACATCTCCTGTAGCATCATAAAGACCCCCGTATAGGGTGATTGATATGAAGAAAGCTGGGCTGGAAGGCAGAAGAAATTTGCTTTAAATCTGTCTCTGGACACTTACCAACTTTGTGACCAAAAGCAAGACACTTGTCCAGCCTAAGTAATTTTTTTTTTTATCTAGGAAAAAAAAGGGGTGGGGGTGGGGTGGGAGGAAATGATATTGGCTATACCTGCCTCCCAGGGTGGTTGTGAGGTTTAAATGAAATGATGCATTAAAGTGCTTTGTAAACCTTAAAATACTAGATAAATGTCAGTGGATGATGATTGAAGCAGATTGGGACCCCAAGGAGCCTTTTTGACAAGGCAGGGGCCAGGCACAAAGGAAATAAACAATAATTCTCGACAGTCTCCGTCACTCGCATGTGACATCCCTGCCATCCGTCCCCTCCCCTGTATTCTCTAAACACAGCCCGCACCACCTCGCACCTAGACTATATATAGCAAGAGAGTCTTAACTGGCCTCCCCACCTCCAACCTCGCCCCCTTCCAATCGATCCTTCACACACCTGCCAACCTCCTCTTCCCAAGGCACTTCATCGACCCTGTGACTCAGCTTCTCAAAAAACCTTCCTTACTGGCCTCCACAGTCCCTCTCCTCCCTGCTTTTCAAAACTGATTAAATACTATTTTTACAGACTGGGCTACTGGTCATTCCACATAGTCAATACTTTCATTTTCTGCCTGCATGCATTTGTGTAAGCCATCTTCTTTTTTCTTTTTCTTTTTTTTTTCCCCTGTTAGGGGAGGCAGTCGGAGTTAAGTGACTTGCCCAGGGTCATACAGTAAATGTCAGAGGCCGAATTTGAACCCAGCTCCTCCTGACTCCAGGGCCAGTTCTCTCTCCACTGCACCACCAACTTGTCCCTCACAAGCCCTTTTCAATGGCTCTATCTTCACCTCCGCTTTAGAAATCTCACCTTCCTTTTAGGCTCAGCTGAGGGGTCACTTCTGTGAAAATTTCCATGCTCCCCATGTTAGAATGTTAGCTCCTTGAGGGCAGGATCTTTTCTTTTTTTGGAGGCAGATCTTTGTATTGTCCCGTGTACCTAGCACAGTGCCTGGCCTGGAATAAGCCGTTAGTGAATTTGTATTTGTTAAGTTGAACCATCCCTGCCAAAGAGGATTTACGTTTACTTATGGGGAACTTGAGCTGGGCCCAGAAGGACTGGTAGCGTTTGGATCAGGGGCTGTTCCTTGTTTGTGCTTCAATGGGATTGGTTGGTGTAGGTCCCCGTCCTTGTGTACATTTGTTGAGATTTCCTACGAGTGCTATAAAAATAAAATCCTTAATAATAACAGCTGACACTTACATAGTGCTTACTATGTGCCAGCAACGGTGCTAAGAGCTTTGTAATTATCATCTCATCTGATCCTCACAACAGTACAGAAAGGTTGGTGTTATTTATTGTCTCCACTTTACAGCTGAGAAAACAGGTTAACAGGAGTGAAGTGACTTGCCCAGGGTCACACAGTTTCTAAGGCTGGATTTGAACTCAGGACCTCCTGACTCCCAGGTGGGAGTTCTGTTCACTAAGCTACCTAGCTGCCTGTTACTTGGAAGCTATCTTCTGGTGACAAGTCACTAAACTTAGACTGGTCCTGGAAAGATAGATGTGCAGAGACCTAGTAAACGTCTGAGACAGGATGTGAAATCAAGTGTTCCTGACTCCCAAGTCTCTTACTCTACCCCCTGCACCATCTAGCTGCCCTGCTTTGGAAGGACCTCCTGCTGACTTAATCATCAAGCCCCAAGTTTACTTCAGCTTCATCATGAGGCCCTGGAGGAGATCTGGACCTGGTGTCAGGAAGATCTGAATTCAAATCCTGCTTCAGGCTCTTACTACCTATGTGGCTTTGGGCAAGTCAATTCACCTCTGCCTCAGTTTCCTCATCTGTAAATGGAGTTAATAACAGCTCCTACCCCCCAGGGTTGTTGTGAGAACCAGAGGAGACCTGGAAGTGCTACGTCAAAGTCACTACGAAAGTGAGCTTTGGCGCTGATGGGACAAACGCATAGTATTCTTCCCCTCTCTTGACGCGCATTGTAGCGACCACGTGTGTCCTAATTTTCTGTCTTTTGACTTCTAATATTTCCTGTTGCATCTCTGTAATTTTTTGAGATCTGTTTCTTTTGTTTTCTTTTAACTAAAAATGTTCACCTCCTCCTCCAAAGCTACCAGTTCCCTGGTTCAGTGCTTAGCGCAGTATCTGGCACACAGTAGGTGCTTAATAAATGTTGATTCATTCATTGTGGAATTCTTCTGTAGGGGCACTAATTGTATTCCTTTATCTCTTCCCATAATTCTTCTTTGGTTCTCTTTTAACAGCCTTCTTGCTGGGAAAGGAATCTTTTTCTTTCCTATGTAGTTAGAAAAAAATTTAATGATATTGTTTGTTTTTATATTACCTTTATTTCTAACTAGATCCCTTTCCCCTCTTCTGCCCGGAAGCCGCTAGGTGGCAGCATAGTGCACAGTGTGCTGGGCCTACCATCAGTAAATCCCAAGTTCGAATTTGGCCTCAGATACTTTCTAGCTGTTAAGACCCTTAGCAAGTCACTTAACCTCCGACTGGCTTGGTTTCCTCAACCATAACATGAAGATCATAACAGCACCTACCTCCCAGAGCTGTGAGGATCAAAATAGATAGTATCGCTAAAGTACTTAGCACAATGTGCCAGGCAAACAGTAGGAGTTTAATAAATGCTTATTTCCTTCCTCCTACCCAGCAAGCCATTCTTTGTAAAGGAATAAAATGGGGGGGAGGGGGACAATTCAACAAAACCACCAGACACATGCTAGAATGTAAAGTCCTTGAGGATAGGGATTATTTCAGATTTTGTAAACTCAACACCTAGTACCCAGTGCCTGGTACATAATATGCACTTAGTAAATGCTTGTTGATTAATCAGCTGAGTCTGATAACATGTGCAATATTCCCTACCTATAGTCCTCCAACTCTGAAAAGAAGAAAGGTTGTGTGTGTGTACATGTATGTATATGTGTGTATGGATACATATGCACATATTTCCTCCTCTTTGTAAAGAATATATATTATATATTAATACACATATGAAGTGTGTATATATGTTTGTATATATATATATCAACTTTTCTTCAGGCCACTGGTTATTGTAATTACATAGCATTTAGTCATTTCATTTGTTTTCCTCTCCAGTTACATTGCAGTGTTTAGTTTCCTGGTTCTGCTTACTTATTTCACTCTCCATCAGTCTATACAAGTCTTCCCATGCTTCTCCAATGTCTTACCTTCCTTCCATTCTCTTACTAAACTTTTCAGCCTCCCTTGGGGGTTCTTATAATGATTTTGTTCTCATCTCTGAGGGGCAGGAGGTAGATAAGGCAGTCTTAGTTCCTTCTAGATATTTCTCTTCATTCCACTGTGTTTCTTGGTTGTATTAGAAGTGTTTTTATGCAGGGTTTTCCTCAAGCCTCTCACTTAACCATCTCACCAGAAGTTTCTCTGTAGACATGAGCCCAAAATATTGTACTCACTACAGGTAGTTGCTCTTGGAGGACAGGTGACAGACAGAGTGCCAGTCATACAGGACTTAATTATTAATATTAATTATAATGCTTTTTGGTGGTAGGACAACATTCTGAAAGACTCCTGGTACACAGAAGCCATGGCACTGATTTTTGACCAAAGCGGAGACAGGTAGATTTTTTTGTCTCTGGAGCTCTGTCCCCCTATTACAAAGTGGTTCAAACCGGTTAGTCAAGACCCTTCTACCCTAATCAATGACAGAGCCAGGCTGAAGAGCAAAGTTATAAAGTCTCTCTTTGCCTGGTTTTTAAATTAATCATTAAGTACACATTCAAACATTTTCTTTGTCAACTGGGTGGCATGATGTTGAAAGAAAAACCCCAGACTTGCCTTGAGGACATTCCTAAGTTGATTTGGAGAGACAAGGCTTACAGAATTCCAGCCTGGGAAGGAACCTCAGGGACCACCATTCTACTCCAAGCCACATGTGAAAAAGAATCTCTACTACCCCCTGTCCAATGAGAAGTCATTGCCTGAAGACCTCTAGGGATGAGGAACGTACCGCCTCTGGAGGCATCCCATCTTACTTTTACCTTCCCTTCACTGCTCCTTGCCCCAAAGTAAAATAGTTGAATCCCTATTCCATTTTGCAACCTATCATTTCCCCCACTAAGTCTTCTCATGATTCTCCACCAACATTGACTTTCTCTGGTCATCCAAGCAACACAAATCAGGATGGAAAGATTTGCAGTAGAGCATGGACCTCCATGATCCTATCTATGGCACATTCTCCAAAAAAAGAGACACACCCAAAGTGGGAAAAACAAGCATGCGTAAGGATTGTTTATGAGGCACCCATGTCCATGTAGGCATACACGCAGAGAGATAATTCCTACTTCTAAATGCTGCGGGACTGCCTATATCTTCTGGTGAATTCATTAGACACCTCTCACTTGGCTGGTGGTGGTATCTCTGCACTCATTCATTGGGCTTTGCTGATTTTGTAGTATCTACGGGCATCTCACTCTGCTAGTCTTGGTGTCTCTGCTGAGCTCATAGGGCCTAACCTCACCGGGAAGAGTGTCTCTACTGGGTGTATTTCTCCCCTGGGCTTTACCAGCCTCACTGCATTGTATTCACTGGTTCCAGAATCTCTACTGGGCACATTTCTCCGAGGCATTCATCTCTTCCATGCCAGCCAAACCATCTCAGATTCAGTCTGTTATGGCATAGAGCCTCTCTGTGATAATGGTGGGATCACAATTCTTTGGTTTTAGCCACCATACCCAGCTAACAAAAAGCCAAGCAGAATATCCCCAGGCTAAGATGAGCCTTTCTTCATGTATGTATCCTATTTCTGGGGGAAAGACTGAAGCTTTCTATGATAAATTGCTATGTAGTTTGGAATTCAAATCATAATGGGAGACTGGCCAATTTGGGCCCAGACCTTAGAGGATGCATAGTACTCTGCCTTTTTCAATCCAATACATGGAACTTTGGGGAGCATTCTTCCAGCCACTAGTGACAGAGAAGCTGGTACTGTGTGGTGACAACTGTTCTCATTGGCTTTAGAACTTGGAGCACTGATGATAGAATCAAATTGAGTTTCCTCCACCCTTGGAGGATAGCCGTGCCCCTGTCCTTGGGCTTTCAGCCACTGTTTGGGAAGAGACAGCGAGTCCTGTCTCCTACCCATCTTCAAACACATGGTACCTCTATCTCCTTTGTGTTGATTCTCTCCTGACTTAGATGATGGAATGGGCCAGGTTACAACCTCGTGTCCTTTGAAATATGGGAAGAGCCAAGCCCACTGGCGAGTCCCTCTGGAAGCCTCCACTTTGCAAAGGATCTTGAGCCAGCCTGCCTTCATTCTCTTCCTGCCCCTGTTCCTGACTTTCTCCGGACTTCAAAATCATCCCCCCCGCCTTGCTTGCTTGGTACCTTCGTGTCCCCTTTTACCCCCCTTTCAGCTCACTTTCGTGTGTTGTTTTCCTCACTAGAATGTAAGCTCTTCAAGGGTAGGAACTGCTGTTCTTTTTGCCTCTATTTGTATCTCCAGCATTTAGCACAGTGCCCGGTATGCAGTAAGTGCTTAATAAATGCTGCTTCCTTCCTTTCCTTTCATCAAAGATTCCCCTAGCAACCAGAGTTGGTAACCAGAACCGCTGGAGCTGGTAGCCAACCCTGAGGAACAACCTGCTTGACCCGGCTCAGCAGTGGATTGACCCCGTGTCTGAGATACCCCAAGGAGCCAGCCTAGCTGAGAAATGGAATCATTAGTCCATCAGCTACCCTGCACCCAGAAGTTAACCTGGTCAGGATTCCATAGAGGGAGGAAAAGGACTCCCATAAGTTTGAGCTCACTCTCCCTAGGATCTGTGTTTGTGCAGAAGGGAGACCGTGTCTCCAGTTTGGCATGGGCTGGTTTTGTTTTTTTGTAACTTCGGTCCTCGCTATACCTTCTCAGTAAACATCCTTTTGTATAAGTCAATTGATATCAACTGGTTAATTGATATTGGGTAGGAAATACCAGATGGGAGCTTGTGAACAATGGTGTTAGAAGCCCCAGTCCTTCAGGATCATCAAATGATTTTACCCTAAAACACTGAGGGGAAAAGTCATCAGGTCCCCTCTGGGGGATCCAACTTGCTGGTATGAGCTGGGGTTGGACTGAGCCCAGAGGACATATTGTACAATGTTCTTAGATGCTCCTAAAATCCTCTCTGGCTTTGCAATCAAAATGGAGACACAGCAATACGTGAGCTAAGGGGGCATGGTGGATATCCTCCACTCCACGAGTTCATATTCCTGTCTTTAATGTGCAAATCTGTCAGCAGCAAAGCCTGATGGCTCTGATGCAAAAATACTTCTGTTACTGTACACTTCAGTTAGTCCTCATGTGCCACAGGTTCAAGGCCCTTCCCCAACATCATTGCCCTCTTAAGGAGTCACAGGGTGCTGGGATAGAGTGGTAAGATCACAGGACCAGAAGTTTGAGTTCCTGCTCAAGATATTAGGTTTATTGAGATACTTGCCTTCTAATCCCTCAGTGCCATCATCTGTAAGAGAAGGGTTGGACTAGATGCATTACAAAGCCCCTCCCAGCTCTCAAGGTCTGGATTCTATATATTTATGGGACCTTTTCAGTCCCCAAAGTCTATATTCCAAGGGTCCTCCAGCTCTGTGTTCTGAGCATATGCTCTCCCACCATATCAGAGCTAGAAGGGACCCTAGAGCACATCCAGTCCAACCCATATTTTAAAATATGGCTCTCTCTACAACATCCCTAATAAGTGACCATCCAGCCTCTGCTTGAACACCTCCAGTGACAGGGAGCTCACTACTTTCTAAAGCAGCCCATTCCATTTGGGGATATCTCTAACATATATTGTTGGGCAGTTTCCCCTTACTTTGACTCTAAATCGGCCTCCCTGCAACTCCCACCCGTTGCTCCCAGTTCTGTCCTCTGTGGTCTCATCCCTCTTCCACACAACAGCCCTTCACATAATTGAAGATGGATTTTATCATCTTCCAAGGCTTCTCTTCTCCAGAATAAACCCCCAGTTCTTTTTTGCTCATCTCTGTAGGTACTCTGTACACATGGGTTGACCGACTGATTCCAGCTGGAGGCAAAGACTAGTCTTGAACCCTTACCTAGGCCATCTCAGCCTCAAGTACGTGAGCCTTGATCCTGGAGAACCGAGGAGGAAACATACTTTCCTCTTCTCCGCAGAGAGATGGAAATTGCCAGTGTATACAATGGGGTGTCCAAAGCCAGATGGGTTGCTGGCTCAGTTGGCTTTGTCTGAACGTTTTCCTTTGTTACAAGGAAGGGATTCCTTGCAGGATGGGGGTGGGGTGTGGGTTAAAGGAAAATAACTAAGTTATCAAAGTAAAAGGTGCAATAGAACTTTAAAAAAAACTTGGGCAAACAATCTGAAAAACCTTTCTACTTGGAAAAATGCATGACAGAGTGTGAAAGCATCATGGGTTAATGGAAGGAGTGATGAGTCAAGAGGCAGAAGACCAGGGTTCCAATCTCACCTCTATTACCTGTGTGACAGAACCAGGACTCAAGTACCTGTGTAAGAACTTGGACAAGTACGATGCTTCCTCTGGGTCTCAGTTGCACAGGGTGGTCTCTGAGGTGTCTCCCCGTACCAAATCCTATCATCCTAAATGGATCCCCAGGGGAGAAGGGCAGGGGGCAGGCTGGCACCGCAGTCTAGGGCCTGCATGGTTCCCACCCTGGCATTCAACGTTTCTTGAAGGCCCCAGCCATTGACCTTGCATTTCTCCTGCCATCTGTGACTCTCTCTGTCAGTCAAGGGCTTGCCTGCTCAGCCTGCTGATTCCAGAATCTGCTTTGGCTGCAGCTGATCAATCTCTTTGTATTTAACACGGCCGACCTCATCACTCATCCCACAGAGCCAGCTGTTGCCTTCTCTCCTCTCTCTATATTTGACAGGCCAGGTTCTTCCTTCTGCATCCCCGTGTGCTCAGCTCCCAGGGGAGAAGGAGGCTGGGAATGTGCATTACCCTTGCAGCCTTGCCTTGGGGAGCCAGGAGCATCAAACACTAACCCCTCTGGCTTAGGCTTGATCCTTTAGGGCCTGCGCTGGACTCCAGAAGTTATCTGATCCAACTGAGTTCAGTCCAGCCTACAATATCATTGGGAGCAGTGAATTTTAATTCAGAGGATATGGGTTCGGATCTCATCTCTGTGTGACCTTGGGTGGCTCATTTCCCTCCTCGCTTCCCTCATCTGTAAAATGAAGGGGTTGGATTAGATGACTCTGAACATCCCTTCTACCTTCAGGTTCTCTGAGCCTTTCATTTCCAGTGACTGGAATCTTCAGAGCCAGAACTAGGGCAGGGAGACCAGGGCTTTGTCCCAGGACAAAGCATTTACTCAAGGGGCAGGAATTTGCCCCAAGAAAAATATAAAAGGTTTCTGATCGCCCGTTTATGTCTCTATGGAAGAAGGGACAGGGTGGTGAGAGGGAGAGTATTAGGGTCCTCCTCCTGGGAGACTGGCTTGGACTTGGTGTTCCATGGGAGAGGGGAGAGAGAGGTTGGAGGCCATGGCTGGCAGGACAGAGCTCCAGCCCAACCCAGGGACAGGAAAGGAGGGCACAGTGAGAGTCCTCTTGGTGTGAAGGATGATCATCCTTCAGGGACCCCCTTGAAGCATATTCTAACCATAGAGAGATGGGGCAGGGCAGTGAGTGACCAGGGACTAGTGGTCTGAGATGTGGCCAGAGGTGTGCTGGGCAATGTTTAACAACCAGAGGAAAAAGAATGTACCCACAACACACTTTAAAGTTTATTCTGCATTAACATTTTCTCATTCATTTTATTAAGTCTAGGCAATCAACGCAACAATAAATCAAGCTCTAATTTGTAGCATTTGCTGATTTCTGGGGGGTGGGGTGGGCTGGGAATGGGGGGGACAGAATAAATGCTCACGTTGAGAATTTAACAATTAGCCTGGAGCTGTCTCCAGTGACCCCCTGAATTAGCTCCCTGTCCATGGTTATCCCTTGGTGCTCTGGGGGAGGGGTTTTTAGGAAGGGTAAGGCAGTGCAAAGGAGAAGCACCTCAGTCTCTGTTAGAGGACTATGTCCCGGAGAAGCACCTGCTACTGTTCCCTGGATTCTCAAATCTTCTTGCTATTGGGAAACCCAAGGGTCAGGAGGAAGAATGGGTTGAAAGTGTGGTGGGCTGTCCTGTGAGTCCAGAGGAAAGCATCAAAAGCATTCCTCTCATCCCAGAGACTTTATTTATTTCCCTTGAATTTTACCCTCCCTGGCTTCTCAAACATTTCAGAAAAGTGGAAATGGAGAATGGGGTCAGTGGGAAGGTATGCTAGGGGCCAGGGAAGAAGCAAAAGTAATCATCTCACTTCCCTATACCAGCCGCTCACCCCACTTCAGCTTGTTGTCCTGGCCCAAAGAGTGCTGAACAAGGAGTCGGGAAACCCAGCTTTTAGTCCCTTTTCTGACACCAACACTGAGTTCAAGGTGGTCTCCAAGGTCCTGACCGTCTGTCAATCTAGGACACTTGGGCTCTATCAGATTCCACCTCAGCTCAGCCTCAAGTTCAGCAAGAGTCGTTAGTCCTCTCTAACCTTGAACAAGTAATTTTCCTTTTCTGGGGTCTCAGTTTCCCCTTCTGTATAGTGATGTTATTGGATTAAGTAACCTTCATCTCTAACATGATCCTTTGAGGTATTTTTATTTGAATGGGGTGGGGTTCCCTTTCATGCTCCTCCCAAAAAACATCTTCCTATTTAATGAGTTACTTCCCCTCCCGGTAATGAGGCTTTTTAGATGCCATAGTACACTCCAGTTTTTAAATATTCTTCCTAAAATTATTGCCTAGAACTGAACACAATACTTCAGCTATGGTTTAAATAGGATGTCAGCTAATTAATTATCCTTTTTTTTGCTACAATATCACACTAATAAATCCTCTTAAGTCTGAAGTCCACTAAAACCCGCAGATTTTCTTTCACATGGACTGTTGTCTAGCCATACTTCCCATGCTGTACTTGTATTTTTGTAATCAAGTACCCTTTCTCCCCATGAGCCCTATTCTTCCTTGTTGCTCAGTTCCCACTGTCACTTTTAAATAATTGTTAAAACAAGTCAAGAATCTGTCAGCTACTGTAGATGCTTAAATAATTGACATCCATAACTGTGATGCTGTATCCCCATGCCAGGTTTGTGATTTGTTTCCTGAAATCTCACGTTTCCTCTTTCTGACCAGGCGGTCTGTAGCATAAGCACAGGATGATATCTCTCCTACGGCTCTGACTGATGATACTCAACCAACCGCTCTCTACCATATTTCCCACCTCCAGTTCCTAGATGTCATTACATAAGTATTTTCTTCTTAACATACAATGCTACTTAACCACTCCTTTTTACCTATTCTCTCTTTTAAAAATAAAGTATGACTTCCCTCAGCTATATTCCAATTATGGGTCTATCCGAGGTTTGTGGGGGCGGTGCACATACAGTTTCAGTACAAAATGGTATAATAATAAAAGTGACATCGTAAACAATAATCATGGCCTGGTCCCCATCAAAGCCTCAAAGTCTTCATGTAGCAATCGATACATCAGTAACATCACAAAGTGTGAGGAGGGTCCTAGAAGCCAAAATAAGGCCCTCTTCAATGGGGAAAAGGCCAAGGAAGACAGAGTGCCCTCTCGCTTAGGGGATTTCTAAGGTCATCTTCCAGTTCTAAGTCCTAGGACCCCTATGATTACTACCTGAAAGATGAACCTCCTCAACACACGCAGACAGATACTTTATAGGATTCTTTCTCAGTGTGGGATGGCCTAGGTGACCTCTGACATCCCTCCTAGCCTTGAAATTCTGTAAGAGGAGAAGGAAGATCAAGGGATAAGAACAGGAAGATTCAAAGTGAGTGAAGTATGTAGATCCTGGCCTTAGCGGAGAGAGGCAGCTCATCGAGAAGAGAGAAAGCCTTAGCAATGCCTCTGAGGAGCAGCAAGCAGGTGAGAGGATCAGAAATACTGAACTGGGAGAGACCTTTGGAGCCACCTACTCCAACCCCCTGAGGTAACTAGATGAAGTAACTAAGATCACAGAATTTAAATGACTTTGCCAAGGTCATTTGGGTAATAAATAAAAAAGCTGAGTCTGGAACCCTGGCCCTCTAACTGCAAATCTAGACTTCTTTCTACTTTGTCATGTGGCTTCTCAAAATTACATCCTGACTCAGAGTAAATGATCTTTGGTGATAAATGATACAGTAGTGCTTAAATGAATGATGCAGTAGAGTTCTTCAATGTGTAGTCACTGGAGATGGCCAAGAGGGGGAAAGGAAAGAATAAAGTGGACATTTGGATTCTGGGGCCACCAGAGTCTGATTTTTCATATGAGAGGAGAGAGAGAAAGAGAGACAGAGGGAGAGAGAGAGAGAGAGAGAGAGAGAGAGAGAGAGAGAGAGAGACAGAGACAGACAGAGAGAGAGAGAGACAGAGACAGAGAGAGAGAGAGAGAGAGAGAGACAGAGAGAGACAGAGAGAGACAGAGAGACAGAGACAGAGACAGAAAGGAGAAATAGAAAAGAAGAAGAAGAAAAGAGAGAAAGAAGGAAGAAGAAGAGGAGGAGGAGGGGGAGAGGGAGGAGAGAGGAAGAAAAAGAAAATGAGAGACAAGAATGAGGGAGAAATAAGAAGATTTTTAGTTGTTTATTGTAGTGATATTGTTGAAGGGCCAAGAATTTAGGCATTTCTGACGTGCCAGCTCTAGATCTATGAGTCTGGGACCCCATGACATTTGCAGCAGCCACCATGGCCTTTTGCCTGGGCACTCAGGGATGGGTATTTGGCCATAGGCAATTTTGGTGGACTGCAAAGGAACCAGCCCTTGGCTAAAGATTCCAGATGACTCTGGGGAACTGCCTCGTGGCAAGGCTGGTCTTTGGCCCCAACTAATGCCAGAAAAGCCTCTTTATTCCCAAATTGCCTTTAGCTTTGGCTGAAATTCGGAGGCTCTGGAGGCAGTAAAACAAGAGAATGTGAAGGCCAGAAGGAGTTCTAGAGATGGTCCAGTCCAATTCTCTCAGCTTATCTACAGAGAAATCAGGTCCCAGAGAAGGACAAAGCTTTGTCTGAGGTCACGGGGCCTAGGAAGAGGCAAAGTCTAATTCAGGGACATGCTGGTAAATGTTTAACAGGCATGACACACTTCTCAATTTAATCCGAATTATTAACATTTCCCCCATCACTTTCTTAAGTCTAGACGATCAACCAAACAATAAATCAAGCCCTGCTTTGTAACCTTTGCCAATTTCTGAGGTATAAATGCTCACACTGAAATTTTAACAACCAGCTCTCCCAAGGTAGCCCTCCAGGTAGGAGCTGGCTCTCACACACCTTGGTAATCCATCTTCCACACGACAGCCCTTCAAATATTTAAGGCGACTATTAAGACCTCTCGAGTCACCTTGTATCCCACACAAATAGCTCTATGTTTCTTCCAACCAATCCTCCTGTGAACTGGTTTCTAGTCCCTTCACTATCTCAGTTACCTTCCTCCAAATCAGGGGTTCTTAACCTGAGAGTCTTTTAAAAAATACATTGATTACTGTATTTCAATATATTTTTGATTCCTTTGCAATCACATATATATTTTATTTCATGCATTTAAAAACATGATTCAGAAAGGGGTCCCTAGACTTTTCTAGACTGATGGCCAGAGGGGTCCATAGCACAAACCAGGTTAAGAATGCCTGGACTAAAGATCTCTAGTTTGTCAATATCCATTCTAAAACGTGGTCCAATGGGATCCCTATAGCAAGAAGGGACAACCTACAGATGGGCCATGTGTTCCTATATGCATCCAGTGCCAATTATGATGCTTCCTTATAGAGGAGAATTGCAAAATCTCAGAACTGGAAATGATCCCAAAGGTCTAAGCTGTAGCTGAAAGAGCACAGGCTATACAGAGTCCCTGGAAAGCGAAACCTGGAAACCACCTCCAGAGGCAGCTCATTCCATTGATGGATACCTCCCATGACTGTTAACAGAGGGGCAGTGTGGTACAGGAGCCCAGGAAGACCTGGGTTCGAATCTTGTCTCTGACTCATACTAGTCATGTGACCATGAACAAATCACTCAAGCTCTCTTAGCCTTTTTTTGTGTTTTGGACTTCTTTGGCAGTCAGCCTGGCAAAGTCTATGGCTTCCTGTTCAGAAGAATAGGTTGTTTCCTACATTCACATTGGAGAGGAATGCCAAATTTCAGTTAGAGGTTAGTAAAAATCATTTTTGCCCATCCTAGTTCATAGACCACCCCAACCCTGATGTCTTTCCACAGATCCCATGTTAAGATCCCCTCAGTTAATGCAAGAAATTATAAACAAATGACTGATGTGTATGATGAGAAAGGCTCCCCACATCATGCAGGTTTAGACTGAATTGGAAGTTTTGCCTTATATTGACCCAAAATCTTTCTCTGCAACCTCCTCCCCCACCTCATTCCCTTTCCCCATTGCTCCTGAGTTCTGACCTCTGAGGCCAAGCAGAACAAATATAACCCCTCTTTTAAAAGAACAGATTAATTTAAACTTTTTTCAAGCAGCAAAAATCCATCTTCTCTTCCCCCCCCCTCTATCCCCACTGAGAATGAAAGAAAGAAAAACAAAACCACTGTTACAAACATGTATAGTTAAGCAAAACGAACTTCCTTGTTGGCTTTGTCCAAAAAACAAAACAAAACATAACAACAAAAAAACCCAAACAAACCTCAAATTACACTCTGAGTCCTTCACCTCTCTCTCTATCAGGAGGTGGGTAACATATTTCATCATAAGTCCTTTCAAAGCATGGTTGGTCATTACACTGATCAGTTCTCAAGTTTTTAAAAGTTGTTTGTCTTTACGATACTGTTGTTGCTGTATGAATTGTTCTCCTGTACTGCTCCCTTCACTCTGTATCGGTTCATACAAGTCTTCTCAGGTTTCTTTGAAACCATCTCCTCCATCATTTCTTACAGCTCAATGGTTTCCTTTTCTTTGCCATCGCTAAAAGAACTATACATATTTTTATACGTTCTCAGAATTTATTTTGCTTAGGACTAATCCCTACGTTAATCTACCCTCCCTCTAATTCCCCCTTCTTCCTTCTCCCCATCCCCTCCTTTTCTCCTGTTGAGTAAAATGTGTTTCTGCACCAAATTGTGTAGGTAGGTATTCTTCCTTCCTTTGACTAATTCAGACTAAAGTGAGGTTTGAATGTCAGCCACTTGTCCTCCCCCTTTCTCCCTATTGGTATAGACTTCTACTTGCACATCACAATTATGAGATAATTTCACTTAGCCTTCGTTTCCCTTTCCCCCATTGTATTCCTCTTCTCCTCCTTGTGCATTTTTCTTTTAAAACCATTAAGACTCATTGGAACCAGTCCCAGGCTTTCTACCTAATCAGACTCCCTCTATGACTCCTGATGATGATGGGGTTTAGAGGGATACACTGATCATTTCGCCTTATTGGAATGCAAAGTTTATCCTTGTTTAATTCTTTATGATTGTACATTCATGTGTACCCTTTTCTATTTCTCTTGACTCCTATGTTAGCATTTCAAAGCTTCTATAAAGTTCGAGTCTTTTCATCAGGAATTCTTGAAAATTCTCATTTCATTAAAGGACCATTTATTCCCGTATAAGATTGTACTTAGTTTTCTTGGGTAAGGTATTCTTGATTGTAAACTTATATCCTTTGCTTCTGGAATATCATATTGCAAGTTCTCTGCTTCTTTTTTGGTGTTGGCTGCCAAATTACGTGTGATCCTGATTGTGGTTTCTTAGAACTTAAATTCTTTGTTTCTGTCTGCTTACAGTGCTTTTCTTTGTCTTGGAAACTCTGTATTTTGACAATGATGTTCCTGGGAGTTTTTATTTAGGAGTTTCTTTCAGGGGCGCGGAGCCAAGATGGCGGCTGGTAAGCACCGACTAGAGTGAGCTCCGTACCCGAGTCCCTCCAAAAACCTATAAAAATGGCTCTGAACCAATTCTAGAACAGCAGAACCCACAGAACAGCGGAGGGAAGCAGGGCTCCAGCCCAGGACAGCCCGGATGGTCTCTGGGTGAGCTTTATTCCGCACGGAGCTGGGAGCTGGGAACGGAGTGGAGCAGAGCCCAGCCTGAGCGGCGTGGACGATCCAGACCGGTAGCCGGGCGGAGGGGGCCCTAGCGCCCTGAATATGTGAGCTGCGGCAGTTACCAGTCACCCCTCGACCCACAAACACCAAAGACTGCGGAGAAGGTTAGTGGGAAAAGCTGCGGGAGTGGAGGGAGTTCGCGGTTCGGCTTCCAGCCCCGGGGGCAGCGGAGGAGGGGCAGCTACAGCTGTTGTTACTTCCGGCTCCAGGCCCACCTGGTGGGAGGAATTAAGTGGCGGATCACAGCAGGGGTGCACAGCCTGCCGAAGATCTGAGCCCAGTCTGGACTGGGGGTCCTTGGGGAAGGAGGAGTGCGGCTCTGACAGAGCTGGCACCTCCCCCCCAAACGTAGAACATAGAACTCTGTAATCTACAAGCAGTCATACCCCACTGAAAAACTCAAGGGTCAAGTTAGTTGGTTGGGAATATGGCCAGGACGCGAAAACGCGCCCAGATTCAGTCTCAGACTTTGGATTCTTTCTTTGGTGACAAAGAAGACCAAAACATACAGCCTAAAGAAGACAGCAAAGTCATAGAGCCTACAACCAAAGCCTCCAAGAAAAACATGAACTGGCCCCAGGCCATAGAAGAACTCAAAAAGGATTTGGAAAAGCAAGTTAGAGAAGTAGAGGAAAAATTGGGAAGAGAAATAAGAAGGATGCGAGAAAACCATGAAAAACAAGTCAATGACTTGCTAAAGGAGACCCAAAAAAATACTGAAAAATACACTGAAGAAAACAACACCTTAAAAAATAGACTAACTCAAATGGCAAAAGAGCTCCAAAAAGCCAATGAGGAGAAGAATGCCTTGAAAGGCAGAATTAGCCAAATGGAAAAGGAGGTCCAAAAGACCACTGAAGAAAATACTACTTTAAAAATTAGATTGGAGCAAGTGGAAGCTAGTGACTTTATGAGAAATCAGGATATTATAAAACAGAACCAAAGGAATGAAAAAATGGAAGACAATGTGAAATATCTCCTTGGAAAAACCACTGACCTGGAAAATAGATCCAGGAGAGATAATTTAAAAATTATTGGACTACCTGAAAGCCATGATCAAAAAAAGAGCCTAGATACCATCTTTCAGGAAATTATCAAGGAGAACTGCCCTGATATTCTAGAGCCACAGGGCAAAATAGAAATTGAAAGAATCCATCGATCGCCTCCTCAAATAGATCCCAAAAAGAAATCTCCTAGGAATATTGTGGCCAAATTCCAGAGCTTCCAGATCAAGGAGAAAATACTGCAAGCAGCCAGAAAGAAACAATTTGAGTATTGTGGAAACCCAATCAGAATAACCCAAGATCTGGCAGCTTCTACATTAAGAGATCGAAGGGCTTGGAATGCGATATTCAGGAGGTCAATGGAGCTAGGATTAAAACCTAGAATCACCTACCCAGCAAAACTGAGTATCATGTTCCGAGGCAAAATATGGACTTTCAATAAAATAGAGGACTTTCAAGCTTTCTCAGTGAAAAGACCAGAACTGAATAGAAAATTTGACTTTCAAACACAAGAATCAAGAGAAGCATGAAAAGGAAATCAAGAAACGGAAATTGCAAGGGACTTACTAAAGTTGAACTGTTTTGTTTACATTCCTACATGGAAAGATGATGTGTATGATTCAGGAGTTTCTTTCAGGAATTGACCAGTAAATTCTTTCTATTTCCATCTTTCCTTCTGATTCTAAGAGATATGCAGCAATTTTATTTTGTAATTTCTTGAAATATGATACGTAGATTCTCTTTTGAGGGGGTGGGGGTTCATGGCTTTTAGGTAGTCTGATGATATTTTCATTTTCTCTCCTTGATCTGTTTTTTTGTTGTTATTTGTTTTTGTTACGAGATACCTTACATTTTCTCCCCCCCGCCCCAGCCCACTCTTTTCATTTTGTTTTAAGATTTCCTGTTGTTTTATGAAGTCATTAGTTTCTGTTTGATCATTTCTAATTTCCAGTGAGTTTATTCTTGGACAAGGTTTTGTACCTCTTATGCCAAATTATTAATTCCCTTTATAATCCTTTCTTCCAAAGCTCTCATTTCTATTCTAATTTTTTCCTCTAGCACTCTCACTTCATTTGTAAAAAGATTTTAAAATTCACACTACATCTCTTCTAGGAATTCTAGTTGAATTCATGCCCAAGTTGTGCTTTCTTTGAGCCTTTGCTTATAGATATTTTGGAGTTGTTTTCTTTTTCTGTATCTTGTATCTTGACTATTCCTATCTCCATAACTGTTCTTTATGGTGGGGTTATTATTTTTTTTATTATTTTTTTGTTTGCTCATTCTTCCAGATTACTTCCTGATTTAGGACTTAATATAAGTTAATACTTTTGGAGGGAATGGCTATGCTAGTCTTGCTGCTACTTTCAAGATCTCAGGGATAGACAGCTCAGGCTGAGGACTTGTTGAAAATAGTCCAGGGCAAAATCTGATCACTGCTCCCTTGGTCTGAGCTCTGCAAGTTCCTGACCTGGATTAGAGGCAGCTAAGTGGCACAGTGGATAAAGCACTGGACCTGAAATCAGGAATACCCAAGTCTGAATTTGACTTCAGCCACTAGCTGTGTGACCCTGGGCAAGTCACTTAATCTCTATTTGCCTTAATTTTCTCAAATGTAAAATGGGGATAATAATGGCACCTAGCTCACAGAGTTGTTGTGAGGATCGAATGAGACAATATTTGTAAAGCACTTAGCATGGTACAGGGCACATAGTAGGTATTTAATAAATGCTTGTTTCCTCCATACGCCTTATTAAATCATAGACCTTCAGGCTTACCCCACTTAGAGTTCCAGTAGATTGCTTCTAGACTTAGCTCCTATCAGCTACTTAGAAAATTGTGCAGATTCAGAGTGCCAGAACTGTAGGTTTCCCTTTGGTCTGGGATTCCTGCTCTGGTTTTTCCTCTGCAGGCTTCAGACTGGGCTAGAAGCTAGAACTAAGACCCTGCTCTTCAAGGGGGGTGGGGTGGAAAAGGGAGCTCCCTGTACTTCTTTCTGTTGCCACCATCTTGGTTCTGCCTCTCAAGTTCAATCTCTCCTCCACATAACTTTCTTTCAAATACTTGAAGACATTTTCCTTACTACCCCCTCCCCCAAAGTCATCCCTATAGTCTTTAATTCTCATGTAACATAGTTTCCAGACCTCTCAACTACACAGTGGATGCTCCAGTCTGTCAATGTCCTTCTTAAAATGGTGCCCAGAAATGAACAATTCTCCTGACATGGTCTGATCAAGGCAAGGTACAGTGGGACTTTTATTTTTCATTCAACCTCTCAAACAATGCAGTTTAATAACACAATAATAAATACTTCTCAGGGCAAGAAAAAAAAGTATGCTTCTTGTGAATGAGTTTCCGGCAGGTATTGTCCCATTTCACAAGTCCCCAGCCTTAGGTCTTTAAACCACAGGAACACTGCCAGAACAAAGGGCTAGCTTTTATTTATCTTATTTTATTTTGTTGTCATTCAATCATTTTCAGTCACGTCCAACTCTTTGTGACCTCATTTAGGGCTTTATTGGCAAAGATGCTGGAGTAGTTTGCCATTTCCTCCTCCAGCTCATTTTACAGATGAGGAAACAGAGGCAAATGGTGTCAAGTGACTGGCCCAACGTCACCCATTAAGTGTCTGAGGATGGATTTGAACTGAGGAAGTGGAGTCTTCCTGACTCCAGACCCAGTGCTCTATCCGCTATGGTGCCACCTAGCTGCCCTAGTCTTGTTTTGTGGCTTTCCCCAAGTTTACCTCTCTTCTTCTGGATGCTGCTATTACTGCCTTGTAATGCATTAGCTCTGTTGGACATCCCCCGCAAAGACTGTAAGCTCCATGAGGGCAGAGACTGTTTCTTTTTTTTTCTTGGCATCCCCTAGTACATAGTACCTAGCACACAGTAGGTGCTTAATAATTATTTGTTGATTGATTAAAATAACATTGTTCGTTGGTAATGAGCGTGCAATTCATTAAAACTTTCAGCTCCCTTTCATATGAACTTATCTAACCATGCTTCTCCATTCTGTACTTTTGAATTTTTAAAACCCAAATGAAATGAAAAAGTTTTTTTAAAACCCATGTGAAATACTTGACATTTACTCCTACTAAGTGTTATCCCGCAGTATTTGGCCCATTATTCTAGCCTGTAGAGATCTTAACAGAGCCTCGTTTTATAATCCAGTGCACTGGCTCTTTCTCTTGCTTTCTACCATCTACGCGTTCGATGAGCCCACCATCTACGATTTTATCCAAGTCATCAACACAAATGTTGAGCAGCATATTTCTCATTGACGAGGAGACCCCCTCCCATGGCGCAAATTACAATTCATCCACTGAGTGACTCTCGTATATGTTATCCCCTAAGTCCCTACAGGGAGACCAAGCAACATGCTGGGAGGCTTCCTTGAGACATCTTGACATGGTCAAGAATGCATGATGTGGGGGCATCTAAGTGGCAAAGTGGATAGAGCACCAGCCCTGAAGTCAGGGGGACCTGAGTTCAAATTTGGTTCCAATTGCCTAAAAACTACCACCATAACAACAAAAAGAATGTATAATGTGATAGAAGGAACCCTAGACTTGAAATTAGAAAACCAGGGTACCATTTATGGAGCTGTGTGACCACTGGCAGAGCATTAATTCCTATGAAGCTCTGTATCTGCATATTTAAAACGGGGGTTTCACTTTCCCTGCCTACCGAAGAGCACAGTTCAGATTTATATCACAGTTTATGTGCACAAAGAGCTTTGCACTCATGACATGTGATTTTTGCAAAAACCCTGGGAAAAAAGGATTTAGAGCTAGAAATCCAAACCCTCCATTTTTCAGGTGAGGAAACTGAGGCCCAGAGAAGTTTAAGTGAGATACTCAAGGTCATACAAGTGGTAGGTGTGGAGCCAGGATTTGAACCCAGACCCTCAGAGTCCAAATTCACTGTACCACTCTGAAGCTGGTACTGCCTCTCAGAATGACGAGCTTGACATAAAACAATTAGAAGAAAACCAGATCAGGTCCCATTCAAAGGAGTAGAATTTTTAGTCAGACAAGGGATGTCAGTGCTCCCAAAAGATACATAATTTTGATTACATGAAACTGAAAAGCTTTTGTAGTAAGGAACAAATATTTATTAAGTGCCTACTATGCACTTTACAAATGCCAGCTCATTTGATCCTCACAACACCCTTTGAAGTAGGAGGTTAAGTGACTTGCCCGCGGTCACACAGCTAGTATAAGTATCTGAGGCTGAATTTGAATTCAGGGCTTCCTGACTTCAAGCCCACTGGTTTATTCACCCATACTGCCTAAATTAAAACAACTAAGATAAGAAATAAAGAGTTGATTGAAAAAAAAACTTTGTTGATGTACATATCTTTTTAAAAAATAATATTTTATTTTTCCCCAGTTACCTGTAAAGATAATTTTTAACATTCATTTTGAAAAGTTTTTTTGTTCTGAATTTTCTCTCTCCTCCTTCCCTCACCATGTGATACAGGTTATACATGTCCAATCATGATGTACATATATTGGTATCATCCATAATTGATTGTATCATAGACCATCATATTTAATATCTCTGTCAAGGAACTGATGTCCAAGACATATAGAAAAATCACAAACATTTATAAAACCAAAAGGTATTCTCCAACAGACAAGTGCTCAAAGGACGTGACCAAAAAGTTCTTAAAAGAGAATTACAAAATATTAACAATTATATAAAAGATTGCTCCAAATCGCTAATTATAATAATAGAAATTCAAGTCAAAACAACTTTCAAATTTCACCTATCATGAAGAAGATTAGGAAAGATGACAAAAGCTGAAAGTAGTCAATGCTGCAGAAAGATAGCCCATCGATGCCCTGCTGGTGGAGCTGTGACCTGACCTAACCATTCTGCAAAGGGATTTGGAACTATGCTAAGAAAGCGACCACAGCGTTCCCAGCCCTTCACTTAGAGATCCCACTGCTAGGCACATACAATTAGGAGAAAGTGCTCGCGTATACCATAATGTTTATAGCAGCATTTTCATAGTAGCAAAGAACCCATTGATTGGGGAATGGCTACACAGGTCGTGGTGCAAGAATGTAATGTGGTGGTATTGTGACGTAAGAAAAAAGAAACACGAATACGGGGGCACGTGGAAAGACATGAATGGATGACAAATTATGTGAGAGGAGTCAGGGCACCACAATGATCACAACCATGTCATTGGACAGAACAAAACTGCAATGGAAGCCAGTGTAATTGTAATTACCAAACTTGGCCCTAGAGCAGAGAAAATGTGTTTCCTTCTCTTCTTTATGGAGGTGGTAGACCATATGGAATATAGATGTATATGTGTGTATACATATGCACATGTATATATATACAGCCACTTGTGTGTATGTATGCATGTATGCAGCTAGGTGACACAGTGGATAGAGCACCAGGCCTGGAGTAAAGAACACTCATCATCCTGAGTTCAAATCTGGCCTCAGACACGTAGGAGCTGTGTGACCCTGGGCAAGTCACTTGACCCTGTTTGCCTCAGTTTCCTCATCTGTAAAATGAGCTGGAGAAAGAAAAGGAAAACCAGTCCAGTATCTCTGCCAAGAAAGCCCCAAATGGGCTTATGGAGACTCAGACATGACTGAAAAGCAACTCAAAGATGACAACAACAACCTACACATAGAGGCTTGAACTTAGGTGGTGGCTGTGTGAGTGGAGAGAAGGGGACAGAAGCAAGGGATTTTGTGAGGGCAGAAGAAAAATGACTGGGCCAGGCAATTGATCCGAGATGTGGGGTAGGAGAGAATGAGAAATGAAAGACGGCTCAATCAACGGGCATTGATTAAAAAAGCACCGGTGCTAAGAGCTGTCCCTGCCCTCGGGGAGCTTATACTTTAATGGAGGAAATGACAGGCATAGGAGCATTTGTGATTTCAAAAAAGGAGAGAGAGGACAATGAGGTTGTGGACCCGGATGATTGGAAGGATGAGGTGCCTGTGAACAGGAAGTTCAGAAGACAGAAGAAGGCTTTGAGGGGAAAGATGACGTGAAAAAGCCTGTCAGGTACGCCCTGACCCGTCCATGTCTGATCATCCCGCGTGCCACGCTCTGCCCTGCCCAAAACAAGAAGTCAGGGCGGCTCCTGTCTGCCACTTACCTTCCTGCCAGGGTGCCCTCCTTTGGGCCTCTCACGCCCTTTGCAGAGTAGCCCAACTTCCCCCCCTCCCTCAACACACACACACACCTTTTCAGGATCCTTTTGTGTGTTGTCTTCTCCTATTGGAGTATAAGCTCTTTGAAGGCAAGAACTGCCTTTTTTTTTTTGGTAGTTGTAATCCTAGTGCTTAGCACAACACCTGAGATGCAGTAGGTGCTTAATAAATGCTTATTGACTGGCTGACTGTAACTGCCCGAGAACCCAGAGCCTACTCTCCAAGGGGTGCTTGCCATAGCCTCAAGATGATCTGTGAGTCAGGAGGTGGTTTGGGGTGTGTGTGAGTGTGTGTGTGTGTGTGTGTGTGTGTGTGTGTGTGTGCGCGCGTGTGTGTGCGTGTGTGTGTAATTTTCCCAAAGGCATATCTATCCAGCTGCTGCTATGAGGGCTCAGTGAGTAGAGGGAGTTTCAGCAGAGGGAGGTGGTATGGGGGAGCACTGAGAATAATGGTAGGTCTGGTGGTGTTGGAATCAAGGCACCCTGAGGGAGATACCAGAGACGTTATGTGCTGGGCAGGTCAGGCCCCCACTGCCCCCTTGACCACCAGCTCCCCTCAGAGTCTGGTAATAGTCATATCTCTCAAGCCATCAGACTTGCTTCCCAGCCAGCCCCCTCAGCCATCTCTGAGGAGAGAAATCACTATGGAGGAGGGGGAGCATCGTCACCACCACCAGCCACAACTGCTGCCCCAACACCACCCACAGGCAGATGGGCACAGGAGCCCTGGCAGTGGCAGCACCTCCCAGGTCACCAGTCCTGCTTCCTGTCCGGCCCTTGGAGCCATCCTCTGGGGAATGGACGCCTGTAGAGACTCTTCTCTACCCACATCCTCACCAATTACCAACCAACTACTGCTCATAGGGTCTGCAAGCCAGACTAGCTGAAGAAGCAGGCACCATGATGGAGAGACAGGAGGCAGGAGATATGCCAAATAACACCACCACCTTGTGCTCCTGGAGACAGCCCTGGACCCTGAACCCAAGAATCTCCAGAACAGCAATGTTTCCAGCCCAGTGTCCTCAGCCATCATCCTAGGAAGCTCTGCCTGTGGAGACATAGCTTGGCAACTACTCCTGCCAGGAATACAGACACAGTTGCCCAAGACCCAGAAGAGAAAGTTCTCACCACCAAAGTCCTTGGCACTGTCAAGCGGTTCAACGTCAGAAACTGATAGGATTTTATCAGTGGAAATGACATTAAGGAAAAAGCATCTGCTTTGCTGCGGTACCCAAAGGACCAGGAGACTTTTCCATCTGAATTGCAGCTGAAATCTTCCATATGCCTTGTCTCCTTCATTAGGATGTGAGTGCCCAAGAGCAGAGACTGTCTTACACTTCTTTATGTATCCCCAGGACTTAGGAAAGTGGTTCGCACATAGTGCATGTTCGATAAATGCTTTATCATTCATTCATCAAATCCTATTAAGGGGAGGGTGGGTTGGACCCACCTTCCTATCCTCTGATTGGTTAGTCAATCACCCCTTGGGATTACGCCAAGGTCCCCATTAGGGATCAAGCCATGGCTCCCCAGGGGGTCCTGATTCCCTCTGCTGTTATAGAAGATGGCCCTGGATGGGGAATGAGGAATTGGGCAATGTAGGTGTGAAAACAAAATATATCAACTTTTTAAAATTGTAAATAGGGTTGGGCTAGATAGCCTCAAAGACCACTGCCCAGTGAGGTTCCATTTTCCAAAGTTACTCCCAGCTTTGACATTCAATCAGTCAGTTCATATTCTGCAGTCTCTTCTGGTTGTGAGGTTCTAGGTTCCACTAACCAAAGTGTGTTCTTCAGGCTTAGTGCCAGACAGGGGGCCTTTGCCAGGGACAGAAGGCTGAAGCCAGTCACCATCCGTCGGGCAGACGCCTAGACAGTCTTTTTGTCTTCCAAAATACATCACTCTTTCTAAGCAATGGCATCACATAGTAGAAAGGATACAGGATTTGGGGCTAGAAGGCCTGAGTTTGGTAACTTGCTCCTATGTCCTTAGGGGAGTCCCTTTACCTTATGGGGCTTTCTGTGGTCTCATCTTATAAAATGACAAGGTTTGACCTGACAACCTCAATCAATCAATTGATGAATATTTATTGAGCCTGAGTCAGTTTGGCGGCACAGTGGATAGAGCACCGGCCTGGGAAAGAGGAAGACTCATTTTCATGAGTTCAAATCCAGTCTCAAACACTTACTAGCTGTGTGATCCTGATTGACCCTGAGTAAGTCATTTAACCCTATGTACCTCAGTTCCTCACCTATAAAATGATCTGGAGAAGGAATTGGCAAACCACTCCACTTGGTATCTTTACCAAGAAAACCCCCCAAGAGGTCATGAAGAGTGGACACAACTGAAAAACAGCTGAACACCACAAGCTCCTACAATGTGCCAAGGACTGTGCTAAGTGCTGGGGTGGGGATACAAAAAGAAGCAAAAGCCAGTCCCTGCCGCCAGAGAGTTTATAGTCTAACAGAGGGGACAACATACAAACAAATAAATAGAGGATAAATAGGAAATGATTCAGAGAGGGAAGGCACTAGCGTTAAGAGGGGCTGGGGAAGGCTTCCAGGAAAAGATGGGATTTTAGTTGGGACCCCCTTTTCCCATTGTGATGCTATATTTTCAGGTCCCTCCCAGCTCTGACATGGTTCTGAGGTTCTGAGGGTGCAGGCATTGGGAGGGATTCTGCTTGGCCCTATGCTATTGACCATTTTTATCAATAACTTAGATAAAGCCACAGACAGCCTGCTTGTCAGATCTGCAGATAGCACCAAGTGGGGAAGATACCTAACACACAGGTTCTGATAGAGTCAAGATCCAAAAATCTGACAGGCTAGGCTGGAGAGTGGGCTTAAAAACAAAGTTCTACACTTGGGTTTTAAAAATCAGCTTAATTATGCTTCGGGAAGTATAGGCTGGGGAGGGCCTAATTAGACCACTGACCTTCCGAAAAAAGATCTGAGGGTGTTAGTGAACAGCAAACTCAGCAATTTAATACAGGAGCCAAAACATTGAATGTAACCTTAGGCTACACGGAGAGGCCCAAGTGTGCGAGAAGGACTGCTGTACTTGGCCTTGGCCAGACCACATCTGGAAGACTCTGGTCAGTTTTAGATGCCATATTTTAAGCAGGAGAGTGTCCAGAGGGGAACGGATGGTGAAGGACCCCACAATCATGCCATATGGGTCAGTCGGTTGGTTTTTGGTTGGATGGATCAAAGCGGCTGGGTGGGTTTAGCCTGAACACTTGGAGGGAACATCCTACCTGCCTTGAAGTATTTATTTAAAGGGGCAGTTGGGGGACCATCTCCAATCTCTTGCCACTGGACCCAGATGGCTCCTGAGTAGAGAGTGAGGCTGGTGACTTTGCACAGCCTCACTTCAATCCACTTCACTTGCAAGTCATGATGTCTCTTTCCTGACGTCATGGTCCTCTTCTAGAACAAGGACAAACAACAACAACACAGAGTGGCAATTACCACCTGAAAGAGCCGTGGGTTAGATCTGCTTGATCCCAGAGGGCAACACTAGGAACAATGTGCAGAAATCACACAAAGGCAAATTTAGTTTTGGTCAAAATGAAAACCCCCTGATGACCTGTCTCTGAGCTGCCTCAGGAGGTGTGGAGCCCTTAGCAAGGCTAGAATGCCATTTAATGGGCTTGAGATAACTGGGGTTCTTGTTAAGGTGGGGGTTGGACTAGATGGTCTCTGAGGTCCCTCTAGTTCTGAGATAATGGGATTCCAAATCTGATGTTCCATGTTCTAGCTCTCATGTTCCATGTCCCAGGGGCCCTCCTTCCAGCTCTCACATTCCATGTCCCAGGGGCCCTCTTTCCATCTCTGATGTTCCATGTTCTAGGGACCCTCCTTCCAGCTCTGATGTTCCATGTTCTTAGGGCCCTCTTAACTTTGACATTCTATGTTCTAAGATCCTACATTGTCTGACATTCAGAGTTCTAAGATCCTTCCCAAGTCTGACGTACTGTCTTTAGGTTCTGCCCAACCCTGCCATTCTATGAACTATTCTCTGGCTGTGGCTGGCAGTCCCCTTTCCAGGGTACCTCAGGGGTTAGTCCTCCTGCTGCCCCTTATCCTGTGCTTCTGCTAGGCCAACAAATCCACCCTTCTGGTTCCTTGCCCCTCCCTCCAGCATGACAGGCCCTGAATGAGGCTGTCAGAGCCCCTTTCACAATGAGCCTCTATTTACCCCACCCATCAGAGGCACTGGGAGGAGGGCTGAGCAGCTGTGAGGAAATAGAATCATTCCAGTGACAGGCCCATTGTGGGCCATGGGAGAGTCTTTCAGGGCTGTCTCGGTGACAAAGAGGGGCAGGAACAGCCGAACAAATCCCCAGGCAAGAGAAATGACATGGTGATCATTGGATTGGCGCTAACAACTCAGTCCCAGCTTCCCCCTCTCCCTTCTTCCTGCTCAGGCTCTGTCTAAGGGCTGCTAGCCCTCCCCATCCATCAATCACTCAACAATTCTGTGTAGCATGCCTGCCTTGGACTTGGGTGGACTGTGGCCAACTAGGGGGGAGGGAACAGCCCTCCTGGATGATCTCGCCTCCTCCTGCCCCCAAGTCTGGTTGGGGAGAAAGGAAGAGGGGCAAAAACAAGGATTTGAGAAAGGAGTGGGCTTCACATTCAGTGCTGTAGGAGATCAGGAGAGTGAGAACACCCTGAAAGGTTGGGGGTAGCCCAGGAGGCTTCCTGGAGGAGGTGTAGGAGGCTGAGGCTTGGAGGGAAGCTCAGAGGTCACCAGGTCATCCATTTGCAGGCCACTGCCTGACAGGGGGCCATCTCCAGTGATCTATATCTGGCCACTGGCTCCAGATGGCTCCGGAGCAAAGAGTGAGGCCCGTGACTTTGCACAGTCCTCTCTCACTTCAATCCAATGCACTTGCAGGTCATGACATCACCTTCCTGATGTCATGGTCCTTTTTAAGAATGAAGGACAAACAACAAACAACTGCCTGACCAGGAGCCTTCTTTAGAGCATCCTGGCCTGGTAGAGGAGAAAGTACATCAAGGTATGAATCTGATTCCTGCTACTGTATCAGCCAGTTAGTCAGTGCTGGGCGACTGGGGGAAAGGCCCTTCTCATCTCTGGCCCATTGTGCCCTTGTCAAGGGAACATGAGGAGATTCACCTAGGCAACGTCTTCGGTCCCTTCCTGACTCTAAAAGGCTGTAAGGCAAAGAACACTAAAAATTCACCCATCTTCCCAGTACTCCAGCCTCCCCACCTGGAGGCGATTCCTAGCTTGGCAGCAAGTTTGTAGCCTGTATTTAAGGCGTTACTGAGAGAAATAAAAAGCAATTTCTTCCACCAGGCTAACTCCCAAATATCTTTGTTTCCCGGCAGGGCTCTGGTGCCGAGTGGGGGAGGGAATTGTGTTTCAGGGATGACTGGGGCCACCACTGTGACAGATTTTGCTGCCAGGCTAGAAGCCTTTGAAGGATGGGGCTGGCCCAGCAGGTGTGATTTAAGGGGAGCTGGGAAGGGTTTTAGTCCCTAAAAATAAACCAGAAATAAAAACAAAAGTTTGCAAAGCATTACCCTCCCTGCATTCTTGGGAGCAAGGCACTGTGGGGATTATCATTTCCCTTTTGCAGAGGGGGAAACAGAGGCATAGAGAAGGGGAGGTGACTGATTCAAGGTCATGCTTCCAACAGTGCTTTTAAGGTTGATTGGCTCTGCATCCCGAGACCTGAAACTCTACAGTTAGGGCTTTGGGGGCTTTGATTTGGCTTAAGACTCAGGTCCTCATTAAGGCAAAAACTCACTAGGGAAAGGTCGCTCCTTTAGTTATTCTCTGCCATTAAGAAGTTGAAGTCCCTGTACGTGGAGAGCTTATGTGAGTTCAGTTATATCTGCTAGACTGAGGGTCCAGGTGTGCTTTGTCTCAGATGCCTCAGCCTTGGGATCTCAGAGCCAGGAGACAGAATGTCTTATTTGAGGAACAACAAGGAAGCCGGGGTCACTGGATCGAGGTGGGGCTATGGGGGTGTAAAGTATAAGAAGGTTGGAAAGGTAGAGAAGGGACAAGTTCTGAAGGACCTGGAACACCAAAAGGGATTTTGTATTTGATCCTGGGGACGATAGGGAGCCACTGAGAATTTGCTGAGTAGAGGGGTGACGTTGTCAGACCTGCGGTCTAAGAAAATCACTTTGGTGAGTTGAGGATGGGTTAGGGAAGACTAGCAGCTGACAGACCCGCCAGCAGGCTATTACAATAGTGTAGGGGAGAGATGAGGGCCTGCCCCAAGGTGGAGGCAGTATCAAAGGGGAGAAGGGGCTGTGTCAGAGATGGACGGGCCTTAGCAACACGCTGGGAGGATCTGATGATGACACCTAGATTGGGAGCCTGGGGGACTGGGAGAATGGTGGTACCCTCAACAGTAACAGAGAAGTTTGGAGGTGGGGAGATTTTGGGGGGAAAGATAATGAGTTCAGTTCTGGCCATGTTGAATTTAAGTTTGAGATGTCTAATAGGGAGTTGGAGATGTGAATCTGGTGGTCAAAAGAGCAGTTAGGGCTGGGTAAGTGGCCCTATATAAGCCCTTCATGAATAGGTAGCTAGGTGGCTCAGTGGATAGCGCACTAAGCCTAGAGTCAGGAAGACCTGAATTCAAATCTAGCCTCAGCCCTTTACTAGCTGTGTGATCTTGGGCAAGTCACTTAACCTCTGTTTGCCTCAGTTTTCTCTGTAAAATGGGGATAATCATAGCACCCACCTCCCAGGGTTGTTATGAGGATCAAATGAGATAATACTTGTAAAGAACTTAGCACACTGCCTGGCACACAGTAGGTGCTTAATAAATACGTATTCTCTTCTCCTTCCTCTCTCTCCTTCCCTTATCAGTAGGTCTGAGAACCAAAAGCATCGAGGTGATCACTGAATTCATGGGAGCTCATGAGATCACCAAGTGAAGGCATATAGAGAGAGAAGAGAGGAGGGCCCAGGACAGAGCCCTGGGGGACGTCTAGGGCTAGAGGGCATGATGTGCATGAGGGTCCAGCAAAGGAGACTGAGAAGGAGCTGTCAGAGAGGTAAGAGAAGAACCAGGAGAGAAGGGTGTCCTGGAAACCCAGGGAGAAGAGAGTGTCGAGGAGGCAAGGGTGATCAGCAGAGGTCAGGAAGGGGAAGGATGGATGGAGAAAGACCATTGGATGGGACTCTGGAGCAAGCTGTTCACTTGAATGATGAGGTTGGAAGGTTGACCATAGACACAGTGGTGGGTACTGGCATGTTGTATACTGGGAATGAGCCCGGCTGGAACCTTTGAATAGGGGAAAGCCAGGATTCAAACTCTGGTTTTCCCGACTCCAATTCCAGTCCTTTCTCCACGATTCAACGCTGTAGGAAGTACCAGACAAATGTCCGGCTGTCTCAATATGAACTGTATTCAGTGTCTCCAGGTAGGGACTCTGGGGCCCCAAAGGGTGAGTGGTTGCCTACTGGGGCCAGACCTGTTTTGCCTGGCAGAGCTGGAAAGAAGCAGGGGAGTCCACTTCCCCCTTCCCCCCCAAAAAAAAACTACAGAGAAAGTCAAGTCTCTGAATCCAAGGTATATAGTATAAACAGAGCTGTTATTGGGTTGTTTTCAGTCGTGTCTGACTCTTCATGACCCCGTTTGGGGTTTTCTTGGCAAAGATACTGGAGTAGTTTATCGTTTCCTTCTCCGGTTCCTTTTACAGATGAAGAAGCTGAGGCAAACAGGGTTAGGTGACTTGCCCAAGGTAACACAGCTAGGAAGTGTCTGAGGCCAAATCTGAACTCAGGGAGATGAGCGTCCGGTGTTCTGTGCGCTGTGGCGCCACCTAGCTGCCCAGTGTGGACAATCCCTACCTTTTGATTATTTGACATTACTTTCCCCCATGCCCTTCCAGGCACTTCAGGTTCCTGCCGACCAGGTTGCCAGTATAGGACATGCCCTTTCCCACCTTATGCTTGGCATCGGACCACATGGGGGTGGGGGTGGGGCTCTAAACCGTACAGAGCACCTTCCTCACCACAGCCTTGTGAGGGAAACAGGACACCAATTATCACCCGCATTTTAGAGATGAGAAGACTGAGGCCCAAGATGGGACGTGACTTACCCAGGGTAACAGAGGTAGTAAGCGCAGAAGTCAGGATTCGCACCCAGGCCTTGTGGCTCCAAATCCAAGGACGGCTGAAGTCCAAAGCTACACAAATAAATAAATAAATGGAAATCTCTTCCCAGAATCGGTTTTCTGGCTCGCCCGGCAGGCAGCTGCTCCCGTCCCTGCGCTGATTTCTCTAACAAATCTCATTTCCACTGAGTCGCCAGGCCGCCACTGTGAGAAGTTTATTCTTGTAACTGCTTTGTTTCTGGGTCAGACCACTCTGCTCGTGAAGACTTTGATGGGCTCCAGCTTGGAGGAGGAGAGCGGGCTGCTGGGAGCTGATTATCTCTCGGAGAGTCAGAGCATGAAATGGGGGGGGGGGCGCTTCCCCCCTCAGCCGATAGACTCCCCCGGAGGGGGTGCTTTCAGGATGCGCACCGGAGAATGGAAGGCCATGAAGGAGGCCCCTCTGGAAGGCGTCAGCCGATTCCTTATTCCCGGAGGGAGAAGAACTTAACTCTGCTGCCACAGCCCTGATTAGTAATGGTGTTGGAAAGGCTTGGCTGGCCTGGCCAAGAAGAAAAAGAATGTCAGAGCTGTGGGAGACACAGAGTGTCAGAGCTGGGAGGGCCCTTAGAACATAGGATGTCAGGACTGGGGGGGCCCTTAGAACATAGGATGTCAGAGCTGGGAGGGCCCTTAGAACGTGGCATGTCAGGGCTGGGGGGGGCCCTTAGAACATAGGATGTCAGGGCTGGGGGGGCCCTTAGAACATAGGATGTCAGGGCTGGGGGGGCCCTTAGAACATAGGATGTCAGAGCTGGGAGGGCCCTTAGAACATAGGATGTCAGGGCTGGGGGGGCCCTTAGAACACAAGATGTCAGGGCTGGGGGGGCCCTTAGAACATAGGATGTCAGAGCTGGGAGGGCCCTTAGAACACAGGATGTCAGGGCTGGGGGGGCCCTTAGAACACAAGATGTCAGGGCTGGGGGGGCCCTTAGAACACAGCATGTCAGAGCTGGGAGGGCCCTTAGAACACAGGATGTCAGGGCTGGGAGGGCCCTTAGAACATAGGACATCAGAGCTGGGAGGGCCCTTAGAACACAAGATGTCAGAGCTGGGAGGGCCCTTAAAATGTGGAATGTCAGGGCTGGGAGGGACCTCTAAACACAGAATGTCAGAGCTGGGAGGGACCTTAGAACACAAGATATCAGAGCTGGGAAACCCTTAGAACATGGAATATTGGGGCTTGGAGGGACCTCAGAATTTAGAATGTCAGAGCTGGGAGGGCCCTTAGAAGCCAGGGTGTTAGAGATGGGAGGACCCTTAAAACGTGGAAGGTCAGGGCTGGGAGGCCTCGGAACACCGAATATCAGAGCTGGGAGGGCCCTTAGAACACATAGTATCAGATCTGGGAGAGACATGAGGATACAGAATACAAGATCTGGGAAGAATCTTATAACATAGCACATCAGACCTGTAAAGGACCTTAAAACATAGAACATTAGATCTGGAAAGGACCTTAGAATATAGAATGTTAGAGCAAGGAGGGATCTTGGGATCTAGAATGATAGAACTTAAAACAAAAACATATTTGGAGGTAACCTAAGAATATTTAGGCTGAGAAGGACCTTAAAGCCTAGAACTCATCATGTCAGACTGATCTGGTAAAGGCCATCGACTGGAATGGTCCTGTGCCCAGCAGCCATCAGTGTGTTCGTTGACTGATTGAACGGTTTCATGTTGGAGGCGACAAAGAATGTCCCTCTGATTCCAGGAGAGCAAATGACTAAGTGGAAAAGTCCACTGGGAGCAGAGCCCAGCAAGGTTGGCAATTAGAAACGGGAAAACTTATTAGGAGAAATTGATTTTTAAATTAGTGGGCTTGCTGGATGTCTCGATTTTCCCCCCTGGTAATGGATAAAGGTGTGGGGAAAAAGCAAACCAACCACTCCACTAGGTATGAGTCCAGGGTCCAGACTGGCCTCCTTTGGGTCCTAGGAGAGAAAGGGGCTGGAAGATCCTAGGGGGAGAAGCAGCCCAGAGATTCCCAGGAGAGGAGTCCCAGAGAGGGTTAGAAGGGAAAAAGGCCTTTCAGCCTTGGGGAGTCCTTGTTTATCAGAGGTTGAAACTGAGGCCCAGAAAGACCAGGTTACTGGGACAGGATTGAGAGACAGACCAAGTTATGAGGAAGACAGACTGTGACCGCCCTAGGAGCTCCACATGGAACCCACATTGTTCCATTGATACTCTTCATCTCCCAGTTTGCCTAATACTGAATCCCCATTGCCCAAAGATGAACCACTCCCATCTACCTCAACCCTAGAGCTCCAGTGTTCCACCCCAGATTTGCCCACCCCTTCTTCCATGCCCCCTTAAATTATGGAAATCCCATTCTGAAGTTTTAAAGCTTCCCTTCAGGTTAGTAGCTCCTTTTTCAACTCCTACTTCCCGGGTGGTAGTGGTGGTAGCAGCAGTGGTGGTGGTGGCAGTGGTGGTGGCAGTGGTGGTGGTGGTGGTGGCAGTGGGTGTGGTATGATGGTGGTGGCGGTGTGGTGGTGGTGGTGGTGGTGGTGGTGGTTGTGGTGGTGGTGGTGGTGGTGATGGTGTCAGAATTCTTGTTCCCCACTACCTCTTTCAGACTCTCCCCCTCTTGCCATTACTCAGCCAACTCTAACCAACCTTTCCCATCCAATCGACATTCTGGTGGTGAGTCCTCATGACATTCTCTCTTCTTTCTCAGAATTGAATGTATGGCTCCCAGTCTTTTCTTCCATGCCAGCTCTTACCACATCAACCTACATGTTGGTGTTCATGGAAATGCCTTAACCTTCAAATTATGCAATCTACTTAATTCCCATGACTCCAACCTATGTCAGCTATACACAGGGATGGCTCCACCATTAATTTTGCCTCCATCCATGAGGGTTCCATTTTCTTGATCGAAAACTCTGAAATTCCTTTATCTGACCATAATCTTTCCTCCCAAACCTATCTATTTGTCCTTGTCGTGACCACTAATCCCTCCACCCTCAGGACTTTCCTAGGCCTTGACCTTTTCTCTTTCCTTAATTCCAAGCCCTTAATTAAACATTATCTTCTCCTCTCAAATCCCTGGCTTCCTTTTCCTATTGCTTCTCATGCCTTGCCAAATGCCAGCCCTGGTCTACTCCCACTATCTGTTCTTGCTTACATGCTGCTGAACAAAGCTAAAATAAGTCATGCAACAGTGCTGACTGGGTCCACTTCAAATTTATGGTATCTAATCTCAACTGGGCCTCATTGAAGCAAAGCAATCTTTTCCCTTTTCCCTATTTGATTCTCTATCCCACTCACTACGACAGCTGTTCCAAGCCTCCTCATTTCTTCAAGCCTCCCTTGGCACCACCCCCCTCTCAGATAAGGACCTCCCTTCATATTTTACAGAGAAGATCAAGGTTATTCACCACAAGCTCCCTCATTTCCCCTTCTCCCAATCTCAGTTCCCCTTGACATCATCCCACACTGTTTATTTACTCCAGTCTCTGAGGGAAAAGGGGACTTTCTCCTTACTCCTCTGCTGATGTTCTTAACCCCATCCCCACTCGTCTTCTCCGACAAATTACCCCTCAATTATCCCCTCTGCCACTCGAATCTTCAGTCTCTCCCTATCTGCTGGTCCTTATCCTACAGCCCCCAAATACACCCTAGTCTCTCCCATCCTGAATAAACCTTCATTGGACCACTGCCTGCCCCACTGGCTATCATCTTACTGCTCTTATCCCCTTCCTAACCACATTCCCTGAAAAAAAACTCTCTAGCCAGGCATGGTGGCACATACATGTAATCCCTGCTAGGGGAAGCTGAGGCAGGTGAAGTGGTTGAATTTGGAAATTCTGAACTGCAGTCAGGCTAAAGCTGATTAGACGAAAAGATGAAAGATGAAAGCAGTAGGTATGGTACAAATATGGTGAGCTCCCAGGAGTGGGGGGACTACCAGGCTGCCCAAGCAGCAGGTAGAACAGGTGAGAAATGGAGCAGGTTAAAGCTTCCATGCTGATCAATACTGGGATCAGGCTTGCACTCCCAGCCTGAGGGAGATAGGGACACCCAATCTCAAATACAAAAACTCCAAACTGTAAAATGCCTATACTTGGTGCCTCCCTTCTGTAATGTGGCTTCCAAATTAATCACTCAACTGAAATTACTCTCTCCAAAGTTCCCAATGATCTCTCTCTCTCTCTCTCTCTCTTCCTCGGTTTCTTTGTCTCTCTCCCTCTCTCTCTCTGTCTCTCTCTTTGTATGTCTGTCTCTGTCTCTTTCTCTGTCTCTCTCTGTGTCTCTCTCTGTCTCTGTCTCTCTGTCTGTCTGTCTGTCATTAGATTTGTCTAGGCTGGGAGGGGTAAATTAAGGTCCCTCACTATTTTTTGTCTATTTCTATGTGTAGTTCATTTAACTTTTCCTTTAAGGATTTAGATGCCATACCATTGATGTATGTATATACGTATATACATATATATATATAGTTAGTATTGATATTAATTTATTGTCTATTGTACCAGCACAATATAGTTTCCCTGCTTTTCTTTCTTAATTAAATCTATTTTTGCTGTTGTTTTGTCTGAGATCATGATTGCTACTCCCACCTTTTCTACTTTAATAATAGATTCTGCTCCATCCTCTTATTTTAACTATATATATACATATATATATATGTATATATATCTTTTTGTTTTAAGTGTGTTTCTTGTGAACAATATGTTGGATTCTGCTTTCTAATTTGTTCTGCTATCCTCTTCCATTTTATGGTGATTTCAATCCATTCACATTTGTAGTTGTGATTGTTAATTGTTAGTGTATTTCCTGCCATCCTACTATCTTATATTTTTGCTTCTCTTTGTTTCCTTCCCCTTCTTTATAAAGAATATGGTAGTGAAAAAGAAGGAAAGGCTGGGCACTTATGCTTTAGGTTTGGTGCAAGGGTGGGGAACCTGTGGCTTCGAAGCCACATGTGGCTTTCTAGGTCCTCAAGTGTAGTACTTTGATTGAATCAAAACTTCACTGAACAAATCCCTTTAATAAAAAGATTTGTTCTATAAAACTTGGACTCAGTTAAAAGGCCGCACCCAAGGACCTAGAAGACCACATGTGGCCTCGAGGCCACAGGTTCCCTACACTTCATAGGCTGGGGGTGCCCATCCATATATGGGGTCATTGTAGGGACTTCCAGCCTAACCCTGCATTTCACAAATGAAGAAACCAAGGTCCAGTGGACTGATTTGCCTGGAGTCCAATAACTAGATATGGAAGTGCCTAGACTAGTTCTGTGAAGTTGGGGTTCAGTCAAAGGGCTGCGCTTGAGGACCTAGAGGGCCATATGTGGCCTCGAAGCTGCCGGTTCCCCACCCCTGGTTTGGTGTAATCCTTTTCTGTTTTCTTGTCTCACTTCTCTTTCCCTTACCCAGAACCCAATAACAGAGTCTTATCTTTTCTTTAGAGTCTTTTTTTTTTTCAAAATCTCCCGTTTGGTTATTCTTTCTTTTGCTCAAGACTAATCCCTCACTTAATCTGCCCTCTCTTTTCTTCCCTCCCTTCTTCCCACCCCGCCCCCATTTTCATCTTCCTTTTGTGTAGTGTCTTCCCCTATTAGACTGTAAGCTCCTCGAAGGCTGGGGTTTTCTTTTTTCTTTCTTTAGTATTTGTATCCTGAGCACTCAGGATATTTTGTTGTTGATGTTCTTGAGTTTTTTCAGTCATGTCTGACTCTCTGTGACCCCATCTGGGGTTTTCTTGGCAAAGATACTAGAGTGGTTTGCCATTTTTACTTCTCCAGTTCATTTTACAAATGAGGAAACTGAGGCAAACAGGATTAAGTGACTTGCCCAGGCTCACACAGCTAATAAGTGTCTGGGACTGGATTTGAACTCAGGAAGGTGAGTCTTCCTGACTCCAGGCCCAGTGCTCTATCCCCTGTGCCACCTAGCTGCTCTTGGCACATAGTAGGTACTTAAGCGTTTAGGATGAAGAGGCACCAGGATTAATAGACAAGCCCTGAGTTTGGATCCTGGCTCTATCATTTACTAGCTCTGTGACCTTAAAAAGGTCACTACCCCCTTTTGAGCCTCAGTGTCCTGATCTTGAAAATGGGGATGATAATTCCTGGACACATCTGCTAGAGCTATTAGGTGGCTCCAGTGGGATAGTATGTGTAAAGAGCTTGGAAAAACTTTACTTTCCATGTTGAACTGCATCTTTGAAAGTGAACTGTAAGGAAGGACAGTGCAGCTACGGGGTGCAATGCATAGAGCCTTGGGCTTAGAATCAAGAAGACCAGAGTTCAAATCCAGCCTCAGACATTTACTAGCTGTGTGACCCTGGGCAAGTCACCTAACCCTGTTGGCCTCAGTTTCTTCATCTGTAAAATGAGCTTGAGCAGGAAATGACCCATTCCAGTGTCTTTGCCAAGAAAATCCCAGATGGAGTCACGGAGAGTCGGACACGACTAAACAATAACAACGTTAGGAGGGACAGAAAGTCCGTCCAGTTCTCTCGGTCCCTTTTGTCATTGCCTGGAGAGATGACAGATCTGGAAGCCTTGCTGTGTGTAGAGTTTCCCAGCTGTGCCTCTGCCAGGCTCTCCTGGACGCCTCTGATCTCAGCAGTCCCTGGGGAGGATGAACCACTCCCCAGCCTCCCCCCAATCCCAAGTCAGTAGATACACAGATTCTAGAATTTAGAGCTGTGGAGGCTGGCTAGTTAAATCCCTTTCTTTGACAGGTTTCCTCAGCATCTCACAGTGAGGAGCAGAGACAAAGTTCAAACCCAGGGTGCTCTTTCCAGTGGCTCCACTCTGCCAAGAGCTGGCTCTCTGGCTTCGAGGGCCTTGGGGCATGGCAGTGGGAGGGGTGGAGGGTCCCCAGCTTGGGCCCTGGAGTTGAGCAGGGCTGATGGATGACTCAGCAGCGTTCCTTCTACTCGGTGGAGGTTCTGAGGAACTCACTCGGGCACAAACCTAAGTTTCAGGGCGCACTGCAGACAAAGAGCCGCCAAGATCTGATAATAAAATCTGTTTGGAACAGCTGTCTGGTGACAAGTATAATAAAGTGTATTAATGGGGCCATTATTATTCCCTAATTAAAAGCTAATAACGAAGAGTTAATTGCCTTTAAAAGATGAAGCACAGCAATGGAAAGGATTTATCTCTGTTTTTCTTTGCTTCCCTGGCTGGGCTGATATTTCCAAACTAATTAATTGAATCAAATCTTAGAGAAAACGAATAATCTCCCTGGACCAGTCCAAGCAATTGAGTTAAGAAGCATTTGTTGAGTTGGAGGGATTTTGGAGAATCTCTCCAGTGCTACTCATTGTCATTGGCACCAGCCAGTGGGTGAGTCCTTCTGTGCCTGGGTGAGAATGTGTGAGCATGTCTGTGCAATGGAGATTTAGGTTCAGATAATAATAGCTAACTGTAAGGTTTGTAAAGCACTCTTTATATATCATTATCTCATTTGAACCTCACAACAGCCCTGTGGGGGGAGGTGCTGTTATCAGCCCCATTTTGAAGGTGGGAGAATGGAGGCTGGGAGCAGCTTAAATGAACATTGCTGAGGGTCATGTAGCCTGGAGGTTTCTGAAGCAGGATTTGGACTCAGATTTTCCTGACTCCAGGTTCAACATTCTACCCACTGTGCCACAGAAACTGGTGGACCTTGAAATATAGGGCTTAAGGTCTTGGGCTAGGGAACAGAGATGACCTGGTAGCTCCTTACAAACACAGATGTTCTCTGGGTGGGTCTCTCACCTAGGTGTGGTTCCTGATGCCAACCACCCATCCAGTACTAGGTACCCCTATAGACATTCTTCTATCCATCTTGGTGTTCTTGATGCCAATCGCCCATCCAGTACTAGGTACCCCTAAAGATAGTCTTCTATCCATCTGGGTGTTCTTGGTGCCGAGTACCCACAGAGGTTTTCTTTTTGGTGTCAAACACCCATCCAGCTGGTCTTAATGCTAGCTACACATACTTCTTGATACTCTTCTTGGTGCCAACCACCTATTCTTGGTGCCAAATGTCTATCTGGTTATTAATCCTAATCTTCCATCCACCTATTCTTGGCTTTGTCTCCATGTTTTGGTGGACTCACTTTTAGCTGTTATTGGGACGTTTTTGGCCAGGGTGAAATAGCCCAATGGCACCTTGTTCCTATAGGCTAGAGATGTGGACCAGACTTTGCTGCGGTTGGTGGGGAGATGGATGGTAAGGTTCTTTATAGGTCTGAGGGGGAGCAGTGATGAGTCTTCTCTTGATTATTCACGGATGAACGCATGATTATCTGATCAGTTATTTAATTGGTCTTCCTCTGACCTCCCCTGTGTGCCCAGGCCTGGGCTATATACTCTCATCATGGGATTTAGAGTTTAAAGAGAATTTAGAGATTATCTAGGCCAACTCCTTCATTTTTCAGGTAGAGAAACAGGCCCAGACAAAGGAAGGGATTTGTCTAATATTATAGATATTCAGACTGCAAACCAAGAGCTCTTGCAACCCTATGGTGCTGCCCTCAAGTTCTGTGGGACAGACCTGGGCTCCTTTATGCCTTTGGGCCATTCCTGGCCTCACACATAGAACCAGCTAACTCCCAGTCTCATGTGGAGAGAGCCAGGAGCTGCGCTGGTAGAGGACAGCGATCCTCCCCTTCTCCAGAGGGCAGGGCCAGGAGGTTCAGGAGCGAGCTTGGCTCCTGCTTGGATGCTGGTAGCAGCACAGGGCATGTAGGGGAAGATGAGGCTGGAGAGGCAGAGTGGGCAGGACCAGGGTGTGGAGACCTCAGACACCTATCTGTGGAGCTTAGCCTCCAGGGTGGAGAATAGGTAGGGCAGTCAGAGGGAGGGGTCAGCTAGGATGTCCATGAGGGCTGAGGTTATGACTGAGTCCTATGCTGTAAAGGAGAAAGACCACTAGAACTGATGCCAGACGTTCACATCTGCTACTTGTTTTCTGAGCGACCTGAGGCCAATCATTCCCTTTCTCTAGGCCTTAGCTTTCTCATCTGTAAAAGGGGAAGGGTTATCTGTAAGATTCCTTTCAGCTCTAAATTCTATGGTGATGAAATTCTTGGCAATCAGGTGGCTCAGTGGATAGACCTCTGGGCCTGGAGTCAGGAAGACCCGAGTTCAAATCTGGCCTCTGACACTTACTAGCTGTGTAACCCTTAACTTCTGTCTGCCTCAGTTTCTCCCATTGTAAAATGGGGATAATAATCACACCTACCTCCCAGGGTTGTTGTGAAGATCAAATGAGATAATTTTTACAAAGTGTCTGGCACATAGAAGGCACTTAACAAGTATTTGTTTTCTTCCTTGATTCTGGCATCTTCTGCTCAATCGTGGGGTGGGGTGGGGGTGAAAGGATGGGAAGGAGAAGATGGAGTGGAATTAAGCCCTCTTTGCCTCCTAGGGTGAGAGAGGTGAGGAATTTAAGAGATCCGGTGAGTGCTTTAGATTGTCTCAGGATTTCACGCCAACTCCTGATGCCAGCTGCTGTGTGACTGGACACATCTCATCCTACCTCCTGTGCCTCAGTGTCTCCATCTATAAAATGAAGGAGCCTGGGCTCTGCATTAACTCGGGCAAGCCTCTTCCCCTCTTGGCATTTCAACTTCCCATTTCTAAGGTTCCTTTCCAAATATAATATTCTATTTTCTATATGCTAAGGACCTTCCCTGCTCTGACCTCCTGGGTTCTAAGGACCCTCCCAGCTCTGACCTCCTGTGTTCTAAGGGCCCTCCCAGCTCTGACATCCTGTGTTCTAAGGGCCCTCCCAGCTCTGACGTCCTGTGTTCTAAGGGCCCTCCCAGCTCTGACGTCCTGTGTTCTAGGGGCCCTCCCAGCCCTGACATTTTGTGTTCTAAGGGCATTCCCAGTTCTGGCATTTTGTGTTCTAAGGTCTCTTCTAGCTCTGACATTCTGTGTTCTAAGGGCCCTCCCAGCTCTGACATCCTGTGCTCTAAGGACCCTCCCAGCCCTGACATTTTGTGTTCTAAGGGCATTCCCAGTTCTGGCATTTTGTGTTCTAAGGTCTCTTCTAGCTCTGACATTCTGTGTTCTAAGGGCCCTCCCAGCTCTGACATCCTGTGCTCTAAGGACCCTCCCAGCCCTGACATTTTGTGTTCTAAGGGCCCCGCCAGCCCTGACATCCTGTGTTCTAAGGGCCCTCCCAGCTCTGACATCTTATGTTCTAAGGGCTTCCCAGCTCTGATATCCCATGTTCTAAGAACCCTCCCAGCCCTGACATTCTCCGTTCTAAGGACCCTCCCAGCCCTGACATTTTGTGTTCTAAGGGCCCTTCCAGCTCTGACATTTTGTGTTCTAAGGACCCTCCCAGCTCTGACATTCTGTGTTCTAAGGTCCATTCTACCTCTGACATCCTGTGTTCTAAGGGCCCTCCCAGCTCTGACATCCTGTGTTCTAAGGGCCCTCCCAGCTCTGACATCCTGTGTTCTAAGGACCCTCCCAGCCCTGACATTTTGTGTTCTAAGGGCATTCCCAGTTCTGGCATTTTGTGTTCTAAGGTCTCTTCTAGCTCTGACATTCTGTGTTCTAAGGGCCCTCCCAGCTCTGACATCCTGTGTTCTAAGGACCCTCCCAGCCCTGACATTTTGTGTTCTAAGGACCCTCCCAGCCCTGACATTTTGCGTTCTAAGGGCATTCCCAGTTCTGGCATTTTGTGTTCTAAGGTCTCTTCTAGCTCTGACATTCTGTGTTCTAAGGGCCCTTCCAGCTCTGACATTTTGTGTTCTAAGGACCCTCCCAGCTCTGACATTCTGTGTTCTAAGGTCCATTCTACCTCTGACATCCTGTGTTCTAAGGGCCCTTCCAGCTCTGACATCCTGTGTTCTAAGGGCCCTCCCAGCTCTGACATCCTGTGTTCTAAGGACCCTCCCAGCCGTGACGTTTGGTGTTCTAAGGGCGTCCCCAGTTCTGGCATTTTGTGTTCTAAGGGCTTTCCCAGTTCTGGCATTTTGTGTTCTAAGGTCTCTTCTAGCTCTGACATCCTGTGTTCTAAGGTCCATTCTACCTCTGACATTCTGTGTTCTAAGACAAAGGTGTCAAACACTCCTTCCACAGGCAGCAACAATCCCCACCGCAGCCCACACTAGATTAAAATGTAATTGGGAAAGATTGAACAAAATCAATAGAAATTCAATAAAACACTGATAATGTGAAGATGTGGTTTTCTCCATCACTCTGCGCCCCACCGGGCTTCTAATGCACGGTCCAGTGGTCCCCATTTCTATGTGAGTCTGGCACCGCTGCAGGAACTGTCCAGCACCAACATTATATCATCCATATTACACTCATTTCTGACAGTGGAGATTCTAAGGGCCTTTCCAGCTGAGACAGTCTATGTTCTGAGAGCATTTCTTGTGTTCCATGGTGCAAAAGCAGGTTGGATGGTAAGTGGGCCAAAGTGAGGCCTTTGAGGTGGGCATGGGGTGGAATTTCTCCCTCTGTTTCAGGAATAGAGTGGGTGGAGAAGGGTGT